>NC_138773.1:45780860-46380860 GCF_965119305.1 Pelophylax lessonae
GAGGAGAGAAGGGGGGGGGGGGAGAGGAGGAGAGAAGGGGGGGGGGGAGAGGAGGAGAGAAGGGGGGGGGGAGAGGAGGAGAGAAGGGGGGGAGAGGAGGAGAGAAGGGGGGGAGAGGAGGAGAGAAGGGGGGGGAGAGGAGGAGAGAAGGGGGGAGAGGAGGAGGAGAAGGGGGGGGAGAGGAGGAGAGAAGGGGGGGGAGAGGAGGAGAGAAGGGGGGAGGAGGAGAGAAGGGGGGAGGAGGAGGAGGAGAGAAAGGGGGGAGGAGGAGGAGGAGAGAAGGGGGGGAGGAGGAGGAGGAGGAGGAGGAGGAGAGAAGGGGGGGAGGAGGAGGAGAGAAGGGGGGGAGGAGGAGGAGGAGGAGGAGGAGGAGGAGAGAAGGGGGGGAGGAGGAGGAGAGAAGGGGGGGAGGAGGAGGAGGAGGAGGAGGAGAGAAGGGGGAGGAGGAGGAGGAGAGAAGGGGGGAGGAGGAGGAGGGAGAGAAGGGGGGGGGAGGAGGAGGAGGAGAGAAGGGAGGGAGGAGGAGGAGGAGGAGAGAAGGGGGGGGGAGGAGAGAAGGGGGGGAGGAGGAGGAGAGAAGGGGGGGAGGAGGAAGAAGAGGGGAGGATAGAAGGAGGGGGGGAGCAGAGATCCAGTGATCTTCTACAACTAATGCACCTGATCCTCACCTGAACCAGCAAGTGGTGCACTGCGGTGGGCTGTACCTCGCCATCTTTAAATCCAGTGCAGGGCTATGGACCCTGCACCAGTCTTGATGAGAGAGGGGGAGAGGAGAGAAGGGGGGGGGGAGAGGAGGAGGAGAAGGGGGGGGGGAGAGAGGAGGAGAGAAGGGGGGGAGAGAGGAGGAGAGAGAGGGGGGGGGGGAGAGAGGAGGAGAGAAGGGGGGGGGGAGAGAGGAGGAGAGAAGGGTGGGGAGAGAGGAGGAGAGAAGGGGGTGGGGAGAGAGGAGGAGAGAAGGGGGGGGGAGAGAGGAGGAGAGAAGGGGGGGAGAGAGAGGAGGAGAGAAGGGGGGGGAGAGAGGAGGAGAGAAGGGGGGGGGGAGAGAGGAGGAGAGAGGGGGGGGAGAGAGGAGGAGAGAAGGGGGGGGAGAGAGGAGGAGAGAAGGGGGGGGGAGAGAGGAGGAGAGAAGGGGGGGAGAGAGGAGGAGAGAAGGGGGGGAGAGAGGAGGAGAGAAGGGGGGGAGAGAGGAGGAGAGAAGGGGGGGAGAGAGGAGGAGAGAAGGGGGGGGAGAGGAGGAGAGAAGGGGGGGGGAGAGGAGGAGAGAAGGGGGGGAGAGGAGGAGAGAAGGGGGGGGAGAGGAGGAGAGAAGGGGGGGGGGGAGAGGAGGAGAGAAGGGGGGGGGGAGAGGAGGAGAGAAGGGGGGAGAGGAGGAGAGAAGGGGGGGGGAGAGGAGGAGAGAAGGGGGGGGGGAGAGGAGGAGAGAAGGGGGGGGGAGAGGAGGAGAGAAGGGGGGGGGGGAGGAGGAGAGAAGGGGGGAGAGGAGGAGAGAAGGGGGGAGAGGAGGAGAGAAGGGGGGGAGAGGAGGAGAGAAGGGGGGGAGGAGGAGGAGGAGAGAAGGGGGGGAGGAGGAGGAGGAGAGAAGGGGGGGGAGGAGGAGAGAAGGGGGGGAGGAGGAGGAGGAGAGAAGGGGGGGGGGAGGAGGAGGAGGAGGAGGAGGAGAGAAGGGGGGGAGGAGGAGGAGAGAAGGGGGGGAGAGGAGGAGGAGGAGAGAAGGGGGGGAGGAGGAGGAGGAGAGAAGGGGGGAGGAGGAAGAAGAGGGGGAGGATAGAAGGAGGGGGGGGGAGCAGAGATCCAGTGATCTTCTACAACTAATGCACCTGATCCTCACCTGAACCAGCAAGTGGTGCACTGCGGTGGGCTGTACCTCGCCATCTTTAAATCCAGTGCAGGGCTATGGACCCTGCACCAGTCTTGATGAGAGAGGGGGGGGGGGAGAAGAGAGGAGAGAAGGGGGGGGAGGAGGAGAGAAGGGGGGCAGGGAGGAGGAGAGAAGGGGGGAGGGAGGAGGAGAGAAGGGGGGAGGGAGGAGGAGAGAAGGGGGGAGGGAGGAGGAGAGAAGGGGGGAGGGAGGAGGAGAGAAGGGGGGAGGGAGGAGGAGAGAAGGGGGGAGGGAGGAGGAGAGAAGGGGGGAGGGGAGGAGAAAAGGGGGGAGGGAGGAGGAGAAAAGGGGGAGGGAGGAGGAGAGAAGGGGGAGGGAGGAGGAGAGAAGGGGGGAAGAGGAGAGAAGGGGGGGAAGAGGAGAGAAGGGGGGAAGAGGAGAGAAGGGGGGAAGAGGAGAGAAGGGGGGAGGGAGGAGAAGAGAAGGGGGGGAGGGAGGAGAAGAGAAGGGGGGGAGGGAGGAGAAGAGAAGGGGGGAGGGAGGAGGAGAGAAGGGGAAGGAGGAGGAGAGAAGGGGGAAGGAGGAGGAGAGAAGGGGGAAGGAGGAGGAGAGAAGGGGGGAGGAGGAGGAGAGAAGGGGGAGGAGGAGGAGAGAAGGGGGGGAGGAGGAGGAGGAGAGAAGGGGGGGAGGAGGAGGAGGAGAGAAGGGGGGAGGAGAAGGGGGGAGGAGGAGGAGAGAAGGGGGGGAGGAGGAGGAGAGAAGGGGGGGAGGAGGAGAGAAGGGGGGGGGAGGAGGAGAGAAGGGGGGAGGGAGGAGGAAGAGAAGGGGGGAGGGAGGAGGAGAGAAGGGGGGAGGGAGGAGGAGAGAAGGGGGAAGAGGAGGAGAGAAGGGGGGAAGAGGAGAGAAGGGGGAGGGAGGAGGAGAGAAGGGGGGAGGGAGGAGGAGAGAAGGGGGAGGGAGGAGGAGAGAAGGGGGAGGGAGGAGGAGAGAAGGGGGAGGGAGGAGGAGAGAAGGGGGGAGGGAGGAGGAGAGAAGGGGGAGGGAGGAGGAGAGAAGGGGGGAGGGAGGAGGAGAGAAGGGGGGGGAGGAGGAGAGAAGGGGGGGGGAGGAGAGAAGGGGGGAGGGAGGAGGAGAGAAGGGGGGAGGAGGAGGAGAGAAGGGGGGAGGGAGGAGGAGAGAAGGGGGGAGGGAGGAGGAGAGAAGGGGGGAGGGAGGAGGAGAGAAGGGGAGGGAGGAGGAGAAAAGGGGGAGGGAGGAGGGGAGAAGGGGAGGGAGGAGGAGAGAAGGGGGGAAGAGGAGAGAAGGGGGGAAGAGGAGAGAAGGGGGGAAGAGGAGAGAAGGGGGGGGGGAAGAGGAGAGAAGGGGGGGGGAAGAGGAGAGAAGGGGGGAGGGAGGAGAAGAGAAGGGGGGAGGGAGGAGGAGAGAAGGGGAAGGAGGAGGAGAGAAGGGGGGAGGAGGAGGAGAGAAGGGGGGAGGAGGAGGAGAGAAGGGGGAGGAGGAGGAGAGAAGGGGGGAGGAGGAGGAGAGAAGGGGGGAGGAGGAGGAGGAGAGAAGGGGGGAGGGAGGAGGAGGAGAGAAGGGGGGAGGGAGGAGGAGAGAAGGGGAGGGAGGAGGAGAGAAGGGGGAGGGAGGAGGAGAGAAGGGGGAGGGAGGAGGAGAGAAGGGGGGAGGAGGAGGAGAGAAGGGGGGAGGAGGAGGAGAGAAGGGGGGAGGAGGAGGAGAGAAGGGGGGAGGAGAAGGGGGGAGGAGGGGGAGAGAAGGGGGGGGAGGAGGAGGAGAGAAGGGGGAGGGAGGAGGAGAGAAGGGGGAGGGAGGAGGAGAGAAGGGGGAGGGAGGAGGAGAGAAGGGGGAGGGAGGAGGAGAGAAGGGGGAGGGAGGAGGAGAGAAGGGGGAGGGAGGAGGAGAGAAGGGGGGGAGGAGGAGGAGAGAAGGGGGGAGGAGGAGGAGAGAAGGGGGGAGGAGGAGGAGAGAGGGGGGGGAGGAGGAGAGAAGGGGGGGGGGAGGAGAGAAGAGGGGGGTAAGAGGAGAGAGAGAGCTGCATCAGCCGCTGGAAGCCAAATTCAACTTTCAACTACCATGTGGCAAATAATAAAGTCACATTTTAGGTCGATACCTTACCTGGACTTCATTTCTTAACCTTTAAAAGAAGAAGGTTTGCCTGGCTGGTTTCGGTTCTGCCTCTGAAGGATCATTCACATGGGTGGCAGCAAAAGCATGCAGTTGAGCCCCAATTTTGTTGCCCCCTCCTCCCAACTGCCCACCTAAACACAGAAATGCAGCAGCTCAGAGCTGTACCAATGTGGCAGAAATGATATGGCAGCACTGCCGCTAAGCACAACCCATTCAAATAGCAACTGTTTCAGCCAGCCAATACAGCCAGTCAGGGCTGTACACATGCAGCAATGCGGCCACAGCATTTTTAACTCGCCCGTTGAGTTTAATTCATGTGATTGCAGTGAGGTAGTGCCAGGGTTAAATTAAGTGGTCAGGAGGTGATATAACATCTCCTCATTGCCTGTCGAATGCACTCTAATAAGTGATCCGAAACAGTATCGCTCTTCAGAGGGCACCACAAATGGGAAAGAGCTCTAAATGTGGGTGCACTGCAACCACCCTACAACCTCATGCAATGCACACAGTTTCAGCACAGGAGGTGGCGTTGGCATTTTGAGGGATAAAGCAAGTGGCAAAGGCAACATATCATTTACATGTCCTACACTTCCACTGCGGATCGCTTTTCAAAGGAGCAGCAAGCAATGCTGCTAGTATGACCGAGCTCTTCAACTCTGACTCACCATCTATCCAGGTCTAGTAATCCTTTCTTCTTGGCTCCCACAGCCTCCACCACCTCCCAGTAGATTCCAGAAACTTGCTGCCACTTCTTTGGATCGGTGCACTGGAAAAGACTGGAGGTCAGCGCCATTTTCCTGGACCGCCTCTCCCCTCCCTCTGCGCAAAGAAAGAGTAAAGCGTGAGACTGTTATGTGCAGAAAACGCCTCATTATGAGCTCATCACATACAGATCCATCTTCTACGCCAATGGTTGTCAACCTAGGAACTATGGGGCCCTCAAATGTGGCCCCTGACATCCCCATGAGAACAATGATTCTAGGCCTATTATTCATAGCGTGTGCCAACAATCAGCCCCCAGATGGAAGTGATCAGCTGCCTAAACGCTTGCAGGCCCCTCAGAAGTACCAGTTAGCCTCCCCGCCGCCATGAGTACCAGTTAGCGCCCCCCCCGCCATACATCTGGGGCTCTGTGCATCCATCGATGGACCCAGGATCAGGCATGGTAGGTATAAGGGAGGGAGATCAGCAAACATCAGTTCGTTGATCTCCCCTTCCTGCTGATGATCCGGACTAATGACGCCTTCCTGCTAAGAGACCTGTACGGCAGTTCGCGGAAGCACTTCTGGGGGCGCGCCCCCCCCCCCCCCCCGTTAGGAAGCAGGGAAGCCGATCCACGGGACTGGCTGCCGGGCACCCCCGATCACTCCACGCTGAGAGAGAATGGGGGTCTGCTGTTGTAAACACGGCAGACCGTTCTCTCTGGAATGAGCACAGAAAGCGCCTGTGATCCTCCTATTTAGGATCACAGGTCTCCGTGTTCATTCCAGAAGTCCCTGCCCCAAACAGTTAGAAAACACCCCCTAGGCTCACACTTAACCCTCTGATCACCCCTGGGTTAACCCCTTCCCTGCCAGTGTCATTATTACAGTAACAGTGCATATTTTTAGCACTGATTACTGTAGTAATGTCACTGGTCCCCCCCAAAAGTGTCAAAAATGTCAGTTAGGGGTCCCATCTGTTTGTCGTAATGTCGCAGTCCCACTAAAAATCGCAGATCGCCGCCATTACTAGTAAAAAAAAAAAAAAAATGGACGGACGTCACTCAGGGATGGTGGCGTCACTCAGGGATGATGGGGGTCACTCAGGGATGATGGGGGTCACTCAGGGATGATGGGGGTCACTCAGGGATGATGGGGGTCACTCAGGGATGATGGGGGTCACTCAGGGATGGTGGGGGTCACTCAGGGATGGTGGCGTCACTCAGGGATGGTGGCGTCACTCAGGGATGGTGGCGTCACTCAGGGATCGGGGGGGTCACTCAGGGATCGGGGGGGTCACTCAGGGATCGGGGGGGTCACTCAGGGATCGGGGGGGTCACTCAGGGATCGGGGGGGTCACTCAGGGATCGGGGGTTCTCTCAGGGAGGATGGTGTCACTCAGGGATCGGGGTGTCACTCAGGGAGGATGGTGTCACTCAGGGAGGATGGTGGGGTCACTCAGGGATCGGGGGGTCACTCAGGGATCGGGGGGTCACTCAGGGATCGGGGGGTCACTCAGGGATCGGGGGGTCACTCAGGGATGGTGGGGGTCACTCTGGGATGATGGGGGTCACTCAGGGATGATGGGGGTCACTCAGGGATGATGGGGGTCACTCAGGGATGGGGGGGTAACTCTGGGATGGGGGGGTCACTCAGGGATGGTGGCGTCACTCAGGGATCGGGGTGTCACTCAGGGAGGATGGTGTCACTCAGGGAGGATGGTGTCACTCAGGGAGGATGGTGTCACTCCAGATGGTGTCACTGTGTTCATTCCAGAAGTCCCTGCCCCAAACAGTTAGAAAACACCCCCTAGGCTCACACTTAACCCTCTGATCACCCCTGGGTTAACCCCTCGCCTGCCAGTGTCATTATTACAGTAACAGTGCATATTTTTAGCACTGATTACTGTAGTAATGTCACTGGTCCCCCCCAAAAGTGTCAAAAATGTCAGTTAGGGGTCCCATCTGTTTGTCGTAATGTCGCAGTCCTACTAAAAATCGCAGATTGCCGCCATTACTAGTAAAAAAAAAAAAAAAATGGACGGACGTCACTCAGGGATGGTGGCGTCACTCAGGGATCGGGGGGTCACTCAGGGATGATGGGGGTCACTCAGGGATGATGGGGGTCACTCAGGGATGGTGGCGGTCACTCAGGGATGGTGGCGGTCACTCAGGGATGGTGGCGTCACTCAGGGATGGTGGCGTCACTCAGGGATCGGGGTGTCACTCAGGGAGGATGGGGTCACTCAGGGAGGATGGGGTCACTCAGGGATCGGGGGGGTCACTCAGGGATCGGGGGGGTCACTCAGGGATCGGGGGGGTCACTCAGGGAGGATGGTGTCACTCAGGGAGGATGGTGTCACTCAGGGAGGATGGTGGGGTCACTCAGGGATCGGGGGGTCACTCAGGGATCGGGGGGTCACTCAGGGATCGGGGGGTCACTCAGGGAGGATGGTGTCACTCAGGGAGGATGGGGTCACTCAGGGAGGATGGGGTCACTCAGGGAGGATGGGGTCACTCAGGGAGGATGGTGTCACTCAGGGAGGATGGTGTCACTCAGGGAGGATGGTGTCACTCAGGGAGGATGGTGGGGTCACTCAGGGATCGGGGGGGTCACTCAGGGATCGGGGGGGTCACTCAGGGATCGGGGGGGGGGTCACTCTGGGATGATGGGGGTCACTCAGGGATGATGGGGGTCACTCAGGGATGATGGGGGTCACTCAGGGATGGGGGGGGGTCACTCAGGGATGGGGGGGGTCACTCAGGGATGGGGGGGTCACTCAGGGAGGATGGTGTCACTCAGGGAGGATGGTGTCACTGTGTTCATTCCAGAAGTCCCTGCCCCAAACAGTTAGAAAACACCCCCTAGGCTCACACTTAACCCTCTGATCACCCCTGGGTTAACCCCTCGCCTGCCAGTGTCATTATTACAGTAACAGTGCATATTTTTAGCACTGATTACTGTAGTAATGTCACTGGTCCCCCCCAAAAGTGTCAAAAATGTCAGTTAGGGGTCCCATCTGTTTGTCGTAATGTCGCAGTCCCACTAAAAATCGCAGATTGCCGCCATTACTAGTAAAAAAAAAAAAAAAATGGACGGACGTCACTCAGGGATGGTGGCGTCACTCAGGGATGGTGGCGTCACTCAGGGATCGGGGGGTCACTCAGGGATCGGGGGGTCACTCAGGGATCGGGGGGTCACTCAGGGATGATGGGTGTCAGTCAGGGATGATGGGTGTCAGTCAGGGATGATGGGTGTCAGTCAGGGATGATGGGTGTCAGTCAGGGATGGTGGCGTCACTCAGGGATCGGGGTGTCACTCAGGGAGGATGGTGTCACTCAGGGATAGGGGGGTCACTCAGGGAGGATAGGGGGGTCACTCAGGGAGGATAGGGGGGTCACTCAGGGAGGATGGGGGGGTCACTCAGGGAGGATGGGGGGGTCACTCAGGGATCGGGGGGGGGTCACTCAGGGATCGGGGGGGGGGTCACTCAGGGATCGGGGGGGTCACTCTGGGATGATGGGGTCACTCTGGGATGATGGGGGTCACTCTGGGATGATGGGGGTCACTCAGGGATGATGGGGGTCACTCAGGGATGATGGGGTAACTCTGGGATGGGGGGGTCACTCTGGGATGGGGGGGTCACTCAGGGATGGTGGTGTCACTCAGGGAGGATGGTGTCACTCAGGGAGGATGGTGTCACTCCAGATGGTGTCACTGTGTTCATTCCAGAAGTCCCTGCCCCAAACAGTTAGAAAACACCCCCTAGGCTCACACTTAACCCTCTGATCACCCCTGGGTTAACCCCTTCCCTGCCAGTGTCATTATTACAGTAACAGTGCATATTTTTAGCACTGATTACTGTAGTAATGTCACTGGTCCCCCCCAAAAGTGTCAAAAATGTCAGTTAGGGGTCCCATCTGTTTGTCGTAATGTCGCAGTCCCACTAAAAATCGCAGATCGCCGCCATTACTAGTAAAATAAAAAAAAAATGGACGGACGTCACTCAGGGATGGTGGCGTCACTCAGGGATGGTGGCGCCACTCAGGGATGGTGGCGCCACTCAGGGATCGGGGGGTCACTCAGGGATCGGGGGGTCACTCAGGGATCGGGGGGTCACTCAGGGATGATGGGTGTCACTCAGGGATGGTGGCGTCACTCAGGGATGGTGGCGTCACTCAGGGATGGTGGCGTCACTCAGGGATGGTGGCGTCACTCAGGGATGGTGGCGTCACTCAGGGATGGGGGGGTCACTCAGGGATCGGGGGGTCACTCAGGGATCGGGGGGTCACTCAGGGATCGGGGGGTCACTCAGGGAGGATGGGGTCACTCAGGGATCGGGGGGTCACTCAGGGATCGGGGGGTCACTCAGGGAGGATGGTGTCACTCAGGGAGGATGGTGGGGTCACTCAGGGATCGGGGGGTCACTCAGGGATCGGGGGGTCACTCAGGGATCGGGGGGGTCACTCAGGGATCGGGGGGGTCACTCAGGGACGATGGGGTAACTCTGGGATGGGGGGGTCACTCAGGGATGGTGGCGTCACTCAGGGAGGATGGTGTCACTCAGGGAGGATGGTGTCACTCAGGGATGGTGGGGTCACTCAGGGAGGATGGTGTCACTCAGGGAGGATGGTGTCACTCAGGGAGGATGGTGTCACTCAGGGAGGATGGTGTCACTCAGGGATGATGGGGGTCACTCGGGGATGGTGATGTCACTCGGGGATGGTGATGTCACTCGGGGATGGTGATGTCACTCGGGGATGGTGGGGGTCCCTCGGGGATGGTGGGGGTCCCTCGGGGATGGTGGGGGTCCCTCGGGGATGGTGGGGGTCCCTCGGGGATGATGGGGGTCACTCGGGGATGATGGGGGTCACTCGGGGATGATGGGGGTCACTCAGGGATGATGGAGGTCACTCAGGGATGATGGTGTCACTCTGGGATGATGGGGATCACTCAGGGATGGGGGGGTCACTCAGGGATGATGGGGGTCACTTAGGGATGGTGGGGTCACTCAGGGATGATGGGGGTCACTTAGGGATGGTGGGGTCACTCAGGGATGATGGGGGTCACTCAGGGCTGTAATACTTGCCTGTCCCAAGCTCACAGAAAGTGTGCGGCGCCTCTTCCCTGATCACGTGTGCGTTTCACGGCCGATTTGCGTTCCACCCATAGCAGCTCTCCTATTGGCTCAGCACGCCCCTTCCATCTAAAAGCCAGCCAATCATCGCCAGCAGCCCGCCAGGCGCCAGAGATCAAACCTTCCCACAATACCTGTCTCCGCAATCGCAGCCATGATGGCGAAGTCGTCTGCCTTAGGCTCACAGCAAATTGACCTCCGACAAAATGTCGCCCGCGCCTCCGAAAATCGAAGACATCCGTGTAAACTCGCTGCGAGCTCGGCCTGCCAGGGGAGTTCTGTCACAGGACGGAGGAGACGGGCCGGAAGTTCCGGTTGGGACTAGCTGCTGGCTGTATCAGAGACTCTACGGGCCGGGAGCTGGCCTAAGGGAAGGGAAGAGGCTGCGTGTGTCCCGCTGTGGCCTATGGCTGGAGGCTCTATAGGACAGGGGGGGTTACCATAGCAACGCTGGGCTCCTCTATACCGCCTCCTATAGGGCCCCAGACAGCACTGTGCAGACCCTGAGGTAATGTATGTGTGATGGGGGAATCTCTGTGGGGGAGGGGGGCTTATTTACTGAATATAGAAATATATAATGTCATCTGATCCTCATCTGAGTGACAGCAATGGCTGCACACAATGTTCTTCTCCTGATAACACAAAGATTTCCAATTTCTTGGAAGACGCTCGGGCATTTTAAGATCGCTGTTCATAGGAAGCGTCAGCTGATGTGAGCCATGCCTGGATAATGGGAGCGCTCTGAGGACATACCATGGTCTGTATAAGGCTGGAAAGGGATACAAAGCAATCTTATGGTGCCCAAGCATCCATCGGTCCATACATTTCCTATAGACGGAGACAGGCTAGTACTGTGACCCCCAAGGCACAACACAGGATCCTCCGACAGGTAGAGAAGAACCCGTAAGAAACCTCTAAACTTCCACAGGTGTCAAACTGGCGGCCCTCCAGCTGTTGCGGAACTACAAATCCCATGAGGCTTTGCAGTTACAAGTATGACTCCCATAAGCAGAGGCATGATGGGATTTGTAGTTCTGCAACAGCTGGAGGGCCGCCAGTTTGACAACCCCTGCGGGGGCCGGGCCGGGCGGGGGCCGGGAGTGGAACTGGCAACACCCCCCTTCACAAATCTACCGTCCGTAAGTCTGTAAACAGGGAGAGTGTCTATGGCAGAGGAAGCCAAAAAACATCGCTACGCGCCTGGAGATTAATCGCCAACCGCGACCCTACTGGGAAACATTTTTTGGACTGATGAAACCTAAGGCGAATTGTTCGGGGAGAATACTCAGCACTTTGTATGGTGAAAAAAGGACACAGCTCACCAACATTACAACATCATCCCAACTGTGAAGTATGGTGGAGGCAGTATCAACCCAACTGTGAAGTATAGTGGAGGCAGTATCAACCCAACTGTGACGTGATGAAGTGAGTTTAGTTACCTACTTAATCAGCCACAGAACTTGTGTAATTAATCTGTTTTTGTTTTTAAAGGGATGAGGTGGCAACCCTAAGTATGGTGGAGGGAACATCAATCCAACTGTGAAGTATGGTGGAGGGAACATCAAAACATCAGCCCAACTGTTAACTATTGTGGAGGGAACATCAACACATTCACCCATCTGTGCAGTATGGTGGAGGAAACATCAAAACATTAACCCGTCTGTGAAGTATGGTGGAGGGAACCTCAACCCAACTGTGAAGTATGGCGGAGGGAACCTCAACCCAACTGTGAAGTATGGCGGAGGGAACCTCAACCCAACTGTGAAGTATGGCAGAGGGAACCTCAACCCAACTGTGAAGTATGGTGGAGGGAACCTCAACCCAACTGTGAAGTATGGCGGAGGGCTAGGGGTGCTCCGATCCAACTTTTTTTGTCCCGATACCGACATCTGGCATTGTGTATCTGCCGATACCGATCCGGAACTACACACATAAAGCCGCTGCTTCATGTGTATGGCTCCTCCATTCACAGGCTGAGTGTATCTGATATCACTCCGCCTGTGAGCCGGACCTATACAGGAAGTAGCAGCTCCCATCCCATACTACTACTGCACCAAGTAAGGGATGGCTGAGCCGGGACTCAGCAAAACCGGATCGGCCTGTGGATCGGTTAATTTTACCGATCCAGCTATTGTGGCAGTATCGGCGCCGATATTCGATCATAATATCGGATCGGTGCTTCCCTATGGAGGGCACATCCTGATTTCGGCTTTCATTGCTGACTCAGGGCCTGGACCACTTGCCATGTTTGAGGAAGCCAAAAGCCAGCTGGAATTAGTAGAAGTTGGGTGATGGAGCAGGACCGTGACTCTAAGCATTGAAGTAAATCCACCACTGACTGGCTTCAGAAAAAAAAAAAAAAAATGGAGAGCCGACCTTAATCCCATAGAGATGCTGTGGAGTGACCTCCCACCAGACAGCCTACGAATGTGTCTGAGCTAAAGCAGGTTTATAAAGCGGAATGTTCACAAATTCCTCCAGAATGTTGTGCAGATCGTTTGGTTGAAGCCATTGCTGCCAAAGGAGGTTTGAGAAGCTATTCTCTCCTAAGAGCTGACTGATTCCTCCAGCACTGTGAATGGTTAATGGGTGTGTTGAGGAGAAATTAGAATGGTTTGTGTTACTTCAGCACATTGTGTTTGTCTGTTGTTGTGACTAAATCAGGGCTCACACCATAAGAAAACAATGCCAATGATCGTCCGGTCTTCCTCGCTATTTAACAGCAAATCGCAACCGAGGATGGAAATAATGTACGAAAAATCTCCTACGACAACGGCGTTTTTTATGTTTCTGATCATGCGCAGACTTTCAGATTTTGCACACATTAAACAAATAACGTACGCTCTGTTTACGTATGAGAACAATTTTGTAGTTTGTTCCTTCGAAAATTTTAGTTTGGAAAGTAGTGTACACATTATACAAAAATCGAACGATCGTTCCTCATGGAATTATTCTTCTAGTGTACCCAGCTGTAGATGAGGATCCGATCACATTGTATGGGAAATTACTACAGAAAACCAGGTAATCCAATGAGGTTCACATACTTTTTCCTGCCGCTGTATTTACATTACTAGAGGGGGCTGAGTAACACCGGGTACCTAAAATTACTACTGAGAGTAACACCGGGTACCTAGAATTACTACTGAGAGTAACACCGGGTACCTAGAATTACTACTAAGAGTAACACCGGGTACCTATCCAATTTATTACTGAGAGTAACACCGGGTACTTATCTAATTATTACTGAGAGTAACACCGAGTATATATCTAATTATTACTGAGAGTAACACCGGGTACCTAAAATTACTACTGAGAGTAACACCGGGTACCTAGAATTACTACTGAGAGTAACACCGGGTACCTAGAATTACTACTAAGAGTAACACCGGGTACCTATCCAATTTATTACTGAGAGTAACACCGGGTACTTATCTAATTATTACTGAGAGTAACACCGAGTATATATCTAATTATTACTGAGAGTAACACCGGGTACCTAAAATTACTACTGAGAGTAACACCGGGTACCTAGAATTACTACTAAGAGTAACACCGGGTACTTATCCAATTTATTACTGAGAGTAACACCGGGTATATATCTAATTATTACTGAGAGTAACACTGGGTACATATCTAATTATTACTGAGAGTAACACCGGGTACTTATCTAATTATTACTGAGAGTAACACTGGGTACATATCTAATTATTACTGAGAGTAACACTGGGTACATATCTAATTATTACTGAGAGTAACACTGGGTACATATCTAAATATTACTGAGAGTATTATTACTAGTGGGGGCTGAGAGTAACACAGAATACCTAGAATTGTTACTGAGGCTAACACAATACATTATGTATTTATTCTTGAGTCTAACACAGGATACATTTAGAATTGTTACTAGGGAGGACAGAGACTAACACAGGGTAAAATTATAACTGGGAGTAACACAGAATACTTAGAATTATTACTGAGAATTGCATTGAACACATATCTAATTATCGCTAGGAGGAGCTGAGAGTAACACAGAGTACCTGAAATTACTGAGAGTAACACACAATGCCTTACTAAGAGTAACACAGAGTTTCTAGAATTATTACTGAGAGTAACACTGAGTAAATATCTGATTATTACTAGCGGGGGCTGAGAGTAACACAGAGTACCTGGATTTCTGAGAGTGACTCACACAATCCCTAGAATTATTACTGAGAGTAACATAGAGTATCTAAGTATTACCAGCGGGGGCTGAGAGTATCTAGAATTATTATTGTGACTAACACAGGGTACATATAGTATTATTACTAGAAGGGTCTGAGACTAACACAGGGCACTTATGTAATATTCTTGAGAATTCTGCAGAGACTGATACAGGGAACATTCAGTATATAATTATTACTGGGAGTAACACAGAGTACCTGGAATTATTAGAGTTGACAGGGTACATATAGAATAGTTTTTAGAGAGGACTGAGAGTAACACCGGGTACATATAGAATTATTACTGAGAGTAACACAGGATACGTATAGAATTATTACTGAGAGTAACACCGGGTACATATAGAATTATTACTGAGAGTAACACCGGGTACATATAGAATTATTACTGAGAGTAACACCGGGTACATATAGAATTATTACTAGAAGGAGGTGAGACTCCCCAGAGTACATATAGAACTGTGATGGGGGTGGGGGGGGGGGGGGGTAAATCTCTCTGGTGATGAATCCGGTTGTTGCTGTTGAGGTAAAGTACAGAGTAGTGATGGATTTTCTGTGTATTGTCTCTTACATTACTGGGGATATTTCAGATTAGATATCAGTATATTCTGCAGGATGTGGGAGTACTAACAATACTTCAGTGTAGATATTCTTTCCTCCGTATTACAGGGGGGTTACTGACCCTAAATCACTGCAGGGATAAATATTACTTGTGGGTATTTATTTTAGTACGATGTGGCAGAACTAATACAGAATGCCCAGAGATATTTATATGACTGTCCTTCAGTACTTGAAGATAAAGATAATTCTCTAATAAGAATAAAACATTACTACAAGGTCAGGCGGTACTGACCGCAAATCCCCATGGAGATAAACACTGGTATTAGAAGTTGTAAGGGGTGCCAGTACTAATGCAGAGTGCTTACAGATACTTCTATGTACTGTCTTATTATATTTTTATTATATTACTAGAGGATAATTAGCGTGAGGATAAATGTTGTTTGTTCATTGATGTGTGCCACTAATAAATAAAATATTATAATACTGTAAGGGGATGCTGGGGTAATAATACTAATTCATTATAGATATGACAAGGGGGTGCTAATACTAATTCATTATAGATATGACAAGGGGGTGCTGGGGTGCTAATACTAATTCATTATAGATATGACAAGGGGGTGCTAATTCATTATAGATATGACAAGGGGGTGCTGGGGTGCTAATACTAATTCATTATAGATATGACAAGGGGTGCTAATACTAATTCATTATAGATATGACAAGGGGGGTGCTAATACTAATTCATTATAGATATGACAAGGGGGTGCTAATACTAATTCATTATATATATGACAAGGGGGTGCTAATACTAATTCATTATAGATATGACAAGGGGGTGCTAATACTAATTCATTATAGATATGACACAAGGGGGGTGCTAATACTAATTCATTATATATATTACAAGGGGGTGCAGGACTAATACTAGGTGATAGGTTAGATGGTACAAATTCATATATAGACCGTATTTATTGCATTTCACTTTAGTTACAGTACCCCAGGGTATTAATGGTATTTTAGTGTAGATATTATTTTTTTTGGTATAAGGTGCTGGGGTCCTTCTAGTAATTGGGTATATAAAAGAAAAGTATTCTATTATAATGGAGGAAATTGAGAGCATTACCGCTAATCTAGTATAGAAATATGACATTACTAGCTGGGATTGTAACACTGGTTAGCGTTTCTTTAGTGTAGACCTGCATAGTATATTCTATATAGATTCTAGTAAGTGGACTGTCTATAGGAGACAGTGTGTGTGTGTATATATATATATATATTATCTCATTTGTCAGGACAATCTGCCCTATAGTAGACAGTACATGGACTATCTATATTCCCTAACTAATATAACTAACTGTGGGTGCTGACATTTACTAACCTTTGCTTAGGATAAATAGAATTTCTATCTGTTACATTATTGGTTGTTGGGAATAGAGGCTTTCCTTACTGTAGATATACACTCACCGGCCCCTTTATTAGGTACACCTTGCTAGTAGCGGGTTGGACCCCCTTTTGCCTTCATTCTTGGTGGCATAGATTCAACAAGGTGTTGGAAACGTTCTTCAGAGATTTTGCTCCATAGTGACATGATGGCATCACGCTGTTGCTGCAGATTTGTCGGCTGCACATCCATGATGGGAATCTCCCGTTCCACTCCAAAGGGTCTCTATTGGATGAGATGTGGTGAGTGTGGAGGACATTGGGGTACAGTGACCTCATTGTCATGGTGAAGAAACCAGTGGTGAGATGATTGGAGCTTTGTGACATGGTGCATTATCCTGCTGGAAGGAGCCATCAGAAGATGGGGACACTGTAGTCATAAAGGGATGGACATGGACAGCAATAATACTCAGGTAGGGCATGGGGTTTAAACCATGCACTAAGGGGCCCAAAGTGTGCCAAGAAAATATCCCCCACACCATTACACCATCACCACCAGCCTGAACCATTGATACAAGACAGGATGGATCCAGGCTTTCATGTTGTTTACTCCAAATTCTGACCCTCCCATCTGAATGTCACAGCTGAAATCGAGACTCATCAGACCAGGGAATGTTTTTACAATTTTGGTGATCCTGTGCAAATTGTAGCCTCAGTTTCCTGTTTTTGGCTGACAGGAGTGGCACCCGGTGTGATCTTCTGCTGCTGTAGCCCATCTGCCTCAAGTTTTGATGTGTTGTGCGTTCAGAGATGGTATTCTGCATACCTTGGATGTAACGAGTGGTTCTTTGAGTTACTGTTGCCTTTTTATCATCTGTAGTCAGTCTGCTTATTCTCCTCTGACCTCAACAAGGCATTTTCCTCAACACAACGGCCGCTCACTGGATATTTTCTCTTTTTTGGACCATTCTCTGTAAACTGAGAGATGGATGTGTGTGATCCCACGAGATCAGCGGTTTTTGAAATATTCAGACCAGCCGGTCCGACACCAACAACCATTCCACGTCCAAAGTCACTTACATCCCCTTTCTTCCCCATTCTGATGCTCGGTTTGAACTTCAACAAGTCGTCTTCACCACGCCTAGATGCCTGAATGCATTGAGTTGCTGCCATGTGATTGGCTGATTAGCAATTTGTGTTACTAAGTAATTGAACAGGTAAAGTGGCCGGTGAGGGTATGTCAGTATGTATTCTATTTTACATTCTTATTGATTGTGGGGGATGGGGACACTCTTCTTATTGTAGATTAGATGTCAGTATTACTATAGGAAGTTTGGGTACTGAGGGTGACTCCGCCACTAGCGATCCTCTACTAATACGGATTACCTAACAATATCTTTTTAGAGAGAACTGAAGGCTACTCCTCATTTATTCTGTTGGGAGTACTAGCATTCATTTTATGTGGCTCTAAGGGCTTGTTCACACTAGATTTGGTCTCTGAAGAGCAATCTGCATTTGGATCACTCTTCAGAGCTTGCAGAGTGGTCCCATTCACTTGAATTGGTCGCACTTGGCAGGCACTGTTCTGTTAAAAGCAATAGAGGGTATAATTTCTGTTGTGTATGCGGTATGTGTACAACCCCGCCTGCTGCTTCTGCAGCTAAAGTATGGTTGGGGTGGAGGGGGGGGGGGGGGTTTGGTGGTAAAAATGCAGCTCATCCACTAGCGTGCTACAGATGTTATACTTACCTGCTCTGTGCAGTGGAATGCTGTCTTCTAAATGTGATTTCAGGAATCATCTGTGATCTGAGCTGTCAGTCAGAATGGCTTTTTACCTTGTGAATGCTGTGAACCAATCACAGCCACCGGGAGTGTTTACAAACATTCCGTCCCTGGAGGAAGTTTCCCTTCCTGTGTTGTGATAGGCTGAATGTTTGTAAACACAGCAGGAAGGGGTGTTGGCTGATTGCAGGTGTGTGTGTTTGAAAGGAAGTGAGGGAGGGGGGTGTAAAATGCCACTGACCACAATCGATTGTAGGAATGTTGTTTAAGGCTGTGGTGGGGTTAAAGTACCACTGACCACCAATTATAAGTTTTTTTTTTTGTTTTTGTTTTTTTTTAAGCACTTCTGGACCGGAAGGATTTGCCCCCTTAATGACCAGGCCATTTTGTTGCAATTCAGCACTGCATTACTTTAACTGACGATTGCGCGGTCGTACGACATTGTACCCAAAAGCAATTGATGTCTCCCCCCCCCCCCACAAACAGATCTTCCTTTTGGTGGTATTTGATCACCTGTGCGATTTTTTTTTTTTTTTTTTTTTTTTTTTTTTTTTCCGCTATAAACAAAAAAAAAGAGCGACAATTCTGAAAAAAAACAAAGGTCAATTAGGACAATTTGTATTCTGCTACATAGTTTTGGTAAAAAAATAATTGCAATAAGCGTAGATTGATTGTGCAAAAGTTTATCGCGTCTACAAACTAGGGGAAAGATTTAGGTCATTTTTATTTATTCATTTATTTTACTAGTAATGACGGTGATCTGCGATTTTTAGCGGGACTGCGACATTGCGGCGGACAGATCGGACCCCTAATTGACATTTTTGACACTTTTGGGGGTACCAGTGACATTACTACAGTAATCAGTGCTAACAATATGCACTGTTACTGTAATAATGACATTGGCAGGGAAGGGGTTAACCTAGGGGTTAAATGTGAGCCTAGGGAAGTGTTTTCTAACTGTGAGGGGAGGGGCTTGTGAAATGATCATAGAGACCTGTGATCTTGTATAGAAGGATCACAGGCACTCTATGATCAATTCAGAGAGAAGAACGGTCAGCTGTGTTTACAACAGCCAATCGTCCTTCTCTCTCAGCGGGGAGCGATCGCGGGTGCCCCGCGACAATCACAGCCGCCGGCCCCGTACAGCGGCATTCCTGCTGCCTAGCGGGAGCGCGCCACCCAGCACCACGTGCACAATTGACGTAGGGCTACGTCGGTTCGCGCAGGAGAGGCAGCCTGCTGCAGTACATGTGCGGCGGGCGGTCTTAATGTGGTTAAAGGGAAGTGTTTTGGGTGGGGTTTTGTGTGTGAACAGTGGGGTAATTTTAAAGATGTACAACCAAAGCTTGTTTGGCTGTGCTTCTCCTATGGATCACAGGGGTGGAGTTCGTTCTTCACTCCTTTGACCTGTTTTAGCGGAGAGCGGGCTGAAGGGGTGAGCGCGCGCCGCCGGTGGCGCACTCCCGCACTAACATCCCAGCGCGAGTGACCAGCGGGCTCCGATGTCCGCCGGCCACTCGCGATCTTCCGCTGGAGAGGGAGAAAGGCAGGCGGCTGATGTACACAAAGCCGCCTGTCATTCTCCCTGGTGTAACTGCAGTGATCATACGATCCATAGCAGGATCGTATGTCTCTGTGGTTACATCACAAGCCACGCCCCTTGACAGAATCACGCCCCTAGGGATACATTTAACCCACTGTTTACCAATAAAGTTAACCCCTTCCCTGCCAGTGTCATTCTTACAGTAACAGTGCATATTTATAGCACTGATTACTGTAGTAATGTCACTTGTACCCCTCAAAAATGTCAGTCAAGGGTCCGATCTGTCCGCCGCAATGTCGCAGTCCCGAAAAAAAATCGCATTAAATCGCCATAAAAAAAAAAACAATAAAAATGACACAAATCTTTCCCGTAGTTAGTAAACGCAATAACTTTTGCGCAAACCAATCAAAATACGCTTAATGCTATTTTTTTCAACAAAAATATGTAGCAGAAAACAAATTGGCCTAAAATGTTAAATTTTGATTTTTACATTTTTTTGGGGGTGAATGTCATAAAAAAAAATGTGAAAAATCTTGTTATTTTTTTCAAAATTGTCGCTCTTTTTTTGTTTATAGCGCAAAAAATAAAAATCGCACAGGTGATCAAATACCACCAAAAGAAAGCTCTGTTTGTGGGAGAAAAGGGGCGTAAATTTTATTTGGGTACAGCGTCACACGACTGCGCAATTGTCAGTTAAAGTCACGCAGTGCCGAATCGCAAAATAGGCCCTGGTCTTTGAGCAGCCAAATCCTCCGGGGCTTAAGTGGTTAAAGAGGTTGTAAAGGCAGAAGGTTTTTTTTTTTTACCCTAATGCATTCTATGCATTAAGTTAAAAAGCCTTCTGTGTGCAGAAGCCCCCTAATACTTACCAGAGCCTCCTCTTGATCTATCGATCTCCACAAGCGCCTCGGCCGCCTTGGACTCTCCCTCCTGATTGGATCCTGCGGCTGTTAATAAAACTCAGTTAGCCAACGAGGCGAGAAAGGGGATGGGGCTGAAACGCGGCTCCATGTCTGAATGGATACACAGAGCTACAGCTCGGCTCGGGTGCCCCCATAGCAAACTGCTTGCTGTGGGGGCACTGAACAGGAGGGAGGGGCCAGCAGAGTAAAAGAGGGGCCCGAGAAGAGGAGGATCTGGGCTGTCCTGGGAAAAACCCCTACAGAGAGCAGGGAAGTATAACATGTTTGTTATTTTATTAGAAAAAAAAATGAGGGGCTGCATTCACAGACTTCACTGGGAGCAGCGGGAGCCATTGGCTCCTTCTGCTGTCAGTCAAATGCTTTGAGGAGGGAGGAGGGGATGGGACTGAGCCAGGCTTTGGACACACACAGCCCAGCTTGACGGTGTGCCTGCACAGGTGCCCCCATAGTACACAGCTTGCCATAGGGTACACACAAGAGGACGAAGAGACCGGGGGGGGGGGACCCTAGAAGATGAGGAATGGGGTTGCCCTGTGCAACAGCAGGTAAGTATAAATAACATGCTTATTATTTTAATTAAAAAAAAAAAAGTTACCTTTACAATTGCTTTAAAGTAGGATGTCAATATTATTTTTTTATTTATATATATATATATATATATATATATATATATATATATATAATTTTTTTTTTTTTTTTATATACAGTATATTTATTTTTTATTTTTTTTACAGGATTTATATAGCACCAGCAGTTTTTTTTTTTCTTATTTACTTTGACAGGATACTGAGACTGATATAAATATTTGCTTACTGCCTTAGGTTATCAGAAGGTGCCTAGGGTATTAGCGCTAAATGTAGACAGCTTGCCTCTGGCTTTTATTTAAATTATTAGCAGGTGATCTTTGCAATCATAAGCAGTGTCATTGGGTGCTGAGGGATTACTGCAGCTATAAATATCACTTACAGTTATTAAAGTGCTATTAAACCCAAAAGCAAACACTTTCTATAGTGCAGTTTACCAATTCTTAGATATGATGACTGCATTGGTTTTCATTTTTAGGCTTTCTTTCTTCTATTTTTTTAGTGATCTGGCCAGCAAGTCTGTATTATTATTTTTATTTTTTTTTTAACCGCTTTCCGACCGCCGCACGACTATTTACTGCGGCGGTCAGCCCCTCACAGGCAGAGTGACGTAGGTCTACGTCGCTAGCCTGTGAGGGTCTAGGGAGCAAGCGCCCCCGGAGGCGTGCTCCCGCGCGGTCACGGATGGGGGGGTCCGCCGGTCACATCGGGTCCGGGGGGGGGGGGCGCGCGAGTGACCGGCGGACCCGATGTCCGCCGGTCACTCGCGATCGTCCTCCATGAAGGGAGAAAGGCAGGCGGCTGATGTAAACAAGCCGCCTGTCATTCTCCCCTGTGTAGGAATAGTGATCATACGGTTCTACTATGTAGAACTGTTGATCACTGTTCCTACACCTCAAGCCACAGCCAATCACAGTTAGAATCACGCCCCTAGGGACACACTTAACCCCTCCCTCTCAAATAAAGTTAACCCCTTCACTGCCAGTGTAATTTTACAGTAACAGTGCATATGTATAGCACTGATTACTGCAGTAATGTCACTGGTAACCCCAAAAGTGTCAAAAATGTCAGTCAAGGGTCTGATCTGTCCCCCGCAATGTCGCAGTTCCGCAAAAAAAATCGCAGATCGCCGCCATTACGCGTTAAAAAAAAAAAACAACAAAAATGACAAAAATCTTTCCCTTTGTTAGTAAACGCGATAACTTTTGCGCAAACCAATCAAAATACGCTTTTTGCGATTTTTTTTGTTTTTTTTTTACCAAACATATGTAGCATAAAACAAATTGGCCTAAAATGTTAAAAAATTTTGATTTTTACATTTTTTTTGGGGGGGGGGGGGAATATCATATAAAAAAATGTGAAAAATATTGTTATTTTTGCAAAATTGACGCTCTTTTTTTTTTGTTTATAGCGCATGATCAAAAAATCGCACAGGTGATCAAATACCACCAAAAGAAAGCTCTGTTTGTGGGAAAAAAAGGACGCCAAATTCGTTTAGGTACAGCGTCGCACGACCGCGCAATTGTCAGTTAAAGTCACGCAGTGCCGAATCGCAAAATAGGTCCTGGTCAGGAAGGGGGTAAAATCTTCCGGGGCTTAAGTGGTTAAAGTACAAGCTGAATGGGTTCCGTTCGGCGGGCACTGTGTCCACCAAAAGAAAGAGGCAGTATAATTCCTAGCAGGACGTGTACACCCCCAGCCTCTGCTTCTGCAGCTAAAGAAGGTAGCAGTTGGGGGGGGGGGGGGGTAAAAGCACGACTCAACTGCACTAATGTGAACAAGCTCTAAAGAACCGACAGAAATATAGGAATTAGTTATTATCATAGAAAAGATTCAGATTTGTTTTTTTGAACCAGCACAACCGTATTTTTGTGGTGTTTGGGGTATTAATAAACTTTCTTCTGACTTCTATTTATTGCATTTGATTGATTGATTCTTTCTTTGTGTGATATGCTGATGATGAGTTTTAGGTTAATAGGCTGTAAAGTACCAGTTCTCTTATTAATACACATCCTTTAATGGTATAAAAAATCAAATTCAGACTGATCTAACCAGACCCTTTTCACTCGCAGGGGTCCCTTGTGAGCTGTGAAATTGGGGGTGACACCAAGCATCCCGAGGTTTGGAGGGGTGACCCCCGGAGGCCCCGTGATGAAAGGGAAGGAGGACAGTGGTAGCGGTGGAGGACGCCCGTCGGGTGTCAGCGGGGGTCAAGGCGGCATCGGAGGAAGCCCGGAGAAAAGCGCCAGCGCCCAGGAAATGAAGGAGCAGGGCAACCGGCTGTTTGTCGCTCGCAAGTATCAAGAAGCTGTTTCCTGTTACAGCAAAGCCATCGTAAGTCTACACAACCTCTCATAGATAAAACTCCTAGATGGGCATCTTAACAAACCCAATATACAGGGATATGGGACATGGTATTAATATAAATGCACACAGGTTGACTGGTGTCTTTATTCAACTAATAAACGGTACAAGCTACCGTATGTAACTATATATACATTATTACATTAAACCCAACAAATCACTCCAGGCTGATAGAAAATAGTGCAGCTTTTTAATAATAATACATCATTGCTAATGGTTTTTTTTTTTTTTTTTGCCAGCAGTGTGAATATTATAATTAGATTTTTTATCAGTCTGTTGCAAACCTCTGTACTCCAGAGCTCAGACTGTGAAAGGAAGAAGCAGTGTAAGAGGTCATTCAGTTGTACTCAGGGGACTTGCTGATAGTTGGAGAGAGCAGAGTGAGAGGGCCGCGCTCATTAATCTGCTGCTTTCTTTTTACTGTTTATTCACAGGCTACGGGAGGGACAAGACCTACAAGGGCCCAATCAGACCTGTCTGAGGTGCGATGCGTTATAGCCTGCTATGTTGCTCAATAATGAGGGATGTGTCAAGGCAGTCTATTCATTTTGAATGGTCTGCCAATGCAACAGAACAGGCAGATTGATGTACATTGTTTTTCTTTGATGCAGCACTTCACAATGCTACGTAGCTCGGTAATGAACACTGCAGCACATGTGTTTTGTTAGGCCCCTTTCACACACTCGGTCCGCCGGACGGAGTCCGTTTTTCTCAGCGGGGGATCGACCCCCCCGCTGAGCAGCAGGAGGACAGCTGTGTCTCCACGCTGTGTGCGGAGACCCAGCTGTCAGTTCCCCATGCATCTCTATGGGGGAAATCGGATGGGAACGGACCGTCGGTCGATCGGATGGAAAATAGGGTTTCCATCCATCCAGATTTGTCGGATCGGGTCGGATGTCAGCGGACATGTCTCCACTGCCATCCGATGCCCCATGGGAATGCATGGGAGGACCATTCAGATCCGCCAAAAAAAAACGATCTGAACGGTCCGCCTGTGTGAAAGGGGCCTTAGGGTAGTCTGCAAATTAAGGGCCGCTTCACACCTGATGCATAGGTATGTGCAGCCTGTTACATTATGGTGTGCATCATAAAGCTCAAACACACGTCTTTCTCTGCAGCCTCAACTGCACTGGAGGGTGACTGAATGGGAAGTGCTCTGTGCTGAGTGGCTTCCTGTTGATTCATAAACTGAAGCATAGTAAACAGTTTACTGTGCTTCAGTTTGTGAATGAACACAGTGAGTGCGTTCATTTAGAAAAGGGAGGTGCTGGTAGATGACATATTTACCAGCCCCTTCCCCCACTCTCCATCCTGAAACATCCCCTGGGGAGAGAGAAGGGAAGCCAGCAGCACTGCGGGGGGTTAACACGGGGGAAGTCTTGGCAATAGGAGGAACCGGCACCGCACATAGTGATTAGGGTGTGCCGAGACACACGTAGCGCACGCCTACGCCTGATGCGTTTTTGCATGCATGTTTTTGACACTTTTTTTTATGCATTCAGTTGCGTTTTTGATGTATTCCAGTGCATTTTTCCCTCTTATTCGCCTTAAATAAGGGCTTGCATTCCGGTTGCATTTTTGGTGTGTTTTAGGTGCGTTTTTTTATGGTATGGTTATGGTACAGTTCGGTGCAGAAAAAATGCAGTGTATTCAACTTTTTTTTTTTTTTCTTGGAGCTGGAACTGACTGCACTGGTGGAAATCATGCCTTTGGAAACCATATAATTATCCATGCATTTTTGAACCAGAAAATAAACGCACTGGACCGCATATGATGTGAACTGGCCCTAAAGCGGTTCTAGAGGCAGAAGATTTTATCACCTTCGTGCATTCTTCTGTGCTGCAGCTCAGTCCTATCCAGTGATGTGCGCAAGAGCAGCATGTCTTCCTCCTCGTTGGGCAGATTGATAGGCAATCAAATACTGTGACACAGGAGCAGGGGGGTGGGGCCGAACCGCCTGCTCTGTCTCAATACAAGGAATGTCACCAGCACACCATGGGTCTCCAAAAGCGATCACAACGCTCCAGCAACATTTCGGAGTCTCGCAGGACCCCTTCATCAGGCATGTGATGAAACGTTGCTGTTTGCTGTAATGATGAGATCTCTGAATAAAGCTTTGGCTCCATTTATTTGGAGACCCGCGGTGTCCTGGTGACATTCCTCATTCTGATTGCTCACGGTTCCAGCCGGTGGTTGCTTCAGCACCCACTTAAGCCCCGTACACACGTACCGATTGTCGGCCGTAAAGATTCGGCCGACGACCGATCAGCCGATTGTAGGTTTGTTAGTATGATGCTTCCGACAGCGCATTTTCGGCCAAACAGAATCTGTCGTGCAGGCATTAAATTTTTTGTTGGCCAACACTAGAACGGCCGATTGTTCGTCAGTCAGTACAGATTTCGGCCGACAGACAGCCGATTAGCAAGATTGGGCATGCTCAGAAAAGAAAAAACACACGGAAAGTTAACCATCACATGACATCACTTCTGCAGTCGGCTGTTGTTGGCCGACAAAATTCGTGTGCAGTCTTTTGCAGTTTTCAACAGACACGACAGCCCTGGACAAAAGACGGCCGATCGTTCTGCAGACAATCGGTACGTGTGTACGGGGCTTTAGACATACAGCCACTTTCACAGGAACTGGTGCATTGGGAAGAGTGTGTTGGACGCTCTGTGTCAATGGACGCAGACAGGGCAGCTCGTACGGGTGCCCCCATGGAAAGCAGCTTTCCGTGGGGACACCTGCTGAACCCCACGGAACCCCAAAAGAAGAGGATCAGGGCTGCTCTCTGCAAGAGGAGGGGCCTGGAGTGCTGACAGGAACCCCAAAAGAAGAGGATCAGGGCTGCTCTCTGCAAAGCCATTGCACAGAGCAGGGTAAGTATGGACATGTTTTGTTATTTTGATTAAAAAAGAACAAAGGTTTAATATCACTGGAAGGTAAAAAAAAACTTCCCAGAGCCCCCCCCCCCCAATACTTACCTGAACCTGATCTCGATCCAGCGCTGTGCACGAGAGCAATAGCTCTCTCTGCTCACTGGACAGAGAGGCAACAGCGGGAGCCAATCGCAGCCAGTGAAGAGAGAGCGAATGGGTGGGGCTGAGCTGCGCTCTGTGTGTCAATGGACACACACACAGCCGGCTCAGGAGTGAGCACGCATGGGTGCCCCCAGATCAGGAGGCTTGCTATGGGGGCTCTCGGCAAAGGGGAGGAGCCTGGAGCGCTGGCAGGGGACATGAAACCAGGAGGATCTGGGCTGCTCTGTGCAAAACCACAGAGCAGGTAAGTAGGACATTTTTGTTATTTTAAAGAAATAAAAATAGGTTTAGAATCACTTTAATAATAGCCAGAGCTCCACAGATCATTTTTGTGGCCCATTGGTGAACTGAGCTCCCACAGGCCCTTGTTTATTGTGCTCGTTCATCCCAGTTCTATAGGGGTATATTGCAAATTGCCTACCGCCGCTTCCATTAGTATCATTGCAGTATATGAACACAGCGCTGCTCCATGGAAACAGTGGCAGTTGTGGTGCTTTGTTTAGTTTTTTTGCTGCTACCTTTCAGTGTTTCTTGGGTTTCCTTTTCCTATCCAGACCCGCAACTCCTCCATCGCTGTGTATTACACCAACCGCGCTCTGTGCTACCTGAAGATGCAGCAGCTGGACAAGGCCCTGGCAGACTGCAAGCACGCTCTGGAGCTGGACTGCCAATCTGTGAAAGCTCACTTCTTCCTGGGGCAGTGCCAGATGGAAATGGAAAACTACGACGAGGCCATCGCCAATCTGCAGAGAGGTAAGTCTATACCTTGCCTGCCTCTCCCTTACAAGCTGTTACAAGACGTGACATGCAAGTATGACTAAACAGCCAGAGAGGCGATGTTTCAAGAATAGATCTTGGATGCCGAGTACACATCAGATTTTTGTGTGCATGTTAAAAAGGGAAAGAAAAAAATGCTGATGTTTTGTTTAAATTTATGCTTAATTTCCATTTTATTGCATTTCTCCAAGTTTTGAAGGATAAATGCGCTTTCAGAGCATACAGCCCCATCTGCAAAGCTATTTTATAAATAGCAGTGCTGCCCAGTACAGCAGAAATGCCAGCTTTCAAGTTGGACAAGCACAGCCGAGTGGGAATTCGGGAGGGCTAAGCCTGGTCTGGGATCTACAGTACTGTGCAAAGGTTTTAGGCACGTATGAGGAATGCTTTCAGAAATAGAAGTGTTAATAATTTATTTTTATCAATTAATGAAAAGGAAAGTGAATGAACAGAAGGGAAACCCAAATTGATATTTGGTGTGACCACCCTTTGCCTTCAAACCAGCATCAATTCTTCTAGGTACACTTGCACACAATTTTTTAAGGAACTCAGAAGGTAAGTTGTTCCAAACATTTTGAAGAACGAAGCACAGATCTTCTGTGGATGTCGGCTGCCTCAAATCCTTCGGTCTTTTTTAATGTAATCCCAGACAAACTCCATGATGGTGAGATCAGGGCTCTGTGGGGGCCAAACCATCACTTCCAGGACTCCTTGTTCTTCTTTACACTGAAGAGGGTTCTTAATGACATTGGTTGTATGTTTGGGGTTGTTGGCCTGCTGCAGAATACATTTTGGGTCAATCACACACCTCCCTGATGGTATGGCATGGTGGATAAGTATCTGCCTGTATTTATCAGCATTGAGGACACCACTGATCCTGACCAAATCTCCAACTCCGTTCGTTGAAATGCAGGTCCAAACTTGCCAGGAACATCCACCATGCTTCACAGTTGCCTGCAGACACTCATTGTACAGCTCTCCGGCCCTTCACCAGCAAACTGCCTCCTGCTACAGCCAAATATTTCACATTTTTACTCATCAGTCCGGAGCACCTGCTGCCAATTTTCTGCACCCCCAGGTCCGATGTTTGTGTGTATAGTTAGTCGCTTCGCCTTGTCTCCATATCCGAGGTATGGCTTTTTGGGCACAATTCTTTCATGAAGACCACTTCTGGCCAGATTTCTCCGGACAGTAGATTGGTGTACCTGGGTCCCACTGGTTTCCACCAGTTCTGTGTCCTACGTTGTGCAAGTGTACAAAATATACAAGTGTAAGAATTGATGTTGGTTTGAAGCCATACACCATCACACCAAATATTGATTTTATTTAGATTTTTCTTCTGTTCGCTCACTTTGAATTTTGTAAGTTGATAAAAATAAACAATTAAAACAATAAAAAGATATATTTTGAAAAACATTCTTACTTTATTGCTTTTCTTCACACCTGCGTAAAACGTTTGCACAGTCCTGTACCATTTATACTACAGTTTTGCAGAGTAGCACGAGGGTGGGGGCAGTATTGGGTTTTATTCTCCAAAGCTACATTTATCTTTTAAATGCTCCATATTCTTAGATAAGTACCTGATACCAGACCTCTGTTTTTAATTAAAGGAGTTGTAAAGTCTCAAGGTTTTTCACCTTAAAGCAGAGTTCCACCCAGTGAAGTTTTTTTTTAATAAAAATACCCCTGGGACAGTCAGGGCTAGTACATTCCACAATGGATAGCCTCTGATCTGTCCCGGGTTGCACTTACCTGCAAGAAGAAATACTTACCTTGAAAACGTCTTGTCCAGCGCTGCCATCTCAGGTGTGGGCAGCTTGAAGCCAGCACGATCCTCTTCTGTGTCCTCTTCCGTCTTCTTCGGTCCCACGAAGCACTGCACCGGCCCCGCCGTCACTTCCGGGGCTGCAGCGTCATCCCTGCACAGCTACTGGGCATGCCCAGAAGCTGTTTAGCAAGGTATGACGGCGCCCGCACCGGAACTGACGTCGGGGCCGGTGCAGGCGCATTGATTCCTGGGAGCGATGACGTTCAGCTCCCAGGAATCATTGCATTCCAGGAAGTGACGACTCGTCGTGGCCGCCGAGGGGAGAAAGAGGAAGCAAGGTAAGTATATTTTCTTCTAAACGAGGTAAGTAAAAAAAAAAAAAAAATTGCGATTATCCATTTGTTTTTCAGGTGACCCGGAGCGAGAAGATGCAGGTAAGTATAATTTTAGGGTGGAACTCCACTTTAATTCATTCTATGCATTAAGATGAAAAACCGCCCTGGTTGCAGCTGTCTCCCAGACCCCCCCGTTATTCTGACCTGAACCCGAACGTTCCAGTGACGAACGCTATCATTTTTGTACAAACCAATTAAAATATGCTTTTTGGGATTTATTTTACCAAAAATATGTAGCAGAATACAATTTGGCCTAAACTGATAAAAAAATTAGATTTTTTTATTTTTTTTATTGGGAATGTTTTATAGCAGAAAGTAAAAAATATATATATATATATATATATTTTTTTTTTTTTTCAAAATTGTCGCTTTTTTTTTGTTTATAGCATAACATTTAATACCTGCAGAGGTGATCAAATACATCAACAGAAAGCTTTTATTTGTGGGGATAAAAGGACATCAATTGTATTTGGGTACAGCGTTGCACGACCGCACAATTGTTAAAGTAACGCAGTGCCGAATCGCAAAAAAATGGCCTAGTCATTAAGGGGGTAAAACCTTCCGGAGCTGAAGTGGTTAAGCTTTGACAATAAAACCTGGAAGCGGATTGGTTACTATGCACAGCTGCACCAGATTCTGCGTGCTCCAGTTTTAATTAATCTCCCTGTAGTCTTTTGGGCTGTGTATGCTCAGCGGATTTAGTAATCTGTGATAAGTCCTGGTGATGGAGGAATATTCCAGGAATTCTGGGTAGCAGCAGAGAGTCTCTGTCTGGCAGGCTGCTGATATTCTGTTACCAACAACAAGCTGACGGCATCACTAGAACCACTCGTTCCATGTCTCTGCTGAATCATTTATACCTGCCTGACAGCAGGATCCCGGTGGACTGCCTGCCGCTTAACTCTTTATATCTGCAGTGCAAGCGCTGATTGAGGATTTGCACAAAGTATCTCGCTAGACTGTGACTGAAGAAATAATGAAAAGTGTGGAATAGGAGCTTATATTCTACCGCTCTAATAGTGCATTTATCTGAATGGCAGCACAGATTGTGATGGCTGGACGGACCGTGATGTCTAATCTGGTCTGCTTTATGGGGTTTTAATGTCAAAAAACAAACTTCCAGGCAGATATAACACACAGAATAATGTAGCTTTGTAATCATTAATACATACAGAGGTTGTAAACCCTCTCTTATAACTTGTACCTATAGGTAAGCCTTTAATAAGACCTACCTATAGGTACTGTAAATATCTCCTGAACTTGCACCATTTAGGAGATATTTACTTTAAATGCAGCCGATGATGTCATCAGCGCATGCGCTCTAAAGGAACGGCCACCCGTGTCGTTCCTTCAGAGCCCTGTGCCGTGAACGGCGGCTCCCGCGTGCATGCACGGGAGTGACGTAATCGCGCCTCTAGCCAATCAGATGGCTGGAGGACGCGAACCAGGAAGCAGGACGGCCAAAAATGTGGGTCGTCCTTTCTCTGAGCGGGCGGCAGTGCGGGGGCTTCGTTCTAAGGTAAGTAGAATACTTACTTATACTTATGCGATGCATACTAGCTCATTATGCCATTGTCTTACAGGGGTTTTTTTTTTTTCCATATTTTTTGAGGAGGGTTTACTTCCTCTTTAACCAGTTCTGGACAGGAAGGATTTGCCCCCATAAATGACCAGGCCATTTCTTTGCGATTCGGCACTGCGTTACTTTAACTGACAACTGCGCGGTCGTGCGACGCTGTACCCTAATAAAATTGACGTCCTTTTTTTTTTCTTCTCACAAACAGGGCTTTCTTTTGGTGGTGGCGATTTTTTTCTGATTATGCGCTATAAACAAAAAAAAGCGACAATTGGAAGAAAAAAAACAGTATTTTTCACTTTCTGCTATATAACATTCCCAAAAAAAAAAAAAAAATTAAAAAATCTAATTTCTTTCATCATTTTTGGCCAATTTGTATTTTGCCACATTTTTGGTAAAAAAATAAAATCCCAAGTAGTGTATTTTTATTGGTTTGCGCAAAAGTTATCGCATCTACAAACTAGTGGAAAGATTTATGTAATTTTTTTTTTTTTTTCTACTAGTAATGGCGGCGATCTGCAATTTTTAACGGGACTGCGACATTGCGGCGGACAGATCGGACCTCTAACTGACATTTTTTACACTTTTGGGGGGACCAGTGACACTACAGTAATCATTGCTAAAAATATGCACTGTTACTGTAATAATGACACTGGCAGGGAAGGGGTTAACACCAGGGGCGATCAAAGGGTTAAATGTGTACCTTGGGGATGTTTTCTAACTGTGTGGGGGACAGACTTGGTGGATAGAAAGAGGGCTCCTGTGTTCTGAAATAACAGGAACACAGGAGCCCTGTTTCAATCAGTGACAGATGAGCGGTGTGCCGTGTTTATAACGGCACACCGCCTTCTGTCAGTCCCTGCAGCGATCGCTGGGTTCCTGGCCAGCCATCGCGGCCGCCGGACCCGTTGCTTAGCTGCAGGGCTAGAGAGTGGGCGTGCGCGCGCACCTGAGACCCGCTTCCCGCGAGCAGACGTACCCATATGGCGGTTTGCGCAGGAGAGCCAACCTGGCGCAGTATATGGTTAAATGTAAAGTTTATGTACAGCACCTTTTAGTGGCCTTAGCTGGGAACTACAGCCCATTCACAATTTCAAGGGTGGCAAGGGATGCTGAGTTTTGATAGCCGCAGTGATCTGTAAAGGGGGGTCACACTTATTATTTCCATGTTCTGTCCATTTGTCTCTAAACTGGAGATAACCCCATTGTAATCTGAAAAAGGCAGCTTTTCAGGGGGACTTACAGATTAACACTTGGAAAAGGGAGAAGGTAGCCTGTGGAGACATTACAGCCAGCACTGAAGGGCACCCTCTGTATGTGCCCCGCACTGACGAGGGATAGGGCACCCTCTGTATGTGCCCCGCACTGACGAGGGATAGGGCACCCTCTGTATGTGCCCCGCACTGACGAGGGATAGTGTACCCTCTGCATGTGCCCCGCACTGACGAGGGATAGTGTACCCTCTGCATGTGCCCCGCATTGACGAGGGATAGTGTACCCTCTGCATGTGCCCCGCACTGACGAGGGATAGTGTACCCTCTGCATGTGCCCCGCACTGACGAGGGATAGTGTACCCTCTGCATGTGCCCCGCACTGACGAGGGATAGTGTACCCTCTGCATGTGCCCCGCATTGACGAGGGATAGTGTACCCTCTGCATGTGCCCCGCACTGGCGAGGGATGGGGCACCCTCTGTATGTGCCCCGCACTGGCGAGGGATGGGGCACCCTCTGTGGAGCCTTTCCAGCCTGAGGCCTGAGGCTGAGACGGGAGGTAAGGCATACTACTCCCAGTGTCTAGCACCCTGACACTTAAGCTGCCCATACAGTATACAATTTTCTTATTCAGTTTCCTTCAGATTTACCTTCAACTATGTATTGTAAGGGCCTGTCTGATTGCATTCAAATTGAAAGGAGATGAGGCTCCCTCTATGGCAGGCTTTGCAGCCTGACACTGATACAGAGGAACTAAAGCACCCATTGCGAGGGGCTTGCAGCCTGATACTAGGACAGGTTTTAACCACTTGACCTCCAAAAGATTTACCCCCCCCCTTCATGACCAGGCCATATTTGTGATACGGCACTGCGTTACTTTAGCCGCCAGTTGCGCAGTCATACAACGCTGTACATAAATAAAACATCCCACAAACAGAGCTTTCTTTTGGTGGTATTTGATCACCTCTTGTTTTTCTTTTTTGCACTATTAACCAAAAAATAGACAATTTTGAAAAATATATATATTTTTAACTTTCTGCTATAAAATATATCCAATAAAAAAACACCTCCAGGTGGCCATATTGCATTGCATTTTATAAAAAATACAGCAATGCAGATTGAAAAGAAAAGGTAAATTTTCATAACATTCAATTACAATATGACTTGTGTTGCAATTGTTTACACTATATATTATTATTTTTTTCCCCCCCCCCACAGATGTGACATTACCCTTAAGGCAACCTCTGTGGGGGCATTACAGCCTGACAATGACACAGAAGATGAGGCTGCCTGTGTAAAGGCCTTGCAGTTAGAATAGAGCAGGGATATGCAAACTGTGGCCCTCCAGATGTTCCAGAACTACAAGTCCCATGAGGCAAAGCAACACTCTTGACAGCCACAAGCATAACATGCAGAGGCATGATGGGATTTGTAGTTTTGCAACAGCTGGAGGCCCACAGTTTGCATATCCCTGGAATAGAGGTTAGGCAGCTTCTGATGGGGTGTCCCTGCAGCCTGACCCAGAGACAGAAGATAGGGCAGCCTCTCTGGGGGCCCTACAGCATAGTTCAGAAATGAGCATGAGATTGCCACAGATGCCCTTTACGGTTGGGCATTAAAGTGAATGTAAACGATTATCTTATAAATCAACCTATTCAGTTTAAAATAGAATTGAAAGGTAAAACATTTGTGCATAGATCTTAACCACTTTTCCCCCACTCACTGTGCCTCTAATGCGGCACAGTGGCTCGTTCCCGTCCAGCGACGTAGACCTACGTCGATGGACTCCTCCCCTTGTGGGCGGCGCCCACGCGCCGCCGGAGGCTCGCTCCCGCTGTTTTCAGTCACAGTGGGAGTCGGGCCAGGGAAGGAGCAGCGGGGATCGAGTTTGGAGATCCGCCCACTTGTGTAAACAGAGCGGGCGGATCTCCTAAGTGACAGGCAGGGTCAGATTGCAGGGTTCAGCATAGCTGAACATGCGATCTGTCCCTGTGTCACTCAGTCACCTCCCCCCACACATGTCAGTAAGCACCAGGCATACATTAACCCCTCCCTCTCCAATAAAATTAACCCCTTCCCTGCCAGTGTCATTTTTACAGTAACAGTGCATATGTATAGCACTGATTACTGTAGTAATGTCACTGGTACCCCCAAAAATGTCAGTCAAGGGTCCGATCTGTCCGCTGCAATGTCGCAGTCCCGCAAAAAAAATCGCAGATCGCCGCCATTACTTGTTAAAAAAAAAAAACACCAAGACAGAAATTTTTCCCTTAGTTAGTAAACGCAATAACTTTTGCGCAAACCCATCAAAATACGCTTATTGCGATTTTTTTTTTTTTACCAAACATAGGTATCAGAAAACAAATTGGCCAAAAATTTGGATTTTTTACATTTTTTTGAAGGGGAAATTTAATGTGAAAATATTATTTTTTCAACATTTTTTTGTTTATAGCGCAAAAAGTAAAAATCGCACAGGTGATCAAATACCACCAAAAGAAAGCTCTGTTTGTGGGAGAAAAAGGACGTAAATTTCGTTTGGGTACGGCGTCGCATGACCGCGCAATTGTCAGTTAAAGTCGCACAGCGCCGAATCGCAAAAAGGGGCCCAGACGTAAGACAGCAAAATCCTCCGGTGGTAAAGTGGTTAAAAACCATAAAAAGTTCCTATTCGCCCTTTTTTTTTTTTTTTTTAAGTGATCACATATTCTCTGTTCTCAGCTGTGTAAGAGCTGGGGGAGGAGAAACTGCATCACACTAATCTTCCCAGTGAAATGTTGTGCAGGGCGGAGAGGTGTGTCAGGACAAGTCTGATCATTGGAGGAGAGCAGGCTGAGTTCCCAGCACAGCTAGAGAACTGAACACAGTGTGCTCTCCTGCTGAGTGTGGTCAGTTTTTAACAGGAAAGCAGAGGAACTGTCAGGAACTCCCGGGATTTCACACATAGGAAGCAATACAGAGAGAGCAGGAGATGTTCTCATACAAGTACATGGTACAACAGGCATATATTAGTATTATGAAATGTTGGGTTTACATATTCTTTAAAATCTCCTTTTTCAGCTTATAACCTGGCAAAGGAGCAAAGGCTGAACTTTGGGGATGACATCCCGAGTGCTCTAAGGATTGCCAAGAAGAAACGCTGGAACAACATAGAGGAGCGGAGGATCAACCAGGAGAATGAGCTTCATGCCTATCTCACCAAACTCATCCTGGCTGAAAAGGAAAGGTGAGCGCCTGGCTTCTTCCAGGAATAAAGCTTAGAGATGCTCACTTCGCCTGTTCAGTGTCTGCACATAGCCAACCCCCCCAGGCAGGGCATGCTTTACCACCACTTCCCTGCTGCAGCATTCCCGTCTATCTAATCTGCAGTAATGACTTGTGTTGGAGCTTAGATAGAGGGCTGGCAGCATGGTAACATTCATGTGACTGTGTTTGGACCTGGTGATTGGCTGCTTGGCCTTGAGCACTGTCACATAGTTGAGGCCATGTGCTTCCCCTCATACTCTTAAAGCCTTAGCATTAGCAAGGGCAGTGTGGGGAGGCAATGAGAAATTGTGATGGGGTAAGTGTGCATGCCTAGGGGAGGTAGGTTGTGTGTGCCTGAATGGGGAAAGTATCATTGTCTCTTTTTTTAAAGAGGAAGTAAAGTCTAAAGAATAATTTGTACCTATAGGTAAGCCTATCATAAGGCTTACCTAAAGGTACTGTAAATATCTCCTAAACATGTACCGTTTAGGTGATATATACATTACATGCAGCCGATGACGTCATTGGTGCATGCGCTCTGAAGGAACGACCACCTGTGCCGTTCCTTCAGATACCTGTGCCGTAAATGATTTCTCCCCTGCGCATGCACGGGAGTGACGTCACGCAGCTCCGGCCTGTCACACAGCCGGAGTCCACGGACCCAGAAGGAAGACTGGGAGAAAATGGACGCTGCCTCCAGCGACTACATCACATTGCTGGAGGGCTTTCCTTTTCTGGTAAGTTTCATATAATGTGCTAGTATCTGATGCATACTAGCACATTATGCAAACAGAGAGCAGTGTTACTACCCATACAGCTCACCAATAAATGAGCTCCCGGGTGCCCGATCCACAGCTGTTTAACTGAGTACATATGTAGAAAGATGATCCGCACACCGGTAGTTGCTCTTAAAAAAAATCTTCATCTTTATTCAGGAGCCACAGAACACAACTGCTGATAAGATCAGTTGACACGTTTCAGCCTATAAGGCCTTAGTCATAACACCACTAACATACTAGCACAGTGGTCCTCAACCCTGGCCCTCAGGACCCACTAACAGGCCAGGTTTGCAAGATAACTGATATACATCACAGGTGATATAATTTGCTGCTCAGTGATTGCAATACTCTAGTCTGCATCTCTCCAAGGTAATACTTAAAATCTGGCCTGTTAGTGGGCCCTAAGGACCGGAGTTGAGGACCACTGTACTAGCACATTATGCCTTTACCTTGCAGGCCAAAAAAAAAACTAACCAGCAGTTTACAACCGCTTTAATGCTGTTTTCCAATGCACTAAAGTACATTTACCCTTAATCTTCCACTCTCTCCTCCTGGAACCTCTAACTCCACTTGGAAGTTGGTGACTGAGATGGGTCATGGTGACTGGGGAGTGAGTGGAAGGTTAAAGCTTCTGCCTCCTGTAAAGCATACCTGTTAATGCGCTCATTAAGGGAAAAGTACATGTTTGCTTTAGAGTAGGGGTCCCCAAACTGCGGCCCTTTGATCATTTTTATCTGGAATTTGATGTACTTTTCCTGCCACTGATACAGAACAGTATTTCCACTGACACCAATGATGGGGCACTATCCCTCCCCACTGATAACAATGATGGGGCACTATTCCTCCCACTGACACCAATGATGGGGCACTATTCCTCCCACTGACACCAATGATGGGGCACTATTCCTCCCACTGACTTCAATGATGGGGCACTATTCCTCCCACTGACTTCAATGATGGGGCACTATTCCTCCCACTGACTTCAATGATGGGGCACTATTCCTCCCACTGACACCAATGATGGGGCACTATTCCTCCCACTGACACCAATGATGGGGCACTATTCCTCCCACTGACACCAATGATGGGGCACTATTCCTCCCACTGACACCAATGATGGGGCACTATTCCTCCCACTGACACCAATGATGGGGCACTATTCCTCCCACTGACACCAATGATGGGGCACTATTCCTCCCACTGACACCAATGATGGGGCACTATTCCTCCCACTGACACCAATGATGGGGCACTATTCCTCCCACTGACACCAATGATGGGACACTATTCCTCCCACTGACACCAATGATGGGGCACTATTCCTCCCACTGACACCAATGATGGGGCACTATTCCTCCCACTGACACCAATGATGGGGCACTATTCCTCCCACTGACACCAATGATGGGACACTATTCATTGTTTACTCCCACTGACACTAGGACTACTCTCATTGGCCATAGTCCGGCCCCCTAAAGTCTGAGGGAAAGTAAACTGGCCCTTCGTTAAGAAAGTTTAGAGACCCCTACTTAGAGGACAACTGTACCTTTGTCTTGGCCCCATTCATTTCTATAGGAAGTGACACTCCTAGTGGCCTTCAGTGGAGCAATACAGCTCTACCCATAGAATTGAATGGGGTTGATTAAGCACATTTTTGGTGTGTCAGTGTCATGTATGTGTCACGCTGGGAATTCCAATAAAGGACTTTGGGACTAGCCGTGGTGTGCCGCCATTTCTTCATTCAGGATAATGGAGACCCATCTGAGCAGGGCAGTGCAATGAAAGTGAAATTAATCCCAAAAGCAAACATTTTATTTGATTGCAGCTAACCAATTTTTATATGTGATGGCTGCATTAGTTTTCTTTTTAGGCTTTCTTTCCCTTATTTCACCTGGTGATCTGGCCAGTAGGTCTGTTGTTTATCCAAAAAGAACAAGCTCTCTTGCAGATTTAGCATTTAGTGATATGACAATCAAAAATCACTGACGGGTTCCTACAATGGTCAGCTTTTATGTAAAACCTTTATCCCAAAAGGAAAAAAAAGACTGTTGATGTAACTGCTTATAAAGTGTGAGTTGGCGTTTGGCTTCAATTTGTTACTGTATCGAAATCTGCTAGTACATCTAACACTCCCCTCCCCATCTAACACTCCCCTCCCCCAGACAGTGTTGCTGTCCAAAGGTGCCCCCTGTGCTCTTTCATCCAGAATGGGGGCACTCTAATACAGGGGGTGTGATACTGGCATGATCACAAGGTGAAAACAGGGGAAAAGAAAACAATAGCGGCAGAACCGCACCTTCGTTTAGGTGCCATTGAAAATGAATGGCATGTGAACAACCATGGGGCCTTTGTCAGTTTTGCAGAGTGTTTTAGGATCGCAGGGATTCTGCCTGCAATAGCAAAATTGGAGTTTAATCTGTAGAGTTTCTGTAAACGATAAAATGTATTTTTTAGGGAACTTGAAGAAACAAAACGGAAACATGAGGAGGAGAACTTGGAGGAGAACAGGAGTCGGTCTCAGCTGTCTTGTGTGGCCAACAAACATGTGAGTACAATAAGGAAAATCAAGATTTTTCATAGACTTATGTGTAGGAGTGTCGCCACTCAGCAACCCAATTATATATCAACTAAAGCAGAGCTCACAAGTGCAACAATGGGTCTCACAACTACACAAAATCACAATGATATGAAATTAACAGTACATTACAACTGACCCTAATTCCCCAATATATATATTAAAAAATACTCAGTAAAACAGGTATGTATCAAAGATACCGAACATTGCATATTGTGCAGTCCAAGTCCTCAAATATGCAGATCAGTATCGAGATCTAGTCCAAGTCCTCAATGATGCAGATCAGTATTGAGATCTAGTGCAGTCCAAGTCCTCAATTATGAATATCAGTATCAAGATCTAGTCCAAGTCCTAGTGCAGTCAAAGTCCTAGTGCAGTCCAAGTCCTCAATTATGCAGATCAGTATGGAGATCTAGTGATTTACTGAATATACTGTTGTGGTTTTAGTAACAATTTAATACTGGCTGTATGCTTGTGTTTCAGCTGGCTCCACTGTTCTGTGCTGAGAGCACACTCACTGCATGCTTTCATCACAGTTACGGAGTTGTCACCAACAGCTCCAAATCACTAATTATATGTAGAATAAAGGCAGTTTGGAACTTTAAATGAGGCACAAGCCGGGTGAGGTTCAGCTTCTCCATCCCTGTATATGGAAAATGAGGAAAAATGTTTGGGCCTATGAGGTGCGTGAGAACAACCGTCCCTTAGTAAATATACTCACTGACCAGTCTGCTTACAAACTGAATTGACCCGTCTAACAATGTACGTTAAAAACAGAGGTTTAGTTAGCACACATTTGCAAACGCATGTGTAACCTGCAAGGCCCCTTCAGGGCACCCTGTATTACTTGCAGTCCTAACACTACTAACACACTTGTCTCCACAGTGCGAGCACATGCAAGCTAATGGATAGATGAGGGACAGGTATATTGTGTAGTGAGTATATTTACTAAGGGGCAGTTGTTCTCATTTAAAGTCCCAAATCTTTTTCCTCATCAGTGCCCAATCATTGTTTACAATTGAGAGCCTCTCAATCATGTGACAGCCGCAACAGCTAATCACAGCAGTCACAATCAGCAATATCTATAGTGTCCTGGTGTATCCCATCCATCTTCATCTATTTGCAGCACATCGGCAGGTACTGCAGGATAGGGGTCAGTGGTGGTGTTGGGCCCCCCCTCCCCTCTTCGTTCTTTTGTGACAAGTTTTTTGTGACAAGTTTTTTATCTCCACTACATTTTGTAAGTGTTTTTAACTGCGTGTTACTAAATGTTTACTTCATAATGCACTTAGGAGGCACTTCCTTCTTCTTTCCTACATACAGAGTTGGCGTGCGCTAGGATGGCTACCCCTGATGCAGTTTAGGATCACATGGACATTTAAAGCGGAGTTCCGGCCACATACACATTTTTGAGCTAAAAATACCCCCCTTATCCTAAGCTATCCCCAATTACCCTAACACTAGCACCACAGTACAGTACATTACAGTTAGAAAATAAATTCTTACCTTTAAAATGGATTGCAGAGCACGGCCATCTCCGGTGTGGGCATCTGAAGCCGTGGTGTTCCCCCGCTGTGTTCCTCTTCCTGTTTCTGGGCTACCCAGAATGCCGATCGCAATCTCGCGCATGCGCTGTAGATTGCGATCAGCAATCAGAGTAGCGGCCGGCCGTTCACATTGCATCCGAGGATTGTTGACGCTCATCTCCCAGGACGCAATGCAAAGGAGGAAGTGACGTCGGCCGCACAAGGAGGAAGAGGAAGGAAGGTAAGTTTATTTTTATTAAAAACAAGGTAAGTGAAACAAAAAAAAAAATTAATTATCCAATTCTTTTTCAGGTTTTTTTAAGCTAACTGATGCTGCAAAGTTTATTTTTAGGGTGGAACTCTGCTTTAAGGACTTTTTATGAACTTATTCTCATTTTCTATATGTATTATTCAGGAACGGTCACACGGCCCTTTTGTTCACCAGTGCTATTGCCTTACAATATCAGGACCGCCACCTTTCAGAACACCTTAAAGGGCTAGCGCCAAGGGCTTGAAGAAACTCTGGCCACCTAAGAATCTTCACACCTGAAACACTTCCATGTGTGTCAGACACATGGGGGTTGATTTACTAAAGGCAAATAGACTGTGCACTTTGCAAGTGCAGTTGCTCCAGAGCTTAGTAAATGAGGTGAAGAAAGAATACCCAATCACAGGCAAGACAAAAAAAAAAAAACAGTATTTTTGCTTGCACATGATTGGATGATGGAAGTCAGCGGAGCTTCACCTCATTTACTAAGATCTGGGGCAACTGCACTTTGTAGGGTGCACAGTCTATTTGCTTTTAGTAAATCAAGCCCATAGTGTCCCCACTGTACTCTGTGGTTCTACCCTCTGGGTAACACTACTAGTGATGAGGGGCCTGCGGGTGGAACCACATCGTATGGTGGGGACACAGGTATCTGACCCACCCAGGAATTTAAAAAGGCTGAAGATTTTAACATTCTTTAATGCCTTGAAATTGGCTTTTATTTAATTTTTTAAAAATATTTACAGAGTAACATTAAAGCTGAACACCAGACAAGGCATAAAAACTCAAAAAAACTCTTGGAATGCAAAATGTTTGGAAGCATATCCTTCACAATGATTCAGTTTTCCTGAGAATTGCATGCTTGTCATGTAATAAATGTTAAGTGAATTAGGCAGAGTTCTATTTTAAGCTTCTCTGGGGCAGTGACTTGTGCGACTGGTTTGATCTACCTTGTAATAGGTCAGCACTACATAAAAAAATATTAATAAAAACAACTTCTGCTTCTTTTTTTTGTGCAGGATAAGTATTTGGCAGAGATGGATGAGTTATTTTCTCAAGTAGATGAAAAACGCAAGGTGAGCAATCCTATATTATGGATAATGGTTCATTTCATTTTATTTAAATGGCTACCATTTAAAGGATAAGTTCACCTTTTTTTAAAAAAATAATGCACATTTTTTGCAGGTAACAAAATGTGCATTTATTTATTTCTTATTTATTCTAATGATATATTTATTTTTTGTTTAGGAACTTGAAGAGCATTGCACCCATAATCAGCAGGTCGCTGATGCCATGCAGGTCTCCTGCAGACTATCAGTGTAAGCTGTCTGCCCATACACCATACAGGCAGGCAGCTTCACGCTGACAGGAAAAAATTTGTGAACTGCCATAGTTCTTAACAGCGCCCTGGTAGTTCATTGAGAACTACAAGCAAACAGCCGCAAAGGCTGCCGGTAACTGTAGTCCATTCATTCACAGAACACTGGGAATGAATAATGCAGGCGGCCCCGCTCAGCTGTGTTTTCTTTAGATTGTTGCAGCAAGCAGGGGGAGAAGATCCCCCACTCGCTGTCAAAACAGGGGATGGGGGGTGGTGTGGGGGGCCAGTACATTGGTTACATGTTACACCCTGTATATGGATGTAACATGTTACAAAAGGTGAACCTATCTTTTAAAATACTGAAATGGCAGGTGAGCCCCACCTTTTCCCCCTTAGTGACTATTTGCATATGAAATATTGCAGCCATCAACTGCTGAGAAAGATCAGTTACAGGATAAGCCACATCATTTTTTAGTCACCCAGACATACCCCATAAACTTGCACTGAGAGACATGAACATCAGTGCATGTTGTGCTACTAAGCAGGACGCAGAGATTTCATTTTTAATTAACAGAGATGGATGCTCCTATATAGAAACGACAAAATATACAAAGAAGTAATGCTTTCCTAAAATTGCATAGCTCTTTTGGGTGAACAAGTAGGATTTTATTGTGTATAAAATCCTACTTGAAAGTAGATCTAAAACAGATAAGCAAAAGGGCTTCAAAAATAGTTTAAGCTCTCGGAAATGCTATCTGCAGTCATAAAATTGAACAAAATGATGCAGAGCAAAGAAAAATAATCAATCCCAGCGTTCAGAGTTCCTCCACAGTTGACTATGAGGCAAAAGGTCCTTTAAATGCCCAGAATGCTTGGCGGATGCAGCTCTCCTCAGATCGGGGAATCCAAGGTACAACTACAAAAAGCATAAACAAGACGGCGCAAGCATCTAGTGTACAGGGCTTAACTCTGAGGAAGGGGGGTGCACCCCCTAAACGCGTCAGCTCGCCAGCATAGCGGGGTATTGTTGGATTATGTGTATCCTACACTGTGACATCTTGTGGTTTTTACACTTACTTAGGCTGTACCTTTTGTGATTATCCATTTGTTATTTTTATAATGTATAATAAATCTTTGATAATGCATTAGGTGCTCGCGCTTTCCTGTTTGTTTTTTTTGTAGTTAAAACGGCGCAGAGTTTTTTGAGAGAAATTGAGGGGCAGCACCAGGCTGGAAATGTAACCTTAATCTTTTCTCTCCAGAATCCTGTTCAGAAAACACTGAAAGTCTATGTATACCCCATCCCACAAAACTGCTTGTCTACCGATGGGGATTAGTACAGCTTCCACTGTGTAAGTGCTGCAGGTCTTATGCCTAGTACACACAGGCAGAATGTCAGGAGACATTGGCCGGTTCAATATAAACGGCTGACATTCGGCCCATGTGTATGTCAGCTAGCCTGTCTTCTGTCGGACGAGCATGCTGGTAAACCTGCAGCTGACCGGCTCCCGATCACCACTCTCAACCAATGGCTGAGAGCGCTGATCGGAGTGTTCTAGTGGTGGCGGGCCGATCCCCCCGTCAGAACACAACAGCTCAGTGGGGGAGATTGCTGTACTAACATCAAATTGTTAGTACAGTGGCTCTGACCTATTCGTGTGTACCAGGCTTCAGGTTCCAGCGCTAGGGTTGTCTCTCCACCCCCTCCTTTCCACCATTCATAGTACACACAGCCCCAGGCTTGGTTTTGTAAATGGGCAGGTAAACAGGGACTTGATAACCTGACGGTAGCTCTGGGGTATAGGAGACCTGCGTAGTGCTTATATGTGACCCAGAAGCTGTACTAATCCTTGCATGTAAGTTTGCATCTTTGCAGGATGTAGGGTAAAATGTACATGAGGGGAGGTGGCTTTCAAAGTGTAGTGTTAGGTCACTGTTTTACAGAAAAAGGTGACCTAACACTGGACCCACTCCCCCGGTCCCCATTGTACTTACCCCCCATGATCCTGTCAAGGCTCCCGCAAGCCGCTCCAGCGGTCTGGGGATTTGAAATTCCCCCTGCTTCATCTCCTCTCTGTCCAGTGCTGCATGGATGGTGCTGACCAATTAGAACTTTTCTGGTCTGTACTGGCATCCCCAGGCCATTGGAGTGGCTTGCGGGAGTCTTGACTGCTCCAGTCGGGGTAGGTAGGTACAGTGAGGACCTGGCGAGGGGGGGTCTGGGGAAAGGCTCTGGTGTTTAGTCGCCTTTAACGACAAACGTCCAAAAACACTTTAATGCTATACCCAGGGATATTCTTCCATCACACTTCTTTCCAAAATGCCAATCAAGGGTGCAGCCCTCAGACCGGGAAGTCCCTAGAATCAGCTGCAAAAAAACACACAGAAGGGCGCGACCACCTCGTGCATTACCATAGACAATTTTTATTTGATCCACATAGACAAGACAAATGAATACTCATGAATACTCACATAGAAGTTAAAAGTTCAAGCAACACAGATCTGCTCCAGCTGGAGCGCAATGCACTTTGTCCTAGGAAGGGGGCATGACCCCCGAAATGCATCAACTGTCCAACCATTTGTTCCCAGGACGAACTGCATTGCGTTCCAGCTGAGACAGATCTGTGTGACTTGATCTTTTAACTCCTTTGTGAGTATCCATTTGTGGATCAAATAAAAGTTGTCTATGGTAATGCACAAGGTAGTCGTGCCCGCCGTGCCGTGTGATTTTTGCAGTTTAGTCACTTTTATAGATTTTCTGTTAAGGTGAACAAACACTTTAAAGTACAGGAGGGTTTAACAGCTTTAACCCTGGTAAGCTTAAGCCCTTTGTAGATGGGTTGAATCTTGGCCGGTTCAGCAGGGACCGGGCCGAGATTGGATCAATCTATGGGCAGGCCGATTGTACCCAAGTCAATCCATCGATTGACTTGGGTACACCCAGAATGCTGAATTTCTAGCATGCAATTATTGCCAGAGGCTAAAGCCGTCAGCAGTATTCATTGTGTTCTCCCGGCAGGGGGACACAATAGCTCCACAGGTGGGATTCCCCCATCAACACTGACTGTGTTGATAAGGGAATTGAGCGATTTTTTTTCTTTCCTGCAACCTGTGGTTTCAGGAAAGAAAATCACATAATCTATGGCCTGCCTTATTGTGGCCGGAGTTTGGTTTAGAGCAGTGATAGCGAACCTTGGCACCCCAGATGTTTTGGAACTACATTTCCCATGATGCTCAACTACACTGCAGAGTGCATGAGCATTGTGGGAAATGTAGTTCCAAAACATCTGGGGTGCCATGATTCGCCATGAAAATCATTTTAGGAAAATAATTTTTTTGCTAATATGTTTAATCCCAGTCACTGAATGGCTGCATATTTGTGTCCAATGGTGCTGTGCCAAGAGCACACGCCCTGTGCACACCCAGCACAGTTACTGGTGGCTAACTGAAAGCTCCCGTTCGCTGCTTGCAATTGGGAGTTTTCTAAATATGTGACCACCATGATAGCCAATCATGGCGGTCACATGACCATAAGCCAAACCCTGCCTCGCCCCCCCCCGGCATTCGTAAGCCATTAAAGGGTTGGCAGGCGCCGGCTTTAGGAGGTTAAAAGATTCTTACCTGGAAATCCTGCCAGTAACAGCACTTCCTTTTGTTGACTAGGCTAAAGCTGGATACGCCATACAACTTTTGTTGTTTGTTTTCCTTCACATTTACCCTCAACCATGTAGTGCAAGGGCCGGCCGGATTGCATACAAATTGAAAGTGTTTAGGTTTGACCTCATATTATATGGTTTTGGTAAATCGAAAGGAAAAAATCGAAAGAAAATTGTATAGTGTGTATTCAGCTTCAGTCATTGCCTTATAATTGGCAGCAAGCCTGCTATGAACACTCCGTTTTGGCTGCCTGTCAGGTCTGTGCATGCCTCCTGAAAACCTGATAGGTAGGCCAACAGCCAGCTGAAGAAGTGAAGCTTTTGCCAAAGAAGTAGACAAAGGCAGCCTACATGCAAGAACATGAAGCTGTAATGCACAGACAAGAAAAAAAGTCTAGTCAGGAGCGCTCTCTTCAGCAAACATGAGTTTAATAAAAAAAAAAAAAAATCCATATAAATATAAAAAATGACCAGACTCCAGTTAAAAGTCGAATATCTTTGTTCATATCTCTAAAGCAGTTGCAACAAGGAGAATAGACTTCTTACATGCTTCAGGCTAACCAGTGCTTAATCAGTCTCTGTAACATGTAAGAGGTCTCTTTCTTCTTCTTGTACCTGCTTTATGGATTCCCCTTAATAAAGTAGTTCAGCTTATAGCTGGAGTGCAGTCAACCTTTATATTGGGTATACATGCTCAGCAATGAGCTGGCCATGCACCCAGCAAGACATTGAAACAGAAAAGTCACATAGGGTGCTGGTTATAGATTGATTAGCATGGCATTAATTCCTTGTATGAAGACTGAATCATGAATATTGTGTATATGTAGTCAGGGATTGTGCGGCTGTGTCATTTACTAAACATATTGTACTTCTTGTGTCCTTGCACAGAAGCGGGACATCCCGGATTACCTGTGTGGGAAGATCAGCTTTGAGCTGATGAGAGAGCCTTGTATAACACCCAGTGGGATCACCTACGACAGAAAGGACATAGAGGAGCACTTGCAGGTAATATTCTTTTGCAAATACTGGATTACGTTACCAGGAAGTGCATTGCAAAAACTGCAGCATGTTTCCATAGCAGCCAGTTACAAAACAGAACATGGGCTACCTTAAAAATCAGAATACGGTTTTAAAATGAGGAGCTTTCAATTAAATAGTTTTGGTTGGATGTTTGCTCTCCATGAACAAGAGATTACCCAAAACACCTTCATTTGCCCCAATTCTTCCATCTGTATGTATACTCAAAGCGGAACTTCACCTAAACAGGGACGTTCCTCTGTTCCTCCTCATCCCCCAAAAAGGGACGTTCCACTGTTCCGCCTCATCTCCCCCTCCTTTGTCAAAATTGGCATATTTTTTTGAAGGGGGTAGGAGCGGGTTCCTGGTTTTGACAGGTACCAGCTTACACCTCCGCTCTGACCGCTTAGGCGATTGGAGAGGAAGTTTGCCTCCCCTCTCCTCTCCTTACAGCCTCCTGGGACACGTCACAGGTACCTAGAGACTGCAGGACCATTCACAAGGCGCAGCGGGCAGTCGGCTGTACAGCCGAAAGCAGTTACAGTTGGCTGCCCACAGTTATGATGCCTGCTCCAGCACTGAAGAGCAGTGAAGAAACCCGGTCAGGAGAGCACGGTGCTGGAACTATTGACAGGTGAGTGGCTGTTTTTTTTTAAAGCCAGCAGCTACAGTTTTTGTAGCTACTGAATTTTCTTTTTTTAGTGTTAGGGCTCTTTCACACAGGCGTTCCGATCAGATCCGCCTGTCAGTTTTTTAGGCGGATCTGACCGGATCCTCCATGCAGCTCTATGGGGCAGCGGATGTCAGTGGAGACACCTCCGCTGACACCCGCTGCCATCTGCATCCGATCCAGTCCGAGAAATCTGGGCGGATGGAAACCCTATTTTTCCATCCGTTCAGTGATTGGATCGGATGAGAGCGGACAGGCGGTCTGCTCTCATCCGATCCCCCATAGAGAGCAGCGGGGGCTGTGACACCTCCCTCTCCGCACTGCAAGCGGAGACGGAGCTGTCATCCGCCGGCTGAGCGGGGATCGTCAGATCGATCCTCGCTGAGCAGCACGGATCCGCCTACGGAGGCGGACCGCGTGAAAGAGCCCTTAGAGTGGAAAGGGATTAGAACCCCTGTCAGTTTTTAGTTCCTGTTAGGGAGATTAACCCTCTCCTTGTCCTGTTTACCATTGTCATCAAAAGTGAAAGTAAAAGAAAATCTCAAATTTTGGGTTGACACCAGAACAGGAAAAGAGGCAGAATCTTCCAGTGAGGACTGTTGTTCTGTTGACACCCTGGCATTCCCTCACTTTGGAGGGACTTCATCTCACTTCCTGTTATGGCTATGGGACAGGAAAAAAAGGTAGATCTCCCCAATGGGGCGCAGGTGACGGGTTATAACTAGGGATGCACCAATACCAGTTTTTAGGTTACTCGCGGATACTTATATTTAATGTCACGTGACATTGTTTGTTTGTTTTTTGGCTCATTTACACAATAAATGCATGAAAACTGCACAGATTTCACTTGCAGAGACATCAGTTTCACATCAGTTTTCATGTGTGTTTCAGTGAGTTTTTATAGCCTGTTCACATATGTGTGGGCCGTCCAGTTTAGGTGCGATTTCTGATTTCACACACTACAATTAGCATTGTAATCGCACTTGAACTGCTAAATGAAATCGCACCAGCCCAGGCTTTGCAATCACAGTGCAAACTGGCCTGTGAAAATGTGAACTGAGTCTGAAGGTATCTGTTTTAGTATCAGAGCATTTGCACAAGTACAAGTACTCATACAAATGCTTAGTACCGACACCAGTATCGGTACCGGTGCAATGCTAGTTATAACCCTCCCTTACTCTATCCAAAATGGGGAAAAAAAAGTTTTGCATAGAAAAGTTTTGTGCCAGAGTCTGTGTCGCCAAACCATTTCAACAAAAATCTTCCCTGAAGTTTAGTTGTACAAGTAGCTCTGAGACAGCTGCTGGGCGCTGCCATCTTAGATGTGAGGTCAGCAGACTCGGAGCTGTGACTCAAGTGGCACTACAGTATTCTCCTGTAGTCTCCCCCCCCAGCAGCTACATAAAAGGTAGTGAGGGGAGAGGCGGAGGAGCTGGGCCAACACAGAGAATACTTATACATTTCCATAAGAGGAGAGGCCTGTGACCTGTAAGGAGAAGGGATGTGCTAGGGAAATTTTCTCTGCCAATTGGCTACAGTGTATCATTTTTGCAAAAAACACAAGTGCAGCATTAGTGTGAAATCAGAAAGGAAGAGGTTAATCTAACCCCACATATTTTGGGCTTTTAAATGGTGACTCCCAAATTAAAGAACAACCATCTCAATAACTTATTAGAAAAGTACAAAAATGCATTTATTTATTATCCACAGTCCTATATGAACAACTTCATAGTATGTAGGGCGATGAACAGACATGGGGCCCCATGTCTGTTGATATGGTTGTTCTTTAATTTGGGAGTCATTTAAAAGCCCGATATATGTGGGGTTAAATTATCCTTTCTGGTTTTTCATATGTAGCTATAGGGCTGGTTTCTCCCAAATCTTTCTAAATCACATCAACCATAAGACACAAATTACTTGCAGCATTAGTGTACTTTAAAAAATGAGAGACGTTTAGCAACTTACATAGCATCCATGACCGTGCACCCATCGAGCAAAAGTGTTCCTAAGTGAGGGTCTCATTCCAGTAGGGACTTGTGGTGTAGAGGCAAACTAAAGATGTCTGCAATGGGAGACGCTATTCATTGTCCGGACCGGGTTTTTTTTGGTGTTTCCTGGTCTAGTCAATGAGTGACTTCTTCCATTGCAGACGTCTTTAGTGTGCCTCTATACCACAAGCCCCCACTGGAATGAGACCCTCACTTGGGAACACTTTGCTCGATAAACGCACTGTCATGGTTGCTATCTAAGTTGCCAATTGTCTTTCATTTATTAAAGTACACTAATGCTGCACTTAGGTGGCGCCCCTGGTGTTTTGTGTTTCTATTGCAGAGATCTCCCTGTCTCTTGGTGGAGCAGCCTCTCAAGCAGCAAATCCATATAGGTTGATGGACTTTTATTACCCATTGCTATTAGTTTTTAGGCTACATTCACACCTGAGCGTAGCGTTTTCGCGCGTTTTTACCGCGATTTACAGGCGTTTTTTGTGCAGGCGTTTTTAGATTGAATAGTGACCAATAGAAAACGCCTGTAATCTGCCCAAAAAGAAGCTCATGTACTTTTGTGAGCGTAAGGCGTTTTGCTCACAGCGTCAAAACGCTCAGATGTGAACAGGGGCCATTGAAATGAATAGGATTTGTCTTGTTGGGCGTTTTGAGAGCTGATCCTAGAGCAAAAAAACTCCCCAAAATCGCCCCAAAACGCCTACATGTGAATGGAGCCTTAGGCTACATTGACACCTGAGCGTAGCGTTTTCACACGTTTTTTTACCGTGATTTTACTGCGATTTTTACAGCGTTTTTATGGCGTTTTACAGGCGTTTTTACAGGCGTTTTTTTGTGCAGGCGTTTTTTGTGCAGGCGTTTTTAGATTGAATAGAGACCAATGGAAAACGCCTGTAATCTGCCCAAAAAGAAGCTCAAGTACTTTTTTGAGCGTTGGGCGTTTTGCTCACAGCATCAAAACGCTCAGATGTGAACAGGGGCCATTGAAATGCATAGGATTTGTCTTGTTGGGCGTTTTGAGAGCTGATCCTAGAGCAGAAAAACTCCCCCAAAAACGCCCCAAAACGCCTACATGTGAACGGAGCCTTATGGTTCACGTTTTTTTTTTTTTATTATTATCTATTTATTAATTTTTCCCATTGCTTTCGGGAATTTTGGGATAACTGGAGCCCTATCGTTGCGCCATATTATTTTTGGCAGACTTCAGGGATGAGGGTAATTAAACCTGCAATATTTCTGTTTTTTTCTTTTCCCCGCAGAGAGTGGGCCATTTTGACCCAGTGACCCGGAGCCCCCTCACCCAAGACCAGCTGATCCCAAACCTAGCCATGAAAGAGGTTATTGATGCCTTCATATCAGAGAACGGTTGGGTGGAAGACTACTGAAATGGAGGATGATCCCATTGGTCTGAGCCTACAATGTTTCAGCTCCAGACTGCTCCCTATCTCTCCCCCCCCCCCCCCCCCCCCCCCCCCACTGCGTTTCATAACGTGCCTGTTCTGCCTCATGCCTTACTCATCTCATCCGCGTGTCAAGTGTCGCCTGCTACATCCATCCGCCAGAAAACCAGACAGGCCAAAGGTTTCCCTATCCGAGAACTGCTTTTTGTTTTGCCCATCCGTACTTCCGGTCGGTTCGCAGGTCCGGTCCCACTACAGCAGTATGTATATCACCTTTCCTGGTCTACGCAGATGGAACGATACATTTTGCAGTTCCTAGAGCTGAAACAGAAGCTTTGACCTTTTAGAGATCTCTGAAGATGTCTGTAGCATTAACAGACTTGCTAAAACCTACAGTGCTGCTTGAAGAGCATGGAGACTTGAAGTGCAGTCATACATATGAATAAAGCTGGCATTGAGTTCACTGCATTGTGCAGGAAAAGTCCCCATAGATGTATGATAGCAGAAAAATAATGGTCAACCCACCTCCTACTCCCCCACTCGAAATGTACAAATATGGCTGACTCCATGCCCTTTTTTGTTTTAATTGATTTAATTTTCAGTGTTATGTGGCTCTGTCATGTAGTTTTCCCGCATGGAGTACCGGTAGGCGGTGGCGCCGCAGCTGTTTTTGCAATCCGGGGACTCCGTTGTAGAAAAATGCACAGAACTCCATTCTCACCGACCTCATATTTAACCTTCAGTAACAGTTTAACCTTCCACCAGATTCGGCACTGACGTGGTGTAAAGGACGACCTCGCTTTGCAGAGATCAAAATGTTCTACTTCTGGCTTGTGTTTTGATTGGTTAACCCCTTGTTGTGACATCCAATGTGGCTGACAAGTTGCATGATTTTACGCCAATCTTTTTTTTTTTCCTTCTAATCATTTTCTAACAGACTGTCACAATGTGCAGAACCCTCCTGGAGAAAGGGCAGAGATGGCTGAGGACAACAAGCTACCATCACCAGCCATAACTATCTTCAACTACTAACCCCCCTTGAGCCCCTACGGATAATTGTGGTGAATAGAGTGGGCATCCCAAAGAATTGGATATTTTTTTTTTGTTCCGTTGAACTTGTTTGCTTTCTTTGTGTACATAGCCGATGTAAATATATTCTGGCGTCTCCTGTGCGTGTGGCCACTGACTGACTCTCGTAGAAGACACTTCACGGTGTGGCACCTCTTCTGTGAATGCACAGTGCGTACATTAAAAGAGTTAATGCCGTTGCGGTTTGTGGATTCTTTCTAGGTAACGAAAGGGACTGGGTTCCCCTTGGAAAGCTGTTTTAATGTTTATCTGTCATGCAGAGCTTTAGCCCTGGTTAACACTGATGCGATCTGGAAGGCATCCATGTGATCTGCTGTGGATGTCAATGTTAAACGGTACCCTGAAGCAGCTCGCACAACTCAGTGCGATTACCAAAATTGGATTGCATGGGTGTGAGCACCCATGCGATGTGATTCAAGTGTGGGGGGAAAAAAAGCGTCCTGCACCATTTTGGTGTGGATGCGATGCGATTTGAAATCGTAGCACACAGACATCGCATGGGATGTGCACAGGAATGCGGTGCAATTCCTGTGCGAATCACATGTGGTGTCCCCCAATGCATAAGTGTGAACCCAGACTGAAAGTGCTTCTAAGCCCGTGCAATTTGCACCTCTGATTTCATTGCGGCTTGTGAGTTCATCTAACAGAAATCTATGCAAGTTGTAATGAAATCAAGAAAAAAGTAGTGCAGGAACCTTTTTCAAAGTCGCTGCGACATGAGTCGCGACAATTTGAACGGTTCCATTGCCAGCAATTGGGCGCGACTTGGAATTGGATTTGGAACTGACAGCTCTAGAGTGCAAAACATCATCCAATAACAGAGCCCATTGGTAAAAGTAAACCTTTTCTGTGATAAGTATGCAAGCCTTCATTGCAGGACTACTGAAAATGCTAATTGTGGTACTATTTTATTGTTCTATTGGCTTTATTACTATTTTATTTTTTAAATCACTGGCCTGGAACATGAATGCAGATCAGGAAATCCTCATCTGCTTCTTTTTCTCTAGATCAATGGCTCAAATTATTGCCTTAAAAGAGTCATCACGATAGCCAGGTGACTATCATTTACAGAATGAAGTCAGCAATTAGCATCAAGCTGATTATATATGTTAAGATTTCTCTCCTTTTGCCCTGCAGGCGAAAAATCACTTTTTATCTGCTATCTACACTAAACAGTGGGTGGACAAATCTGCAGTTGTAGCTATTGTATTCCAACAGCGGACATCCGTGCCTGTAAGAATACCTGAACAGTGCCTGCCTCTAATTGCATATTTATGTATACATTTTCCACGCAGATATTTTTTAACAAAAGTCAATTGAAAAATTGTGGAGGCAGGGGGTGCCAACAGAGAATTTCAGCCGATTTAGCAACAAATACCCAAAATTTGATATATACAGTATATGGTCAGCTTAACCTCTATTCTTCTTTCTGAAAAGGTTTTCTTTAAGAGGATTGTAAAGAAGTACATTTTAAAGTGGACCTGAATTTAAAAAGTGAAGGTTTGCTATGTTAGGAGTGCCTAAATAGTACCCTGAAAAATGTACCTTTCTCTTACGTCCTCTGACAGACGCAGCTCCCCATATTTCTTCACTATTGGGTAATGCTCCTCTCCACAGGAGTGGACTAGGCAGTGAAAACCTTTCACTAGACACGCCTATAGGGGCTCTCCCTCACGACATTACCCCAGACACACTGTGCTCTACAATCAGTTTCTTGTTGTCTAGTGAAGGAGTAGGACCTAGGTTCCCTGCTGGGACTCCAGTCTCAGTTTTTTGTTTTCCACCTTAATGAAGATATTGTTTTATCTTTGCTTTGTTCTAAGCCCAAGCATCCTAAAGAATTGGTCTTGCATTCCCTGGATGTGGTTCGGGCGGTCAGGGTCTACCTGTCAGCCACGGACATCTGATTCTCTGTTTGTCCTTGCTGGGGGACCCTGTAAGGGTTTGGCTGCGTCTGCTGCAACCATCTCAAGTGGATCAGACAGACTGTTGTTCAGGCATATTCATTGCAGGGTCCCGTTCCTCCTTTCCCTGTGAGGGCCCATTCTACGAGAGTGCCTCTTGGGTTTTTTCGCCATCAGGCTTCTGTGGCTCAGGTGTGTAGGGTGGCGACCTGGTCGTCTGTGCACACCTTCACAGAATTCTACAAGATCTATCTGCTGGCATCCTCGGATGCCTCTTTTGGCCGCAAGGTTTTGCAGGCTGCAGTTTGATGAAGAGGCTTGGTTTTTTTCTCTTCAGGGGTTAATTTTCCTTTTGGGTTGAGCTCCAGTTGGTTTTCTTGAGCTCAACCCAGCGTTCACTGTTTATAGTTCCGTTCTTTCCACCCCTCATGTCTACACTGCTTTGGGACGTCCCAATAGTGAAGAAACATGGAAAGCTGCGTCTGTCAGAGGACATAATAGAAAATTCGATTTTTTTTTAAGAACTTACCGTAAAATCCTTTTCTCTGAGTCCTCTGACAGACGCAGCTCCCGCCCCTCTAATTTTGGGGTTGGTTGTGTCTTCTTTCAATGCTTGCTACGAAACTGATTGTAGAGCACAGTGTGTCTGGGGATATGTGGTGAGGGAGAGCCCCTATAGGTGTGTCTAGTGAAAGATTTTCACTGCCTAGTCCCCCATCTCTCCTGTTGCTTCTTAAGCATTACCTTACCTGGCAAAGTAGAACTATAGGCAAACTTTTTTTTTTGTAAAGAGTAAAGGGAGGGATTTTTTATTTTTTTCGCCATCTGTGTCCCATTATGGAGATTTCCCTTCAGTTCCTGTCCCATAGCCAAACAGGAAGTCTCTGTAAATCAGGGGAATTCCTTGGGGACCCCCATGCCATCAGAACTAGTGTCCCCATTGGAAGATTTCCCCTCTACTACTTTTCTGGGGACAACCCAAAATTTGGGTACAATTTTTTTTTTATTTTTTTTTTTAACTTTCAATGAGAATGGTAAACAGGAAAAATAGAGGGGGGCGGCACAGACGACATAAAAACTGACAGATGTTCTAATCCCTCTCCATTCTATCTAAAACATACACTAAATTACCAACAGTATTGGGACGCCTGCCTTTACACACATATTAACTTTAATGGCATCCCAGTCTTAGTCCGTAGGGTTTAATATGAGTTGGCCCACCCTTTGCAGCTATAACAGCTTCAACTCTTCTGGGAAGGCTGTCCACAAGGTTTAGGAATGTTTGACCATTCCTCCTAGAAGCACATTTGTGACGTCAGGTACTGATGTTGGATGAGAAGACCTGGCTCGCAGGCTCCAGTCTAATTCATCCCAAAGGTGTTCTATCGGGTTGAGGTCAGGACTGTGTGCAGGACAATCAAGTTCCTCCTCTCCAAACTCGCTCATCCATGTCTTTATGGACCTTGCTTTCTCCTCCTAAACTCTGCGCTCTGCACGCAGCGCACACTCCTAAACTCTGCGCTCTGCACGCAGGGCACACTCCTAAACTCTGCACGCAGCGCACACTCCTAAACTGCGCTCTGCACGTAGCGCACACTCCTAAACTCTGCGCCCTGTACACAGCGCACACTCCTAAACTCTGCGCCCTGTACACAGCGCACACTCCTAAACTCTGCGCTCTGCACGCAGGGCACACTCCTAAACTCTGCGCTCTGCACGCAGCGCACACTCCTAAACTCTGCGCCCTGTACACAGCGCGCACACTCCTAAACTCTGCGCCCTGTACACAGCGCACACTCCTAAACTCTGCGCTCTGCACGCAGGGCACACTCCTAAACTCTGTACACAGCGCACACTCCTAAACTCTGCGCTCTGTACACAGCGCACACTCCTAAACTCTGCGCTCTGTACACAGCGCACTTGTGAACTCTGTATGTAACACACTCCAAGCGCACAGCTGGCCCTTGAGTAACCTTACTGCTGATGCAGCCTGAGATGAGATTGCGTTTGACACCCCTGCCATAAGGTAATAGTTTTTACAGATGGTAGCAAATCCCTGCTCCTCTACCAAGCTGGCCCCCTCCACTCCTACACAGGTAATTCAGTAATGTTAAAATGATCAGCTGCAGAGAGCCTAGTGGTGACTGGTACTTTGCTTACTTTATTGGGCACAGCTGCCACAGTACAGGTCAGGCAGTGGAAGGGGAAACAACTGACTTCAGATGACATCTGACCCTGACAAAGTTCAGTAGGATGGCAAATGTAAAACTTTAATAAAAAGGCAGCACAATTTTAATAAATTAAGATTTAATTACTAAATTCTTGCATTAGACCAGATGCATTATCAGCGACAATTGTTTTAGTACTGAGAAACAAATCAGTCATAAAATTATTTAAAAATAATTTTCTGTCAGTTTTGACTACATTAAAACAAAAAACAGAATCTTAATATATAATTTTGTTCAAAACCTGAAGGAATGAAGTAGATATTTCCTGTAACGTTTGGTCCTTTAAAAGAGAGCGCTGGATAAAACCAAGACAGTGTAAACTTCACAGAAGTGGATCCTGACGGCTACGATCGTAGGTGCTGTTCATAGATCGTTGTCAGTTTATGTTCCCTGAGGTTTGGGGGGTGGGGGGTGTATGTAAACTGTTTGACCATGAAAATGTTCACTATCCAAGGAATGTGGAGATGAAGACGCTGGTGTCCAGGTTTAGGGTTGCATGCCACCAGCGATCAGGAAAGTACAACACCTGAGGAAGAAAGGACAGTGACATTATTAGTAGCAAGATGTCCTACAGCCAATTGGAGTGATACACATCATTCTCTAAAGCAGGGGTGGGGAACGTGCGGCCTGTAAAATCATTTGGTCTGACCCCCCCATGGCACTGCAGGCAGCAGCACTATTTAATTATGTGGAGAAGGACCATGGAGGCTCGCAGGGTCACGTGTTCTGCCTTCACCAGACATCCCAAGTCTCCCGCATGTGGCCTGCAGCTCCCTGACACCCACCCGATATCCCGCGCTGTCACAACGGAGCCGATGCTTCCTGTACAGTTCCATCCTGTGATATCCCTCCACCTGTGACTCAGACTGTCAGGAATGACCGAAAGGTAGCATCGGCTCTGCAGCATGCTTCCTCCAGTGTGGCGCCGCTCCTCACACTCTCGTGCGGTTGATGTCATCACGTGGCTCGAGCCAGCATTTCCCACCAGCAGTACCAGCCAACAGTGAGTACTACCCACAGCAGTACCCACCATCAGTACCAGCCAGCTGTACCCTGCCCGCAGTACCCACAGCAATACCAGCCAGCAGTACCTGCAAGCCAGCAAAGAGTCGACTGCGCTTCAGACTGCCCGACGCGAAGCTGGAAAACCAGTTGCAAGTAGCAACATCAATACCAGCTAACATCCCACACCTCACCAAAGAGAAGAAGCAGTTGCAGCCATCACATTAGGGGTGAGTTAGTTAAATGTTTGACAAAATATAAAGGGCTGATTTTTAAGTTGATCATTTTGTATGTCCCCTAAATGATGTTATAAATATCCAAGTGGCCCTTGGCAGAACTAACCTCACCAGGCCGGATGGTACATTCGATTGGTCGTTCCTCAGCTGGAAGGAAGGGGTACACATCAATCATCCAAGATAACGTGGTCCTGTTAGGGTTGAATTCAGGGGTCTTGTCTGGAGGGTAAAGAAGCCAGCGCTGGTTTTAAAATAAAAAAAAATAAAATATGCAAATTAGGATTGTCAACTGATATCTGTCCTGACCGAGAAAAAAAAAAAAAGCATGCTAGCTCGAATCATCTCCTTTTTTCTGTATCTCATAAAGACTAAAAAAATGAAATTCACCAAATTCTACCCAGGTGTGTATTAGAGATGTGAGAAGTAGTGCTGCAGCTGGCATTCCCATAAGCCCAATACGTACACTTTATTATCAAAAGTATTGGGACGCCTGCCTTTAAACGCATATGATCTTTATTGGCATCCCAGTCTCGTCCACATCAGTGCCTGATCTCACAAATGCACTTCTGGAAGAATGGTGAAACATTCCCATAGACACACTCCTAAACCTTGTGGACAGCCTTCCCATAAAAGTTGAAGCTGTTATAGCTGTAAAGGGTGGGCCAGCTCAATATTGAACCCTATGGACTAAGACTGGGATGCCATTAAAGTTCATGTATGTGTAAAGGCAGGCGTCCCAATACTTTTGGTAATATAGTGCATATCTTGTAAAGTAAGCCGGCACTCAACCATAGCTATGATTAAGACCCTTTTCAGGCAGAAACACGTAAGCAGACTTCACTTGTGATGTATACATCACAAGCTGATATATCGAGGGCCGGTCTTCACTTTTCCCGATATATCGGAATCGGCCCCTGAGGTTACCGATATCGCCGATATTTCGGGAAGTGCTTGTACCAGAGTCATGCCTGCAGCTAGAGGCATCACCCCGGTACCGGCGTCCATAGCCGACGGTCGGCTGTCTTGTAATGACAACCGATGCGGCTGAGAAGGAAGTCGAGTGAGGGCAAGATAGCCCCCACTCAGCGCTATGCCCTTGGAGGACCGAAGCGACGTCTGGCGTCACTTCCTGTTCTTGGACAGACAGAAGGAATATCTTTTTATAGGCAAAATGCTATTTTTTTTTTAGCTTTTAAAGGTAAATGAGGGATCTGGGGTCTGCACCCATCATTCAGATATCTCCCCTGAAAGCCCAGGACATCATTTGCTGTTCAGCGGTATGGAAGTGGTCAAACCAGAATAAACCCCAAGTATACAGGTAGAGCTTATGTACTTGTAAGAACAGGCCATCCATGCACAAGTTGTTTGCTCAGGCTATCCCGGGCTCTAACAGATGCATGCAGTCAACATTGACTTCCAAATCCTCTTCAACATCAGAATTTAATTGCACTTGTATGCTAAGATAATGCACACAGCAAAATGCAGTCAATTCATTAGCAACTCCACGCAACAACCTTCCATTTTTGGGTGGGTGCTAAAAGGAAGAAATCACACAGTGGCTTTTTTATAACTTTTGGAGAATCCACCAATGAGATTTCCCAAAATGTTTTTGTCCCCTCAGACGGCATCAAAAGTATCTCTTACAAGAGACGGACTTCCCAAACTTAGAGTGTATTTAAAGCCATAGTACATTGTAAAAGAAAATCTGAAGAGCCAGTAACACCAACTAATGGAACAGTCATCCTTACCTTTCTGCCATATATAACTTCTGAGTAGCCAGGTCCATGCCAGTGGAAGGGAACACCTGTGCCTGAACCTGAGGAAGAGGAGACAACAATGGTTTGGAAGCTCACTGATGGGATGACTAATGGGCCATACACACTATAAGATTTTCTGAAGACTTTTTCCTTCAGACTTACCAAAACCATATAATATAAGGTCAAACCTAAACACTTTCAATTTGTATGCAATCTGGCAGGCCCTTGCACTACATAGAAAAGGTAAATCTGAAGGAAATCTAACCACAAAAGTTGGATAGTGTGTATTCAGCTTAAGGCTGGCCATACATTATACAATTTTCCTTTCGATTTACTAAAACCATATAATATGACTTCAAACCTAAACACTTTCAATTTGTATGCAATCAGGCCCTTGCACTACATTGTTGAAGGTAAATCTGAAGGAAACTGAACAAGAATATTGCATGGCTAGCTTTATGTTCAGTCCAAGGGCCTGATAACATTATGAAGAACTTTGCGCCTGTGTGTTATTGTCTTGAAACCACAACTGTAGGCATGTCATTGTTCTAGGACACAAACGGTCCCAGTTCTGGAACCCCAATAGTCACTGGGTGATTGTTTAGGGACACAGGCTGTGGGTGCGCCACTATTTCAGGACCTTTAACTGTCAGAGTGTATGGTTTGCAGATCTTGACTGTCTGTCTTCCATTGTCTTAGACCAGCCTTTCTCAACCTTTTCAACATAGAGGAACCCCTAAAATAACTTTCTGGTCTCCGGGAACCCCTGCTAAAAATGACTTTATCTACAACTCAGGATACATTAGTGTGATGGTCAGTGGGAAGAATGCTCCTTACACTTGTGGTCATTGGGAAGAATTACCTCCTTACAGATAAAAAAAAAGTTAGTGGGAACTTTTCTGAAAGGCAGAAAGTGCTCATTGCTCAAAGAACCCCTAGCAACCTCTGGAGATATCCAAACCACAGTGTGTCATTATAACCCCAACTATCCTTGTTTCATGGTTCTTGGACCACGACTGCTGGTGTTGCATCTTAGGAAATCAACAGTAACTGTTAACAGATATTTGGAAGGATATCACTGGAACCTTTTGTTTTTTTTTCTGATGTTATAGCGGTATTTGACTAGAAAGGCCTGGATTCCTGGGGCTGGCAGCTTTTCCACACCAAAGGGCTTCCACTGAGTCCTTGCTTGATAACAAAGGGAATATGATATTGAAGTGCCATACCAAAATGTAATCGTCCAGAGACAGAATAATTCCAAGATAACAGAAGTGTTTCACAAAGCGAATGCATTTCGGGGGTCAAAGAGCACCCTCCTTAATTAGGGCTACAAAGATACAACAGAATTCAAAATGATGTAAGAATAAGTAAAATAAGTATGCAGAAACCGTGTATATATATATATATTTTTTTTTTTTTTTCTTTACCTATTCTCACATTTTGAATTCTTTTGTTGTAGAACTTTGTAGGCCTAATGAAGGGAGTGCACTTTAACTCCTGAACCGTTTTGGCTTTTCTATAAACTTCATCTTTTTTTTTCTTGGAATAAATCTGTCTGGATGATTCAATTTTGGTGTGCCGATTCAATCTCAGTTTCCAAGTGTCACTGTGTCATCGTTTTGAGTCCCCTAATGGCATTGTTCTGGGACTTCAACTGTAAAGTACCATTTTTTTGTAAGACCAAGTATCAGAGTCATTGTTCTTAGACTGTCAAAAAGTTATTGTTCTAGGACCTTAACTTTCAACATGTCATTGGTCTACGACCTCAACGGTCAATGTGTCATTGGTCTACAACCTCAACTGTCAATGTGCCATTGGCCTACGACCCCAACGGTCAATGTGCCATTGGCCTACGACCCCAACGGTCAATGTGTCATTGGCCTACGACCCCAACGGTCAATGTGTCATTGGTCTACGACCCCAACGGTCAATGTGTCATTGGTCTACGACCCCAACGGTCAATGTGTCATTAATCTACGAACCCAACTGTCAATGTTGCATTGGTCCACAAACCCAACTGTCAATGTGTTATTGGTCTATGACCACAACTGTCAATGTGTCATTGGTCTACGACCACAACTGTCAATGTGTCATTGGTCTACGACCCCAACTGTCAATGTGTCATTGGTCTACGACCCTAACAGTCAATGTGTCATTGGTCTACGACCCCAGCTGTCCTTGTGTCATTGGCCTGACCCCAACTGTCAATGTTTCATTGGTCTACGAACCCAACTGTCAATGTGTTATTGGTCTACGACCCCAACTTTCAATGTGTCATTGGTCTACGACCTCAAATGTCAATGTGTCATTGGTCTACGACCTAACTGTCAATGTGTCATTGGTCTACGACCCCAACTGTCAATGTATCATTGGTCTATGACTCCAATTGTCAATGTGTCATTGGTATACGACCCCAACTGTCCTTGTGCCATTGGTCTACGACCCCAACTGTCCTTGTGTCATTGGTCTATGACCCCAACTGAAATGTGTCATTGGTTTACGACCCCAACTGTCAATGAGATATTAGTCTACGACCTCAATTGTCCTTGTGCCATTGGTCTATGACTCCAACTGTCAATGTGTCATTGGTATACGACCCCAACTGTCCTTGTGCCATTGGTCTACGACCCCAACTGTCCTTGTGTCATTGGTCTATGACCCCAACTGAAATGTGTCATTGGTCTACATCTACAACCTCAGCTGTTAATGTGTCATTGGTCTACAACCCCAACTGTCAATGTGTAATTTCTCTAGGACCCCAGCTGTTAATGTGTTATTGGTCTGTGATCCTAAATGTCAGTATCATATTATTCGAGAGCTGGGAGCCATGCTGATGTATGTGATTGAACTCCTGAGTCAGATTGTTATTCTTTTGATTCTCCATGTGCCAGTGCGGCATTGTTCTGTATGCTTAAGTGTCAAAGTGTTGTTGCTTTAGATCCTGAAATGCCACTGACATTGTTCTGCATCTCTAAGAATAAATGGAATTTAAACATACATTTCAACCCAGATCAACAGATCTTAACCAACACTTACCAGCTACGCCAAAACTATATGCCCCAGTAGTGCCTGGCAGCTTGAATGGTGGTGGGATATACTTCTGAAACAGAGATCCCCACTCCGTAAAATTATTATCCCCAAAGAAATAAAGAGTATCTGCAAGAAAAACCCGGGATTGATTTATAGTTCATACATCAATAACAGATCTCCTCATTGCCAAGCACCACACATCTCTGTTCTCAAAATGAAAGGGAATAAGGGCTCATGCATAGGGGTCTTAAAAAAATGTCACTTATAAAGGTGTTCAGTGTTTTTTACATCTATAAACACACCTCTATGTTAGCCTATATGGCCATGCATGCATAGGTGTTTACAGGTGTATAAATTTGAAGAGAAGCGTTTACAGGCATTATTCTGTCCAGTAGAATGTATTTATGCTCTAAGCCAGTGTTTTTCAACCTTTTTTCAATCAAGGCACTTTTTAAAATGATGTACAATTTCAAGGCACCCCATTCTAAAATGTAAACAATCAAACTAATAGTTTTATATAACACAGCAACATTCACACATGTAAGACACTCAACATTAGAGGGGATTTCTTCTTCCAAAGCAAATACACTTTCGTACACTGGTCCTGACTAGTATTCCAATGTTTCTCTTCTCTCCCCTTTCCTTTCCCTCACTCAGCTAATGTGACCCCAGTGCTGGTGGAGAGGAGCAAACAAGGATGCTGTGCAGGCACCTGATGTCCTCCTCATCAAGCGATGACATCCTTGGTTGGTACTCGATGTCCTCCTTATCAACCAATGACATCATTGGTTGGCACCCGATGTCCCCCTCATCAACCGATGACATCATTGGTTGGCACCCAATGTCCTCATCAAGCGATGACATCCTTGGTTGGTACCCGATGTCCTCCTCATCAACCGATGACATCCTTGGTTGGCACCCGATGTCTCCCTCATCAACCGAGGACATCATTGGTTGGCACCCGATGTCCTCCTCATCAACCGATGACATCATTGGTTGGCACCCGATGTCTCCCTCATCAACCGATGACATCATTGGTTGGCACCCGATGTCCCCCTCATCAACCGATGACATCATTGGTTGGCACCCGATGTCCCCCTCATCAACCAATGACATCATTGGTTGGCACCCGATGTCCCCCTCATCAACCGATGACATCATTGGTTGGCACCCGATGTCCCCCTCATCAACCAATGACATCATTGGTTGGCACCCGATGTCCTCCTCATCAACCGATGACATCATTGGTTGTTAGGACACTGGCAGCTGGAAAGTTGTAATGTGCGTGATGAAAACCTGTGACTTTGTGCAAGTGAAAGGCAGGCTTCCTCCATTTGCTGGCTGTTCACAATTTTTGGGCAAATTTTAGGCATTTTGCCAGGGCATCCCTGAAGAAACCTGAAGGCACCCTGGTTGAAAAAGGCTGCTCTAAGCCACATGCACATAAACGTGTATTTATAGACATTTTTTCGGCCAAGTTCCGGCAGAAGAAATCCAGCATATTTTAAGCATAAATTTATACGCCCGTGTACATGAGACCTAACAGTATTAAAAGTATTCAGTTAAGTGCACTGCAATGGATCACAGTCTAAAGAAAATAAGCAGGTAAAGATCTACAATAACATTTCCTTCTCTATGTACAGTAAAGTAGGCCTTTCTCTCTTTACAAAACTGTTTTACTTCTCCCATTCCAGAGAGTGAAATTTGATTGGATGCTGAAGGCTCGCTCAAATTTTTGCTTTGTGGTAACCTCCATGTTGCACCTGCGACTGCATTGCAGTGCACTGAAATGCACAGTAATACAGTATGATATTTCATATGGTTTGTGGGGCTTGCATTCCCAAAAAATGCAGCAGCTACAATTTCAGATGCATTGTGGTCCATTTGGCAGCCCTTTCAAATGAACGAGTGGCCTTGATGCAAATCACTTTAAAGTACGGATATACAGTGCTGGCGTTATTCATACTGTATATGAATGCACCGATGGGAACACACCCTCTGGGTTACAACACTACCCATCATCATTGCTCTGCTAAATATCTCCGACTATCATCTGGAAAAGTTATTGCTAATGTTAGCACCCTCCCTAGGTAGGTGCTAGGTTGGTAAAAGCTTAGCAGCTCTATCTGCTTATCAGGAGAGCCTGATTGTTAGTTCTGCCTGTTGCATGTGTCCAGGGTGTGATTCATCTGGGCTGAGGGAGTGTCCCCACTGAACCTGTTGGACAGTGGAGGAAACCCAGCCAGTGACACACAGGCGTTTGTGGCTGTCCCAGTGGGTTGGCACAACAGGGTGCATTCTGGGATAGGTCATAAAAGCTGGGGGCACATGTGACAGGGTGTCTTTTGGTGGGAAGCCAGGTCCCAGGAGGAGGGTGACGGCTGTCTCTCCTCCTGTCAGCAAGGAATGTGGTCATAGGCGGTCGGCCTAGAGGACCAAGTGTGTGATGCTGAGCCAGGAGGTTCAGGATGCTGACGAGTGGAGCTGAAGGCAGAGCAACCCAGAGAAAAACAGTGTCCGTGAGTACCTGGAAGCTTGCCAGGGGTCTGCCCAGGAAGGGGACCACTCCAGTGGAGAGTCAGCGGACAGGGGCTAGCATGCAGGGGAAGTGAGCAAGAGGGTGCCAGGTTAGGACCCTGAAGAGGAATTCATTCAGGAATCTATCTTTTACTTCACTTCAGTGGCAAGGTGAAGCAGCGGCCTTGCCGCACACACTAGTCAGTTGTCCTCAGAAATTGTGCATAGTTGGAGTATCCCACTCATCCCTTCTCCCATCCAAGTTCTAAAATAAAACACAAAAACCAAATCCCCTGGACTGTTCATTGTCTGAGCCAAGTCTTAAAGCGATACGTTTTACAGACTGTTGCTATGGGTAACCCAGGGGAATCCACACTCAGCAGCTCCCTAGGGGGCAGTGCTACATAAAGAAAACACAACCCACCGCATCCCAGTGTCTTCAGATCCTGTGGTCTCAACAAATGCTCCACATACTCCTGAAATGGGACATCCACTGCAACACAAACAAGAAAGACAAGATGGTAAAATAGAAGACACGGTTATGTACAAAACAAACATTTGTTTACTTTGCAACCCGGGGAGTTGTCTCTTGAAGCAGGTGCAAATGGTTCATGGGTACCCATGTTCATGGTGCAGTTGTTATTCCAAGTCTATTCAAAATTGAAGTTTTTGGGTAAGCACCAGTAAGTACTATCATATATCTGACGGACCCCAATGTTTTTATTAGTGTAAGAAAAAAATGAGTACAGCGCTGATTAATAGCTAATCAATACTGGAAATATGCAGAAATAATAATTCAGTCCTTTAACCACTTAAGCCCCGGAAGATTTTACCCCCTTCCTGACCAGGCCCTATTTTGCGATTCGGCACTGCGTGACTTTAACGGACAATTGCGCGGTCGTGCGACGCTGTACCTAAACGAATTTGATGTCCTTTTTTTCCCACAAACAGAGCTTTCTTTTGGTGGTATTTGATCACCTGTGCGATTTTTTGATCATGCGCTATAAACAAAAAAAGAGCAACAATTTTTGCAAAAATAACAATATTTTTAAAAATTTTTTATATGAAATTCCCAAAAAAAAAAATGTAAAAATCTAAATTTTTAAACATTTTTGGCCAATTTGTTTTCTGCCACATATGTTTGGTAAATAAAAATCACAATAAGCGTATTTTGATTGGTTTGCGCAAAAGTTATTGCGTTTACTAACTACGATTTTTGTTGTTTTTTTTTAACGAGTAATGGCGGCGATCTGCGATTTTTTTTTGCGGGACTGCGACATTGCGGCGGACAGATCGGACCCTTGACTGGCATTTTTGACACTTTTGGGGGTACCAGTGACATTACTACAGTAATCAGTGCTATACATATGCACTGTTACTGTAAAAATGACACTGGCAGGGAAGGGGTTAACTTTATTGGAGAAGGAGGGGTTAAGTGTGTCCCTAGGGGCGTGCTTCTAACTGTGCAGGGATGTGACTTTACATGTAACAGCAGAGATCTATGGTCCTACATAGCAGGACCGTATGATCTCTGCTGTTACACAGGGAAGAATGACAGGCGGCTTTGTTTACATTAGCCACCTGCCTTTCTCCCTTCACAGCAGACGATCGCGAGTGACAGGCGGACATCGGGTCCGCTGGTCACACGCGCTGACTTGTTAGGGTACGAGCCAAGGCGGGAGCGCGCCTCCGGCAGCGCGCGCTCGCCCCCTATTGGCTCCCAGGCTAGTGACATACCGGTACTTCACTTTGCCTGGCCGGGGCTGACCGCCGCAGTATATGTACTTGCGGCGGTCGGCAAGCGGTTAATAGCTAATCAATACTGGAAATATGCAGAAATAATAATTCAGTCCTTTTAAAATCCATAACTCGCAGTATATGGTAATGAATTTAAAAATACTAAAAAATCCAGTCCTTTAAGAGTTCATCAATCACAGTAAATGGCAATGAATGGAATAGAAACCAAAAGTCCCTCAAATGCCTCAATCAGAACACAATTCACACAAGAGATCCGAAAGGGTGATAAACCTTCATCTGCCGGTGCGTTAGAAAAGCAGTAATCCTCCACCAAGCACCTATATATGCTCACCAGATTTCCTAAGGAACCAAGCCTCGAATCAAATCCCAGTAGAGGAGTGGAGGAATCCCTTAAGGATAAAGAGACGTCCTTGTCCTCAGAATGGTGGATACACTAAATAAAAGCTCACCACATGGAGCCAGAGAAGCTTTTATAGTGTAGCAAATTTATTCAAATGGATGATAAAACATATACATGTTCATGAACAGTAAAAACAAAAACTACATCAGAAAAGGTAAAATGGAAAGACCACCATCAACATCAATCTACCCATCATATTTAACCCCCTGAAGAAGACTATGAAAGTTGAAACACGTTTGGGATCATTCTTCCATTTATGATCTTTGATTGAGGATTATTCTAATGATTTCCGTGATCACCATGTATACAGATACCATTATGTATTGTTTTTAATAACTTTCTCCTGTTTTTAATATATTTGTACAATAAAACCTTGTTGTATGTTACTCATGATTTTTGTCTTATGATGCCTTAAAGTCCCATCCATAGTACATTATTTTCTTATGGCTGTAATTGTTGCCTGTGCTTTCCTGTCCCAGTGATTCATGTGCTCATAATTCCTTCTCCTGGTGTGAGAAACCCCAGAGTCCCAGACATTAACAGAACTATAGAAGCAGAGCCATACCATGAATGTGGATTTTTTAATATATGTTTTATTGCAAGCTACTAGTAGCCAGAACCAAAGAGTGGGGATCTGGTGTATCCCCAGTGAAGGATTTAAGTACATAGAACAAGGAGAACTTCCCCACTCTATTCAAAAGGTAAGAAAAAGGTTTTGGCTGGACATGGCTTGAAGAGTAACTGAACTCTGGAAGCTTTACCTAAAAAAAAAAAAGCAGTCAGAGGCCATAGGACCAGTCGCCAGTATTACACCTGAGGCCTTCAGCGGATCTTTTTCCCATCACTGACCTACAATTCCTTGTTCTGTAAGGTGTCTTTGTCTGGAGGTAGCCATCTTGGTAGAGGCAGAGCTTACTCACATCAGTGTCTACAGCAGGGGAATAATAGGCAGCACAATAACCACATTACTAAATCTCCTAAAACTAGGCAGTGTCTCTTAGACCTCACACTGCAGATATACAGCTATGAGACTGTAGGCACACTCACGTACTATGAAATGCATTGCTATTTTACAGGAGAAATTCCAGACAAAAATGCATTTTTTGGGGTACTGCTTAGGCACGATTACCATTCATAAATGTTCATAACATAGCGACTGTTTGGGGCATTCAGAAAAAACCTTGTCTGGAGAAGAAAATGTGAGCACTACCATCAGTCCTGTATCATGCCAACAGTAAAGCATCCTGAGACCATTCATTTGCGGGGTTGCTTCCGAGCCAAGGGAATGGGCTCACTCACAATTTTTCCAAAAAACACAACCATGAATAAAGAATGGTACAAAAACATCCTCCGAGAGCAACTTCTCCCAACCATCCAAGAACAGTTTGATGAGGAACAATGCCTTTCCGAACATGATGGAGCACCTTGCCATAAGGCAAAAGTGATCACCAAGCAGCTTGGGGAACAAAACATTTAAATTTTGGGTCCATGGCCAGGAAACTCCCCAGACCTTAATCCGATTGAGAACTTGTGGTCAATCCTCAAGAGGTGGGTGAACAAAAAAACCCACAAATTCAGACCAACTTCAAGCATTGATTATGCAAGAATGGGCTGCATACAAAATGGCACCCTTCCTTATGTATAAAAAAAAGGTAAATTTTTAGAAAGACTTACTGTCAGGATGTGCATACCAGCAAACTAGATAACTCCTCTGGATGAACTTTTGGGCATAAGCTAAAACATATTCTCTTCTGTGAGCGTACGAATTGGGCGCTGGCTAAAAAATATGCGCATGCGTGAACTCGCTTGCACACACACAAGCTGCCATGCATTTTAGTGCATGCCGGCGTTTGCGCCCACCTGTCACAGATGCTGGCTCCAAACAGACTATTTAACCTCAGCCAGTGCTCAGGATCAGTGCTGCTATGTCTTCAGCCTTCTGTGTACCTGTGATCCTGTATTCAGCTTCCAGTTGCTGACCTGGCTTGTCATGACTATTCTCTGAACTCCCCCTGCATCGATGCCGGCTTGTCCCCTGACTTCTGCTTCTGTCTGCTCCTTTTTCTCCTGTTCCACTGATCAGTTCCAGACCCAGCTTGTCTCCTGTCCACATTCCTGTCTGTGCCCTGTACCTGATCCATCCCGTCAGTGTATGACCCGGCCTGCCTGACCTTGCTACTCTTCCTACTGTCACCAGCACCAGCTGCCTGCCTACTTGTTGAAGCCATTTGATAACTTCTCCTGCCCAGCGAGGACGCCTGCCCTGCTTCTAGCAAGACTTACAGGCACTCGTGTTATGCTCTGTACTCCCGTGCCTCCTGTCTACACTTTAAGGGGCCCCCAGTTAGAGGTGTAAGAGAGGCTTCCTTATCATATCAGGCTGTTACCAGGTACGTGATACTCACCCTTCTCATAGGAATAGGTGTTGGCTGTACTCAAGCGGACTAAGCGTTCTCCATAGGTTCTCAGAAGGCGATCCTTCCTGCACAAAGTCTGAAACTCCTGGGAGAGAATGATGAGAAAAGAATGGAATAAATGGAAGGGAGATTTAGGCAGGAATATAACTGGGCTCACAAATCCCCACTTACTGAGTTATCTGTGATTCCCTGTAGAATAACAGGCCTCCTATAGGCATATCTGTCATGGAGAGAAATAATAAAGGGTCAGTCCACCCGAGCCGGATCTAATCCACAATCACACCAATCCTCATTATTTAATTATCTCATCACTCTGATGGATGACAAAAAAAATTGCCTAAAAACTTTGTAGCTGAATGCAACGGTTTCAGATTCAATATACCCGGAGCTAAAGTAGAAGTATAGGCAAAATATAAGGGAGTAAGTGTGGGTTATAACCCTGTCAACTTTTTTTTCTCGCTGTCTGTGTCCCATTGTGGGGATTTCCCTTCACTTCCTGTCCCATAGCCAAACAGGAAGTGAGAAGAAATCCCTGCAAATCGATGGGATTCCTTGGGGACCCCCAGATCACCAGAACTAATGTCCCCATTGTAAGACTTCCCCTCTATTACTTTTTTGGGGACAACCCAAAATTTGAGATTTTTTTTTTACTTTCAATAATAATAGTAAACAGGACAAATAGAGAGGGTGAATCTACTTAACGGGGACACAGACAGCAATAAGAACTGACAGGTGTTCTTATCCCTCTCTACTCTATCCAAAACTAAAAAAAAAAAAAAAAATACTTTAAATTGATTGTAAAGTCTCGTTTTAAAAACAACAAACATGTAATATTTCCCTCGTCTGTGCAGTTGGTTTTGCACAGGGCAGCCCGAATCCTCCTCTTTTCGATTCCCTCGTTGCTGCTCCTGGCCCCTCCCTCCTGTCGAGTGCCTCCACAGCAAGCAGCTTGCTATGGGGCCACCCGAGCCGAGTCACAGCTCCCTATGTCCATTCTGACATAAAGCTGCCATTCGGCCCCACCCCTCACTCTCCTGATTGGCTAACTTACTTTGATCAACAGCTGCGAGAGCCAATTGCGCCACGGCTCAGCCAATCAGGAGGCAGGTCCCGGATGGCCGAAGGAACTTGTGGACATCGCTGGGTAGAGATGAGGCTCAGGTAAGTATTAGGGGGTACTGGGGAGGCTGCTGTACACAGAAGGCTTTTTATCTTAATACATAGAATGCAATAAGATAAAAAAAAAAACTTCTGACTTTACAACCCCTTTAAGGTATTTTGCAGCAGGGTGATAATTTAAAGGGGTGGAGTTGTACTGCAAGCTATTGCTATAAGATTTCTTCCTAGTGCTGCACGATTAATCATTAGGAAATCACGATCTCAATTCACCCCGTTCCCAACCTTCCTAATCCGGAATTTCCACGAATCATGTAACAGTGCAGAGCTGTTCTCTGCTCAGAGCTGTCAAAGAACATAAAAAATAAAAAAAAGCCTGCAAAATTTATCACAACATTGCTCAGCACTGAGAGATAAAAAGAAACATTGTATCATTTCGTTCTTTTAGATCAAAGGGATGAACTTCTGTCAGTAAATGAGGGCAGTTTAGCCACTTAAAACGGAGTTCCACCCAAAAATGGAACTTCCGCTTTAGGTATTCTAACCCCCTGACATGCCACATTTGGCATGTCATTTTTTTTGGGGGGGGAGCGGGTACCTAGTTTTGACAGGTACCCGCTCCCACTTCCGCTCGGAGCGCCGCGGCGCCCTGAACGGAAGTTCTCCTCTCCCCCCTCCCTCCCTGCAATCTTCTGGGACATGTCAGAGGTCCCAGAAGATTGCCGGCCAATCAAGACGCGCAGCACGACTCGCGCATGCGCAGTGGGTACCCGGCTGTGAAGCCGCAAACTGTCACAGCTGGGTGCCCACAGCAGTGATGCTGGCGCCGAGGGAGAGGATCGAGGCTTCGGGCGGCCGCATCGCTGGACCGTTGGACAGGTGAGTGAAATGGCTGGAACTCCGCTTTAAAGACTAAGCCTTTTTCTGTCACTTGTTTCTTACAAGTTAAAGGGTCCTTTCACACGGGTGACCCGATCAGTTTTTCAGGTGGACCTGATCATATCCCCCATGCATCCCTATGGAGCAGCGGATGTCAGCGGAGACCTGTCCTCTGACACCCGCTGCTATCCTATTCCGATCCGGTCTGTGAAAACCTGGATGGATGGAAACCCTATTTTCCATCCGTCCAGCGGATCGGATCAGATGAAAACGGACAGGCGGTCCAGTCTCATCCAATCTCCCCATAGAGGAGAGCGGGGATCTGACAGCTCCGTCACTGCACACAGAGCGGAGAGGGAGCTGTCATCCGCCTGCTCAGCGGGGATCAGCGGATCGATCCACCCGCTGAGCAGAGAACGGACCTCGTCGGACACTGACCGTGTGAAAGGACCCAAAATCAGTATTTTTTGCTAGAAAATTACTTAGAACCCACAAACATTATATATATTTTTAGCAGAGACCCTAGAGAATAAAATGGCAGTCCTTGCAATATTTTATGTCATTGTATTTGCGCAGCAGTCTTTAAAACACAATTTTTGGGGAAAAAATACACTTCAATCAATAAAAAAAAAAAAAAAACTAAACAGTAAATTAGCCCAATTTTTTTGTATAATGTGATAGACGATGTTATGTCGTGAATCGTGATTTTTATTTTAAGCAAAAAAATCGTAATTCCCATTTTATCCAAAATCATGCAGCTCTATTTCTTCCCATCATATTCCATACAATGGATGCCCCCCCCCCAGACTCACTGTTCAATAAACTCGGCGTAGGTGATGGAGCCGTCTCTCCTCTCCACTGTACAGCTCTCCTCCTCCTGTACTGGGGAGTAATTGTTCCCCATCCTGCCAACAGAATGAAACAAAAATATTCTATAATGTGATGTCAACAGGAGCAGAGCTTGCCATTTTAAAGCCCAAATGAACTTTCAGTTAAAATCAGCTAAACATAGTCCAGAAAATTGTAAAAGCCTGTAGAGAAAGACTGTTACTTTCTGTGGGGGAAGCAGTGGTCTCTCTGCAGAGGTCTGACAGCCCCTACTGAGTCAGAGCCAGACCTCTGCACTGAGGATAGAGCGTGACTGAGCCTTGCTGATTGCAGAGCTCTGACCCAGCAGGGGGTATGTTGGACCTCTGCAGAGAGACCACTGCATTTTTGGAGTTTTGCGTGAAATGTGTCAGATTTGACTTTTTGTTTCTCCACTTTTTTGTTTCATATAAATACAACCAAAATAAATAAACATGAGAATGCCTAAACATTTGTAAGTGCAACAATTTCCTGGACGAAGTGGTGGATTATCTGACAGAAATGCAGGGGTGCCAATATTTTTGGCCATGACTGTATATACAGTATCTCACAAAAGTGAGTACACCCCTCATGTAAATATTTTATTATCTTTTCATGTGACAACACTGAAGAAATGACACTTTGACACCTAAACCCTATTGAGCATCTGTGGGGCATCCTCAGAAGGTGGAGGAGCGCAAGGTCTCTAACATCCACCAGCTCTGTGATGTCATCATGGAGGAGTGGAAGAGAACTCCAGTGCCAACCTGTGAAGCTCTGGTGAACTCCATGCCCAAGAGGGTTAAGGCAGTGCTGGAAAATAATGGTGGCCACACAAAATATTGACACTTTGGGCCCAATTTGGACATTTTCACTTAGAGGTGTACTTACTTTTGTTGCCAGCAGTTTAGACATTAATGGCTGTGTGTTGAGTTATTTTGAGGGGACAGCAAATTTACACTGTTATACAAGCTGTACACTCACTACTTTACATTGTAGCAAAGTCTAATTTCTTCAGTGTTGTCATAAAAATATATAATAAAATATTTACAAAAATGTGAGGGGTGTACTTACTTCTGTGAGATACTAATAAAAATTATATACACACACACTATATTGTCAAAAGTATTGGGACGCCTGCCTTTAGAACACGAACTTTAATGGCATCCCAGTCTTAAGGCTCATACACACTATAAGAAAATCGGGCAAGAACTTTCGTACAATTTTCGTATAATGTGTACACAACTTTCTACAGCCGAGTCCAACCTTCTGAACGAAAATTTCCGAAAGGAACAAGCGCCAAACTTTTTCTTGTACGGGAATAGAACGAACAATTTTCACTTAATGTGTACCGTTTGTGTGATTTAGTCCAAGAAAAATCAGGAATGAAAGACTACGCATGATCAGAAACAATAAACAACCAAAAAAAAAACAAATTTTCGTACAAATTTTGTTTCATCGGTTTCGATTTGCTATGAAACAATGAGGAAAATGAGATGATCATTCATAGTTACATAGTAGTTGAGGTTGAATAAAGACAATAGTCCATCCAGTTCAACCTGTGTAGGTGTGTGTGGCCGTAATTATCTTGCATACCCCTGAATGTCCTGATCCTTGAGATGTACATCTAATTCACCTGATTTTCTTATAGTGTGTATCCCATTTTAGTCCATTGGGTTCACTATGGAGTTGGCCCACCCTTTGCAGCTATAACAGCTTCAACTCTTCTGGGAAGGCTGTCCACAAGGTTTAGGAGTGCGTCTATGGGAATGTTTGACCATTCCTCCAGAAGCGCATTTGTGAGGTCAGGCACTGATGTTAGCTCACAGTCTCCGCTCTAATTTATCCAAAAGGTGTTCTATCGGTTGAGGTCAGGACTCTGTGCAGGCCAGTCAAGTTCCTCCACCCCAAACTCACTCATCCATGTCTTTATGGACCTTGCTTTGTGCACTGGTGCGCAGTCATGTTGGAACAGGAAGGGGCCATCCCCAAACTGTTCCCATAAAGTTCACTTGGTATGCTGACGCCTTAAGAGTTCCCTTCACTGGAACTAAAGGGTCAAGCCCAACCCCTGAAAAAGAACCCCACACCATAATCCCCCCTCCACCTAATGATTTGGATCAGTGCACAAAGCAAGGTCCATAAAGACATGGATGAGGGAGTTTGGGGTGGAGGAACTTGACTGGCCTGACCTCAACCCGATAGAACACCTTTGTAATGAATTAGAGCCTGACCTCTCAAATGCATTTCTGGAAGAATGGTCAAACATTCCCATAGACACACTCCTAAACCTTGTGGACAGCCGTCTCAGAAGAGTTGAAGCTGTTATAGCTGCAAAGGGTGGGCCAACTCAATATTGAACCCTACGGACTAAGACTGGAATTCTATTAAGGTACATTTATTTTTTTTATTTATTTCAGGTACTTATACAGCGCTGTCAATTTACGCAGCGCTTTACATATACATAGTAAATTCGATTCACATCAGACCCTGCCCTCAAGGAGCTTACAATCTAAGGTCCCTAGCTCACATACATACACAGTAGGGCCAATTTTTTTTTTTTTTTTATATACAGGATCCAATTAACCTACCAGCATGTCTTTGGAGTGTGGGAGGAAACCAGAGTACCCGGAGGAAACCCACGCAGACACAGGGAGAACATGCAAACTCCAGGCAGGTAGTATCTTGGTTGGGATTCGAACCAGCAACCCTCTTGCTGCTAGGTGAAAGTGCTAACCACTACAGCACTGTGCTGCCCATGTACATGAGCATGTAAGGCTGCATTCACATGTCAGCGTTTGGACTGCCGCGATTCCGCCCGCGAAGCGGAGATTATTGCAAATCGCGGGACGCCTGTGCGTTGCCCGTGATTTGCAATAGCCCCCCAAACGCTGAGCGATGTTGCCGCGATTTCCGCCTGCCGAATCGCGGTAACATCGCGCAAAAAAAAAATCGCGGGACGCATTACGCCCAAAAAAGTACAAGAGCTTCTTTGGAGCGTATTGCGTCGCGTGATTTTTTTTGCGCGATGTTACCGCGATTCGGCAGGCGGAAATCGCGGCAACATCGCTCAGCGTTTGGGGGGCTATTGCAAATCACGGGCAACGCACAGGCGTCCCGCGATTTGCAATAATCTCCGGATCGCGGGCGGAATCGCTGCGATTCTGCCCGCGATCCAAACGCTGACATGTGAATGCAGCCTAAAGGCAGGCGTCCCAATACTGTTTTGTAATAAAGTGTATATACACAGACCAACTAATATACACATATACACTATACAGTACAACAAAGACTTTTTCTTTCTGAATTGCTCACACCAGCCAACCAGATTGCCTCTTCTGTATTCTAATTTGTACTTGAAGGTGTTGGCTGGAATCTGATCTGGCAACACAGACAACCCTGTGTGACAACACATGCAATTTTATTGCTGTTAGACCTACCAACCGCCGTCTTTCTCTGTGCATTCTATTTGCTCTTTCAGCGCCAGCGCCAAGAGTAGTTGGAGGAGAAGAAGAACGGTCATAAGTGCCATCCCGACTACAGAAATCCACGGTTTGGTCCTTCAACCCAGAGCTGGAAAAACAGACAATGGTGGGAAATTAAAATATGGGAGCACTGCGCTCTTGATATATATATATATATATATATATATATATATATATACACAGATATATATATATATATATATATATATATATATATATATATATATATATAATATATAAAATATATATTTTAATATATAAAATATATATATTTTATATATTATACATACATTTTTTCACCCAATATTTTTTTCTCAACCGCGGAGCACAGGAATAAGTATAGTCACGGTTGTTTTATTTATTTATGCCCATATTTATGCCCTTTATTTTCTATTTTATTACATTGAGTACACATGTCCAATATTTATTTAGGCATGCGCTGAAGGTAGGCATTCAATGTAGAGGCTACAATTATTTTTTCATACACCCTTTTTAAATTCAGCTGCTGCACATACATATGAATATTTATATAGGAGATCACTTTTCAGATTTTATTGGTCTCAGTGACATTTTCTAGTGGCCGGAGGGATATACCTAATTTCAGGTATATTTAAGTGTAAACAAGGCCTTAAAGCAGAGCTCCAACTCCAGCCCCCCCCCCCCCCCCCCAATGAAAACATTTAAAGTCCTTTTATAAAGAATATTTTGATTGTTTTGCGCAAAAGTTATGGCGTCTACAAACTAGGGGAAAGATTTATGTCATTTTTATTTAATTATTTTTACTAGTAATGGCGGCGTTCTGCGATTTTTAGCGAGACTGCGTAATTGCGGTGGACATATCGGACCCATAACTGACATTTTTGGGGGACCAGTGACATAACTACAGTAATCAGTGCTAAAAATATGCACCGTTACTGTAATGATGACACTGGCAGGGAAGGGGTTAACCCAGGGATGATCAAAGGGTTAGGTGTGGGCCTAGGGGGTGCTTTCTAACTGTGAGGGGGATGGACTTGTGAAATCAACACAGAGACGTGTGATCCTAAATAGGAGGAACACAGGAGCTCTGTATAATTCCAGAGAGAACGATGGTCTGCTGCGTTTACAACAGCAGACCACTGTTCTCTCTTCACGGGGAGCGATCACGGCCACTTGCCCCGTGGATCGGCTTCCCGCTTGCGAGTGGGCGCGCCCCCCCCAGGATAGCTCCCGCAAACCCCTGTACAGGTATGGAGATTCGCGGGAACCTGCTGCTGTATAACTGCCACAGCTGGTCAGCAAGTGGTTGAGGGGGGCGTGTCCTATGCCTACATACTTTGCTAGGTGTCCCCCGTTCCCGTCTCAGAGGGTTGGGAGGTGTGCAGGGAGGCTCTTTTCACACCATGTAGGTACAGTAGAAGGTGTTTCCGCGAGTCGCACTTAGGGCGGCCCATTCACTTCAGCGGTCTGCCCTGTGAGCAAAACTGACTCTTTTTTTAAAATCGTGCCGCATGGAACTGCATGGTTAGCGGATGAATGGAGGAACCCTTTAAGAATTAATGACACCGTCATGCGTCTGCTAAAGGGCAGTGGAGGAGATTTACTAAAACTAGAGCACTCAGAATCTGGTGCCGCTGTGCATGGCAGCCAAAGCCGGCGCTACCTGTAGGGCATACTAGGCAGCCGCCTAGGGCGCAACTTAGCAGAGGGCGCCGGCATGCATCCTGCACCTGGAATCAGTAATGGACTGGCCACCGGCCGGTGCAGCACTCCTCATGCTGTGCCGCCTGAGCGTTACAGCAAGCCACGCTATGTGAGGACCTTCAGCGTCGCCGAAATCCCCATAGGAAAGCATTGAATAATGCTTTCTTATGGGGGGGGGGGGTCCAACGCGTGTCATTGCCGTGCATGCGCATGCGCATTAGGTCTCCCTCGCTGGAGAGTAGGCGGAGCCTGACCCAGCGCCAAGGTAAGTCACTGAAGGGGTTTTAACCCCTTCAGCAACTTGGGATGGGAGGTGAGAGATCATATGGGGGGGGGGGGGGTAATTTTTATTTTGCCTAGGGCAGAAAAAATCTTTGCACCGGCTCTGATGGCAGCCAATCAGCTTCTAATTCTAACTTCAGCTTATTCAACTAAGCTTTGGCAATAAGTCCCCGTTCACATTGATTTCAAACCAGCATCTCACTGCGACTTCTGGGGCGATCTGAAAGACATCTGTGCGGGTTCATGTCTTTTGAAGTCGCCAAAAGTAGTGCAGAAACTACTTTTGGGAATCGTTGCAGAGCTGCAAAGTCTGCGTCGCCCCAATTGGGGCAGTATTGTTTCCGGCAATAGGCTGCGATTTGACATGTCAGATCGCCCCGATGTGAACAGGGGGCTAAAACCTGGAAGCTGATTGGTTTCTCTGCAGAAGTGAGCCTGATTTTGCACTCTCCAGCTTTAGTAAATAAGCCCTGGTGTGTCTCTATTTCTGCACTTTCCACCAGTGCATTTTTTCTAGGACGGTGCAGGGACTTTTTTTTTTATATATGCAGCACAGTGTGCGTTTTTGGCTCCATAGACTTCAATGGAATCGCATGTGTTTTTTGGTGAGTTTTCCTGCATGAAAACAGACACCTCCTCTTAGCAACATTCCCACATTCCAAAAACGCAGAACAAAAAACGCATTACAAAATGCATTTGAAAAAATACAAAATGTGCTGCAAAAAAATAAATCAACCTTGAGCTGCATAACCTTATTCTAGGTCTACAACTAGCGTCTCCTGACCATGCGTCTTTGCACACATTTCAATGGGCTGCTCAACGTGCGACAAGCTAAAGTCGCTCTTGTACCTGTTTGGGTGTTGAGGGTCCCGTATCTGCTTGCTGGATTTGGGATGCCATTAACAATGAATGGCTCCGCAAGCGTGAGATGCATTTCCTGTGCGACCAGGAATCGCTAAGGTGAGAACGCAGCTTTAGGGGCGTATTTATTAACCAAGGAAAGCGACTTTCATCAAACATTCTCTGATGGGGAATCAATCGCTCTGACCAGGAAGAATCCCCTGCAGTGAATGTCAGATTCACCCCCTACCCATATGTACAGTACAAACACTGAGTCTGCGATTCTGTAAGCTTCCATTAGTAGAGAACGCTGTGATCTTACCATCCCCCGCTACCCATGTGCTGGGGACGTATTCAGCAGCTTCTCATGACATGGACTCTATAGGATCCTATACTCACCCTCCACATCACTCTACAGCCCAGCAGACACTCCTCCCCCTGCACAATGCATGCTGGGAATGGAGTCCCTACAGGCCAACCCTGTGCACAGCTCAGACCTGCAGGCAGCACACAGAAGACTACATTACCCAGCATGCCTCACTGCCTTCACCCTGGCTTTTCCTTTAACCAGCTTTATTGCAGCAATCATTCTCTGCGAAGAGATACAATGTATCCATAACATGATCCTCCGGAGATTTCTATTTATTTATTTACTTTTTTGTTATTTTGTTGACACAATAAAAGTAATAAATAAAAAAAAAACAACTCTTATGCTGGCCATACACGCACAGAATTTCGGCCGTTTGCAGACTGAACGATTGTTCGTCGGTCGAAAGCGAATTGGCCACTAACTGACAGAATAAACTCTTTTACATAATCGTTTTCATGATCATAATGATATTACTGATAATAACTGATATTTCAAAGACATGCGCAATACGAGTCAGAATATTATTTTCGTTTCAATGTTACCATACACGTATAAACTTTCGTTGAAACGATAAAAGTTTTTTCGCTATGGATCCATTGACATTAGCCGGGCACACCATGGAAATCGTTGGTAAACTTGTGTTCACTACGGCCTGATTTTCGAACGATCTTTCCTAAAACGACCATTTTCGGCCGAAATTCTGTGCGTGTATGGCCAGCATTAGGCCCCTTTCACACGAACGATCTGATCCGATCCACCTGTCAGATCTGATCGGATGCTCCATGCATCTCTATGGGGCAGCAGACACCCGCTGCTATTCGATCCGATCCTGTCCGGGAAATCCGGATGGATGGAAACCCTATTTTCCATCCATCTGGAGGATCGGATCGGATGAGAATGGACAGGCAGTCCGCTCTCATCTGATTCCCCCATAGAGAACAGCGGGGATCTGACAGTTCCGTCTCTGCACACAGAGCGGAGACGGAGCTACCATCTGCCTCCTCAGTGGGGATCAGGGGATCGATCCCCCCGCTGAGCAGAACATAGTTCGCCGGCGGATGCGGACGGTTTGAAAGGCCCCTTAGTGCCGGTTCACATTTCTGCAATGCGGGAAGGCTGCGAATATACAGCGTGTTCCCGCATCGCATCCGCACCTCTGGCAGTTCACACTGCCATATGCGATACGCTGGGGGTGTCAGTTAAAAGTTAACGACACCCACAGATCAGATCGCATATCGCAGTGCAATCTGAAAGTTCGCACAGAATCGGATCGGACTAGTGTGAACCACCATGCAATCCGATTCTGCTGCGGACCAAAAAAAGGGTCCTGTGCGAGTTGGGTGCGATTGCGGTGCGAATTCAGCCATACAAACTGTAAGGATGAAATTTGCACCGCATAGACATCGCATGTATTTTTAGGAGCAATGCGCTCCGAATTACATGCGATCTCTGTGATCGCAGAAATGTGAACCGGCACTTACACATGATACTCCTGTTTGAGCGTCTCCTTTTTCAGCCATAAGTCTTGTTGAAATGCGCATATTTTTGCGCATACGCATTCGTGCAAATTCACCTCTGTTCGCGCAAATGTATTCTCGCATTTTTGTAAAATATGCAAATTAGGCCTCTTGCACACAATACCCCTGTTTGAGCATCTACTTTTTCCAGACTTTTTTTTTTTATGTTTTTGCGCATATTTGCGTGCATTAGGTGTAAATTACTGTCCAAAAATGCAGATTTTTCTATTTTGTTCTTACTGAAGAATGCACGGCGCTCATTTACGCGCATGTGTGCACAGGCACATTACAAATAATGGGCTGTATTTTAGCTCAGAAAAAAAATAAAAGCTGTACTGAGCATTTTTAAGCTGCAGTGTGCAAGAGGCCTAAAGTCAGCATTCCCACCTAAAAGTTGCGCAATTTTACCGCAATTTTGCTGTGATTTTGACAGGAGTTGAAGCAATGGACCTCAAAATGCATTAAAATTGTCCCAAAGTAATGCAGGGACTACTTTGAATTCGTTGTGACTTGAAGTCGCACAGATATGAACGGTACTCATTGGAAATCATGGAGTACGACTTGTCATGCGACTTTCCAGCCCCAAGTCACAGGACAAGTCGCACAAGTGTGAAAGTGGCCTAAATCACATCAAAATTGTGGCAAAAAAATCATGGTAAAATCCTGCAACTTTTAGGTCGCACAAGTGTGAAAGGGGATTTAGGTCACGCCACGTTTTTTGCGTGTTCATGTATGCGTTTTTTGCCAGACACATAAGGCAGCCCATTCATTTCAAATTGCCGTGCCTCTAAGGCTGACATATAGGTGTCCCGGATTGCCCCGATTCTGCCCGTGATCCCAAACCATTGCAAGTTGCAGGACGCCCGTGCAATTCCCGTGACTTGTAATGGCACCCCAAACACGGCGTGATTTTGATACGATTGTCGCCCGACCAATGGCGGTAAAATAGCGCAAACAGAATCACAGGACGCCTGTCACCCCAAAGAAGTTCTTGTACTATTTTTGGACGAAAGGCATCTAATGATTCTGTTTGCGTGATTTTATCGCGATTCGTTGGGCGACAATCGTGGCAAAATAGTGTCGCATTTGGGGTGCCATTGCAAGTCACAGGAATCGCACGGGCGTCCCGCGACTTGCAATGGTTCGGGGCTGCTGGGGGAATTGCAGCAATTCTGCCCTGTGATCCGAGACGCCTTAATGTGAATGGAGCCTTAGGCTAGGTTCACTTCTTTGCGTTTATTGTGTGTGTCTGAGGTAGGGTTGCAACCACATCCCTTTATACCAGGACACATATTATTACACAGGTTCTGAGGCTGATATAATGCAGATCAGGCATCAAGGGAGTTTAATTAGCACCTTAGGGCTCTTTCACACAGGCGATCCAATCAGATCCTCCTGTCAGTTTTTTAGGCAGATCTGATCGGATCCTCCATGCAGCTCTATGGGGCAGCGGATGTCAGTGGAGACACCTCCGCTGACACCCGCTGCCATCCGCATCCGATCCTGTCCGTGAAATCTGGACGGATGGAAACCCTATTTTTCCATCCGTTCAGGGATCGGATCGGATCGGATGAGAGCAGACAGGCGGTTCGCTCTCATCCGATCCCCCATAGAGAGCAGCGGGGGCTGTGACACCTCCCTCTCCGCACTGCAAGCAGAGACGGAGCTGTCGTCTGCCGGCTCAGCGGGGATCAGCGGATCGATCCCCGCTGAGCAACACGGATCCGCCTACGGAGGCGGACCGTGTGAAAGAGCCCTTAATCAGCCACAGAACCTGAGTAATAATGTGTCCTGGTTTAAAGGGATGAGGTGGCAACCCTAGTGTGCGGATCCACTACAATCCATATAATCGCATTTCCTATGGGTCCTGTCACATCTATGCCTTTTCCTGCAATGCATTTTTTGGAACAGTGCACATGCTTTTTTGCTTTTTTTAGGCTCTCTAGACTTCAATGGAATTGCATCAAAAACAAATAAAAAAAAGGTATGTACATGTGTTTTTGGTGCATTTTCCTGCCATACAACAGGTCCCACTAGTAACATCAAAACTCCCCAAAAACACATGAAAAACGCAAACTGCACTAAGAAAATCTCTGAAGACGTCACAGGAAGCGACGAAACGCGTTAGTTGGAATGCTTAGTGTAACGACGTCACGTCAGGTGGAATGCAAGCCGGAAGCTCCGCTCCCCACTCTGCAGAGAGGATGTGCAGCTTGCTGGCTGACCGCTGACAGCTGTTTTTTACCATTTATTTTACTACTACGGTAAAACCTTGGATTGCGAGCATAATTCGTTCCAGAAACATGCTTGTAATCTAAAGCACTCTTATATCAAAGCAAATTTCCCCATAAGAAATAATGGAAACTCAGATGATTTGTTCCACAACCATTTATTCATAAGTCCTTCAGTTTATAGTCCATATAAAAAGATTATAGCATTGCGATAGGTTATATAACCATAAAATGTCCATCCACAAATAGCCGCTTCCACAAGGGGATTGGAAGCAAAATCCAGCAGGAGCTACAGAGTATCAAAGAGAAGAGGGGCGCCTCTAAGTGTAGCAATATGGTTCCATTTAATGAAGGTACAACATTTAGCAACTCACATGGTTGATGAATAAAACAGGCACATCTAAGTATGCAGGCATCCGGGGTAAAGCTGTCCACATAGACCATCTTCTGCACCGCCAGCTGCCAGTCTGTAATCCTGACCGGGAAGACCATCCTGCAGTAAAGCGATCTGAAAGCGAGGGGCAGCATGGAAAGGATGACGTAGATGGCGGTGCGGAGGATGGTCTATGTGGACAGCTTTAGCCTGGATGCCTGCATCCTTAGATGTGCCTGTTCCAATCATCAACCATGTGAGTTGCTATATATTGTACCTTCATTAAATGTAACCATATTGCTACACTTAGAGGCGCCTCTCTTCTCTTTTATACTCAGCTGTGACTTGAGGCTACTTGTATATCAAGTCAAAATTTATTTGAAAATGTTGCTTGTCTTGCAAAGCGCCCTTAACCACTTGCCGACCGCCGCACGACTATCTACGGCGGCGGTCAGCCCCTCACAGGCAAAGTGACGTAGGTCTACGTCGCTCGCCTGTGAGGGTTTAGGGAGCGAGCGCGCGCCGCCGGAGGCGCGCTCCCGCTCCCGCGTGGTCACGGACCCCCCCGCGCGTGTGACCGGCGGACCCGATCGCCGCCGGCCACTCTGCGATCGGCGGGGGAGAGGGAGAAATTCAGGCAGCTTGTGTAAACAAGCTGCCTGTCATTCTCCTCTCTGTATGAGAGATGATCACATGGATCTACTATGTAGATCCATTGATCACTCTGCATACAGTTGAAGCCACAGCCAATCACAGTTAGAATCACGCCTCTAGGGACACACACAGCCCCTCCCTCTCAAATAAAGTTAACCCCTTCACTACCAGTGTATTTTTACAGTAACAGTGCATATATATAGCACTGATTACTGTAGAAATGTCACTGGTACCCCCAAAAGTGTCAAAAATGTCAGTCAAGGGTCCGATCTGTCCGCCGCAATGTCGCAGTACCGCAAAAAAAATCGCAGATCGCCGCCATTACGCGTTAAAAAAAAAACAACAAAAATGACAAAAATCTTTCCCTTTGTTAGTAAACGCAATAACTTTTGCGCAAACCAATCAAAATACGCTTTTTGCGATTTTTTTTACCAAACATAGGTAGCATAAAACAAATTGGCCGAAAATATTAAAAAATTTTGATTTTTACATTTTTTTTGGGGGAAATTTCATATAAAAAAAAGGGAAAAATATTGCTATTTTTGCAAAATTGACGCTCTTTTTTTGTTTATAGCGCGTGATCAAAAAATCGCACAGGTGATCAAATACCGCCAAAAGAAAGCTCTGTTTGTGGGAAAAAAAGGACGCCAAATTCGTTTAGGTACAGCGTCGCACGACCGCGCAATTGTCCGTTAAAGTCACGCAGTGCCGAATCGCAAAATACCCTCTGGTCGTTTAGCAGCCAAATCCTCCGGGGCTTAAGTGGTTAAACCAAGTTTCTCTCAAACCAAGGTTTTACTGTATTTACTTTTAACCCACTTTGTGGGTAATAAAAACGTTAATTATACTACACCATCTGGAGCCTTTTCTTCTTCCACATATATCTGGTCCTTGCCCCGGTGTGAGGAGGAACCCTATGCCAGCCCATTGGATACTTAAAGGGGAACCCATCCTGGCCCAGAGGGCCAACTAAGAGTGAGTGGTCCTAATGCCATAAGGCATATAGGACCCATTGGATCTGGTAAGTCATTTAATTTACCCACACCACGGAAAAAATCGATGCCACAAGAGATAATGGATACCCACTTTTGAGCCCCTGCACTTGGAATCTAATGGATAAGCACATTTGCACAAGGACTCTTATTATTTGAGCTGTTTGGGCACAACAGTCACTTATCTGGATTTGATTTAATTTATTTATCACGTGCAATTTACACCAATGTTTATTGATTATTTTATACTGCGCTTTTTTACTTTTGATTAATTATTGATGCAATTAGGACACTTACTGCACCTTATACTTGATTATCTTTAAATATTTGTTAGATACTTGAACCACTATTTGTTTTACAATATAAGGGTCACATTCAGCAGCAAGCACTGTAGCTAGCCTTAGTGCCGGTTCACACTGTTCCAACTTGTAGCGGTCCATGCTGTGCAATAGGAACCGTTCTAATAGGAGCGACTCAAGTCACTCCGACTTAGAAAAAGGTTCCTGCACTTTTTTTTTTGCAAAGTCGGAGCGACTTGCATTGACTTCCATTATGTGAAGTCGTTGCAAGCCGCGCCGAAGTCGCAGTGCATGGGCGATGGCATTAGTCGCCCGAAGTCGTGTCGGATCAGTGTGAACCGACACTTAAGGCTAACATCATCATTTACTCTAAACTCTATAGCTGCTGCGGCACTATTTACTTTACTATCATATTACTTGCTACATTTATTGTTATATTTTTTCAAATCACTAAAAAATGCACTGCAAAAACACATGAACCGCATATGAATAGATATGAACCTAGCCTAAAACTAGGTTCACACCTGTGCTTTTCATGCGTTTTTGGTGCATTTTGCACGTTTTCAAATGCCTTTTTGATGCACCCTCATGTACTTTTTTGCATGAGGGGACAAAACCCTACTAAAAACGCACCAAAAACACATTTACATGCTTTTCTCATGCATTTTTGATGCACTTCTATTGCATTCTATGAATCCAAAATCACACCTTCTTGCATGAAAAAGTCCCGGCACCTCTTCCAAAAACACGTCAGGAAACCGCATAGATGTGACCATAACCCATAGGAAGTCATTCTAAATAGACTGTAGTGGGTTTCTACAAACGCAATGCAAAACGCACAGGTGCAACCCAGGAATAAATTGATAAATTTGCATTCCTGCACTTCTGAAAGTGTCCTAAAAACTCACAGGTGTGAACCTAGCCTAAAATACAAACCACATTCAGATCGCTTTTTAGAGGCCTTTGACTGGTGGTGAGGAGGCCACCCCATCACCTCTTTCAACTCTGTAAATGCCGCACCGACGTGTTCCATCCGCGTGCATTGCTGCATTTTAAAGTAGTCACTGGAACAGGAAGTGAAGAGAAATCTTCCAACGGGGACATCTTTTCTGCTGGCAGCTTAGGCTCCATTCACACATTTGTGCAACTTATCATGCAACTTTGGACTTCAAAGTTGCATGACAAGCCGTTCTTCATGTTTTCCAATGATACCCATTCATATATGTGCGACTTAAAGTTGCAGCAACTTCAAAATAGTTCATGCACTACTTTGGTCCGACATTTAAGGCCCCTTTCACACTTGACTTCAAAGTCGTACGATTTCCCGGCGACTTTTGATGCGAGTTTGACTGGACTTGAATGTCTTTGGACCTCAAAACATCAAAATAGTGCCAAAGTAGTGCAGGGACTACTTTGAAGTCGGTGCGACTTCAGGTCGCACAGATATGAATGGTACTCATTGGAAATAATGGAGAACGACTTGTCATGCAATTTTGCAGTCCTAAATTGCATTACAAGTCGCACAAGTGTGAAAGGGGCCTTAATGCAACTTGAGGGCCATAGACTAATGCTAATCTTCAAAAGGTACATGAAAGTCATACCTGAATGTTATACAATGTAACAGTTGTGCATTATCACTGGTCAAAGCCAAAGTCGCATCCAAGTTGCACCCATCCAAAGTTGCATCAAAGTTGGTGGTAAGAGGGGATTTCACGTTTGGAGCAATTTCCACTTATTTCTGATTGAATACAATGGAATCGATTTTTTATATCGCCCATCACAGTATAGAGGAGATTTACTAAAACAGGAGCACTCAGAATCTGGAGCGGCTGTGCATGGCGGCCAATCAGCTTGCCACATGTCAGGAATAGGAAATGTTGGTGTAACAAATGCTTTAAAGCGTAACTTCACTTTTGTTGAGAAAAAAAAAAACAGCTGCAGGGCTCTAACGAGGAAAGCTGCTGGGCCTGCATCCCTTTACACGTGTTCCTATTGGGAGTATCCCTCCAAAAATGACATTTATGTTGCAGGGGATGACAGAAATCTGACTTGTATCTCAGGCAGACTTCTGGGAAAATCGGTAAGCCAATCACACAAGCAGGAAATGATGTTTCTGGGGGTGTGGTCAGTATACATTCTGTGGACAGAACAGCTCCAGGCGGCCATATTGCATTGCATTTTCAGAAAATTACAACAGCTGCAGATTGAAAAGGAAAGGTCATTTATAATAACATTCAATTACAATATGATTTGTGTCGCAATTGTTTACGCTATATTGTTTTTTCTTTATTTGCTGATTTTTTCCCCCAGAAAAGTGGAGTTACCTTTTAAGTTTTGACAATAAAAACTGGAAGCTGATGCTATCCAGAGTTGCACCAGATTTTTTACCAGTATTGGTAAATCTCCTCATATATGTTTTGATAAATACTAAAGGTAATGTTGTTTTTCCTGCATTTAGAGAGATCCCACATAGTGGTTAGAGACCCCGATCTACAGTATAGTCAGACCCCGATCTACAGTATAGCCAGACCTCGATCTACAGTATAGCCAGACCTCGATCTACAGTATAGCCAGACCCTGATCTACAGTATAGCCAGACCACGATCTACAGTATAGCCAGACCCCGATCTACAGTATAGCCAGACCCTGATCTACAGTATAGCCAGACCTCGATCTACAGTATAGTCAGACCACGATCTACAGTATAGCCAGACCCAGATCTACAGTATAGCCAGACCCCGATCTACAGTATAGCCAGACCCTGATCTACAGTATAACCAGACCCCACTCTACAGTATAGCCAGACCCCAATCTACAGTATAGCCAGACCTCGATCTACAGTATAGCCAGACCACAATCTACAGTATAACCAGACCCCACTCTACAGAATAGCCAGACCCCAATCTAAAGTATAGTCAGACCCCAATCTACAGTATAGTAAGACCCCGATCTACAGTATAGCCAGACCCCACTCTACAGTATCACCACACCCCAATCTAAAGTATAGTCAGACCCCAATCTACAGTATAGCCAGACCTTGATTTACAGTATAGCCAGACCCCGATCTAAAGTATAGCCAGACTCCGATCTAAAGTATAGCCAGACTCCACTCTACAGTATAGCCAGATCCCGATCTACAGTATAGTCAGACCCCGATCTACAGTATAGCCAGACCTCGATCTACAGTATAGCCAGACCCCAATCTACAGAATAGCCAGACCTCCATCTACAGTATAGCCAGACCCCGATCTACAGTATAGCCAGACCCTGATCTACAGTATAGCCAGACCCTGATCTACAGAATAGCCAGACCCTGATTTACAGTATATCTAGACCCCGATCTACAGTGTAGCCAGACCCCGATCTACAGATTAGCCAGACCTCCATCTACAGTATAGCCAGACCCCGATCTACAGTATAGCCAGAGCTTCATCTACAGTATAGCCAGACCCCGATCTACAGTATAGCCAGACCCTACTCTACAGTATAGCCAGACCCTGATCTACAGAATAGCCAGACCCTGATTTACAGTATATCTAGACCCCGATCTACAGTGTAGCCAGACCCCGATCTACAGATTAGCCAGACCTCCATCTACAGTATAGCCAGACCCCGATCTACAGTATAGCCAGAGCTTCATCTACAGTATAGCCAGACCCCGATCTACAGATTAGCCAGACCCTACTCTACAGTATAGCCAGACCCTGATCTACAGAATAGCCAGACCCTGATTTACAGTATATCTAGACCCCGATCTACAGTGTAGCCAGACCCCGATCTACAGTATAGCCAGACCTCCATCTACAGTATAGCCAGACCCCGATCTACAGAATAGCCAGATCTCCATCTACAGTGTACCCAGACCCCGATCTACAGATTAGCCAGACCTCCATCTACAGTATAGCCAAATCCCGATCTACAGTATAGCCAGACCTCCATCTACAGTATAACCAGACCCAGGCCAGTAATGTTCGATGCAAACTGAGTGAAGACTAAAATGATTGGATCTCCAGATTCCGGTAGATCAGTAGGGCACCGTAATACAAAAAAGTGAAAATAATATAGATCAAAAACGTCCCCGCCTGGTAAATTCTTTTTTGAGACTGATAACAAGATTGTAACCATATTGGCACAATTTTTGAATGGCCCTGAGTTATGAATAAGGATTTAGTACATAATAAAGGCACGTTTATAAAGTCAATGTATGGGAGTTAGCGCTGTATCATTTGTGGACTTTGTCGCCATCATGTGTAAGAAAAAGGGAACGACACATGAAACACAATTTTATAGAAATACAGAAGAAAAGGCCAAGTGGTCCAAGTCTGTCATTTATTAATACTGGAACAAGCATAACACATATTTACCACCAAGATGGCAAATAAAAAAATAATAAAAATTAACAACAATTTACACTCTCTAACAGATTGCATTAAAAACAAAGGTTTTAGTTGTACAGCTTTTGCAAAACTCAAGGGGCTCAGCAAAGTCTGGTAGGTTTATTGTCCCCCCCCCCCAACCCAAAACTGGCCCTAGTATGTGTATGTATGAATGTGGGTTAGGGAGCTTAGATTGTAAGCTCCTTGAGGGCAGGGACTGATGTGAATGTAGAATAAAAAAAATATGTAAAGCGCTGTGTAAATTGATGGCACCACATTGTAAGGAATAAATACATAACTAAATAAAAAAATGTGGAAAAAAGTGCAGCGCTAATAAATACTAGCAATATAAACGTGTATATATATAAACCAAGAAAGGTAAATACAAATAAATAGCAAAATTAATAAAAGTGAACATCAAATCAACTGTCCCATATGTGAAGTGAAAAAAAAAAAAAAAAAAAAAACAGTCCACAACGGTGATAATTGAAGTGCTCACTGGATCCCAACACCAACAAGATATAGAGATATAATGTGCTCACCAGAACGATAGGACTCAAAATGCCATATAGCATATGAGTCAAATCAGCTTGTTGTACAATGGATGGATAATCCGAAAGGGATGACTGAGGTCACTGATGTTGAGGTGAAGAGGTAATAGCAGATATGAACCGTCACACCAGAGAGGCTCTTACTCCGTCAGATGGCCAGAAAGGAACCAAAAAACAAGGGAGCACAAAATAGTGTAACACTGCTAAAATTTTAATTAAATAAAAATACACCAAATTGCACTTACAAACATCTCGTGGTAAAGAGCGTATACAGATGCAAAGGTAGGCTGTCAGCAGCGTGGCCTTGACGCGTTTCAGCATAAATGCTTTTTTCAAAAGATAGTGCCAGCCAAACACCCACAGAAGCCACTTATTTATAATCTAAGTAGTAATAAGTCACCCAATGAGAAGGTGCCTACTGTGCAGACACACCAAGCCCCATTTTGGGCTTGGTGTGTCTGCACAGTAGGCACCTTCTCATTGGGTGACTTATTACTACTTAGATTATAAATAAGTGGCTTCTGTGGGTGTTTGGCTGGCACTATCTTTTGAAAAAAGCATTTATGCTGAAACGCGTCAAGGCCACGCTGCTGACAGCCTACCTTTGCATCTGTATACGCTCTTTACCACGAGATGTTTGTAAGTGCAATTTGGTGTATTTTTATTTAATTAAAATTTTAGCAGTGTTACACTATTTTGTGCTCCCTTGTTTTTTGGTTCCTTTCTGGCCATCTGACGGAGTGAGAGCCTCTCTGGTGTGACGGTTCATATCTGCTATTACCTCTTCACCTCAACATCAGTGACCTCAGTCATCCCTTTCGGATTATCCATCCATTGTACAACAAGCTGATTTGACTCATATGCTATATGGCATTTTGAGTCCTATCGTTCTGGTGAGCACATTATATCTCTATATCTTGTTGGTGTTGGGATCCAGTGAGCACTTCAATTATCACCGTTGTGGACTGTTTTTTTTTTTTTTTTTTTTTTTTTTTTTTCACTTCACATATGGGACAGTTGATTTGATGTTCACTTTTATTAATTTTGCTATTTATTTGTATTTACCTTTCTTGGTTTATATATATACACGTTTATATTGCTAGTATTTATTAGCGCTGCACTTTTTTCCACATTTTGCTATTCACAATTTTCTTGTCAGTTGTTTGGTGTAGCAGCTTTTTTATGGTTAGCGCAATATTTTTTGCTTTTCACTTTTTGGTTATTTATAACTAAATAAGCACCTCCGGACAGTGTGGTCCCAGCCTGAGAGTCTCCAGATTGTAAGCTCCAAGAGCAAGAACCCTCCTATTCCTTCTGTAATCGTACTGTCCCCCTTTATATTGGAAAATGCTGCATAAACTGTTGGCGCTATATAAATCCTGTATAATAATAATAGAAAAATGTAGAAATAGATACTAAATTCTGATTAAAAAACTAAAATTCTATTCTCAGCTCAAAAAAATTGTATTTATTGCTCTCAGCCTCCTCCAAATTCCTTTTTTTAATGTTTATTTATTTGTATTATTTACTATTTATTTTATTTTCTATTTATTTTTTGTTATTATTTTACTTATTTATATTATTTATTTATTTATATTTTTATTAGCATTATTTATTTAAATTATTATTATTATTTTTTTTTGCTGTGATGTGATTTCCTGTTAGAGAGTGGCTATGTTCATTCTCCATTGTCCTATTTATTTTTTGGTATTATTTTATTTATTTATATTTTTTATTTGCATTATTTATTTAAATTATTTTCTTTTTTTCTTGCTGTGATGTGACTTCCTGTTAGAGAGTGGCTACATTCATTCTCCATGGTCCTATTTATTTATTTTGTTATTTTATTTATTTATATTATCTATTTATATTTTTTAGTTGCATTATTTATTTAATTTATTTTCTTATTTTTTTTCTGCTGTGATGTGACTTCCTGTTAGAGGGTGGCTACATTCATTCTCCATGGTCCTATAGCAAGCACACACGCACACGCATACGCACACACACACATGTTGAACTGGATGGACTGATGTCTTTTTTCAACCTCACAAACTATGTAACTATTTATTATTTGCATTATTTATTGAAATGATTCATGTCAAATCAATCAATAGTTTTTGTGTTTTATTTAGAACTGGGATAGGAGAAGGGATAAGTGGGATACTCCAACTATGAACTATGCACAATCTTGAGGACAACTAGCTGTAGTGTGCGGCAAGGCCACTGTTTCACCTTGCCACTGAAGTGAAGATAGATAATGTGTTCCTGCTTGAATTACTCTTCAGGGTTCTAACTTGGCACCCCCTTTCTCATTTGCTGTGTGTGCTAGCCCCTGTCCTCTGACTCTCCACTGGAGTGATTCCCTTCCTGGGCAGACACCTGGCAAGCTTCCCGGTACTCATGGACAATGTTTTTCCCAAGGTTGCTCTGCCTCCAACTCCACTTGTCAGCTTCCACTGGACCTCCTGGCTCAGCACCACACTTCTGGCTCACAAGGCCGACCGCCTGTGACCACCATCCACTGGAGTAGAAGGAGAGACAAATGTCATCCTCCTCCTTGGACCTGGCTTCCCGCCCAAAGACACCCTGTCACATGTGCCCTTGGCTTTTATAACGTATCCCAGGATGCACCACTGTTTGTGCCAACCCACTGAGATAGTTACAAAAGCCTGTGTGTCACTGGCTGGGTTTCCTCCACTGTCCAACAGGCTCCCCTATTGGATACAGTGGGGACACTACCTCAGACCAGAGAAATCTCACATGGACACATGCAACAGGCATAACTACTGATCAGGCTCTCCTGATATGCAGATGGAGACACTAGGCTTTACCTATCTAGGAGGGTGTTACATTTGTATTTGGGTTTAGATATTATTTAAATTGGGTGATACATAGAAAGCCCCTTATGTAATACATTGTCAGGGTTATACGGGGTTCCACAAAGGAGCATACAGGATAGAATGTGAATTTTAGGATGAAAGACACCAAAATATTGAATTGTTATATTACATGTTGGTGAACAGGAGTGCTAAGGGGATGCAGGGATGATGTGGAAGTTTTTTGCTGTGGATTTATTTTTCATATAATGCTTAAAAGAAGATATGCGGTAGGGGGCTGTTACATTTACAGGAGCATGCACATCTAAAAGGATGTCATGGGTGTGTTCTTTCATATAACACTCAAGGTAGGGCTTACTGCAACCTGTTATGATTTTTTGAAGCCCCGCTTTAGGTGCTGGATGTTACCACTCCGGTGATCCACTAATTGAAGGTAGGCTGGCGTCGGAAATGCTCATCCAAAAGGCATGCTCGCTCCCTAGACCCTCACAAGCTAGTGACGTAGCCCTACGTCACTTTGCCTGTGAGGGGCTGACCGCCGCCGTAGATAGTCGTGCGGCGGTCAGCAAGTGGTTAATGACCAGGCCATTGTCTGTGATACGGCACTGTGTTAATTTAACCACTTCTGGACAGGAAGATTTTCCTCCTTCATGACCAAGCCATTTTTTTGCGATTCGGCACTGTGTTAATTTAACAGACAATTGCGCGGTCGTGTTAAGCTGTACCTAAATAAAATTGATGTCCTTTTTTTCCCACAAACAGAGCTTTCTTTTGGTGGTATTTGATCACCTGTGCGATTTTAATTTTTTTCGCTATAAACAAAAAAAGAGCAAAAATTCTGGGAAAAAAAAAAAACAACAATATTTTTCACTTTCTGCTATATGACATCCCCCCCCCCCCCCCCCCCAAAAAATGTAAAAATCTAAATGTTTTAACATTTTAGTCCAATTTGTTTTCTGCTACATATTTTTGGTAAAAAAAAAATCGCAATAAGCTTATTTTGATTGGTTTGTGCAAAAGTTATCGCGTTTACTAACTACGGGAAAGATTTATGTCATTTTTATTGTTTTTTTTTCTTTTACTAGTAATGGCGGCGATCTGTGATTTTTAGCTGGACTGCGACATTGCAGCAGACAGATCGGACCCCTAACTGACATTTTTGACACTTTGGGGGGACCAGTGACATTACTGCAGTAATCAGTGCTAAAAATATCCACTGTTACTGTAATAATGACACTGGCAGGGAAGGGGTTAACACAGTGGGTGATCAAGGGGTTAAATGTGTATCTAGGGGCGTGTTTACTAACTATATGGGGGCCGGGCTTGTGAAATGACCTATATAGAAGGATCACAGGCGCTCTGTAATCATTCCAGAGAGAAGAACAGTCAGCTGTGTTTAAAACAGCTGACCCTCCTTCTCTCTCAGTGTGGAGCGATCGCAGTTGTCAGGCTGCAATTGGAGCGGCCTGCCCCGTGCATCGGAGTCCCCGCTGCTGAGTGGGGGCAGGAGTGCTCCCTAGCTGCAGGCTCGCGACCGACGTAGGTCTACATCAGTTCGCGCAGGAGGGCCAGCCTGCCGCAGTAAAACGGCGGTGGGCGGTCCTGAAGCAGTTAACTGACAATTGCGCGGTCGTGCGACACTGTACCCAAATAAAATTTCTGTACTTTTTTCCCCACAAACAGAGCTTTCTTTTGGTGGTATTTGATCACCTGTGCGGTTTTTATTTTTTGCGCTATAAACAAAAAAAACAGCAACAATTTTTTAGTTTCTGCTATAAAAAACATCCAATAAAAACATTTAAAAAAATCAATTCTTTTCATCAGTTTGGGCCAATATGTATTCTGCTACATATTTTTGGTAAAAAAAAAAAAAAAACAATAAATGTATATTGATTTGTTTGCGCAAAAGTTATCACGTCTACAAACTATGCAATATTTTTATGGAATTTTTATTTATTGATTACTAGTAATAGTGGGGATCAGCGATTTTTACCGGGACTATGAGAGTGCGACGAACAAATCGGACATCTGACACTTTTTGGGGACCAGTGACACTAATACAGTGATCAGTGCTAAAAACAAATGCACTGTCACTGCACTAATGACACTTGCAGGGAAGGAGCTAACATCAGGGGCAAAGGGTTAAGTGGGTCCCTAGGGGGTGCTTTCTAACTGTGGGGGGTTTGCACTGATTGGGGGAAGACAGAGATCCGGGTAGCAGGAACACAAGATCTCCATCTTGTACCCTTTCAGAACGGCCATCTGACTTGTTTACAGACAGATCGCCGATCTGCCTCTCCCGGGGATGATTGCAGGTGGCCTGCTGATTGATATCCCCGCTAGCCAATCACAGTGTGATGGCGCCATCTAGTGGCTATTGAACGAAATTACGTTCACGTACGTCATTTCACACAATAAATACACAGCGGCCGGTTGACAAGTAGTGGAACTAAACCCTTTTTCAGCCAAGTAAGCTGCCATCTTGGCCTCTGTTTGATCTGCAACTGCCACGGTGCTGCACATGAGATCAGGTATGACACCAGCTGTTTGATGGTTTGACAGTTTGGTTGAATTCCTGACATATGTTTTTTGAGTCTGTTAAATTGATGGGTTTAGTTCCTCTTTAAAGCTAAATTCTAGGTATGGCATTTTTTGCATAGTTACATTGACCCAGCTTGGACCAATACAAGTATGTATAAACTACATACAATGAGTCTACTCCAATGGGTGGCACATCTTTACCAAACTGTAACCCCCTGATGGGACTTTACAGGAACTATGTCACATAAATTGATTACAAAGCATATCAGCAATTTTATTGTAATACAAAACCAAAAATAATAAAACCATTATATGGCTTGTAGACAATGGGACTGAGGATCTGGGTTTCCCTTGGCAGGTGGTGAAAATCACATATGCTTTTACCTCTTATGGCTTTCCTATCATTATCATTACTGTCTACCTAACTGTGAGTAACACAAGAACATGAATGTGTGGCTATACAGTAGACATATACCTCTGTACATGTTGTATAATACTATTCCAATTGTATTATAGAGATATGAAATCCTTTACATTCCTGAAGAAGGAGTTGTATATCTCTGAAACGCGTTGGGTGAATGGAGATACATCATACAAATTTGCATCATCTATGACAGTGCTCTGTGATATTTTCCTCTGCAATCATGTTTTTAATATATTTGGTTTTGTATTATAATAAAATTGTTGAGATGGTTTTTAATCAATTTGTATGACCTAGTACCTCTAAAGTCCCATCAGGGGGTTACAATTTGGTTTAGTCAATGTAAGTATGCATATGCCATATCTGTGTGATCCCTGTGGAAGCTGACAATCACTGTAATAGCCACCGCAACTACAGTGATTGCCACTATCTTCCAGATCCAATGCCTAAGGCGTTCTCTGTTTGGACGAGGTGGAGATTGTGATGTCACCACCCTACCCTCTGCACTTTGTCCAATCACATAACTCCTTGCAGTCAAAATGCAAGATGTTCTGTAAATGGCACCTTTACCGAGCATGTGACCTCCGGTGTCCACAATGCAGCAGAGTAACCCCTCAGTGCAGGACTGGGAAGATAGTGGAGATCACTGGAGTGGTGGTGTCTACTACAGTCATTGTTACCTTCCACAGGGACCCCACAAGTATGTTATATGTATAGTTACATTGGTCCAAGCTAGATCAATGTAACTTTGCACAAAGCCATACCTGGAATTTATCCTTAAAGGATTAGTCCCACCAGATATGATATTTCAGGTATGGGTGGACATTGGAGGGCTTGACCACCCGGTTTCTAATATTACTCAAGGATAACAATGAAATACTTGGTTTTGCCCCCAAAGTAAATTCTTACTCCTCCAGATATCTTCTCTGTTTAATAAGCAATTGCAATGTCCATCAATAAAAATGAGACCTCCTTGGGACGGTAATGGGCGGGCAGAGTTGGGCACTCCGGTGCAGGGATTCCTCATATATCTTAGAACTATAAGAAGCCAGGGCTATTTCATCCCATCAGGATTGCCCCCCCCCCCCCCTAGTTTCTGTGGACTGCAGAGAAAGAGGTGCAAGTGATCCAAAATAAGGGTTTTATTGTGTTGAACCATAAACTTTGTTAAATATGTATAATTCAGGGTCTCAGTCTTCCTCTGGGATTGGTTATCTTCATAGGAACATGTCCCACTATGTTATTAAGGTGAATAACAAATGCCCATTCAGTTCCAACTGATACATCAAGGTGAGGGGGGTTCCATTACAAGACACGGGGTGACCTTAGAAAGACGGGTCACCAAAGCCAACCTCCTCCTGCAGCTGGTGGATCTCGGTCAGCAGGGTCTGGTCCTGAAGATTTAGCTGAAAGAGAAGAATTAGAGGACTGAGCTGGATTATGTTACCTACAATATTCCACGTAAGGGCAGTGTTATCATTGTTACATTATTAACCACTTGCCTACTGGGCACTTTCACCCCCTTCCTGCCCAGGCCAATTTTCAGCTTTCAGCGCTGTCACACTTTGAATGACAATTGCGCGGTCATGCAACACTGTACTCATATGAAATTTTATTATTTTACAAATAGAGCTTTCTTTTGGTGGCACTGCTTTTTTTTTTTTTTTTTTGCTTAATAAACAAAATAAAAAAGACAGAAAATTTAGAAATAAAAAATACAAAAAACAAAACAAAACTATTTCATAGTTTGTCTTAAAATTTTTCAAACAGGAAATTTTTCTCCTTCACTGATGTGCACTGATGAGGCTGCACTGATGGGCACTGATGAGACACCACTGATGGGCTTCACTGATAAGGTGGCACTGTTGGGCACTGATAAAGGAAGCACTGATGAGGCTATACTGATAGGCGGCACTGATGGGCATTATTAGGTGGTACTGATGGGCACTGATAGGCGGCTCTAATAGGTGACACTCATGGGCACTGATTGCCGGCATTAGGGGCCACTGATGGGCTGCACTGATGAAGTGGCACCGTTGGGCACTGATAAAGGAGGCACTGATGAGGCTATACTGATAGGCAGCACTGATGGGTATTATTAGGTGGTACTGATGGGCACTGATAGGCGGCACTGATAGGTGACACTAGTGACCATTGATTGGCAGCACTTGTGGGCCCTGTTGGGACTGCACTAATAATGAGGACACTGATAATCAGCGCCCTGATTATCAGTGTACTTGTCCCTTTCACACAAGACAGTTACCGGCTCTCCTCTCCTCTCCTTTAACAGTGTGAGGAAAGGGAAAGCCGATAACTGACTTGTGTTTACATTGTGATCAGCTGTGATTGGACACAGTTTATCACATGGTAAAGAGCCGCTGTGATTGGCTCTTTACTCTGATCTGTGATCAGCTGTGTCTTAAGGACACGGTGATCACAGAGAATGCTGTGCACCACAGTGGGAGAACGTCATATGATGCCCTCACGGCAATGTGCAACTGTGTTGTAGCCAACTGCCTTAAAGTGGAGTTCCACCCTATTTTTATACTTACCTCCATCTTCTCGCTCCGAGTCACCTGAAAAAGAAATGGATAATCGCATATTTTTTTTTTTTTTTACTTACCTCGTAGCGAAGAAAATATACTTACCTTACTTCCTTCTTCCTCCTTCCTCGGCCGCGGCCCGTCGTCACTTCCTGGCTCTGCAATGATTCCTGGGAGCTGAACGTCATCGCTCCCAGGAATCATTGCGCCTGCACCGGCCCCGACGTCAGTTCCGGGTCGCGCGCGTCATTCCCTTCTAAACAGCTTCTGGGCATGCCCAGAAGCTGTAGAGGGATGACGCGCGCGACCCGGAAGTGACGTCGGGGCCGGCGCAGAGCATCGTGGGACCAAAGAAGGCGGAAGAAGACGCTGAAGGGGATCTCGCTGGCTTCAAGCTGCCCACATCTGAGATGGCAGCGCTGGACAAGACGTTTGCAAGGTAAGTATTTGTCCTAACAGGTAAGTGCAACCCGGGACAGATCAGAGGCTAGCCATTGTGGAATGCACTAGCCCTGACTGTCCCGGGGGTATTAAAAAAAAAAAAAAAAAATCCAGGGTGGAACTCCGCTTTAAGCTCATCTCCGGGCACTGTACAGGTTAACTGCTCATTTTTGTCTAGGGGAGAGGAGAAAGGAGATTTGTTACCTAATTCTCCAATCCTCCCAGCACAAGACCGGTCTAGCACCCCAGCCCTCTAGCTGTCTTGAATAGTTGACTGTTCTTGACATCATGATCAAGCCCAGAGCAGGCTCCAAAGACCAGGAACAGTCTAATGCTGGACTGTGGGGGGCGCCATTTTCCAGTTGCAAGGAGGATCAGGTGAGTAAAAGCTTTCTCCTCACCCCTAGACAAAATGAGCAGTTGACCTGTGCAGTGCGGTGACAGTGCTCATCAGTGCTGCCTATCAATGCCACCTTTAAATGCCCATCAGTGCCGCTAATCAGTACCTCATCGTCAGTGACCATAAGTGCCACCTCATCAGTGCCCATCAGTGCAGCCTATCAGTGCTCATCAGTGAAGGAGAAAAATTCCTTATTTTCAAAATGTACTCACAGAAAATAAGAAAAACTTTTTTTTTCCAAAATTGTCTGTCTTTTTTTTCCTTTTTTTTTTTTTTATTTGTGTGAAAAAAATGATAAAAATGTCATATGGGTACAGTCAGTGGTGGGATTCAAAAATTTTAGTAACCAGTTCCGACTTTCCCAGCAGAATGACCAGCGTGCCCCCTTTCAATGCACAGTGACCAGCGTGCCCCCTTTCAATGCACAGTGACCAGCGTGCCCCCCTTTCAATGCAGAGAGACCAGCGTGCCCCCTTTCAATGCACAGTGACCACAGCATTGCCCCCAATCATTGCAGAGTGCCACAGCATTGCCCCCAATCATCGCAGAGTGCCAGCCACAGCATTGCCCCCAATCATTGCAGAGTGCCAGTCACAGCATTGCCCCCAATCATTGCAGAGTGCCAGTCACAGCATTGCCCCCAATCATTGCAGAGTGCCAGTCACAGCATTGCCCCCAATCATTGCAGAGTGCCAGTCACAGCATTGCCCCCAATCATTGCAGAGTGCCAGCCACAGCATTGCCCCTAATGATTGCAGAGTGCCAGCCACAGCATTGCCCCTAATGATTGCAGAGTGCCAGCCACAGCATTGCCCCCCAATCATTGCAGAGTGCCAGCCACAGCATTGCCCCCAATCATTGCAGAGTGCCAGCCACAGCATTGCCCCTAATGATTGCAGAGTGCCAGCCACAGCATTGCTCCCAATTGCAGAGTGCCAGCCACAGCATTGACCCAAATGCACAGTGACCAGCGTGCCCCCTTTCAATGCACAGTGCCCAGCGTGCCCCCCTTTCAATGCGGAGAGACCAGCGTGCCCCCCTTTCAATGCAGAGACCAGCGTGCCCCCTTTCAATGCACAGTGACCACAGCATTGCCCCCAATCATTGCAGAGTGCCAGCCACAGCATTGCCCCCAATCATTGCAGAGTGCCAGTCACAGCATTGCCCCCAATCATTGCAGAGTGCCAGCCACAGCATTGCCCCCAATCATTGCAGAGTGCCAGCCACAGCATTGCCCCTAATGATTGCAGAGTGCCAGCCACAGCATTGCCCCTAATGATTGCAGAGTGCCAGCCACAGCATTGCCCCCCAATCATTGCAGAGTGCCAGCCACAGCATTGCCCCCAATCATTGCAGAGTGCCAGCCACAGCATTGCCCCCAATCATTGCAGAGTGCCAGCCACAGCATTGCCCCTAATGATTGCAGAGTGCCAGCCACAGCATTGCCCCTAATGATTGCAGAGTGCCAGCCACAGCATTGCCCCCCAATCATTGCAGAGTGCCAGCCACAGCATTGCCCCCAATCATTGCAGAGTGCCAGCCACAGCATTGCCCCTAATGATTGCAGAGTGCCAGCCACAGCATTGCTCCCAATTGCAGAGTGCCAGCCACAGCATTGACCCAAATGCACAGTGACCAGCGTGCCCCCTTTCAATGCACAGTGCCCAGCGTGCCCCCCTTTCAATGCAGAGAGACCAGCGTGCCCCCCTTTCAATGCAGAGAGACCAGCGTGCCCCCTTTCAATGCACAGTGACCACAGCATTGCCCCCAATCATTGCAGAGTGCCAGCCACAGCATTGCCCCCAATCATTGCAGAGTGCCAGTCACAGCATTGCCCCCAATCATTGCAGAGTGCCAGCCACAGCATTGCCCCCAATCATTGCAGAGTGCCAGCCACAGCATTGCCCCTAATGATTGCAGAGTGCCAGCCACAGCATTGCCCCTAATGATTGCAGAGTGCCAGCCACAGCATTGCCCCCAATCATTGCAGAGTGCCAGCCACAGCATTGCCCCCAATCATTGCAGAGTGCCAGCCACAGCATTGCCCCCAATCATTGCAGAGTGCCAGCCACAGCATTGCCCCTAATGATTGCAGAGTGCCAGCCACAGCATTGCCCCCAATTGCAGAGTGCCAGCCACAGCATTGCCCCAAATTGCAGAGTGCCAGCCACAGCATTGCCCCCAATTGCAGAGTGCCAGCCACAGCATTGCCCCCAATTGCAGAGTGCCAGCCACAGCATTGCCCCCAATTGCAGAGTGCCAGCCACAGCATTGCCCCTAATTGCAGAGTGCCAGCCACAGCATTGCCCCCAATTGCAGAGTGCCAGCCACAGCATTGTGTAACGCTCCTGCGTTTTATGTATGATGTGGATTTTCAGCTGCAGAAATATTCCACTTCAGTAGTCATGTATAGAAACGCTGAGACACCATTCCCAACTCTCAATGACTCATCATGTGTGGAGGATCTCAATTCAGCAAGTAAATACACACACTCAATAAGATGTTTCCTAGAGTGGCTTATGTATATAGTAACACAGTGATGATAGGCTGAAGAGACAGGTTGGGTAGAGATGGTAAATGACAGACACTTGAAAGGAAATGTTCTTGAAAGTAAGATAGTAGCAGATGAGATGCAGATAGGTTTAGCAATCATGTATGGTAGCAGATGACAGAGTAGCAGGTGGACATACAAGAGAGATCAACCCAGTGCAAGAACAGGTGGTAGTAGGCTCAAGAGCTAGCAATCTTAGATAATGCAGATGTAGTAATAGTCCTTAGTATGCAGAGCTAGATAGTGTAAGCTTTAGTATGAAAGTTATAGAGGTTTCCCCTATGGGGTACTTATCACTAATAGCAATGTAGCAGAGGAGAGGTTCGGCAAGAGCGGATGATCCGGTAGCGGGATACAGGGATCAGCGCAGCGTGGTTCCGATAGCGAGGTATGCTTGCAAGCATGAGAGCTTCAAGACAGGTTAGCATCAAGGCACAAAGCAGTTTGAACGAACACATGTGAGTAGGAGCCGGCGATCTAAATAGCCATCAGTCCGGCGCTCAGTGATGACAGCATCAGTCTTAAAGGTGTATGCGCACCTTACCAAAAGAGAATGGTGGGGCGCATACACTTATTAAAGAGTAATTAGGGTACCCAAAGGTACCAGAACATTACAGTACCCCCCCCTTAAGGCCGGCTCCTGAAGGCCTCTGGAGCTGGTTTGTCTGGGTACTTCGCATGAAAATTGCAGATTAATCTAGAGGCATGTATGTCAGAGGTGTTTAGCCAGGTGTCGTCTTGGGGCCCATAGTTCTTCCATCGAACCAAGTACTGAAGTCTTCCTCTGTGGATACGAGAATCCAGAATCTCTTTTATCTCATATTCTTCTCCACCTTCAACTTGTACAGGAGGAGGAGGTGGGATAGTAGGCCTTATTCCTTGGTCAGGAACATGGGGCTTCAGTAGCGACACATGGAAAATGGGAAGTATTTTGAGGTCTATTGGCAATGTAAGCTGTACTGCAGCTTTTCCAATAAGTTTCTTGATTGGGAAAGGTCCCAAGAACAGAGGTCCAAGCTTTTTGCTAGGGATTTTCAGTCTTAAATTTTTTGTTGAGAGCCAAACGAGGTCCCCGATAGCGTACTGAGGAGAAGGTCTTCTGCGAAGATCATAGTACTTCTTTTGTTGACTATGAGCGTGTGCAATAGTAGTATTAAGCAAACCCAGAGAGTCCTTTATTTGGGTAAGATAGTCTGAAGCTACTGGGTTATTTGAAGGAAGGATGCGTGGTGGAAGAATAGAGGGATGAAACCCATAGTTCAAGTAGAACGGACTCTGCTTGGTCGTACTGTGGGTTGCGTTGTTGTAGGCAAATTCTGCCAGAGGGAGAAGATCCACCCAATCATCCTGTTGGTAAGAAGTGTAACAACGTAAATATTGCTCGATGCATTGGTTGACTCTTTCAGTCTGTCCGTTGGTCTGCGGATGGTAAGGAGAAGTGAGCTTCCGCTCGATCCGTAGTATGTGACATAGTTCTTGCCAGAACTTGGAAATAAATTGTGATCCACAGTCAGACAGAAGAGTTTTTGGGATACCATGTAACTTAAAGACATGTTTCATCAGGAGTTCTGCCGTTTGTTTGGACGAAGGTAGTCTGCGAATAGCAATGAAATGTGCCATTTTTGTCAGATGGTCCACTGACACTAAGATGGTATTAAATCCTTTGGAAGGAGGCAATTCCACTATAAAGTCCAAGGACACAACTTCCCATGGAGTTTGGGGTATTGGTAGACTGCATAGTAGACCGGATGGTCTCGTAGTGTCAATTTTGGACCTGGCACAGACATTGCATGAAGAGACGAATTTTTGTATAGATGTTTTCATGTCAGGCCACCAGAATTGCCTGGTAATCAGATTAAGAGTCTTTGTCATACCCATATGTCCTGCCATAGGCACATCATGCGATAATTCCAAGATCTTGGTGCGTATGGTAGGTGGTATGTAAAGTTTGTCATTGTAGTAGAGGAAGCCTTCTGCATCAGTATTTAGTTGTGGTGGGGGTGAATCCAAACTTATACCATGCAAAACCTCTTCCTTCAAGGAACGGACAACTCCAATAATGCGTTTGTGAGGTATTATAGGAACGGAAGGGATTTCGAAGTAGTTTTCTTCAGTTAGTCGTGATAGTGCATCCGCCTTTTTGTTCTTATCTGCAGGTGTGTAGGTCACTAGGAAGTTAAACCTTAGAAAGAATAGTGACCATCGTACCTGTCGGTGCGAGAGAGTTTTGTTAGTCTGAAGATATTGGAGATTTTTATGGTCCGTGTATATAAATATTGGTAATTGGGTGCCTTCGAGTAGATGTCGCCAATTCTCCAGAGCCAATTTTATAGCAAGCAGTTCCTTTTCACCCACGGGGTAATTTATCTCTGGACTGCTTAGGGATTTAGAAAAAAAGGCGACTGGATGAAGTGGTGAAGTGTGAGTTGGTCGTTGGGAGAGTATTGCTCCTACTGCCATGTTTGACGCATCTACTTCCAGAATGTATTGGAGGGATGGGTCTGGATGGCGTAGTATGGGAGCAGAAGTAAACCTTGTCTTTAACAGGTGAAAAGCTTTATTTGCTTCATCTGACCATTTGAATGGTTTTTTAATGCTAGTGAGCTGTGTGAGGGGTCTCACAATGGCAGAAAAGTTTCTAATGAACTTCCTGTAGAAATTCGAAAATCCAAGGAATCGCTGTAGCGCCTTGCGTGTGGTTGGTGTAGGCCAATCCTGAATGCAGGATATCTTACTCATGTCCATCTCGATTCCTGTTTTGGATATGATGTAGCCTAGAAACAGTACCTCTTCTTTATGAAACAAGCATTTTTTCAGTTTCACATAAAGGTTGTGTGCAAGCAATCTCGATAATACTAGTCTTACATGTCTTATGTGTTCAGACAGGGATCGTGAGTATATAAGTATATCGTCCAGATATACCACAACACAGACATCTAGTAAGTCTCTGAAAATATTGTTTATAAATCGTTGAAAAACTGCAGGGGCGTTGCATAGCCCGAATGGCATTACAAGATATTCGAACAATCCGTATCTGGTTCTGAATGCAGTCTTCCACTCGTGTCCATCACGGATTCGAATGAGATTGTATGCTCCTTTCAGGTCCAATTTTGAAAAATAGGTAGCTCCACGCACCTGCTCAATGAGCTCAGGGATAAGCGGTAGAGGATAGCGATCTTTTATTGTAATAACATTTAATTGCCTATAGTCGATGATAACATAGTGGTGCAATCTCATCTGTCACCACAGACAGGATCTTCCCGAAAGACGGGAGGTTACACGTACCCTCGCAATAGCAAGAGAGGAAGGTCAGGGTCCGTTCCTTCCAATCTATGGTTGGTTGATGTGTGTGCAACCAGGGAAGTCCCAAAACAATGGGAAAGTGGGGTGAGGGTATTAGATCGAAGGTAGTGGTCTCCATATGAGACCCGTTAGTAGTGACTAGGAGTGCCTGTGTCTGATCAGTGATCGGACCAGAGGATAAAGGAACACCGTTAATAAGACTCACTGAGACAGGTTTAAGTTTAGAAATAATAGGAACTTTATTTAAAGCAGCAAAACGTATGTCAATATAATTTCCACAAGATCCTGTGTCAATCATGGCCTTAGTAGTAATCCTGTTCTGGTCCCACTGTAATGTTAAGCAAACAGAAAGGGTTAGTGATTGAAGTTGTCAATCCCCCTAGGAGGACATGTGAACACTCACCCTTCTTTTTGTAGACTAGGGGACAGACGTTTATCTTGTGATCCGGGGATGCACAGTACAAGCAGAGATTACCAGATCGTCTTCTGGCTCTTTCCATAGTTGATAGAGGTGGGCGTATGGTTCCTATCTCCATAGGAACGGGGTCAACGGCCGAAATCCGAGGAGAACTGGATAATGGCATTCCCATTTTCTCAGCCTTTCTTTCTCGTAGTCTTCTATCTATGGTGATACTGAGTTGTATCAATGCATCCAGGGTTTTTGGCAGATCCGCTCGGGCGAGCTCGTCCTTAACGGCCTCTGATAGGCCAAGCCTAAATTGGGATTTCAGAGCTGCATCATTCCATTCTGAATCAAGGGTCCATCTCTTGAATTCTGTGACAAAGTCTTCTACAGGTCTCCCACCTTGTTTCAAGGATCTTAATTGAAGATCGGCAGTACTCTGCCTATTGGGATCATCATATAGGCTAGTGAGTTCTGCTAGGAACAAGGCATAGGAGTTGAGAAGCTGGTCGCTTTTCTCAAAAAGAGAGTCTGCCCAGGCCCGAGGATCGCCTGTTAGGTAAGAAATAATAGTACAAACCTTAATGTGATCAGTAAGGTAGGTACGGGGTTTTAGCAAGAAAAGTAACTCACATGCGTTTTTAAATTCGCGAAATTTTTTGCGATCGCCTGTAAATACCAAAGGAGGATTTATTTTGGGTTCAGGGGACTGAGCAGTGGTAAGTTGTGTCAGTCTAATTACCTGCTGCGACAGAGCCTGATTGTCTTCTTTTAATTCAGCAAGTGCGTGTATTAACGCAGGTACTTGCTGTTTTAATTGTGTCATCTGAGTGGTTATTTCTGCTGAATCCATTTGTGGTTCGTTCAATCTGTAACGCTCCTGCGTTTTATGTATGATGTGGATTTTCAGCTGCAGAAATATTCCACTTCAGTAGTCATGTAGAGAAACGCTGAGACACCATTCCCAACTCTCAATGACTCATCATGTGTGGAGGATCTCAATTCAGCAAGTAAATACACACACTCAATAAGATGTTTCCTAGAGTGGCTTATGTATATAGTAACACAGTGATGATAGGCTGAAGAGACAGGTTGGGTAGAGATGGTAGATGACAGACACTTGAAAGGAAATGTTCTTGAAAGTAAGATTGTAGCAGATGAGATGCAGATAGGTTTAGCAATCATGTATGGTAGCAGATGACAGAGTAGCAGGTGGACATACAAGAGAGATCAACCCAGTGCAAGAACAGGTGGTAGTAGGCTCAAGAGCTAGCAATCTTAGATAATGCAGATGTAGTAATAGTCCTTAGTATGCAGAGCTAGATAGTGTAAGCTTTAGTATGAAAGTTATAGAGGTTTCCCCTACGGGGTACTTATCACTAATAGCAATGTAGCAGAGGAGAGGTTCGGCAAGAGCGGATGATCCGGTAGCGGGATACAGGGATCAGCGCAGCGTGGTTCCGATAGCGAGGTATGCTTGCAAGCATGAGAGCTTCAAGACAGGTTAGCATCAAGGCACAAAGCAGTTTGAACGAACACATGTGAGTGAGAGCCGGCGATCTAAATAGCCATCAGTCCGGTGCTCAGTGATGACAGCATCAGTCTTAAAGGTGTATGCGCACCTTACCAAAAGAGAATGGTGGGGCGCATACACTTATGAAAGAGTAATTAGGGTACCCAAAGGTACCAGAACATTACACATTGCCCCCAATTGCAGAGTGCCAGCCACAGCATTGCCCTAAATTGCAGAGTGCCAGCCACAGCATTGCCCCCAATTGCAGAGTGCCAGCCACAGCATTGCCCCCAATTGCAGAGTGCCAGCCACAGCACTGCCCCCAATTGCAGAGTGCCAGCCACAGCATTGCCCCTAATTGCAGAGTGCCAGCCACAGCATTGCCCCCAATTGCAGAGTGCCAGCCACAGCATTGCCCCCAATTGCAGAGTGCCAGCCACAGCATTGCCCCAATTGCAGAGTGCCAGCCACAGCATTGCCCCCAATTGCAGAGTGCCAGCCATAGCATTGCCCCCAATTGCAGAGTGCCAGCCACAGCATTGCCCCCAATTGCAGAGTGCCAGCCACAGCATTGCCCCCAATTGCAGAGTGCCAGCCACAGCATTGCCCCCAATTGCATAGTGCCAGCCACAGCATTGCCCCCAATTGCAGAGTGCCAGCCACAGCATTGCCCCCAATTGCAGAGTGCCAGCGATCCCCCCACGAGACCCATGCACTTACCTCACGGACGGTCTCGCAGTCACAGCTTCTCTTCAGTCCCTGGCTCCCCGCGTCTCCGAGTCCTCAGTCCTCCCGCGGCGCCTCCTCCTCGTCCAATGGCACGGTGTTTGCCTTTCGGCCAATCAGGAAGCCGGAGGACCCGCTCCCTGATTGGCCAGGAGGAGGATCCGTGTGACAATAGCAAATTCTCATTCGCCATTGTCACAGAATGGGCGGGTCAGGGCGTACTGCTCCGCCCCCCGGCCGCACGTCTGCCCGAGCGCGGGACATTCAATTGTACTGCGCGTCCTTAGACCCGCAGAGGGATTCAGCCGGTTCTGCGAACTTGCAGAAAGTTAGCAACCGGTTCTATGGAACCGGTGCGAACCGGCTGAATCCCACCACTGGGTACAGTGTAGCATGACCGCGCAATTGTCATTCAAAGTGTGACAGTGCTGAAAGCAGAAAATTGGCCTGGGCAGGAAGGGGGGTGAAAGGGCCCTGTATTGAAGTGGTTAAACTGTCTTGTGATTTATTTCAGCATATTCCATTCTAAAGATCAGAGGGAAAACATTAGAAGAGGAAATAATATTTTTCCTTCACTGGCTTAAGAAGGAACCCAGGTAAATTTGGCCATACACCCGCAGGCTGAGGAAAGAAAGCAAACAGATTCCTCCATCCACGCTATACAGCAGCACTGATAGAGGAATTCCCCGCCGGCTGTCAATATACCTAAATAGAGGCTGCATCTAAATGGATGCAGCTGCTGTTCCGCTGGAAATTTTCCAACCACACGGAGAGATCCCAGGCATGATGCGGCTGACAAGACCACCCGATGACAGGATAATGAAATTCGCACAGTGCATGGCTGACGTAATGGCCAGAGTAATCTGCAGGGGCCACACACACAGTAAGTGATCAAGAACTGTATGTGGCCCAGGGCACTAGGAGGATTCTCTATAAATCTTTGTTATGGAATATTTGCAAGGAAAAATATGAAAGCCATATAAAAGAAAAAAACGAACATATCATAAATGTTAAATATATTAAAAGAGAAGTATGGGATTTCAAAATAACAAACACACCTACTCACCTATGTGGATACAGCATGGATCTGATGCTGCATCTGTCCCCCTGCCAGCTCGAAATCTGAGAACTGAGCGATCAAACACCGCTGATCGCTCAGTTCTCAGGTCTGCTCTGAGCACCGAGCAATGACTGTCAGTTACCGCAATATGCTCTGACCCTCCAGAACTCACTAGAGCGCCAGACTGCGAAGGGGGCGGGAGCAGTTGGCTCAGGCTCTCAGTACATGCTGGGAGGCGGAGCCATATCTCCAACTTTCTGAGATGGGAATGAGGGATTACTATTAGCAAAAGTATGTAGGTGTAGGACAAACCCCCTTAAAAGAGAATTGTGCAAAAAAAAGATTGGTTAAACCCACAAGTGCTTTTTTTTTACCCCTACTATTCCTTTATATTGGGTTTTGGAATTTACAAATGCAGCAATGTAGAAATTGGATGAAAGGTTTAGCACTGGGAAACACTTTTTGATAGATAAGTAGTGCATTTTTTATACAACTATATAGATCAGACAAAAATGAGGGACAAACGAGGAGGAAAGAGGGATAGAGGTACTTCCTTCTGAAAGAGGGACAGTCCCTTGAAATCAGGAACAGTTGGGAGCTATGGCTGAGTAAGCTGCCAGTCAGGCATCTGGTCAGATCATGACATTATTGTCGGGATCTCTGCAGAGCCTGGACCGGTTCTGTGATGTCAGCCAACAGCGCTCTTTAGCCTGCTGGTGGCTGAATTTGGTTCACAGGAGTGCAGATCGAAGTGCGCTCCTGTGACCCACAGAAGTATGGCTGAAAGAGCTTTGGCCATAATTCTCCTTTAACTCAAATTTCTGAAATACAATATGATTTTCAGTATAACTAGGAACAAGAACATACCTTTCGGGTGTATTTATAAGACTGCTCAGCTTCCAGCTGTCGTCCAGTCTAAAAAAAATAATATCAGAAACAATAGTATATAGAAAAAGTAAAAAAACATAAAAGGTAACCTGTCATGTGCCCCCCCCCCCCATTGCTACAAACAACACAGAGTGAGATAAAACATAAGACCAGGTATGCGGTACCAGCAGGTACTTTTATTAGCCTGCGTTTTTGAGTAAAAGCTATAACCAATACTGTCATGAAGGTGATTGCCTAATGATAATTCCCTTGAGGACATCATTTATGACAAAACGTGTAGGGCAGGACCAGACGTGACGTCATGGTGCACACTCGCCGAAGATTGGCGTTTCTGAGATCTGGTATGCTGTTTAAATGATTGCAATTAAATGGATTACGTTGTACTGAAAAAGCCTTACTTTCAGCTCGACCACAGTGTAGATGTTAATATAAGACGGTATGCGGTACTGCTTCTATTTTCATGTGAGTGGGCATTTTATATTAATGAAGCAGATTTAATTTTTATTACTACGCTACGGCCATTGATTATTTTATCTCATGTGTTTGTATGTAAAATCCCACCAGTGCTAATGACCACTAATTTCTAGAGGGTCGTTTCATTCTGGTAAGCATACTGGGTGATCCATGTGTGTAATGTGATGGCTTCCATTGGAAGATTCTTGCACTTGGCCCTGCAGGCTCAGTAATCTGATTAGCACCATTATAGGAGTCATGCATTGCACCAATGGAAACTGAAAGCTGGTTGATTTGTTTATGGACTATTTCAATGCCACTATTCAGATTTCACATTGCTGTTTTTGCATAGGAGAATTTATTTAGTATGTATCAATGGACACTGGGCACAGATTATGTGGATGAGCAGATTCTTTCACATTTGTTTCACTAAAAAGAGTTGTTTGTGTGTATGATTTGGCACATTTATATTTTTATATTATATATTGCTTTGTATTAATTAGTGCTGTACTTCTTGATTCTTTGAACTTAAGGAGAACTCTCCATTCTAATGACAAATTGCCTAAACGATCCCAATATCCACTCAATATGTGTCAAGGTCTTACCTTGCCTTCCTGTTGGCAGTCATCTTGGACATGTGCAGACTGCTGCCTTTTATAAACTCTGTTTGCATCATCACTTGCCTGCTGCCTGGGCGTCGCTCAGTGATGAGGTTGCACACCTGACTAAATATATCACTTGTTGGCTTGCAGTCCTTTGCCCTTGTGTTTGTGCTCCAAGGTGCATCACTGCTAGGAGTCTTCTGTTCCCTGTGTTCCTCCATGCATGACCTGGCTTGGCTAACTACTTTCCTGGCTCTCGATTCCGCTTTGGCAGATGACCCCGGCTTGGATGACTACCCGCTTCTAGACTCGATCCTACCTTGGATGACTACCCGCTCTGGACGTGACCCCGGCTGTTCCTGATTTTGCTCCTCACTCTTGCTGTGCGTTTATTGTTGTTGCTCTAATAAACTGCTTTATTTTACTTGCATCTTCATGTGGTCTGGTTTCCTGGCACCCTGACAGTACACAAGGGCCACGTATAACGTAAGGATCAAGGAGGGCGATGAGTGGAAGACCGCATTTAATACCAGAACCGGTAATTACAAATATCTTGTGATGCCCTTTGGCTTGTGCAATGTGCCCGCTGTCTTCCAGGAGTTTATCAATGATGCCTTTCGTGATATGTTGCAGCAATGTGTGATAGTCTATTTGGATGAGATCTTGATTTATTCAGACTCCATTGAATCACACTACCTGGATGTCAGACGGGTGCTGCAACGGTTACGTGAGAATGGGCTTTTCTGTAAGCTTGAGAAATGTGAATTCCACCTGTCTCAGGTTGCCTTCTTGGGCTACATCATTTCTGCCAAAGGGTTCTCCATGGAGCCTCAGAAGGTTTCGGCTGTTCTGCAATGGCCTAGCCCTAGTGGTCTCTGTTCCATTCAGCGTTTCCTCGGGTTTGCCAACTACTATCGGAAATTTATTAGGAACTTTTCCTCTTTGGCCAAACCTATCTCAGATCTGAACAATAAAGGTAGCGATCCCCACAATTGAACACCTGCTGCCATCCAAGCTTTCGAGGCCCTAAAGTCTGCTTTCGCTTCGGCTCCAATTCTGTCTCATCCCAAACCTGTTTTTTCCTTTGTCCTAGAGGTGGATGCGTCTGAGATAGGAGTAGGCACCCTCCTGTCTCAGCGTCGGGCACCTGATGGACCCTTACTTCCTTGTGGGTTCTATTTCAAGAACCTGTCTCCAGCGGAATGCAATTATGAGATTGGAGACAGAAAGCTCCTGGCCATTATCCTGGCTCTCAAGGAGTGGAGACACTTGCTTAAAGGTTCTGTGGTTCCAGTTCTCATTCTCACCTAACATAAGAATTTGACGTATATATCTCGGAGGCCAAGAGGCTCACACCCCGTCAGGCCAAATGGGCCTTATTCTTGTCTCTTTTAACTTTGTGGTCTCCTATATGCCCAGCTCCAAGAATGTTAAAGCTGATGCCTTGTCTCGCCAGTATTCTGAGTGGTCCAGGATGGACTCCGTGCCGACACCAGTCATACCTTCTGATCATATCCTGGCTGCCATCCGCACCAACCCAACCTCTCCTCTTGGGGAACAGATCTTGGCTGCCTAGCCTGATGCTCCCATAGAGAGACCTGCTGGCAAATGTTTTGTACCTGAGGGGTTGTGCGTCAGACTGTTGTGCACGTACCACAATTCCAAGACTGCTAGTCATCCTGGTAAGAACCAGATGTCCTGGGCTATTTCCCGTCAGTTCTGGTGGCCATCTCTCAGCACTGATGTTGCTGGGTATGTGGCTGCTTGTTCGGTCTGTGCCCAGAACAAATCTCTGTGGCACCTTCCCTTGGGCCTACTGCATCCATTCCCAATTGGGAGCGTTCCTGGTCTCACCTGGCCATGGATTTTTTTGTGGAACTTCCCGTGTCTCGAGGGTACACGGTTATTCTCATGGTTGTCTCCAAAATGTGCCACTGTGTTCCATTTAAGCGGCTGCCTACCACTCAGGAGCTTGCCTCGTGTTTGCCAGGGAGGTTTTCCGCTTACACTGGTTGCCTAAGGAGATTGTCTCGGACCGTGGGAGCCAATTTGTCTCCAGGTTCTGCCGTGCCTTTTGCTCCAAGCTGGGTATTCCACTCTTTCTCCTTGGCCTCCCATCCGCAGTCCATTGGTGCCGCTGAGCGTTCTAACTAAGCTCTACAGCAATTTCTCTGCTGCTATATCTCTGACCTTAAGGACAATTGGGTTGACCTGCTATCCTGGGCAGAGTTTGCCAGGAACTCTGCCATCAACTTGTCTTCCGGAATGTCTCTATTCATGGTCAAGTATGGGTTTCAACCCGTTGTGTTGCCTGAGTCGTTCTTGCCACAAGACATCCCAGCTGTAGAGGCTCATAAAGAACATAAAAATGTGCAGGGCTAAAAGCGATAAAATATACTTGAACATATATAACATGTGAAATAGATATGTGTATCCAATCATAAACAAATGTAAAAGAAATGTCCAAATGGAATAAGAGTCCCAAGTGAATGAAGTGATAAAAAATCCAACATAAGTGACGTGGTCACAGCATGCAGCAAATCCCAACACCGACAAGGAGTAATAGTATGCGCTCACCAGAAAAGTAGGACCCAGATACCATATAGCATGTGGTTCATACAAGCTGTTGGAATATATGGTGGATGCTCCGAATGGATAAGAAGACTTCAGAGGTATCCGTGTGAACCAGCAACAGACATGGATAGACCAAATTCCAGCTCCAACGTTGGTAGAGATATAAATCAAAGAGGGACAGACTTATGCCTTGTACACACGTACCGATCGTCGGCCGACCGATCGGCCGTCTTTTGTCCAGGGCTGTCGTGTCCGCTGAAAAGTGCAAAAGACTGCACATGAATTTTGTCGGCCAACAACAGAAGTGATGTCATGTGATGGATAACTTTCCGTGTCTTTTTTCTTCTCTGAGCATGCCCAGTCTTGCAAATCTGCTGATTGTCAGCCGAATTCTGTACTGACTGGCGAACAATCGGCCGTTCTGGTGTTGGCCAACAAAAATTTTAATGAGTGCACGATAGATTCTGTTCAGCCGAAAATGCGCTGTCGGCTGTAGGAAGCATCATACTAACAAGCATACAATCGGCCGATTGGTCGTCGGCCAAATATTTACGGCCGACAATCGGTACGTGTGTACGAGGCAATAGTGTAATATTGCTAAAAATCATTTAATGAAAATACATAGCAAGTACACTTACAAAACATCCCATGGTATTAAGCACATCAAGGGTGTATAGCAGGGCTGACTAATGTAATCCTCTTACATTACAGTCAGCCCTGCTATACACCCTTGATGTGATTAATACCATGGGATGTTTTGTAAGTGTACTTGCTATGTATTTTCATTAAATGATTTTTAGCAATATTACACTATGTCTGTCCCTCTTTGATTTATATCTCTACCAACGTTGGAGCTGGAATTTGGTCTATCCATGTCTGTTGCTGGTTCACACGGATACCTCTGAGGTCTTCTTATCCATTCGGAGCATCCACCATATATTCTAACAGCTTGTTGGGAAGACAATGTAATAGAGCAGCACGAAATGCCAGCAGAATGCTTGGATGTATAGGGAGAGGTATAAGCAGTAGAAAGAGAGAAGTGCTTATGCCGCTGTACAGAACACTGGTGAGACCTCACTTGGAGTATTGTGCGCAGTACTGGAGGCCATATCTCCAGAAGGATATAGATACTCTAGAGAGAGTCCAGAGAAGAGCTACTAAACTAGTACATGGATTGCAGGAAAAAACTTACCAGGAAAGGTTAAAGGACCTTAACATGTATAGCTTGGAAGAAAGAAGAGACAGAGGGGATATGATAGAAACTTTTAAATACATAAAGGGAATCAACTCGGTAAAGGAGGAGAGCATATTTAAAAGAAGAAAAACTACCACAAGAGGACACAGTTTTAAATTAGAGGGGCAAAGGTTTAAAAGTAATATGAGGAAGTATTACTTTACTGAGAGAGTAGTGGATGCATGGAATAACCTTCCTGCAGAAGTGGTAGCTGCAAATACAGTGAAGGAGTTTAAGCATGCATGGGATAGGCATAAGGCTATCCTTCATATAAGATAGGGCCAGGGACTATTCATAGGATTCAGATATATTGGGCAGACTAGATGGGCCAAATGGTTCTTATCTGCCGACACATTCTATGTTTCTATGTTTCTATGTTGTATGACCCACATACTATATGGTATCTATATGCTATATGGTATCTGGGTCCTACTTTTCTGGTGAGCGCATACTATTACTCCTTGTGGTTGTTGGGATTTGCTGCACACTGTGATCACGTCACTTACAGTATGTTGGATTTTTTATCACTTCATTCACTTGGGACTCTTATTCCATTTGGACATTTCTTTTACATTTGTTTATGATTGGATACACATATCTATTTCACATGTTATATATGTTCAAGTATATTTTATCGCTTTTAGCGCTGCACATTTTTATGTTCTTTATGTTTTTTGTCACTTTTTTGTCTGGTGATTAGTGCAAGCAGCTTTTGTTTATTGGTAGCGCAGTATTTCCAATTTTATGTGTTTATTGTAGAGGATCATATTCATGTCTTCCGTTCCTCTTGGGTGCAGATTCAAAAGTCTTTAAGGGTCTCTGCACAGCGTCAGAAGCTCCAGGCAGACCAGAGACATTTATCTGCTCCTTCGTACCGGGTCGGGAGAGGGTGTGGTCGTCGACCCGTAATCTCAACCTCAGGGTACCCACTCCTAAACTGGCTCCTGATTTTGTTGGGCCTTTTCGCATCCTCCATAAGGTGAACCCGGTGGCCTATGCCATTGATCTTCCCCCTGGTATTCCTATCTCCAATATCTTTCATGTGTCACTGGCTTGAAATCACTATACTTCTTCACTTCCTCGTCCTCGTCCCATTCCTGTGGGCAATCATGAGGAGTATGAGGTTAGCAGCATCTTGGCTTCTCGTTTGTTCCGAGGTCAGGTTCAATACCTGGTGCACTGGAAGGGTTATGGTCCTGAGGAGCTCTCCTGGGTTCCCTCCACTGATGTTCATGCTCCTGCCCTTCTCCTCGCTTTCCATGCTCGCTTTCCTCAGAAACCATTTTTTGCTCCGCGGAGGAGGGGCCATTGAGGGGAGGGTACTGTCAAGGTCTTACCTTGCCTTTCTGTTGGCAGCCAGCTTGGACATGTCCAGACTCCTGTCTTTTATAAACTCTGTTTGCATCATCACTTGCCTGCTGCCTGGGCGTCGCTCAGTGATGATGTTGCACACCTGACTATATATATTACCTGTTGGCTTGTAGTCCTTTTCCCTTGTGTTTGTGCTCCAGGGTGCATCACTGCTAGCAGTCTTCTGTTCTCCATGTTCCTCCATGCATGACCTGGCTTGGCTGACGAATTTCCTGGCTCTCGATTTCTCATTGGCAGACGTCCCGGCTTCAAATAAATACCCGCCTCTAGACTCGATCCTGGCTTGGATGACTACCCGCTCTGGACTTGACCCCAGCTGTTCCTGATTTCGCTCCTCACTCTTGCTGTGCGTTTATTGTTGTTGCTCTAATAAACTGATTTATTTTACTTGCACCTTTGTGTTGTCTGATTTTCTGGCACCCTGACAATATGGTGATTTCTGGTTCGAGCATGACTCTGTTGAGCATGTCTATGTTGGTACCCACAGCTTAATACTCCTTTTGTGATCAATTAAAGATTATGTTACCCCAACATTTCATATTCCTGAAATGTGTTTTTTGTACCATGTACTTGTGTTAAGAAGTCTCCTGTTCTCTTTGTATTGTTTCCTTTGTTTGAAATCCCTGGTGATCCTGCCAGTTCCCCTACTTCCCTATTTCATTCTGACCCCACTAGGCATAGAAGCACATCCATCCCAGCATGGTCAGTTTTCTGGCAGTGCTGGGAGCACAGCCTGCCTTTCCTCCAATGATCAGACTTGTTCTGACATGCCCCCCTTGCACAGCTATTCATTCGGAAGATCAGCGTACAACTGTTTATCCACCCCACTAATGGCATAGCGTGGAGGGGGGCAGCAGGTACTCTTGCCCTGGGTGCAACATTTAGGGGGGGCACAAAATTATTCCTGTGGAGTCCTGAGGGTCTGTGCTGCAAGCCTATTGACTCCCCTGGCATTTACACCTCAGATATGGGATATTCCGGGCATTCCTCCTCAGCAACCTTTTCCCCTTCCCCCTGCCCTGGGACTCCTCAGGTCCAGCCTGTTCCTCGGGATCCCTCTGGTTCACCCTGTGTGTATGAGAATGGCCAAGGGGTGGTGCTCGGTGCAGATGGGAGAGGTACAAATTACAATGACTGTTGCTTGACTCCCCGGCGGGGGATACCGAGGACAGGCTGGGTGACGGGACTCCAGAACAATACTGCCCTGATCAGATGGATGATGGAGGCCTTAGAGATGTAATGAGGATTCACCAATCGACACCGTACTGTGTAAGTGTGTGGGGGGATAGAGGATAGAGGGCAGTGTAAGTATTGCAGAAAGTAGGAATCAGGTAGGCCAGTGCAGTGGTTGGGTAGGTCAGTGTAAAGGTTAGCTAGGTCAGTGCAGGGGCAGGTAAGTCAGGTAGGTCAGTGTAGTGGTCAGAGTAGGAATCAGGTAAGTCAGTGTAGGAATCAGGTAGGTCAGTGAAGTGGTCAGGCAGGTCAGTGTAGGAATCAGGTATGCCAGTGTAGTGGTCAGTGTAGGAATTATTTATAATATTTTTATATCTATACACAAATCTTACGAATTTCATTTGTATTTTCAACTAATGTTTTTTTGTTTTAACAAGATAAGGGTTCACATAAATGCATAAATGCTGAACCTCATGATACTTTCTGCACACTGATATATATCTATGTATACCTTGTATTTTCCAGTGTTACTGAACTATCTTATGGAAATAAATAAAAGTCAGTTATGCAATAAAGAGCCCTGGCCTAAGATTTGCTTGTAAACGATCATGTTACACTGCGCAATGGCCACCATGCCCCACGTCAACTAATCAGATCTGCATCAATTGTTTGTATCAGCGATGGACTCCAATTGATTGCTATGGCCACCACCTTTGGTTTGCACCTGTTTTATATATAAGAGTATCTGATTATACGTATAGGAAAGATCTGGATTTTAGAACTCACCTTCAAGCATACGAGAGCCAGGTAACCCCAAACCATTGGGTTGCTGTTGTTCAAGGCGTTGGCCTCCGAGAGAGCTTCCTCAGCCTCCGCCATTTCCTCCAGCTATAAATAAGAACAGTCTTCTATGAATAATCAAGTTTCTTTTATAATCAGACCCATGCTGCTTCTGCTAACAACGGCCCAGAAAATACATTTAAAGGATCAGTACATCATTTCAACAGTACAATATTATAGTAAATTTTGGAGAGTTACATTTTCTGTTAAATTTCCTTTCTCTCTTTTGGTGAGATGTGCGGAGTTCCTGGGTCTGGGACCAGCTATGGCCATTATGAGGGGTTCTCACCATCCCTGCTGGGTTATATTTATTTTATACTATGGAGAACATAATAGGAGGAGCCAGAACACAGAAAGGTAATGGGGGGAACGGACACCCAAAACTCCCAGAGAGAGAGGCAGGAACTATCTTTTTTTTGGTGGACTTACCCTTTAACCACCTTCTTCCCAAGCCTATTCTGACACTTCGCTCCTACATGTAAAAATCTACATTTTTTTGCTAGAAAATCACTTAGAACTTCCAAACATTATATATATATATATATATATATATATATATATATATATATATATATTTTTTTTTTTTGCAGAAACCTTATAGAATAAAATGGTGTGTGTTGCAATTTTTTATGTAACATGGGATTTGCGCAGCGGTTTTTCTAACACAATTTTTTTAGGAAAAAAACACTTCCATGAATTAAAAAAAAAAACAAAACAGTAAAGTTAGCCCAATATTTTTTGTATAATGTGAAAGATGATGTTACACCGAGTAAATAGATACCTAACATGTCACGCTGTAAAATTGCATCTGCCTGTGGAATGGCGGCAAAGTTAAAACGCCTTTACAGGTTACATGTTTAGAGTCGCACAGGAGGTCTGGTGCTAAAATTATTGTTCTCGCTCTGACTTTTGCGACAATTCCTCACGTGTGGTGTGAATGTGATCACCGCTTACATATGCATGTGGGAGTAAAGAATGCATTCGCATTTGCGCACAAGCACGGTAGGACAGGGGAGCTTTAAATGTTTTTTATTTTTTTAAATTTATTTTATACGATAAATTAATATTATTATTATTAATTTTTTATTTCTTTTTTTTGCACTTCATTTTTTTGTTATCACAAGGGATGGACAACATCCCTTGTGACGGCACGGGCTGTGACAGGTCCTATTTATGTAGAGATTTGGGGTCTATTAGACCCCAAATCTCTCCTCTGGCTCTCCATGCAGCCGATCAGACTGAGATCTGTTCCATCGACTGCTTCTCTGGCCCTGTTGGCCAGGTAAACAAAGGGGCGGAAGCAGAAGTGACAAATTACTCCAGGGTTACAGAGAGAGGGGAACGACGTCAGTTCCTCTCTCTCTGTACTTGGCAGCCATTGCCTCCGCGATGGGACCAGGAGAGGCGGCGATAGGAGGGGGGGGTGGGACCCCCTTCTGCCACCTGCAAAAGTGATCGAGTGGCTAATAAGCCACTAAGATCACTTCTGCCTTGTACAGAATCGTCGGCTGCAAAGAATGATACCGGGATGATACCTGTAGGTGCAGGCATCTTCCTGGTATACCCACTGAAACCCAAGGACTTACGGGTACGTCCATTTGGTGGAAGTGGTTAAAGAATAATTTGTCAATAGGTAAAAGGGACAGGGTTAAAGTGACTGTAAACCTCAGACATTAAATATGAACAAAGCATATTCCTCTATACTCTGTACTTGTCTCAATCCAGAGCACTAAATATAATTTCTGTCTGCTTCGCTCCAGCACACAGCCTGTGATTGAGAGCCTTAGCTCTTTTCTTGTGTGCTGTATGAATAGAGGGGGTGTCCCTTTCCTCCCACTCAGCTCTACTCACTAAGCTCTGCATTGTTTTCAATTTCAGCTCTCCGCTCCCTGTTTCCTGAAAGCTTAGACAAGCTTCTATAATTTCTGGACTTTGAATGGATGTAGAGAAGGGAGGGCTGCAGATTAACAGGTACAACGTATGTAGGAGGATTTGTTTTATCTCTGTGTATTAGCGATAGCCAGTCACTTCACTGGGTATATGTAAGGGTTACCAACCACATTAAGATCCCACTGCAGTCAGTACCCTAGCTGGGAGATATTTGCCACCCTACAGGCCAAGCTTGGATTTTCAGCTGAGCTACTAGTGCTAGTATTAACCCATGACACAATGTTTTTTTTTTTACTTAAAATGGAGAGTGCAAAATCTGGTGCAGCTCTGCATAGAAACCAATCAGCATCCAGGTTCTTTTGCCAAAGCTTAACCGAACAAGCAGTTAGAAGCTGATTGGCTACTATGCAAAGCTGCACCAGATTCCGAGTGCACTACTTTTAGTAAATCTCTCCCACTTTTGCAATAGGAAAAAAGGGAGAATGGTCACTTGGATGGGTGACAGTGGCAGAAGAAAACCTGATCTCAGCCTTGAGGTGCCAAAGGTAGGGGGTGATCTTGCCGCCAGGGTCCTGGACAGCATAGAAAACTCAATGATTGATGCTAATTGACCTAGACAGTTACAGTTCACCAAAGTATTACATCAATGACCTATATATAACCGTGGATGTTATGTGGAGTATATAGGATTCAGAAGGTTACCCGGTAACATGCGATTCCAGCGCCCAGCCAGGTCAGGCAAGTAGGTGACCTCTTACAAGCCAGCAGGTAAGTCTTCTTAGCCTTCTCATACTGCAATATAAATACAGACATTGTGGGCGATTCCCTAGAATTATGATTTGCAGCCAGACAATATAGATAAGAGAAGCCGCTTGGTTCATATAATGCAGGGACTTACCTCTCCCTCCTGGAGGTAGATGGACCCCAAACGGAGGTAGATGGGATGCATGTCTGATGCATCAGCCACCAAGCTGAGTGTGTGCTCATAACATTCTCGTGCCTCCCCTTTTCTGCCACTCAGATAACGCAGATGTCCTGTGAATGCCCACACGTCCGGGTTCTGGGGGAAAAAGATAAAATCAGACATGATATTGATAGGCTGCATTGATGGGCACTGATGAGGCGGTACTGGTGGGCACTGATGAGGAGGCACTGGTGGGCACTGATGAGGCTTCACTGGTGGGCACCGATGAGGCTGCACTGGTGGGCAATGATAGGTGGCACTGATGGGCGACATTCTTAGGTGGCACTGATGGGCATTGATGGGCACTGATAGGCTGCACTGATGAAGCAGTACTGATGGGCACTGATGAGGAGGCTCTGGTGGGCATTGATGGGCACTGATAGGTGGCACCAATAGGCGGCACTGATTGGCAGCACTAATGGGCACATATTGGCAGCACTGGTGGGCACTAATTGGCAGCACTGGTGGGTGCACATTGGCAGCACTGGTGGGCACTAATCTGCAGCACTGGTGGTCACTGATTGGCAGCACTGATGGGTACACATTGGCAGCACTGATGGGTACTGTTTGGACTTCACTGATAATCAGGACATATCCCTTTTAGAGAAGCCGATTATCGACTCTCTTATCCTCTCCTCACGCTGCAAGCATGAGGAAAGGAGTGCCGATAACCGGCTTCTATTTTCATCTGTGATTGCAAACAGCTGATCATGTGGTAAAGAGCCACTGATTAGCTCTTTACCTTAATCTGTGATCAGCAGTGTCCCCCGGATATACTGGCTTCCCAGAACTAGCTGTTCGCGCTGTAGCCATCATTCAGCTCTAGCGCGATCACAGGTGGTTAATTAAAGTGGATGTACATCTGAGATTGAAGCGCCACACCGAAAGTTAATTGACCACATATAAATTTATTCCAAAATAAGATTTTATCACAGAGCCAAGGCGTTTCAGAGGTCAAATAACGTCATCTTCATCAGGGTTTGAAGTGAGAGATAATGAACATCAATCAGCCATAACATTACGATGACCCACCTAATATTAAGTAGGCCCCCTTTTGCTGCCACAACAGCCCTGACTCATCAAGACATGGATGCCACTAGACAGCCAAAAAGAGAAATTGACCGCACTCAGGAATTGATGAAATTGAAGTGTTTAAATTCCTCATCAAGAATAAATACAGACAGTGCATCACAGGAACATGCAACAGGTTGACGCGTTTCAGTATTGTGAAACACGTCAACCTGTTGCATGTTCCTGTGATGCACTGTCTGTATCTATTCTTGATGAGGAATTTAAACACTTCGATTTCATCAATTCCTGAGTGCAGTCAATTTCTCTTTTTGGCTGTGAAGTAATTGAATGACGGATCCGACTCGCACCGGAATGCCTTGCCTCACCTGAGTGGCTTTTCTTTGTTAGTATCAATGGATGCCACTAGAGCTCTGAAGGTACGCTGTGGTTTTTGGCACCAAGCCATGAGTAGCAGATCCTTTAAGTCTTGTAAGTTGTGAGGTGGGGCCTCCATGGATCAGATTTGTTTTTCCAGCACATCCTACAGATGCTTGTTGGGTTGAGATCTGGAAATTTTGGAGGCCAAGTCAACACTACAATCTCGTTGTGTTCCTCATTGAATTTCTTCATTCTTGAATCATTTTTGCAGTGCGGCAGGGCACATTATACTGCTGAAAGAGGCCACTGCCATTAAGGGAATACCTAGGTGGCATATGTAAAAGTAACATTCACATGAATGGCAGGACCCAAGGTTTCCCAGCAGAAAATGGCCCAAAGAAAGCATTACACTGCCTCTTCCGGCTTGCCTTTCATAGTGTATCCTGGCATCATCTTTTCCCCAGGTAAGTGACGCACATGCTCCCAGCCTTCCACATGATGTACAAGAAAACATGATTCTTCAGACCAGGCCACCTTCTTCCATTGCTCCGTGGTTCAGTTCTAATGGATGCTGTGCCCATTGAAGGTGCTTTTGGCTATGGACATGGGTCAATTTTAGCCCACTGGCTACTAGCTGCTGATCTAGAGCTTGCATGCAGTGAAAGGATACCCCCCTCTTACTACACCCTGGGCAGCCGTCCCTCCTGCCCACCCCTTGTTCTGGCCCTACTACCCCTTATCCACATACTGCTACTTTATAAGGGTAACCTAGGTTACACTGCAGAATGTAAGATGTACCTGGTGGTCTATCTGTGACGCCTCTTGCAGGTTCTCATTGGCTGCTTCAAACTCTTTTCGAAGAAGGTTCATTTGCGCACACATCAGATAGTACTTACAGCTGGGTCCTCCGTCCGGGCTCAGGAGTTCGTGTGCCAGGGCTTTCTGTACAAACTAAACAAAGGGGAATTAGAATCTTGTATGGTAAAATCTGTGAATGTTTCATTTTTTAAGTCAACCACATTCAAAATAAAATTCCGTTTTGAATGGACACTAGGGCACCATGATTTGGATCTGTAATTGTGGAATTTAAGAAGAGCTGGTGTTTCTTTAGGTGTTTAGGGGATTTATCATTCCTGAGAGATACAAGAAACTTTGGTAGCATTCAACTTGCCAAAAAACCTTAAAAGCTGTAATAAATATGAGTGGAGCTGTATTTTAAAGGATGACTGCATTTTTGGTATAGCAATCCTTAATGTGGCCACCCCATCCAAGTCTTACACTTACCCCAGCAGCCTGCCCAGCTAAGAAAAGCTGCATCGGATCAGATGATCATCTCGGGTGTCTCCGGAACTGCGCATGCGCAGTTCCGAGCTGAGCCATTCACAGCCATTGTTACTGGCACTTTTCTCCTGCTACGGGCAGGAGAAAAGTGCCCTGTTTTTATGGGCTGCCTGTAAAAATATGAGCGGTTGGCAACACTGAGCTGGACTAAAAGATAACTGTACAAAATATACATTTGTTCTTTAATAAAGCAGAACTCCAGGCAAACAGCTGAATACACAGACAAAATATACACAGCTCAAAAAAATTAAAGAACACTTTGAAAACACATCAGATCTCAATGGGGAAAATTTTCATGCTGAATATCTATACTGGTATGGACTGGGTAATGTGTTAGGATCTATACTGGTATGGACTGGGTAATGTGTTAGGATCTATACTGGTATGGACTGGGTAATGTGTTAGGATCTATACTGGTATGGACTGGGTAATGTGTTAGGATCTATACTGGTATGGACTGGGTAATGTGTTAGGATCTATACTGGTATGGACTGGGTAATGTGTTAGGATCTATGCTGGTATGGACTGGGTAATGTGTTAGGATGTATACTGGTATGGACTGGGTAATGTGTTAGGATCTATACTGGTATGGACTGGGTAATGTGTTAGGATCTATACTGGTATGGACTGGGTAATGTGTTAGGATCTATACTGGTATGGACTGGGTAATGTGTTAGGATCTATACTGGTATGGACTGGGTAATGTGTTAGGATCTATGCTGGTATGGACTGGGTAATGTGTTAGGATGTATACTGGTATGGACTGGGTAATGTGTTAGGATCTATGCTGGTATGGACTGGGTAATGTGTTAGGATCTATGCTGGTATGGACTGGGTAATGTGTTAGGATCTATACTGGTATGGACTGGGTAATGTGTTAGGATCTATACTGGTATGGACTGGGTAATGTGTTAGGAATGAAAGGATGCCGCATCATTTGATAGAAATGATAATTATCACACTACAGAGGGCTGAATTCAAAGACACCCCGAAAATCAAAGTGAAAAAATGAAGCAGCAGGTTAGTCCATTTTGCTGAAATTTCATTGCAGCAACTCAAAATGGTCCTCAGTAGTTTGTACGGCCCCCACATGCTTGTATGCATATCTGACAACATTGGGGCATGCTCCTAATGAGTCAACGGATGGTGTCCTGGGGTATTTCCTCCCAGATCTGGACCAGAGCATCACTGAGCTCCTGAACAGACTGAGGTGCAACCTGGCAGCATCAGATGGACCGAAATGTCCCAGAGGTGTTCTATTGGATTTAGGTCATGTGAGCATGGAGGCCATTTAATGGTATCAATTCCTTCATCCTCCAGGAACTGGCTGCATGCTGTCACCACAGGCATTGTCGTGTACCAGGAGGAACCCAGGACCCACTGCACCAGCGTAGGGTCTGACAATGGGTCCAAGGATGTCATCCCGATACCTAATGGCAGTCAGGGTGCCATTATCTAGCCTGTAGAGGTCTGTGAGTCCCTCCATGGATATGCCTCTCCAGACCATCACTGACCCACCACCAAACCAGTCATGCTGAATGATGTTACAGGCAGCATAACGTTCTCCATGGCTTCCCCAGACCCTTTCACATCTGTCACATGTGCTCAGGGTGAACCTGTTCTCATCTGTGAAAAGCACAGGGAGCCCAGTGGAGGATCTGGCAATTCTGGTGTTCAATGGAAATTGTCAGTCGAGTTCCATGGTGTCGGGCAGTGAGCACAGGCCCAATAGAGGACATCGGGCCCTCAGGCCACCCTCATGAAGTCTGTTTCTGATTTTTTGGTCAGAGACATTCACACCAGTGATCTGCTGGAGGTCATTTTGTAGGGCTCTGGCAGTGCTCATCCTGTTCCTCCTTGCACAAAGGAGAAGATACCGGTCCTGCTGATAGGTAAGGACCTTCTACGGCCCTGTCCAGCTCTCCTAGAGTAACTGCCTGTCTCATGCGATCTCCTCCATTCTCTTGAGATTTTGCTGACACAGCAAACCTTCTGGCAATGGCATGTATTGATGTGCCACCCTGGAGGAGTTGGACTGCTTGTGCAACCTCTATAGGGTCCAGGTATGGCCTCATGCTACCAGTAGAGACACTGACCCTAGCCAAATGCAAAACTAGTGAACAACTGTCAGAAAAAAAGAGTAGGGAAAAAAATGTCAGTGGTCCCCACCTGTAAAACCATTCCTGTTCTGGGGGTTATCTCATTGTTGCCCATCTAGTGCACCTGTTGTTAATTTCATTAACACCAAAGCAGCCAAAACTGATAAACAACCAACTGACCTAATCAATATCCCAGGAGTTTAATTGACTTGATGCTACACTCTGACTAAAAAATATTTCTTTAATTTCTTTGAGCAGTGTATATACTGTATGGGTGATGTACCTGCAGAAGGATTTGTATTTTTGTCCATCCAGCCCTGAAATGTATACAGCTCTGACACACAGCACGGCCCTGTTTGGAAGGGTGAGACCTGATTTTTGTTTGTAGTTTGCAGCTTCACTTTTACTTACAGGTCTCCTTCCCATCTACCAATCCGTGACTGGACAGTGATAGACAAAGCAATATTCCCCACGCACACGTTCAGGAAACCGGCTATTCAGTAGTGCTGGGTGCTGCAATAACCGCGGATGATCAAAGTGAAGGAGTGCCATCAGCACACCAAGGATTCCTCGAAAGGGTCCAAAGCTTTATTTCAGTGGTCACATAGTAAACATACAGCAACGTTTCGGAGCCAGGCAGGGCCCATTCCTCAGGCAAGTGCGTGGCTCCGAAACGTTGCTATATGTTTACTATGTGACCACTGAAATAAAGCTTTGGACCCTTTCGAGGAATCCTTGGTGTGCTGATGACACTCCTTCACTTTGGACAGTGAAGGAGTAGCAGATGACTGATGAGCTCATCTCTCTGTCAGTCTGCTCTCTCCTCCTATCAGCATGTTCCTCGTTAGCACATTAACACTATAGTACAACTGATTGGCCCTTTGCATTGCTTTGTCCTTTCCCAGTCTGAGTTCTGCTGTACAGGGACTGCAAGTAGCTTATACTAAGTCACATTCAGGTACTAATAATGCTTGCATCAAAATAAATACATTGTTGCTGTAGTAATGATTACAGAGCTGCATTCATTGTTTGTCTTTGACATCTGCCTGGAATTCACATCTTTCATGTATGAGAAGTGGTGTCAGGGTCCCACCTGTATAGCATTGACTTGGGACAAGAACTGAGCCGTCTCCATGTAGATGCTGCTGACAGCGGATGGAGGGTTGTGGCTTATACTGGACCGAGCACCTGAAAAAGAAACATGTTATAGCAGAATGTTATGCTGGCCATACACTATATGAAAAATTGTTCAAACGCATTTTTGAAAAATGAACACTCGGCCGTGAGAGCAAACGGTCGTGCCATCATGTAATGACCGATAAATCATTCAATGGACCAGGGCCGTAGATAATTTTTCTTCTGGGGGGGGGGGGGAGTTCATCCTTGAGTACCCAGAGAAGAACAATAATTAGCACGCCTGCCATGCTGTGACAAATTGCGATGTGTATATATACAGTAAATACAGCGCCCCCAGCAGGCACATCTGTTAGTGAAGCAAATAGTAAACATGGCTTCAATGTCAGCAGGGCCCTGCCTGTCAGCCTCGTGGATGAGAGAGGTGGTCTTCCCAGTGGCAGTGCGGCTCCCACAGCTGATAGGCTAACCAACCCTAGCTGCTGTGAAACTGACCAATGCTCGGGGGTTGGACCCCCTGACCCCCACTTATCTATGCCCCTGCAATGGACATAAATCCGGTTTTTTAATATTTTTTCACACTCACCGAGTGCAAACAGTTTGGATGAGAAACACATTAACCTTTCAGAAAATTTCCAAACTTGTCCTTCCTTTTTTCAGCTCAAAAACGTCACAACCGATTGCCGATTCGTGCCCATTAACTGGCCGAAAAACGAACCAACTGTCCAAACGACCGAATTTTGGGCCGATTTTTCGTATAGTGTATGGCCAGCATTAGTGCTGTACCTAATCAGTCTCAGGTCTTTTCAGACGTGATCAGTACAATCTAGACAATTAAAAGGAAACCTGGACTGAGAGAAATATTTATTGCTGACATCTGCTTGTGAAAATGCCAGTCACCTGGCTGTCATGTTTATTCTTCGACTTCCATACCCTCTAATCTTGTCCATAGTTACATAGTTACATAGTAGGTGAGGTTGAATAAAGACAATAGTCCATCCAGTTCAACCTGTGTAGGTGTGTGTGGCTGTAATCATCTCACATACCCCTGAATGTTCTGATCCTTGAGATGCACGTCCAATAGTCTTTTGAAAGCCACCATACTTCCCGCAGAAACCACCTCTTGTGGTAGAGAATTCCACAATCTTGTAGCCCTAACAGTAAAGAACCCCCCACGTTGCCTGAGGTTAAAACGCTTCTCCTCTAATCGCATTGTATGCCCCCGAGTCCTCATGCAATCCCTTCGACTGAACAGCTTTTTTTCCAAGCTGAGATCCCCATTGAGATATTTAAAAATTGCTATCATGTCCCCCCTCAGGCGTCTCTTCTCTAGGGAGAATAAATCAAGCAATTGCAGACGCTCTTCATACTCAAGGTCCTCCAATCCCCTAATTAGTTTAGTTGCCCTTCTCTGGACTCTCTCCAGCTCCAACACATCCCTTCTGAGGACTGGCGACCAGAACTGGACAGAATACTCCAGATGCGGTCGGACCAGAGTTTTATAAAGTGGAAGGATTATAGACTTATCTCTGGAATACATCCCTTTCTTTATGCATGCTAATATTCTGCTAGCTTTGGCAGCTGCCGCCTGACATTGCATGCTATTGCTTAGTCTATCATCAGCCAAGACTCCCAGATCTTTCTCCATTTTTGATTCCCAAGGGTTCCCCTCCTAACGTGTATTGTGTTTTTATGTTTCTAGTCCCCAAGTGCAAAACCTTACACTTCTCCACGTTAAACCTCATTTGCCAAGTCGTTGCCCACTCCGTTATTTTGTCCAGGTCATCCTGTAGGATATCCTGTAGGATATCTACAGGAAAATCCAGGTCAGAGAACATAGGCCAGAGACAGCCAGGAAACTTGTACAAGTTGATCAGCAAAGGAAGCTGCTGTGTGTATCTTGGTAAAGTAGCTCTAGTCTTTAAATGGTTTGTGACATTTATATGGGAAGCATTTCCCTGTGCTGCACATAGATGCAGTTCTGTGTGCTGTTTCATAGGAGGACATTTATACTGCTTTAGTCCAGGACTCCAGGGGCTCCAAACTTTTCAGTTCCAGGGTCACATCATATTTTTAAAAATTTTTGCGGGCCGAAAAAGAATTCTCCCCTCACAACAGGAATCCCTATTTCATCAGGGTCCTCATTAGAGGTCCCCCCTTATATCACGTGTCCCTATCAGATTCCCCCCTTACATCAGATTCCCCATCAGACTCCCCCTCTTTCACCAGGGTCTTTTTTCAGAGTTACCCCTTACATCAGGTTCCTCATCAGAGTCCCCTTTACATTAGTGTTCCCATCAGAGTCCTCCTCTTTCATTAGGTTCCCATCAGAGTCCCCCTCTTTCATCTGGGTCCTCATCAGAGTCCCACCTTACTTCAGATGCCCATCAGAGTCCCCCTCTTCCACCGGGGTCCTCATCAGAGCCCCCCTTATATCAGTTGTCCCCATCAGAGTCCCACCTTACATCAGATGCCCATCAGAGTCCCCCTCTTCCACCGGGGTCCTCATCAGAGCCCCCCTTATATCAGGTGTCCCCATCAGAGTTCCCCCTTACATCAGATTCCCCATCAAAGTTCCCTCTTACATCAGGGCCCTCATTGTAGTCCCTCTTTATATCAAGGTCCTCTTCAAAGTCCTCTCTTACATCAGGTGTCCCCATTAGAGCCCCCCTCTTTCACCAGGGTCCTCATCCGGGTCCCACCTTACATCAGATACCCATCAGAGTCCCCCTCTTCCACGGGGTTCTGATCAGCTTCCCCCCCACCTAACACCAGGTGTCCCCATCAGAGTCCCTGCTTACATCAAATTCCTCATCAAAGTCCCCACTTACATCAGGCTCCTCATCAAAGTCCTCTCTTAAATCAGGTGTCCCCATCAGAGCCCCCTCTTTAATCAGGATCCTCATCAAAGTCCCCCTTACATCAGGGTCCTCATCAAAGTCCCCTCTTACATTAGGTGTCCCCATCAGAGCCCCCTCTTTCATCAGGGTCCTCATAAGAGTCTTCCTCCTAAACCAAGGTCCTCATCAAAGTCCTCTCATACATCAGGTGTCCCCATCAGCCCCCCCCCCCCCTTGTATCAGAGTCCTCTTCAAAGTCTCCTCTTACATCAGGTGTCCCCATCAGAGCCCCCCCCCCCCTCTTCCATCAGGGTCCTCATCAAAGTCCCCTCTTACAACAGATTCACCATCAAAGTTCCCTTTTACATCTGATGTCCCCCCTTACATCTGGGTGCTCTTCAAAGTCCCCTCTTACATCAGAAGAGGAGACCATAGGTAGCCTCTGCTGACCCTAACTTTCAATCAGTGTACATTGAGGATATGTAGGCAAAAAATTTGGGGGAGCATACCCATGTATTTCCAAAGCTGCTGCAGCTATGAACCAAAAGACATGTATATTAAAAAAAGAATAGCGCGCAAATGCAAAAGAAATTACTACCAAATCTGAAGAGAGTCCATAAATAAAAATGGGGATTTGGTCCCACCATATGGCCATATCGTGCTCAAGCCCACTACTGCGTCAAAGTACCCCATTATCAGTGGGTCCTACACTATCCATGAAAAAGAGATGAATCCAGCCCTTCTAACCCTTGGAGATAACACTCCTTGCTGGGAAAAATGTGCAAATGCACTACAGGGGACTCCTCCTATATCCACTTGATGGTGGACACTGATTGAGTACAGGTAGTAGTCGCAGTAGTGGGCTTGAGCACGATATGGCCATATGGTGGGACCAAACCCCCATTTTTATTTATGGACTCTCTTCAGATTTGGTAGTAATTTCTTTTGCATTTGCGCGCTATTCTTTTTTTTAATATACATGTCTTTTGGTTCATAGCTGCAGCAGCTTTGGAAATACATGGGTATGCTCCCCCAAATTTTTTGCCTGTTTATTATGTATTCGGTCTGACCAGACTATCGAGGTTGAGCAGCCCTCCCCACCCCCCACATACACCTGTACTCAATCAGTGTCCACCATCAAGTGGATATAGGAGGAGTCCCCTGTAGTGCATTTGCACATTTTTCCCAGCAAGGAGTGTTATCTCCAAGGGTTAGAAGGGCTGGATTCATCTCTTTTTCATGGATAGTGTAGGACCCACTGATAATGGGGTACTTTGACGCAGTAGTGGGCTTGAGCACGATATGGCCATATGGTGGGACCAAACCCCCATTTTTATTTATGGACTCTCTTCAGATTTGGTAGTAATTTCTTTTGCATTTGCGCGCTATTCTTTTTTTTAATATACATTGAGGATATGTGTCTGACCCTAACTGGGGGGCCGGATAAAACCTTGTAGTGGGCCAGATGTGTTTAGAAATCCCTGCTTTAGTCCCTTCTCCCCATTAGCTGTATGGTCCCAAGCCCAACTCCTTAGAAACCATGGCTTCCATATACTGCACTGAGGATGGCCAAATAGTGGTTTGGAAAAAATGGCTCTGTATTATTAGGCAGAATTTGCACTATACACCAGCAATTCTGCATGTGCATTGGCTGATGGGACTGATGGGACGTGGCTGATGGGACATGAAGGAATGATTTTCAGGGCTCCATTCACTGTCCTAAAATGAGGAATAATCCTCTTATTTTTGGGATAAGTGATGGAACAAGACATGTGATCACCTTCTGTTTTATGAAAGCTTTACTGTGCTTCACACTGATTAGAATCTAGGGATTCTTGATATATTTAGTCCCTTCTTATCATAAACTTTGTGTTCCTGCTGTCCCATATAAAACAAATGTTAATATAAGTCATGTGGATGGACATAGTTGGGAACATAGAATTGGGTAGCTTTAAAAGGTTCTGCAGATCCCTCACCTCTCTGAGTTCCAGCTTTGCTTTTGGAGATGGTGGATGAAGGGGATTTTGGCGCAGCATTTAAGGTCTTCTCTTCCTGGGGATGGCTGGCTTGTGACATACCTCCTGATGCCGACTGGACTCTGGATGACGTCGGTGCATTCCCGTCTGTTACGTCAGCTCCTACTTTGGAACCTGCTCCTGTCACTGCAAAAGTTAGAAAAAAATGATTACAGAGAGGAGACAGATGTAAAAGGTTGCCTAAAGCTGGCCATGCACTGACAGTGAAAAAGAAAAACATAACAGCTACCTCTATCAATGCTATAAAGCAGCGGTCACCAAACTGCGGCCCTGTGCTTACCTCTTTATGGCCCTTGAGGCACTTTTCCTTCCACTGATACAATACATCATTCTTCCCATTGACACCAACAATGGGGCATTATTCCTCCCAATGAAACCAATGATGGAGCACAATTTCTCCCAATGACACCAATGATGGGGCACAATTTCTCCCAATGACACCAATGATGGGGCACTATTCCTCCCAATGAAACCAATGATGGGGCACAATTTCTCCCAATGACACCAATGATGGGGCATTATTCCTCCCCATGACAACAATGATGGGACACAATTGCTCCCACTGAAACCAATGATAGGACACTATTCCTCCCAATGACACCAATGATGGGGCACAATTTCTCCCAATGACACCAATGTTGGGGCACTATTCCTCCCAATGAAATCAATGATGGAGCACTATTCCTCCCACTGACACCAATGATGGGTCACTATTCCTCCTAATGACAACAATGATGGGGCACAATTTCTCCCAGTGACACCAATGATGGGGCACTATTCCTCCCAATGACACCAATGATGGGGCACTATTCCTCCCAATGAAACCAATGATGGGGCACAATTTCTCCCAATGACACCAATGATGGGTCACTATTCCTCCAAATGACAACAATGATGGGGCACAATTTCTCCCAATGACACCAATGATGGGGCACTATTCCTCCCAATGAAACCAATGATGGAGCACAATTTCTCCCAATGACACCAATGATGGGGCATTATTCCTCCAAATGACAACAATGATGGGGCACAATTTCTCCCAATGACACCAATGATGGGGCACTATTCCTCCCAATGAAACCAATGATGGAGCACAATTTCTCCCAATGACACCAATGATGGGGCACAATTTCTCCCAATGACACCAATGTTGGGGCACTATTCCTCCCAATGAAATCAATGATGGAGCACTATTCCTCCCACTGACACCAATGATGGGTCACTATTCCTCCTAATGACAACAATGATGGGGCACAATTTCTCCCAGTGACACCAATGATGGGGCACTATTCCTCCCAATGACACCAATGATGGGGCACTATTCCTCCCAATGAAACCAATGATGGGGCACAATTTCTCCCAATGACACCAATGATGGGGCACTATTCCTCCAAATGACAACAATGATGGGGCACAATTTCTCCCAATGACACCAATGATGGGGCACTATTCCTCCCAATGAAACCAATGATGGAGCACAATTTCTCCCAATGACACCAATGATGGGGCATTATTCCTCCAAATGACAACAATGATGGGGCACAATTTCTCCCAATGACACCAATGATGGGGCACTATTCCTCCCAATGAAACCAATGATGGAGCACAATTTCTCCCAATGACACCAATGATGGGGCACAATTTCTCCCAATGACACCAATGATGGGGCACTATTCCTCCCAATGAAACCAATGATGGGGCACAATTTCTCCCAATGACACCAATGATGGGGCACTATTCCTCCCAATGACACCAATGATGGGGCACAATTTCTCCCAATGACACCAATGTTGGGGCACTATTCCTCCCAATGAAATCAATGATGGAGCACTATTCCTCCCACTGACACCAATGATGGGTCACTATTCCTCCCAATGACAACAATGATGGGGCACAATTTCTCCCAGTGACACCAATGATGGGGCACTATTCCTCCCAATGACACCAATGATGGGGCACTATTCCTCCCAATGAAACCAATGATGGGGCACAATTTCTCCCAATGACACCAATGATGGGGCACTATTCCTTCAAATGACAACAATGATGGGGCACAATTTCTCCCAATGACACCAATGATGGGGCACTATTCCTCCCAATGAAACCAATGATGGGGCACTATTCCTCCCACTGACACCAATGATGGGGCACTATTCCTCCCACTGACACCAATGATGGGGCACTATTCCTCCCACTGATACCAATGATGGGGCACTATTCCTCCCAATGAAACCAATGATGGGGCACTATTCCTCCCACTGACACCAATGATGGGGCATGGGGCACTATTTCTCCCATGGATACCAATGATGGGGTCCGGCCAACCTAAAGTCTAAAGGGCAGTATCCTGGCCCTTTGTTTAGAAAGTTTGGAGGCCCCTGTTATATAGCAAGGATGGACGAATCTCCCTCTGTGGCTATTGTATTCTGATAGTTGGCTCCACTGCATCTGAATAAATGCAGCGGCTTTTCAGCCCACAATTTTCCGCCCTGCTTCTATGATTTTTCAGTGCCAGGGAAAAGGTTGTTAACAGGGCCACCTACTGAGTGAATTTAAATTGGTTCCCCATGAACTGACTGAAATTCATACAGAGTATGATAAGCTTTAAGAAAATTGGCCCTGTCATCATCTTGCTTTTTCAGAGTACAGGCTGGAGGATGAGGGATGATTGGTTGATCTGTTTGCTTCAGCTTTCAAAAACAGAGACTCTTCAATTTCTATTTTACATTTTGAATAACAAAGATAATCTAATAATTTATATACTCTTTCACCCTCGGCCATCAGATTTTGTTTTACAAATAGCGGTTTCTTGCTTCTTTAGCGCTGTCCCCATAGGGCTTGCTGTATGACGACTTGTTGGGCCTCCTCTGATTACCAGCACACAGTCACTTAGGGAACAGTTCACACATTTCTCCTTACTCCCGATGGCTCGTCACTCAATAAACAGTCCAGTTTTTTGTGTTTATTTTGGAACTTGAATGGGAGAAGGGAATAGTGGGATACTCCAACTGTAACTATTCACAATGGATAAGGACAACTCTCACTTGGCCTCACCAGGTTGCTTGTGGAAGCAGATGCACTGCCTAATACATAATGCCACATGAATGGAATAGACATGGTGAACTATATTTTCTTCGGCAAACTCGCTAGCATCCCTGACACCTGTCCACTGATTCTTCTAGCTGCAGTAGTGGCCCCCCTCAGGTCAGGCCCCTTGACACAGATCTGTACTCACTGTACTGCAGAATCAGATCCTCCAGTGTCTCCCCTTTCAGTCAGCTTCACAGGACCTCTGGGTTCAGTTCTTCTCTAACACTCCTTAGGCCTCCAGGTCGATCCCCTGGGGCAGCATGGCACCTCTACAAAGGAGGAGGCAGCCACCCCCTCCCTCCGGCACTCCACTATCCAGCCAAAAAAAAAAAAACCCAGAGCAAATGTGTTCCTGGCATTTATACAGTATCCCAGCATGCAATGAGGCACTTTCCTCTGCCAAATCACCAGGGCTGTATCAAACACCTGTGCACTCATTTGTCAGGTTTCCTCCCACTGTCCAACATGTCTCCCTATTGGACTAGTGTGAAACACTCTGCAGACAGAATTAGTTGCACCTGAGCACAATGAGCAGACCTCACTTACAGATCCTGCTCTCTGGTAGGCAGAGAACAATATAGATTTACCTGCAATTCCTCTGGTAAGCAGACAGGATTCAAAACTATACTTTCTCTCTCTAGTACCTACCTAGGAGGGTGCTACACTTCAATTAAACATTACAAAAGTCTCCCTGCAAACAAAAAAGTCAAGGCAGAACACTAACTAAAAAAACAGTAAATGCCTAAATTAACCGCTTGCCGACTGCGCACAGTATATATACTGCGGCAGTCGGCCCCGGCCAGGCAGAGTGACGTAGGTCTACGTCGCTCGCCTGTCACTCCTTCCAGAGCCAATAGCGGGCGGGCGCGCGCCCGCTGAGGCGCGCGCCCGCCTCGGCTCGTTCACGGAGGAGTGCGGGAGTGTGACTGGCGGACCCGATGTCCGCCGGTCACACTACGATCGTCGGTACAGCGGGAGAAAGACAGAGCGGCTTGTGTAAACAAGCCACCTGTCAGTTCTCCCTGTGTAAAAGTGAAGATCAAACAGTTCTACTATGTAGAACTGTTGATCTTTGTTTTTACACTAGAAGACATGTCCCTGCACAGTTAGAATCACGCCCCTAGGACACACTTAACCCCTCCCTGTCCAATACTGTTAACCCCTTCCCTGCCAGTGTCATTTTTGCAGTAACAGTGCATATATATAGCACTGATTACTGCAGTAATGTCACTGGTACCCCCAAAAGTGTCAAAAATGTCAGTCAAGGGTCCGATCTGTCTGCCGCAATGTCGCAGTACCGCAAAAAAAATCGCAGATCGCCGCCATTACTCGTTAAAAAAAAAAACACCAAAAATGACAAAAATCTTTCCCTTTGTTAGTAAACGCGATAACTTTTGCGCAAACCAATCAAAATACGCTTTTTGCGATTTTTTTTACCAAACATAGGTAGCGTAAAACAAATTGGCCGAAAATTTTAAAAAATTTTGATTTTTACATTTTTTTTTGGGGGAATTTCATATAAAAAAAAGTGAAAAATATTGTTGTTTTTGCAAAAATTACGCTCTTTTTTTGTTTATAGCGCGTGATCAAAAAATCGCACAGGTGATCAAATACCACCAAAAGAAAGCTCTGTTTGTGGGAAAAAAAGGACGTGAAATTCGTTTAGGTACAGCGTCGCACGACCGCGCGATTGTCCGTTAAAGTCACGCAGTAAAAAATCGCAAAATAACCCCTGGTCTTTTAGCAGGAAAATCCTCCGGTGGTAAAGTGGTTAAGAGAGGAAAAGAAAAGTCAGCTTTTGCTGCAATACTCCCCTTTAATCCACAACTGCCCCCTATAGTATTTTTTTCCACCAATAGATGGCACTCCAATTCTGGGCAAATGAAGGGCAGCATCATTCAAGCAGCTTCATCAGTACCCAGAGTATTACTGCACTGCATGGAGAACAAAACTCATTACATGAACACAATTCAAAAAGTAGTAACAACCTCCCACCAACACTGCCAGAAAAGTGAAAGAACCCATGATGTCTTCATGGTCAGGAGACCATTGTAAAAAGGTATGTATGTATATATACCATGAATATATATCACTGGGCCTTACGTCAATATGGTGTAATGGTTGTGTGGGCTTGATTTGGAATGGATTGCATACGTTTTGGCAGCTTGTTTAACACCAACAGCCTGCTTCGTAATTCACTTCAAATCAAGTCTTTTTTTTCCTGGGTCTGGATCCTTTAAATACTAAAAAGTCTAGAGACTAGATTAGTATCCTGTGTGGGCACGCTCATTTGTCTGGAAATGTGCACAGGAGCATTGCATGGAGGTCTGCATGTGTATCCAATTCCAGAATTGGCACTGATTGCACTATTTAAAGCGTAAATAAACCCTCCTTCCATTTTTAGCCAAGGATGCTGCCATCTTGGCCTATTTTTGATTTTCAACTGCCACAATGCTGCACATCAGTTATGATCAGTTATGACACCAGCTATTTGGTAGTTTGACAGTTCGTTTGAGGGAGCACAACTAATGTGACAGTTAGAATTCCTGGCACGGGCATGTGTAACTGTTTTTTTAAACCCGGTAAATCGATTGGTTCCGCTTTAAAGTAAGGAATAGTGAGAGATGGTTGCTGGGATGATCTTCAGCTAGTCTGTGATCCCTGCTTCCGTGTATTCTGTTCTTGTGCCTATCCTGACTTCCTTTTACTGAATCCGCCTGCCTGATTTCTGGTTGTGATCTCAACTCATTTAAGGACCTTGCTTCTACTGATCTAGCCTGTATGACCCTGGATTTGGCTTCTGACCACTCCTTTATCTCCAACTCTACTGACCACCCATGTATGACCTTGGTGTGGCTCCAGACCCTGACTCTCTAACCTACATCCAATTGCTCACCAGTGTATGACCTTGGCTTGGCTCTTGGCTTGGCTCTTGACATGGCAACCCTCCTGTCTTTCCCTGGTCCTATCCTGCATCATCTCTTAATACCATGAGTGTCAACATTCCGCCAACTGCTGGGCTCCACCTTCTCCTCTAGAGAGTCTCATTGTGATCCTGCTGAAACACCCATCTCTCAGCCAGTAAGCTATCCTGCTGACCACCTCCAGGAGCAGCCACCAGCGGACTAGACTTTCAGTACCCTCACCACTTTGTGACTTGCACTGCCTGCCACCACCTTCAGGCTTGGACTTTTGCATTGGTTTAGTGCTGAAACTTACAGTATATGACATAAAAAAATATGAAAAATAGACCTGGGGAAAAGTATCTTACCTTTATCACTGGTCTCTGCAGCTGCAGTCCTTCCACTGTCTGGTACTCTGGACTCAGCATGAGCCACTGATCTTTCCAAAGACAGTTCAGCCTGGTGCAGCTTTCCAGCCTCAGAGAAGGCCATCTCCATCCGGATGTCATTGCCCTGGACCTCATAGATGAGCCCTGTGTGATAGACAGAGAAGGAGGTATTTGTCAGTCATCCAAGCCTGACTGTTCCAATCCACATTTATCTAAATATATCAGAGCTTGGAGAAATGTCCCAGAACAATTTTAGATAAAAAAAGTGAAACTGGTGGAACTATTATTTCTAGAGAAGGAAAAATGCCAAAATATTGGTGCCTTAGGACAGTGGTCCTCAACCCTGGTCCTCGGGGCCCACTAACAGGCCAGGTTTGCAAGATAACTGAAATACATCCCAGGTGATATCATTTGCTGCTCTGTGATTGCAGTACTCTAGTCTGCATCTCCCGAAGATAATACTTAAAATCTGGCCTGTTAGTGGGCCCTGAGGACCGGAGTTGAGGACCACTGCCTTAGGACATACAGTAGTAGATTAACTTTAGCAAACAGACCGATCTCCCACCCCTTCTCACCTCAAATCCTTACTAATTTTGCGCCCCATGCTATGCCATTGATGAATGATCTGATGTACGCTATAAATCCCAAGGTTTGTGAGTCCCTGACCATCACATGTGTATGAGCTTGGTGGGCATTCTACTCAAAAACCATGGGCATTAATACTGTGTTTCCCCCTATTTCACAGGTCGAAAAGCCCTAACTTCTCTGCAAAGACTTTCCATAAGATTTAGAAGCGTGTCTTTGGAAAAAAAACATGTACATACCTAGCACCGTCCAAGCCAAGACACTGCTCGGGTGAACACAAGTTGCGTTTTCAAAAAACACCTCGGCTTCCTCATTGTTATTCAGCAGAACAGCAACTATACCACACAGGAGCAAACTGAACATAGAAGAAATAGTATTACCACATGTGCACACCCCAGCCACTAGAGGACAGACATACATGATTATTCGAAGGGCCCTTGAACACACAAAATGAGAAGAAAGTACAGCCCGGAGCAAAATATCGAATAAATAAGTGAAGGTCTAGCATGACTGGGCCAACAGGGGAATTAGCCTAGCAGGGGTTAAAAAAAGTTAGGCAGTCATGGGGGTTTTCTGCTATTGGCCAAGGTTAGATAAGGGAGGGGCTGCAGAGGGGGGAGTTAGCTCACTGCAGTCTTTCCCGGGCAGCAGTTTCAGCGTGGGTGGAGGAGCATTCCCGCCCGCCCGCCCGCCCCTACATTGGAATGTCCGTTTCATGTGCTTGTTATTGATTGTATGGTTGGGTCTTTGGAGGTGTTTCTGTTAAAACCTGCTGTACTTAGCAGCTGAGGGACCCATCTAAGGTATGGAGTCACCTGGGGAATACCAGTTAATAGATGGGTTAACTGGTATTTTAAATTGGGAGGTATCTGCTGTGTGTTGAGGTCGTCCCCGAGCCGGTGCTGAGGCTGGGGACAGTTAAGAGTTACACAGATACAAAAATGGTACTTGTTATTTGGGACCTCCAAAGTTCGGCAACCTTAGGTTATCTTTTATTATACTATTTTGGTTCCTTTTCTAAGGAACGTGTTATATATATTTTTGTTATTGGTTAATAAATGGCCACGTTGGCCAATTTTACTCCAATAATGGTGTCCGTGTATTTATTGCAGGAAGTGTATTTAAGGGGTTTGGGATAAGGGTTATGGTATTGTCCTAATTACATCTGGGGTGCCTTAGTCATGTGGGTTATCTATTCAGACGGTGGTTGCTCTGGAGTGTTGATTACCTGTGTAAATGTTGCCGGTTTAGAAGCAAGGCCTCCTGGAAGCATTGACGAGCTTTGATAATATCACCAACCAAAAGGCTGAAACTTCCATACTCCAACCAGTGATCAGGAGACTGACGATCACGAGCCAATCTCTACAGAGGAATGACAAAAACAGAAGGGACATGTATATGGCTCTCACTAATCAGATAAACTGGAAACGAAGATGCTAATTGACATACACTCTGATTTTTATACTAGGAAAAATGCATGGCACCATACAAATATGGGGGTTCTTAAAGTGGAACTCCACTATGTCTGAGGCCCACAAACTGAAAACATCACCCCTCCCCCATCCCTGCATTTTAAGGCGTGGCCATTTTGATGGGCAGATGATTCATGTAGCATTTACTTCTTGGAATCCAACTGCCCTCAGCTCAGGCAGGAAGGTGTGCTTAGCTGAGAAAACCCCTCCTGAAGACCCCTGGGATATATGGCATCATTTTGTCCTAGGCCAGAAACCAGGAAAGAAATATAAAAAAAATACTTAAGACAAGTAAATATATTATACGTTCCTATCTTTTTACTCATGCTAGCAGCATAAGGATTTAAAGTAGTTAATGTTGACGACATCACTTTTTACTTTGAAAGTTTATTTAAAGCCAAAACTTATTTTTCTTAGTTTCAGATAGAGCAGGAAACTGTTAGAAGCAGTTAAAATAAAGCTCATAAATTTTCTAGAGGCAATAATGCAACAAGTGCAATAGAAAAATTGTAAGAAAAGCTTTTCCCACAAATGTTTGTTATACAATTGTTGTATTATGGCCTCATTAAACATTTCAGGTGTATAGGTGGTGTGCTTGTAGGCAAGTGCAGTTAGCTAGTCTACCACTAGGTGGCTCTGTGCCAGGGTAGTGTCTGGTTACAGTAGGTATCAAGTACACTAGACCCTAAGGTAGCGCCCTCTGCAGTGATGTCATGGGTGAGTCAGTGCCCATATTTAAACCAGGTTGGGATGGACCCTTGTAAACTTGGGGCATGGGAGCCAAACACCCCACACCAGCACATATGTAACCAGCATGTGGAGGCCCTGTAAAAGGCAGGAGGCCAAGATAGAGTAGACATGCACCCAGGAGAGCCAGGGCTAGGGTGGACCGCAAAAGACCTTTTAGGCCAGGCCAAGAGTTCCCTGAGGGAGGCGTCTCCTCTGGAGGGTCCTGGGCGATGTGTACTTATGAAGGAGGTGTCTTCAGAAAGCCCATGCATGTGAATTCCGAAGATGGAAGATGGTGGAAGGAGAGACTGTTAAAGAGAGATGGATGCTTAAAGTGCTGAATATGCTTTCATGCGTGTCTACTATGGACCGTCCACTAAATGTGATTGACTGTGTAATGTCAAGTAACTCTGGAATATATGTCCTTGTAATGTAACTGGTATACCTTTTCCTGAATTCCATCAGTAATGTCCAGAAAATCTACTCATTCGTACGGACATTCCTTCCTTGGGATGTAAAAGATAATGGCCGGGAATAGTGTGTGGAGGCCTCTGGCATGGAGTGTGCACAATATGATGGAGGGTTCAGTCTCAGCAGGAGGGATAGTGTTCTAGCAAAAGGACAGAAGCGGGGCAGGGACATGTGCTCTTGGTGCCAATTCTAACCCATCACAAAGCCCCTCTTAAATGCTGACTATTTCTGAATTGAACTATAATTCTGTAGCACTATAATCTGGGGACCTCTCTGCAGTTGGGACAAGGCTATGATGGTGGATAGATTGCACTAATGGATTATTTCATCAATTTCTTTGTCTACCCTCTCCATTTGACCTGGTGGTCACTGTCACCGGAACAAGACTGGAACAAGAGGTGAGAGTAGACTTTCCAACAAGGACACATGTTCTGGTGACAAATCCCTAAGAGATTTTCTCTAACATATAGTGTAAAGTATGAATATCTTGAAGCTATGCTCCAATTAAGCAGCGCATATCTTGCCATACAAATAAAGGTGCATATATATTTAAAGGGCTATAATGACATAAAATGCTCTTAAAATAATACCAATCCTAATAGAAAGTGAATATGTAATACCAAAAATAAATTAATATATTAAAGTGCTCTGTGGTAATTCATATAAACATACGTATACAAATCAGCCAATGACGAAACGCGTTAGGGCGTGGACACGCGGTGACCATAGCAACCCTACGTCCCGGACGTCTGACGTCACGCCAACCCGGAAGTCGGAACCCGATAGTCGTCCGGCGTTCTCAGCCGATACTTCGGCTCCACAACGGGACGGCGGGAGCCGTGCAGGTAGCCCGGTCCGGGACCACAGTCTGTTTTATCCTTGATGCTATTGAAATTATTTTATTTTGTGAGTGCATATTGTTTATTTTATTTTATCAAATTGCATGTGTATGGAATCACGCTATGAGCGTTTTTTATTTATACATGAAATGACATACATGGAGTGATCCAGCCTGCAGCCCTAAAGAAGTCCGGAGTTGGGCTAGGAAAAACATCTGAGTGGTTTGATCTGTATATTTCCTGTGGTGAGCAGTCATCCTTGAGAGGTTCCTTGTCTGGCAGATTGAGGCTTTCCATCCCGAGCATACTTTGTTGGGCGCTTATTACCCCTCAGTGAGGTACGTGGGCACTGCTTGGGGGGCATGCTGGTGTGGTGAAGGGGCTCCTTCTGGTTCACACTTCCTTTATGCCAGAGCACTGGAATACTCACAAAGGACTTTAAGATTGCAGATTATACCAGCAAGCTGGACTATATTTAATATGTCACAGGATGGACTATGTGACTAATCATAGCGCTGTTAGTGTATGCATGTGATTTATTATATGTATGCACCTGTTTTTACATACGTATACAAATAAATATAATTTGTATGTGAAACACATCAATCAATAAAAAGTGCTTTGTGCTCTGTGCAGCTTCAATTGATTACTCAATAAATCAGTGCAAAAAGTCCAATATTATTCCAGTGAGGTATTCACGACCATGCAGGGGAACAGTGGTGGTGGGTATCTCCTATTCACTCATGCAGGTATGGCCAGAATTCAAGCTTACCAGAGGGATATGATCCCTGTTACCTTATGGCAACCTGGATCCTACACGCTTTTTGCTAATATTTAGCTGATGGGTGGTCCTCTCTTCCACTTTACCTCAATCTGGGGTCACCTGTATTTCTCGAAGTGGATATTAGGAGAGAGACAAGGGACTTCTCATTGTGTAGTATTTTAAATAATCATTCCTTTTTATTATAGGTTAAAATGCGAGCTCATACAAAACAGTAAATCCATTAATGCCTATGTAGCATTATACTGAGAAGCTTTATGCACTTTACCGGATCGCTGGAGATATCAGACTGTTCTGGATTCAAGTCACGTCGTTCCTTCCTGGTTATTGCTCTGGCAAACGGCATGCGTTCCAGCTAAACTTCACAGTGAGGCGGCGTGCGTGTCAGCTTAACATGTTTCGTCATCACGTGATGTCTTCGGAAGCTTGAATTCTAGCCATACCTGCATGAGTGAATAGGAGATACCCACCACCACTGTTCCCCTGCATGGTTGTGAATACCTCACTGGGATAATATTGGACTTTTTGCACTGATTTATTGAGTGATCAATTGAAGCTGCACAGAGCACAAAGCACTTTTTATTGATTGATGTTTTTCACATACAAATTATATTTATTTGTATACGTATGTTTATATGAATTACCACAGAGCACTTTAATATATTAATTTATTTTTGGTATTACATATTCACTTTCTATTAGGATTGGTATCATTTTAAGAGCATTTTATGTCATCATAGCACTTTAAATATATATGCACCTTTATTTGTATGGCAAGAATTGCGCTGCTTAATTGGAGCATAGCTTCAAGATATTCATACAGTACTTTTTAAATTTGTGATTGTGAGGTAGCTGCAGTCTTGTTTACCCCCATACACATTTATTTTTACCACACTGGCGCGAGTATTTATAGCACTTGCACCTTGATATAGTTTAAAGCTCTGCGCAAACTGCTGGCGCCATAACCTTGAATAATTTTAACTTTGATTTCCTCTTATTTCTTATGGTGTGTGTGAGGAGGTTCAGTGTAGTCATCCTTCTATCTTAGTACCCATGGTCGATTTTTGTAAGGGCTTCCAGGGCTGCTAAGAACTGCTTTTTTCAAGTCCTCGTCCAAATCTTTTTATTTTTTGGCCCCATCATTTTGTCAAGAAGGACTGCCAGGAGAGATTTTAGAAAATTCAGCCAAACCACAGCTTATAGAATTCTCTAGATGTCCACTCCAGTGGTTAGCACTGTGGCCTTTAGCAATGGTGCCTAAGGTTCAGTTCCAACCAAGAACCTGTATGGATTGTGTAAGTTCTCCCCATGTTTGTTCAGATCAGCATTTCTCAACTTTTTGAGTTGTGGCACGATTTAAAAAGTATACAAAATTTTAAGGCACCCCAGTCTAAAATGCAAATGTTACTTATCAATGGGAAACCTGAGCCTTGGATGATGCACACAACCACATGATGAAAATGAACTTCACAACAGATGGACCCATTTCCATCAGAGGTCCTCCCATCACATCATTGTTCCCCTTTTACATCAGATGCCCCATTACATTAGAGGTCCCCTTACACATTAAAGTCCCCCCAGCACATCAAATTCCCCCCTATACATCAAAGCCCCCCCCCATCACCATAGCCAGAGACCCTCAATCCAGAGGCGTAACTAGAGCCTTCAGGGCCCCGATGCAAGAAACCATGAAGGGCCCCCCCAGATCCCTGGCCGGGGCCCTTCCCTTCAAGCCCAGGGCTCTTCCCACTAATCCTGGGGCTCTTTACTCTGGTTGCATGGCCTTTTATTACGGTCCCGCAGCAGGATCCTTTCACAAGTTCTGCAGTGGGCTCCCTTCCTGCAATCTTTGGGCCTCCCCACAGTGGTGCAATGCCAGGGCCCGGTCGCAAGTGTGACTTTTGCAATCCTGGAAGTTCACCCACTGGTTTGCTACTGGGCCCCCTGGAGCATGGGGCCCGGTAGCAATCGCAACCCCTGCAACCCCTGTAGTTACGCCCCTGCCTCAATCACATAAAAGCCCCCCATCACATCAGATTCTTCCCATCACAACAGAGTTCCCCACTGCATCATAACGACTTCTAATCCATCTCTGATCCAGGAAAAACTGGGTCTTGTGCTCAAGGCACCCCAGGAAAGCCAAATAGGCACCCTAGTTTAGAGATACTTGTTTTGATTTCCATTGGTTGCTCTGCTTTCCTCCCGAGATCTTACTAGTTGGTTTCTGGGACCTTGAAAAAAGTTGGACCTGAATGAGTGTGGTGGGGATAGGTGCCCAATGTCAATGTCTCTCTGTTCTTCGCAAATAGCTGCAGAATATTGTAAATTATTACACATACAAAGCATTTCCTTACCTCCTTATAATACATCTCAGCTAGATTATAATCTTCATTCATCTCTGCTTCCTTGGCAAATCGCAACAGCTGTTCCGTATCTGTCATAGGATCGGGGGGCGGCTCTTCTTTGTCATCAAATAGAGTCTAGGGGATGGAAGAAACAGAGGCTCACCCATTGCCAAATGAATGGACGTCCTCCCAAACTTTTGGAAAACCTGGTGTAAACCAATGTAAATGTCTATGTTCCCTTCTTCCCATATGTTAGACTTCTCAGAGCTCGGTGTTTCTTACCTTGTTCAGAGCAATGTGCATCTGGTCCACCAGGTAAATGTACAGCTCACTCAGGAATGCCTGCAGCTGGTCACGGTCCTCGAAAGCTGTGGTCCTCAGGTACTTCTCCCTGACAATCTTCACTACTGCGTGCTACACAAAAGATTTCATCATGCTTATATCTTGAAAACATTTTAATTAATTAATTTCTAAACAAAGATGGTGCTGCGCTGATCAGAGTGCTCAATGACAACAGATCGTTAAGCCCCGACCAACGCATTTCATCAGAATTGACATCATCAGGGGACCAGAAGCTTACAGTTAGGTGTTCACAAGTATATATTTAAATAAGATCTATTTAATATTTTATGGGGAATTAATTATTTCTATGATTTTGGTTGATATGATCTAATGTGATTTGACTCATTACTTTGTAGAATTTTGCACAATTTAAAGGGCATGGGCAGCACTATTAAATTAATAATACAAACGTACCTGCCTGCTCACAGTTAGCTACCAAATGTACATGCGTATCTCAGAGTGCATTCCTGGCACACTTTCGGTTGTGCCTGAATGACTTATTCTTTTGTGCACGTGCAGGATGACGCCATCCCTACCAATCAAGTAGCCACAATGTGCATTAGAAGCTGCAGCAAGTTACGGTAGATATAGCTCATTTTTTGGCTTAAGGACATCCAGTATCATCTAGATCTTTCAAATCTTTCAATCATGGAGGCGCAGCATCCTAGGCATAACCTAGAGAGGTCTGCTGTTTCCAGGAAATAATTACAGCCTCTCCTTCCAGCTTTTATCTGTCTGCATTGCAGAGGGAAGCAAAGATAACTAGTGATGATAACACTGGTTCCAAGTGCTAGGGAAATGTTTAAAAAAAATTGAAAGGTTTTGTATAAAATTTCATTAGTATGATGATGAAGGTAAAGAGATGAATCAGGGAAGGAAAATCAGCATTAAAAAAGGCTTCTTGGCTTTCACATGTATCAGGGTACGGAGAATAACCCCCTTGTCAAACTCTGTTCCTCTTATTTCTACTGTTTCTACCTTGATTTGTTCCTTGAAAGCAAAGTATTTTCCGGAGCAGTTTAACTCATAGTTGAGTTGACATTTCTGTTCTTCTAGAACTTGGGGATCCACCTCCACCCCGCTGGCAGCTTGCTGACCGAACAGATCGCAGTATTCCTCCAAAATGGCCTTTGTTATGCTGGTGACCTGGCTCTGAAAGTCAGCAACTGCCTGCAGAATTCAGAGAGACACAAGGGATGGTTAAAGAGGAACTCAAGACAAGCAGTTAAATACACAATGGAAATGCAAACATGCTTTTTACATTTTTATCCACCTATCCCATGCTGATACCTTATAATATACACTATATTGTAAAAAGTACTGGAATGCCTCCTTTACATGCACATGAGTATGGAGACTACTGCCTTTACATGCACATGAACTCTAATGGCATCCCAGTCTTAGTCCGTAGGGTTCAATATTGAGTTGGCCAACCCTTTGCAGCTATAACAGCTTCAACTCTTCTGGGAAGGCTGTCCACAAGGTTTAGGAGTGTGTCTATGGAAATGTTTGATCATTCTTCCAGAAGTGCATTTGTGAGGTCAGGCACTGATGTTGGACGAGTTGAGGTTGAGGTTAGGACTAGGGATGTAACGATATCAAAATCTCACGGTACGATACAATTTCGATATTGACCTCACGGTACGATATTTATTGCGATATTGTGGAAAATCTCATGGTATTGTTAAATAGCTCATGATAGTGTTTGTGATGATAATAGCGAAAAAATACCGACATTTATTCTGCTTTTGCCAGTCAACAGGCAATTTATTGTTGTATTTATGGATCCATGACAACATAAAACACTGATCACATAGTGCTTTTAAAGTGCAAGTTGTAGTCAGGAACATCAATATTCTGTATAGTAATATTTGGTTGCATAACTGATTCTTCTGTGCAATGTTCAAGTTAAGAAGCAGCTAGAACAATTGTAAACAAACAATAGGCAATTCCCTTTAAGTGCAAACAAAGATCAAGTTAAGTCAGGTTTAAATGTGCAAGGCAAATAAAGGCAGCCTTTTAAAACTGGTATTTAGGAACATAACTTAAACCTAAATTAAATAGTCAGTCAAAAAGCCTTTAAAAAAAACACTGACCTATCATTTAGCTTATGTTCACGTTTTTCATCAGAAAGATCAAAATATCTACATTGCAAGAAAAAAAAAAAAAAAAAAAAAAACAGTAAAAAAAATCCTTAAACTCTGGTCTATGTAGTTAACAATGATTTGTTCCGCGGGACTGTGTTTATTCCTCTTGCTTTTTGACGGACACCTGTCCTTTTTAATATTGTAACCCAACCACGACGATATCGAGGCGACCACGACGATACGATATCGCGATATCTTCGATATCGTTACATCCCTAGTTAGGACCCCCCCAAACTCGCTCATCCATGTTTTTATGGACCTTGCATTTTGCACTGGTGGGCAGTCATGTTGGAACAGGAAGGGGCCATCCCCAAACTGTTCCCACAAAGTTGGGAGCATGAAATTGTCCAAAATATCTTGGTATGCTGAAGCCTTAAGAGTTCCCTTCACTGGAACTAAGGGGCCAAGTCCAACCCTTGATAAACAACCCCACACCATAATCCCCTCTCCACCAAATGTTTTGGAGGGATGGTCCAATACTTTTGCCAATATACAGTAGTATGGATGTGCAAGTTTGGGGTGGAGGAACTTGACTGGCCTGCACAGAGTCCTGTCCTCAACCCGACAGAATACCTTTTGGATGAATTAGAGCGGAGACTGCGAGCTAGGCCTTCTCTCCAACATCAGTGCCTGACCTCACAGATGCGCTTCTGGAAGAATGGTCAAACATTCCCATAGACACACTCCTAAACCTTGTGGACAGCCTTCCCAGAAGAGTTGAAGCTGTTATAGCTGCAAAGGGTGGGCCAACTCAATATTGAACCCTACGGACTAAGACTGGGATGCCATTAGAGTTCATGTGCATGTAAAGGCAGTAGTCTCCATACTTTTGACAATATAGTGTATTTTAACTCCTAAGTGTGCATTAGATTTAAAATAACAGAGATAAATCCAAACCCCAGCAATTTTGTTTTAATTTGTTTTGGATAGAGCAGGGTCAGGGTTTTATTCTATGGAGAATTCTCCATTCTTATTTTGGAGATTACTGAGGTGTGTGTTTGCTGTTTTACTAAAAATTCTGATAAATTGCCTGACTGATCTCCCTGCTCCAAATGTTTCTGTTTTTGAAATAAAAAGGCTACCTTTAGCATTAGCAACTAAATGAAAAATATACTGGCGATAAGGACTTTCCCATCTTTGCTGATTAAAATTTGAATTATTAGTTATAAAATCCGCCTCTGCTTGGGCACATGCCCGTGCTAGCTCCTCCTCCGCTTTCCTAATATCCCATTTTATATATGCATTTGTAGACCTCCAGGCCCCCCTTACATATGCCTTAAGAAGGTCCCATGAGATCCTGTCCATCTGGAACTCTCCATGGGCCTCCAAAAACACCTTCAATTAATCTACTATCCTATTATTGGCTCCTATCTGAGACAACCGATAAGAATGTACTCTCCACCCTGGGCATCTTCCCATGGGGCATATTGTTAACTTGCATACCATGATCCGATACCCCCTGGGGAAGGTAAGCAATTGAGTCTACTAATGGTATTATTTTCTCACTCCCCAGTATTAAATCTATCCTAGACAAACATCTCTTACCGAACAGGAATATGCTCCAGTATGGGTGTTCTTCATCTTCCATATGTCTACCCAGCCAACCTCTTTAACAAATTTCCCAAGAATGCCCATTCCCCCTACTTGATCCCTGGGAGACTTTCCATATCTATCTAGAACAGAGTCCATTAACATATTAAAATCTCCCATAGATATAACATGGGCATCTGGGTATTGCGACATCAATAACACAGCTTCCTTTAACACCTTTATGTTAGCCAGGGGAGGGTTATAAAGTCCTATGATTACAAATAGTAATGCATACAACCTAGCATACACAAATATATATCTTCCATCCGGGTCTCTTTTAACCCGCATACATTCCCTAGATACAGTCCGGTGTACCATTAATGTGACACCCCTCGAATATATTGTATGGCATGACCAGTGAACCCATGGTTTTTTAAAATAGTCAAAATGCTCTTTGATCATGTGCATTTCTTGCAAACATAATATTTTAGCCTGGGACTTATGTATGATAGAAAATACTTGATTACACTTCAATGTTATCCGAAGGCCTCTTACATTCTGTGACGGCCTTCGGACACCCTGACTGGGTATCTCCGCCAAGAAGCTGCTTCCTAAGCTCTGGAACATGAGATCCGTGAATCTAGCTATAGTTACCCCAAGAACTAGACAGTACCAGTTTTGGAGTCAACCAGAATAAAACTGTTTATTCATACACAGGCACAAAGAGATATACACTGTGGGACAACCCCTCCCCCTTAGCAGCCAATCCACATACACATATACATCCCATAATAGGTTGATCTTAACGCAGACAGAAACAATAGATCAATGGAATACAAGTACTTAACAATAACAAACCCCACCCCTCCTCACTATCTAGCAAGGGTCTATGAGACACTCCTGCAATATTTTAGCAATCTGAAAAGTCAAACCGTTCATCTTCATATATTTCCTGAGGGACACTGTTCAGAAATATTATTTTGCCAAGTGAAAGAGCCCTTCACTCTTTCAATACAAACCACACATATAGAACTCAGATAACCGGGGTAACACGAAAGGCCAGTGTGGTTGTACAGCGAGTCTGATTAGTGCAGACCCAACTGGGGTTCTTGGGCACCCTGTGTCCCTAATAGACACAGGGTGACTTACACATAAGAGGGGCTGAGGAAGCTGGACAAGGAGTTTCCCGACCTTTCTAAAGTAATCTGGGTTCCACAAGCCCCCCACCCAAAGTGACTCCTGTCACTCATTCCATGTTAAAAATATGAACTGATTAGCCATACCCAGCCTGTCCTATATATAAATATATATATATTCCCGGAGCCGTTTGTTGCCGATCCTTGTTCCACCTACAGAGTTATAACACCCTTTGGGTCTTCAGAGCCGCGGGTCTATTACAGGATACTACCACGGACTAGAGGCTGAGCACGGAGCTCATGCTAACCACATCTGTCCATGGCAGCGGAAGCCATGCCCCCTCCCATAGACTCTTACTTATCGCAATCCAATGGCCGTGATATCCGCTGTTTTATTACATCCAGTGCCACAGGTCTTAGTCCTCTTGGCCATCCCTACGCATTACAGCCCCACAGATTTCTATAGGGGATGCATGGCTAGGACACTTACGACTTACACTGCTGGATGTAAACATATAACAAAACTGTTGCCACTAGGTCACGGTAGGTTCCCATGGAGAGGGAAGGTAGGTTAGGTTAGGTCAGGGCAAAGGGGCAAAATGGATAAGTGCACTCTGTCTTAAAGTTTACTTATCCTTTAAGAAAAATGTCAACCATTATGGGGCTCTGTTGTTTAATACAGTTATACGTACTCTGGAGCATCTACTGATGGCCTATACACAGCTGTGAATTATAAATTATGTCCATCAAAACCGAATCCTCACCTTCTGGGCGTTGGCTGTCCGCCGGTTAAGCTGTGCTCGGGGTGGGACAAGCTCCTTCACCCTGTGTGATGAGACAACATTGAGTGTGACTTTGAACATGATCTTGTATATATTATTACAAAGTGTCAGAATTCACAGCCATTCTTTATGGCTGGTGGCACTTGGGTGGTTTATTATTTTCCTGGTGAGGATCATATGTCAGGCTGATCACAGATTTCAGGGGCACTCTGAGAGTGAGACAGATATAGTTATAAATTGGCAGCTGTTATCCGACGCTGAGGTCTGCTGGTCGTAAACACTGGTGGAAGGGAATTAGCAGATGTGGAGCTGTGTGGTAGGTTTTGTGTCCCCAATACACTGACTGCTCTCTACACTCGAAGACTAAGATATGAAATTGTAAAAATGTATATGTATAAAAGTGCAAATGCCCATAGCAAGTCATTTCTACATTTCATGTACAGACTTTAAAGTATATCTATAGACATTTTTTTTGTGTTAATGTTTTATTGTTTTTGGATAGAGTATGGATAGGCTAGATCCCTGGTGTCCAACCAGTGGCCCAAGGACCGCACATCACATACCAAAGGGCACATGCGGTCCTTGGGTCGCAGGTTGGGCACCAGGGTTCTAACCTCAGACCTTGGACCTCGGCAGTCTTTAATGGGAACATTGATTAGAGTAATAGCATTACTCTCTACTAGCCTCATGTAACATGTCACCAGTTTTGTTTTGTCTTCTGACCCTCAATACCTCTATTAAGTCTGCAGGTTCTGAAGTCCTTTCAAGCTTTACATATTTAGAAAATTTTGCATGGCCCTTTTGTTGATGTCAGGGGCTGCCTTTAACGGCCCCTTTTAGCTCATAAGTTGACAACAGATGGGTTAGAACCTAGTAAGAAGGGTGCCCACTTGACCAGATGTCAGAGAGTAAGCGTGTGCCAACTTTAACAGAGAGCAGGGTGGTGTAGACTTGGAGGCACCAAAAGCAAATTAGTGGATGGAGTACTTCACTTGGGCCATGTTCACATCATTGGGTAGTGGGAGTGAGTGTTCCCGTGGGACTGAGTGTTCCCTTGATATGTTCCCGTGGGACGGAGTCTTCCCTTGATATGTTCCTGTGATATGCTCCTTCTCCTCCTGTGTGCATGGCGGGATGTGTAAATTTGATCATTCAGCTGCTGGACTTTACACTTCCTGCAGTGCACACACAGGAGGAGAGGGGTGGGAGGAGAAGGAGCAGATCGTCTCTCTCCTCTCCCATCCCAGCGAGGACGGAGGTAGAGGGAGCTCTCAGTGTCTCAGTGCAGGCTCTGTGCTGTATGAGAGAGACACTCTCAGCTCAGAATCCTGCTAAGGTGGCACAGATGGGCACTGATAGGCAGCACTGATAGGCAGGGCCGATGCTTCCACTAGGCAAACTAGGCAGCCGCCTAGGGCGCATTGCCCCCTAGGGGTGCAGCTACGAGTCAGCACTCTCTCTCCATCATAAATGATCCTTGTGAGCTGAGGGGAGGGATGGCAGTGGGGGAGGAAGAAGGGACAGAGGAAGATGCCAGGTGTCTTGGGCAGTGGCGGAACTACCAGGTCCTGGCTTTCCACCACTGTTGGGGGGGGGAGGGGCACAAGTAGCTGGTCTTGCCTAGGGCGTAAAATAGTATAGCAACGGCCCTGCTGATAGGCAGCAGTGATGGGCACTGATGGGCAGCACTGATGGGCACTGATAAGCAGCATTGATGAGCACTGATAGGCAGCTCTGATAGGCTGCACTGATAATTTGGGCACTAATGATCAGTGCTCAGATTATCAGTATAAACAATATACTGATGCACTGTCTTGCTGGTTAACAGCTCTCCTTTCCTCACACAGACACAGCGTGGGAGGAAAGGACTGCTGATAAACGGCAAGTCTGTTTACAGGTGATCAGCTGTGATTGGCCCTTTACTGCGATCTGTGACTTTAAAGCTGAACGTCAAGAAAAGCAATATTGTCTACTTCCTTTTATTATGTGTATTCTTCTTGAATCTTGGTGTGTTTATGTATTTCTTTTAGATCTGTGCAGTAATCCAGTGTGGGACTTTACTTCTGTGCAAGAACTTCCTGTGATAAAGACCGCTCACTGCTGCTCTCTCTCCTTGTGCAGGGTGACTGGTCCTGTCCTGTGGTGGGTGGAGTCTGCTGGGCCCCTCCCACATCTCTTATTTCTGCACAGGCTACGTACAGCACAGTGATAATGCCACTGCAACCTTTACAATGTAATTTTTGGGTTTGCAAAGGCAATCGGTGGCTTTTAAGAAATATATTTAAACAAAAGTTTTTGTGTCGGCAGTTCAGCTTTATGATTAGACTGTTGAACAGACATAGAAGAGCTGATTTGGATACTTACTTCAGCTCCATCTCCTCCGCCATGCGTTTGGGCACCAGGGGTTTCTCCAGACTGAACTCTAGCACCAGGTAAGCCCCAGAATCCACATATTGCTGTAGAGAAGGGAAGGAAAGGAACCCATGGGTGAGTGCCACTTCGCAAAAGAAGTTATTGGAACTCCACAACACACACAAGCACAACAGCAAGGATAGTGGGGATAGTGCTGGGCCATAATGGGAAGGTTGACTTGTATTTTCAATATGTGAGCACCCACTATACAAAAAGGTGGTTTATAAAAATAGCGTTCCATAAAAAATAGCAAAGTAAGTTGATTAGCAAAAAAACCCATTCAATTTCATAAAAAAAAAAAAAAAAACAAAGAGAAAAAAAATTCAAACAGGTTATAACCCTGACTTACTCTAAAATGAAAAAAATAAAAGTTTTGCCTTTAGTGGAAACAAAGAAAGAATGGGAAAGAAGAAGAAGAGAGCAGGAAGAGGAAAGAAGGCAGAAGAAAGAAGAGGAAAGAAGAAAGAAGAAGAAGAAAAAAGGAAGAAGAAGGAAGAAGAAAGAAGAAGAAAAAAGGAAGAAAAAAGGAAGAAGGAAGAAGAAAGAAGAAGGAAAAAGGAAGAAGGAAAAAGGAAAAAGGAAGAAGGAAGAAGAAGGAAGAAGGAAGAAGGAAGAAGAAGGAAGAAGGAAGAAGGAAGAAGAAGGAAGAAGGAAGAAGGAGGAAGAAGAAGGAAGAAGGAAGAAGGAGGAAGGAAGAAGAAGGAAGAAGGAAGAAGGAGGAAGAAGGAAGAAGAAGGAAGAAGGAAGAAGGAAGAAGGAGGAAGAAGGAAGAAGGAGGAAGAAGGAAGAAGGAAGAAGGAGGAAGAAGGAAGAAGGAGGAAGAAGGAAGAAGGAAGAAGGAGGAAGAAGAAGGAAGAAGGAAGAAGAAGGAAGAAGGAGGAAGAAGGAAGAAGGAAGAAGGAAGAAGGAGGAAGAAGGAAGAAGGAAGAAGGAGGAAGAAGGAAGAAGGAAGAAGAAAGAAGGAAGAAGAAGGAAGAAGAAGGAAGAAGAAAGAAGAAGAAAAAAAGAAAAAAGGATGAAGGAAGAAGAAAGAAGAAGAAAAAAGGAAGAAAAAGAAAGAAGAAGAAAAGAGCTGATAACTTGCACTCAAGTAACCAGAAAAGGGTTGACTTGTATTTGCAATATGTGAACATCCACCATACACAAAGGTGGTTTATAAAAAAACAGTTTTATAAAAAATAGCTGGAAAAAGTTTGCTTAACAAAAAAAAATCTTTTTTCGTAGACGAACAATCAACTTAAAATCGACTTGAAAAAAAGGCCAAACCTTTTTTAGTTTAGGATAGAGTGGAGAGTGATTACAACCCCTGTCAGGTCTCTATTTCTGTCTGTGTCCCCTTTAGGGAGATTTGCCCTCTCTATTTGTTTAGTTTACCATTATCATTGAATGTGAAAAGTAATTCCCAAATTTTCTGTTGTCTGTAGAACAGTAATAGTGGGGAAAGCTTCCAATCGGGACACTAGTTCTGGGGACAACCAGGAATTCCTCAGTTTGGAGAGATTTCCTATCACTTCCTGTTTTGGCTATGGAACAGGAAGTGAAAGGAAATCTCCAAATGGCACACAAATAGCAAAAAAAAATAATAATAATTCTAACGAGTTATAACCGTGACTTACTCTATCCAAGATGAAAAAAAAAAGTTTTGTCTTTAGTTGTAGTTTAAATTTGAACTTATTATTGCAGTGTTTACATTTTTGATCACTGTCATATTTGTACAATTTTACCCTTTAATATTTTGTATTGAATAATAAAAGAGAAGTGTGGGATTTCAAAATAACAAATAACCATACTCACCCAGGTAGATGCAACATTGTTGAGCGTCACGCTGAGCGACTGAGCCAGCTGCCCCTCAGGCATCTGGGCAGATACGGACATTAAAGTTGGTATACCTTCGTGGTATGGACGGCTGTGTGATGTCAGCCATCAGCGGGCTTTACCCGGCTGAATCTGGGTCACAGGAGTGGGGAACTATGATTTGGCCCTACTTCTCCATTAAGATTTTAAGATTAGCCTTAAGAGGGAGCTTGACACAGTTACTTAGCCTCCCCCTCGACTACTGAGGAGATATTCGCCTGCACAGGGAGTGCATTGTTTTTAGTGAGTCTGAAGACCCATAGACTTGTTTTTATCCACTTCAGCTCCGGAAGGTTTTACCCCCCTTAATGACCAGGCCGATTCAGCACTGCATTAATTTAACTAAAAATTGCGCGGTCGTGCGACGCTGTACCCAAATACAATTAATGCCCTTTTTTTCCCACAAATAGAGCTTTCTTTTGGTGGTCTGATCACCTCTATTTAGATTTTGTGTTATAAACAAAAAAAGATCGACAATTTTGAAAAAAACAAAAAACAATATTTTTTACTTTCTGCTATAAAACATTCTCAATAAAAAAATAAAAAAATAATTAATTTTTTTATCAGTTTAGGCTAATTTGTGTTCTGCTGCATATTTTTGGTAAAAAAAAATCCCAAAAAGCATATTTTAATTGGTTTGCTCAAAAGTTATCGCATCTACATACTATGGGATAGATTTTTGGACTTTTTATTTTTGTTTTTATTAGTAATGGGGCGATAAGCAATTTTTAGCGGGACTGTGACATTGCGGCCGACAGATCGGACCCCTAACTGACATTTTTGACACCAATACAGTAATCAGTGCTAAATAATATGCACTGTTACTTTATAAATGGCACTGCCAGGGAAGGGGTTAATACTGGGGGTGATCAAAGGGTTAAATGTATGCCTAAATGTGCTTACTAACTGTGGGGGGCTCTGTGACAGGCACACAGAGATCGGTGTTTCAGCTTAGCTGAAACACACAATCTCAGTGTGCCTGTCTAAGAGAAGAGCCGTCTGCTTTGTTTGCATTGGCAGGCGGCTCTCCTCTCAGTTTCTCTGAAGATTGCGGGAGGCCGGCGGAGATCGAGACCGCTCCTTCCCCCGGTCTGCTGTGTCTAATCACAGTGGGAGCGCAGCTCTGGCAGCGCAAGCGCGTCCCTGTAACCGCATGCACATAATCATGTAGCTCTACGTGTTTATGTGCAGCCAAGCCACCCTGCCGCAGTAAATATGCGTGGGGCGGCCAGCAAGTGGTTAAAGTGTTTGTTACCCTAAAAAAAAAAATAGATCCTGTTCCCTTAAGCCTGTTATACAGCACAGTGCTTGTGCTGTGTAATTTGGCCCCTTGTATAACCTAAAATACTTGGCTGATACTGCCTGGTTCTGCCCTCCCCCCTGTAAACTGACCACGGTTTATCGTGGCTGCTGAGCCCTGACACCGTGGTCAGTTTACGTGCCTCCATCATTCGCGGTGTCTTGTCTCTGCTCTCCTTGTCCTCTCCCTGCCTGTCAGCTCCAGACACTGACCGACCCCCCCCTACTGCTGCTATAAAAAACGATATCATCTGAATACTATCCCATCTGTTATTTAATGCTATGTGTCCCAGTGCCTGTGTTGTATAAAAAAAAAAATGCTGATTTCTACCTTATCTTACTTAGAGCGTCTCTTGGCGCTCACGTGACACATCGGCTCTCTCCTCTCTGATAGCTATAGCGGGCGAGGCCAAAAATCCCCCCGCTGACGTCAGAATTGTTTTGAGGATCCTTGCACTAGTGATAAAACCCTAAAAAAACAGTAAACTTCAACTGACTTTCCAAGGCCTTATGTATATCCAGGTAGGCTTATAGACAGAAAGGATAAACAAGGCTAGTTATCCAATGACTGGCTACTTTAAAGATAAGCCCAGAGGAGACCTCACAGACTGAACTACTTTATCCTGTATTCATTTCACCAGCTAAAGACATTCATATAATATTCAGTCACTTCACAATTTCTATGTTGCAAATTATCAGGAGCTTGTGTGATATAATCTGTATATATACAGTGCCTTGCAAAAGTATTCGGCCCCCTTGAACTTTTCGACCTTTTGCCACATTTCAGGCTTCAAACATAAAGATATAAAACTGTAATTTTTTTGTGAAGAATCAACAAGTGGAATGAAATTTATTGGATATTTCAAACTTTTTTAACAAATAAAAAACTGAAAAATTGGGCGTGCAATATTATTCAGCCCCCTTAAGTTAATACTTTGTAGCGCCACCTTTTGCTGCGATTACAGCTGTAAGTTTTGCACATCGAGAGACTGAAATTTTTGCCCATTCCTCCTTGCAAAACAGCTTGAGCTCAGTGAGGCTGGATGGAGAGCGTTTGCAGTTTTCAGTTCTTTCCACAGATTCTCGATTGGATTCAGGTCTGGACTTTGACTTGGCCATTTCAACACCTGGATATGTTTATTTGTGAACGCCCAATTTTTCAGTTATTTATTTGTTAACAAAGTTTGAAATAGCCAATAAATTTTGTTCCACTTCATGATCGTGTCCCACTTGTTGATTCTTCACAAAAAATTACAGTTTTATATCTTTATGTTTGAAGCCTGAAATGTGGCAAAAGGTCGCAAAGTTCAAGGGGGCCGAATACTTTCGCAAGGCACTGTAAACCAATGGGTTATAAACAATTCTACCTGACAAACATAATGGACATATTTATATGATTGTAAATCAGAAAATAATACAAAGATATGTTACACTGGCAAGATATTCCATTGCCGGAAAAACGGTGTTATTATGACTACAGTTTTTTATTGGTAATCTATAATATTAGGAAAATGTGTGTGTGTGTGACATGACTATATTCAAATAATAGTGTGTTTTAGTATTTTACTAAATATTTTGCGTATTCCTTTTGCTCTATATGGAATTAAAACTTCTGATCATCAAAAAAATTGGTACTGTCAAATGTTGCTGCATTAGAAATGTATACTTATCTGATGTTGTTACCAGATCTCCTAACACTACACAATATATATGTATTATGGCTCCTTTCCACTAAGCGGTACGGTACGGTTCGGTTCGGTATGCAATTTTTGCCGTTTCCATTGTGAATGGTACCCTAATTCCGAACCGTACCATACCACTTTTTTGGGACCCTTTTGTTGGGGTACCAAGCACATTAGTACCGTACCAACAGGGTGGAGCTACACTCTGCAGAACCTTGATTGGTTGATAGAGAATCGTCGATCACAGCTTTCCTGCTACACCACGCCTATCATGAAAGGGTACTATTGGCAGTGGAAACGCAAGGTGTACCGTTCCGAACCGTACCGTACTGAACCGAACCGCACCGTACCATTTAGTGGAAACGAGGTATTAGAAATATTACATGGTCACACTTGTATCATGAGGAAGTGCACAGTCCTACAACAAGTTATTTAGAACAAATATATCCCTGGTCTTAGAATGCCACTTGGTGGCTAAGAGAGGCAATGCCTAATCCAATAACGGAACCAATATTTAGCTACATGAACCAGTGGAAAGAAGTTCCACCTTCTGGGCAAGGCTTATTCAAATTTTTATGAACTTATTGTGCAGAACGGTATATAGGACCAGGAGAGGAAGCCATAGGGGACGCTTGACTCGACACGACACACTGCACTTCATTCACACCTCAGACACTTATCACGCCTCATCATTTGACACTTTAAGGGACGCCAAGATGCAGCTTCACCTAGATGAGAAGGCATTTTGGGAAAGGCAGCCAACTTAGGGGACTCTGGTATCGACCAATGTAAACCAGCAGCTATTTTGGAAGGGCAATTATGTTATAATGATCTGTTCCTGATTCATTGAATATTTGAATACTGATTCTTGATTTTTCATAACATTTAGATTATTATTTCCCCGATTTAAAAACCATTGTGGATTTTTCTTCAACTTTATTTTTGTTTTTTTAAATGTTATAATCTTTTTTTTTTTTTTTACGTAGTTTAACTCTTATTCCTGCTGCAGAGGAGTAACTGTTGGCTGCGTAAATCGCAGACTTTTTGCTGATAGTTAATTATATATATATATATATATATATATATATATATATATGTTTTTTTGTGTCTATGGGGAGAAATTGATCCTTTCGTTACATTCATATTGTATCAAAACCCATTAGCAAGTGTTACATAATAATTTGTATTTCATGTAAGATTTTATTTTTGTCCATCCATAATTTTACTTTTTATTGTGAATACATGTCTAGTGAATAAATATTCCATTTGAAGTCTGTATTCATATTGTTTGATCTGTGTTTTTAACCTTCCCAAGTGTGGCTCGGGGTTAAATTTCAGTGCCAAAAGCGGTAACCCCGAGCCACACTCGGGGTACCGCTAGGAAGATCGCTGGATCCTGTAAGAGAGGGTACTCACCTTGTCCCCGGGATCCAGCGATGTATCCCGGCAGTGTGCAGCGGCCGGATCTTCCTCCCGATGCTCTGTGCCCCGGCTTCCGTCTCCTGCGACGTGACGCTCGCAGGGGGGTGGAACCGGCGGCAAATCCAAAAAGTTAAACACACCAAACACACTGATACATTGGAAAATAAAAATATAAATTCACATTAGTTTGCCCCCCAGTGCCCTTTCCTGCAGTTTTACTGTACTTTTAAGGATATATATATATATATATATATATATACACAGATATATATATATATATACGTATATATATATATATATATATATATATATACACATACATACATACATACTTTAACTTATTTATAGTTATTTATTATATTATAATTTAGGATTTTGTGTTTCAAACTTTATCATAATCGAGATGTTATAAAGAAGAACGCACAGAAAAAAAAAAAATCATATGTAAATAGTTGGTTTGGGCTGCTCATTCTTAAGAATTACATGCAAAATAATGGTATCGCTTTCAGCACCTAAAATCGGAAAGAATCATACCGCCAGGGAGGTTAAAAAATAAATCTGACTGGTAAAACTACTCATAATTATCATTCAAGCAATTCCTGACGCAAACACACAACTGATAAGATTATTTAAAAGAAAGCTGATCTGTTTTGCACTTTTATGTAAAATAAAAAGAAATCCTAGTGGCTTCACATTCTCTTTAGGCCTCCACTCATTGCTTTCAGTAGAAAGTGGGTGTTACCTGGCCTTCCACATTGGGAGGTACAGCCTGGGCATTGGCAGCTGCTTGATCGAGGTCCGCCACTTCTGACGACTTCAGCACTGCGGACATCTGCAGGCAAAACAAGGTGAGGCACAAGCTTTTTTTCAAGAGATATATATGATAAAACCATCTTCCACCCCTGGGGCCCGTGGGAGCTTAGGAACGCCTCCAGCTTCACAAGGCTTACCCGTCTGCCCTCCTTCTCCTTGGGGCCTTTCTCCATGCGGCTGGGTGCCGGCTTCACATGTGAAGAGTTGTGGCCTAAAGGAGCGCCTGTGACTTTTCCCATCAAGCTGTTGTTCCGCACAAGATCCCGCAGAACGGACGACTGAACCTTTGTCTGTGTCGAAGACAGAATAAGACAGTGCTAGCTCACCTCTGCATCTAAGTCATGAAAATTTCATAGAAAAACAGAGGCGCCCCTACGTGTAGACTTGTAAACACATTTATTAGTAAAAATATGCACTCACATCCATAAACAGGTGCTCATGAGAAGACCCATTCTGGAGGTTCTGAGATGGGTGGGCAGCAGCACGCACGCTCGGAAACAAGTCGCATCTTCTATGACGTCATCCGCATTTGACTGCAAACCAAGCCTCGTTTTCACCGACAGACTTTGAGCCTCGTTCTTGTATCAAGTTTCGCCGTCACTGCCGGCTACGGCGAGGAGGGCTCAGTCCCAGTAGGATGGCTGCATAGACTGGATGACAACATTCACCACCCACCCATCTTGGAACCTCCAGAATGGGTCTTCTCATGAGTAGGGATGATCGAACGGTTCGGGTCGACCATCGGTTCGACCCGAACATTGACTGTTCGAAATTCGGCCAAATTCCGAACTTTTTGCGGAAAAAGTTCGGAATTCGGCAACCAGAACCGACCAAAATGCAATGGGACAGGAACTGGGCTTTAAAAGCCCCTGATTGGACCAGAACCATCAGTAAAAGCCAATTGAGGGGGCAGGAGGATGCTAGGAATGTGATTGGAGTGACTAGGGGGTCCAGAGGCCAATGAGTAGTGAATACGCCCCCCAGTATATAACATAGCCCCGCCAAATCTCTAGCACTGTAATACAGGGGCTGTGGAAGAGAAAGGAAGCAGTTCTGTTACTCCTGCTGCAAAAGTGTCATTTAGCAATTATTAGTGTGAGGAAAGGGATATCTAGTGTAGTTAGGGTACTATTTTCCACTATAGTTAGATTTAATAATCTAGTTTCTGTAGGGAAAGTGTTATGTGTCAGGGTGACCATAGTGTAGTGTAGGGTGAGCTGACTCTGACTGCTATGCCAGGGTGACAGAATCCATCCATGTCAGGGTGACCGCCATAAGAAAAAGATAATTTTTCTTAGAATTTTTAGTAGAGCAGGGATGGGGCTCCGCTCTTTGTATGCCAGGGTGATCGAATTCATCCATGTCAGGGTGACCGCTATAGGAAAAAGATCGTTTGTCTTAGAATTTTTAGTAGAGCAGGGATGTGGTTCCACTCCTTTCACACCTGGGTGTTTTTTTTGCAGGCGTTTATTGGGCTTTTTTGTGGACGTCTTTGGAGGCAGGCATGACATCTGAACTTCTGTGTAGGGGTATATATACACACACACATATATGTATATATACACATACACACATATTGGTGTAAAAGTAGCGGAACCCCATCCATGCGCTAATGAAATTATTTGCAGGGATGTGGCTCCGCTCCTATCACACCTATATGTGTGTATGTGTATATATACATATATGTGTGTGTGTATATATACCCCTATACAGAAGTTCAGATGTTATGCCTGCCTCCAAAGACGCCCAAAAAATCCCCCAAAAAATGCCTGCAAAAACACACCTGGGCGTTTTTTGTTGCAGGCGTTTTTTTGGCATTTTTTGGACGTCTTTGGAGGCAGGCATAACATCTGAACTTCTGTATAGGGGTATATATACACACACACACATATATGTATATATACACATATGTATATATACACACACACACACATATATGTATATATACACATACACACATATAGGTGTGATAGGAGCGGAGCCACATCCCTGCAAATAATTTAATTAGCGCAGGCATAGGGTTCCGCTACTTTCACACCTATATGTGTGTATGTGTATATATACACACCTATAGGTAGCGCCGCTTCAACCTCTTTTGCACTTTTATTTAATTCTTAACCCCCCGGGGGTTCGGTTGTTGGCTGCTTACACCTAGTACCTATTTTTTCTTTCACCGTACACTCCATAGCGCTGGTCACCTTTGTTTCTTTGCCTCTAGCCCTGTGGAACCCCTGGCTTTGGTTTCTGGACGGCTGCCCTAATACGGTGGACTTTCCTTCCCATCCCACTAAATGACTTTTTTGACTCCTATGGACTTTGGCTTAATTGTGTGGCTTATGCGCCTGTTACATGTTTGTTTTTTATGAAAATTTCATGAATATGCTAGACAGTTCTAACAATTTCATTTGGATTTATGCCTAAATTTTCAATTTATCATTTTCTCCAATATTTCTGACCTAATGGTGAGATTTTATTCCACTTCTGGACCCTGTGACAGGTTGTGACAGCAGGACAAGAAAAGTAGGCCAGCAGTGGTCACCAGACAAGACTACACAAAACAGTAATAATAGGAAGAAAGGATAAAACTAGCCAATGGGGGTACAGACCCCCATTAAAGAATTGTCAGGGAATCTATCCTTTCCTACTCTGTCTAAATGTAAAAAACAATGTTTGGCCAGAGTTGGGCTTGAACCTGTTATAAGATAAATATAGAGACTGTAATTTTCTTCTGAACATTACATTTGCCTGGCTGCTATGCTGTGACAGGGACTTGAATATTTTAGAGTCACTCATCTAACATGAGTATAGGGATAAGAGATTTGGACCTACACCCATCATTTGTTTGCTGCATGCTTAATCTGGGTTAGGGACTCAGACATACAGAAGCCAGACACAGCCAGGAAACTAGCATGGAGAATGGCGATGACAACTCCCATATTTCTCCCATCATAGGTATTCTTTAAAAAGAACTTATGACTAGACCATTCATTTGAAAAATAGCCTTTCGATAACAATATATGTGCATTCAATGTATTTATGCATGTTATTTATCTGTAAAAGCCCCTCTTTTGTAGACATTCAATAGCTTGAAGACTGCTGCTGGGTGCTGCCATCTTTGGAGTGATGACAGCAACATAGCTCCCAACTGTCCCTGATTTCAAGGGACTGTCCCTGATTTGGAACAAAGTCCCTCTGTCCATCTTTCCTCCTCATTTGTCCCACATTTTAGTCTTATGTTTATAGTTGTATATGTATTGAGTGCCAACTTCTTTTTCCTGCTTGGCCAGCTACCGCTTTCATAGGAAAGGACAGACAGTGCCTGTGCAGCAAGCTGGCAATGTCTGCTCCTAATCTGCCAAAACCAGGACCAATCAAAAGGATCAAGCAGAGGATCTTGGGATGTGTAGTCCCGGTTATAAGTAACAATCTCCTGTAGGAAGAATACAATTCCCAGTAGGTGTAATGAGGGGGACACTCAGAAAGGGAGAGACACCATGAGGCAGAGAATGGACAGGAAGGGGTCTGTTTTGGTTGGTGGTTCTGGAATGGGAATCAAGGGGCATCGAAGCCAGGATGGCGGGACAGCCTTTCCCTTAAACATCTCCACAGTTGGATGCAGACTCACCGCCACGGGCACTTCATCGGCTGTGTGAGTACTGACGTAGATATCATTAGGCCTCTGGATCATCAGGCATTCAATTGGGCCTCCTTCAAAAGTCTACCTCAGGCTATCCTGACCAGAGGGCTGTGGTGTTACTGGGATCAGTAAGAGGGCAGAAGCTCACCCACCCTAAGCCCACCTTTAAAGAAACACTGCAAGCGACACTCTTATCTTCCGCCATTGTTTGTGCTTATACAAAAGATACTGCACATTAGTCCATCCTGGTCACTGAGTGTTCCATTTCTCGCATAAAAGTTGGCTGGCTGAAGATACTGGATGTCTCCACCTAAAGGACTCTTGCATCTCTGCTGCCATAATCCAAGGGACTCAGTATAAAATACTTGTACAAGTAAAAGGGGAACTCTTTTACATAAGAAAAGGGTGTAAAATTTGACTTCTGCATTACCATTCATTGCATTATACATTAGAGTTTGTGCTAATGGTCTCAAGACTTTAAGGAAGGGGATTGACACACAAAACATCATTCTCTCCCTTTTATACCGGAGTCCATAGGTTATCTTAAGGCCTACGAATACAGGTATACTGAGATTTATTGCATTGTATTTCTCGTTTCAGGATGATGACAGGGTCTCTTTAAGAAGAGGGTCTCCTAGCCCCTACCATTTGAAATGTATAGTTGACTTGCAGGGCTTATGGTAACCATAATCAACCCAAGACCCAATGTTTGCCACCTACACTCACAATGCCCTTGGGGCAACTTTGATTCTCGATGGGGCTACAAAACTACAGCTATATCTCAGGTGTAGACGATCCTGTAATTTTTGCAGAAATCCAGAGATGAGAATACAGTTATGTTTTTTTAGACTCGTCTGTCTGATTCCTACCTTCTCCAACACTTCAGCCTCCTGGTAGGCCAGAATCCGGTAGGCTCCACGCAGACGCTTCACTCCTGGATACAACAGGGGCACCATGTTCACGTAGGCCACACCATGAAATGATATTTGGGTGTCCTCTTCACTTTGCTGGAAGATATAATGGAAGACTGAAGAATGAACCAATAGCATGAGTAAAGAACTAGCCAAAAAAAGGGGGAAAAAAACAACTTTCTATGGGTTCCCACGTATTTAAAGGAAGAAAAAAGGAAGAAGAAGGAAAAAGAAAGATGGAAGAAGAAGGAAGGAAGAGGGAAGAAGGAAGAAGAAGAAAAAAGAAAGAAGACAGCCCAAGAGTTGATAAGATGGAAGAAGGAACATAGGAAGAAGAAAGAAAGAAGACAAAAGAAATAGGAAAAAGAAAGAAGGAAGAAGAAAGAAGAGGACAGCCCAAGAGTTGTTACCTTGCTCTCAAGTAACCAGAAAAAGGTTAACAGTGTTAATCTCATGCATACCTTTGCTTAATCCCCAGTCCAGCAGCACCAATACAAACTTCCTAGTGCGTAAAAGTAAAGGCAAACTTTTTTTTTTCTTTATAAACCCTTGTTATAACCTCTTTCACGTTTCTTTTTTTCACCACCTGTGTCCTATAGGGGAGATATATGTTCACTTCTTGTCCCATAGATGCAACAGAAAGTAAAAGGAAATCCCTCCAAAATCCCTCCAAAAGATTTCTCCTCTACTCCTGTTCTGGCGACCAATCAAAATTTGGGATTTTCTTTCACTTTCACTCTTGGTGATAACAGTCACCAGGACAAATAGAGTAAATTTCCCTAACGAAGCCACAGACAGCAAAAATAACCCGACAGGGGTTCTAATCCCTCTTCACTTTATTTAAACTAAAATATACAATTATATATGCAGGAAAAAGTGGGTGACTGCATTCCAGTAAAACCACTTTAATTGATACGTATCCGTGCTATGATTAGGCTCTGTATAGCGTGAAACGCATTGGATGTCACCTTCCTCCCACTGTATCAATAAAATTGGTTTTAGCGGAGTGCAATTATCCATATATACTGAACAAAATTATAAACCCAACACTTGTTTTTGCCCCATTTTTCATGAGCTGAACTCCAAGCTCTAAGAAAACCGGGATTCATCCGTGAAGAGAACATCTCTCCAAAGTGGCAGGTGCCATCGAATGTGAGCATTTGCCCACTCAAATCGGTTATGACGACACACTGCAGTCAGGTGGAGACCCCAAAGAGGACGACCAGCATGCAGATGATCTTCCTTGAGACGGTTTCTGACTGTTTGTGAATAAACTCTTTGGTTATGCAAACCGATCGTTGCAGCAGCTGTCCGGGTGGCTGGTCTCAGATGATCTTGGAGGTGAAGATGCTGGATGTGGAGGTCCTGGGCTGGTGTGGTTACACGTGGTCTGTGGTTGTGAGGCCGGTTGGATGTACTGCCAAATTCTCTGAAACGCCTTTGGAGACAGCTTATGGTAGAGAAATGGACATTCAATTCACGGGCAGCTCTGGTGGACATTCCTGCAGTTAGCATATCAATTGCACGCTCCCTTAAAACTTGCGACATCTGTGGCATTGTGCTGTGTGATAAAACTGCACATTTTAGAGTGGCCTTTTATTTTGGGCAGCCTAAGGCACACCTGTGCAAAAATCATGCTGTCTAATCAGCATCTGGATATGCCCACCTGTGAGGTGGATGGATTATCTCGGCAAAGGAGAAGTGCTCACTAACACAGATTTAGACAGATTTGTGAACAATATTTGAGAGAAATAGGTGTTTTGTGTACATAGAAAAAGTCTTAGATCTTTGAATTCAGCTCATGAAAAATGGGGGCAAAAACAAAAGTATTGCATTTATAATTTTGTTCAGTATATGTTTGCATATATTCTTCAGTTACGAGCTAGACTGACATCCAAATGTTGTGGCAGAAAAGGGTGGACCTATTTATGTTGTTATTTATTTATAATTTTTTTAAGTTTTACCCTTAGAGCCGACTTCCAGGGGCGACTTCGGCACGACTTGCACGGACTTCATATAATTGAAGTCAATGCAAGTCGCCTCCAGGTCGCCCCAAAGTAGTACAGGACCCTTTTTCTAAGTCGGAGCGACTTGTGTCGCTCCTATTAGAACGGGTCCTGTGCTAATCAATGGCGAGCGAGCGACCGACCACGACTTGTCAGGCGACTTGGTCGCCTGACAAGTCGCGCTAGTGTGAATGGACCCTTAATTATTCCTCAAGCCTAATTTATCCTAATTTATCTTAAAGTAATAAAAACAAAGATATTACATTTAGAGATGTCCAGTACAGACCTAGTAGGCTTGTCACAGTTAATAAAAGCCTGCCGAGGCCAATGGTCAGGCTGATGGCAGGAACCCCTTCCTGGCACAAGTCTCTCACTCTTTTCAGCATTTTCTAGAATCCTTCATTCTTCTGGGAATGTTTAAAGGAGAAGACGGGGGACTTACAAATTTATTTTGCAAATTATTATTTTAGGTTGCAAGATGACTTGCTACTAATTTGTGAAAAAGTATAGTGTCCATGTGTTCCACTGGCGTCTAGCACCTTGCATAATGATGTTGCTGTAATGCAAAATATATATATATATATATATATATATATATATATATATATATACTCACTCTTGGATTCGGTGTACTCACCTTTTCTGCCTTGCCTGCTTTAGATTTGCTGGTGGTTGAAATTGGCGCTCTCATTATCTCTACCGGCCAGTAACGGCACTCCGCTATCCGCTTCTGTAAGCTGAAAATACACCAATGTCATTCATATGAGCCATACTACATGTGACGGAGACATCTGAATCTTGAAGAAATGCCAACACCTTGGTGAAATTCACAAACAGATAAAATCCACACAGGGGGCCAACATGTTTCGGCGGTTAGGTCTTAGTGATGGACGGAGATGGGGTCACGTTGGCTTAGACAAAATATCTGTAGCGCCCTCCTAGGTAGGTGCTGGGAAAAAGCATTATTATGCTCCATCCGCTTATCAGGGGAGCCTGATCTGTTAGTCTTGCCTGTTGCATGTGTCCAGGTGTGAGTCACTTGGTCTGAGGGAGTGTCCCCACTGTATCCAATAGGGGAGCCTGTTGGAAAGTGGAGGAAACCTAGCCAGAGGCAAACGGGCTTTGTGGCAGTCCCAGTGGGAGGGCACTACCGCAGTGCATCCTGGGACTGACCATAAAAGCCAAGGGCACATGTGACAGGGCATCTTTGGCGGGAAGCAGAGTCCCAGGAGGAGGGTGACGGCTGTCTCTCCTCCTGCAGTCTGAGGAAGGTGGTCACAGGCATTTGGCCTGGTGAGCCAGGCGTGGAGCTGAGCCTGAAGAATCCTGGAAAGCTGACGGTGGAGCTGCAGGCAGAAGTCATCTGGGAAAAACAGTGTTCATGAGTACCAGGGGGCTTGCCAAGGGGTCCGCCCAGGAAGGGGGACCACTCCAGAGAAGTCAGAGGATAGAAGGTCAGCTCACACAGTAAGCAAGAGTAAAGGGGGTGCCAAGTAGAACCCTAAAGAGTAGGGGTAAAGGGGGTGCCAAGCGGGGCCCTGAAGAGTAATTCACTATACAGTTCGCTTATCAAAAACTTCACTACAGTGGCAAGGTGAAGTAGCGGCCTTGCCACACTCAACATAGCTAGAAGTCCAAAAATTGTGCATATTTCATCAAGTTGTAGTATCCCACTTGTCTCTCCTACTACCCCAGTTCTAAAATAAAACCAACAAAAAAAAAACACATCCCCTGGACTATTTTCTGACTGAGCCAAACGCTTAAAGTACTTTGAATTGCTAAGTTGTGCTATGGGTAACCCAGGGGAATCCGCTTCAAGCAGCTCCCCAGGGAGTAGTGCTACATATCTATATTTTTTAAATCCAAGTAAGCTTGAAATAATACATATGAATGTTTTGTCTTTTCCTATCCAGCTCTTGGCTCCCTTTTTTTCACATACTCTAGATTTTGCTTAGACCTTTGCTTACAGAACTCAGTATCTCAAACTGAAGAAATGACTCCTCCCTATCCCTTCCTGCTCTGTTCAGACAGAGTTTCAATGACAGAGAGGCAGTCAAAAGCAAGCTAGAAAAACCATGATGAATCTAGTGTTATGAATGTGTCCTAAATGAAATGTTTATTTGTATAACAAAAAAAAAAAAGATTTGATATTAATATAGAGATATAATCAGTTTATAAAATTCATAAACATAAATAAATAATGAAAAACCATTATGATTCCCAATTTTAGAAGAATGGAGTCTACACGTTACCTGGTCAGTGCGGGCTTATCAAGGTAGCACCTCCTCTCCGTGTCCCACATCACTCTCTTACGTTGGGTTTCGGCTTCCATGCGGAACTCTTTGTCCTGCAGATGGTGCACAGGAACATTTTTATATAGCTTATATTCCATGCTATACATTAGGCCTGATATTTTAACATGTATGAAGGAAGAACTGAGCTTGTCATTAGCAACAAATCAGATTCTACCTTCTATTCTCCCAGTGCAGTGTGATTTTGATAAAGGGTCATGCTTGTTTTTCGAGAACTGAAATAAGTAGAGGACATGCAGGCGGTTTCAGGGAGGATCTCATAAATTGCATAGAGTTATGTAGGTGAGAATATCTAAATTAATTGAGATCAGCCCATCTGCATTCTCCCTGTATTGCCTAACACTGCCCATTGCACACAAAGCTCATCTGGTGACCATGATTACAGTGCTGAGGATTTATGGGGCATGTAGTTCCACAAAATGCTAGGAAATGAAGTGCAGCGCCTGCTCCAGGCATCCTAGTATAGCCGAATATACAAAAGCTCTTTGATGACATCACAGGCAGGGCTGTTGATAAGGCAGTACAGCCAGCTCTCCAGTACCGGGCTTACTGCTGACAATTGTGGCTCTTCTGAATCCCTCTGCAGCGCTGTTGGCTTCTACTTTTCTTTCTCCCTGCGCTGCAGGGGGATCAGTTCTAGGATCTGCGCCCCCTTCCACCTGCTGTTGGACCTCCCTGCATGCTCCGTCTTCCCTGCAGCACTGTTGGCTTCCCTCCTCTCCCACCAACTGCCGTGGCCCGTGGGCACATAGGGTGTGGTTTCAGGACAGAGAGCAGGGAGTGTTGGGCAGGGGAGTAAATAGGTCATATTTTCTGTTCCCTTCCGTTCCTGAATGAACACAGTAAGTGATTAGTATTGATCACTCCTGTGTTCAATCATTCTTGAAGCATAGTGTTTACTATTCTCAGACTTTGATATTCTCGGATTTTGGGGGGGGGGGGGGGGGGCAGGGTGTCTGTCAGGTAGACTGTGTGGGGCCCCATGATTTCTAACAGCAGCCCTGGTCACAGGTACTAATTTATTTTATTTATCCTATCTGCAGCTCATAAACTGAAAATGTTATATGCATTGGATTTATGAATGGGTAAAGGAACAATAGTAGATGAGCTTTAAAGTGAACCTGTTGCTTTGGCTTGAGTGCCCCTGAAAAGCTTGAGGCGTTAGGTTCCATTAATAAAGCTAACACACCACTGGGCCCTTATACCCCCTTCCCAACCAGGCCAATTTTCAGCTTTCAGTGCTCTCACACTTTGAATGACAATTACTCAGTCATGCAACACTTTACCCATATGAAATTATTTTTGCTTTTTTTTTTCTTACACAATTAGAGTTTTCTTTTGGTGTTTTTTTTTTTTTTTTGCACTATAAATAAAAAAAGCCTGAAAATTTTGTAAAAAAAAAAAAAATGCATTTTCTTTGTTTCTGTTATAAAAACTTGCAAATTAGTAATTCTTCTACAAAAATGTTGACCAAAATTTATACTGCTACATTTCTTTGGTGAAAATAACCCAAATCAGTTTATATTAATATTTGTAAAGGTTATAGAGTCTACAAGCTATGGTGCCAATCATTAAAAATTGATCACAACTGATTACACCTGATGTACTGATGGTCTATCTAATTTCTTGAGACACTAACAAGCCAGGACAGTACAAATACCCCCCAAATGACCCCTTTTTGGAAAATAGACATTCCACGGTTTTTAGTAAGGGGCATGGTGGGTGTATTGAAGTTGTCAGGTAGGCTGTATGGGGCCCCATGATTTCAAACAGCAGCCCTGGTCACAGGTACTAATATATTGAATTTATCCTTTCTGCAGCTCATACATTGAAAATGTTATATGCATTGAGTTTGTGAATGGGTAGAAGAACAATAGTAGGTGAGAAGGCAGGACTCCCAGAGATGAGATTTAAAGTGGAGTTCCACCCTATTTTTTAACTTTACACCGTCAGTTAGATTAAAAATACCTAAAAAAGAATTGGATAATTATAATTTTTGTTTCACTTACCTTATTTTTAATGAAAATTAACTTACCTTCCTTCCTCTTCCTCCTTATGTGGCCCAGGCCCCTGACGTCACTTCCTCCATTGCATTGACTCCTGGGAGGTGAGCGTCATCAATCCCAGGAGTCAATGCGTCACTTCCGGTGCAGGCGCGTCATTCTCTGCTAAATGAATTAGAACAGCTTCTGGGCATGCGCAGAACCAGCTGCGGGATGACGCGCCTGCCCCGGAAGTGACGAGCATGGCATTCTGGGACTCCGACATCCAGGAAGAGGGACGCGATGAGGGACGCTCCGGCTTCAGCTGTCCACACCGGAGATGGCAGCGCGTGACAAGAAATTTTCAAGGTAAGTTTTTCTTCTTACAGGTACACTAAGCAGGGGACAGTTCAGAGGCTATCATTGCTTAAATGCACTAACCCTGACTGTCCTAGGGGTATTTTTATCCCCAAAAAATATTTTGACCGGGACTCCGCTTTAAAGTAAACCTGTTGCTTTGGTTTGAGTGCTCCTGAAAAGCTTGATACATTAGGATCCATTCATAAAGCTAACACACCAAGAAAGGATACCTTTTTTCAAAAAAGTGACAGTTATTTTTAGTGGAATCAAATAAGATTTGAACATTTTTCATGTGGCAAAACTTTGTGTTAAAGCTTAGTGTATTGAGCCTATTGTGTTTTCTTTTTCTTAGTTGTAAATGATGAATAGGAATCTTTTTTTAACCCAACTCTGTAACTATCTAACCTCTTTGCGATTCATCTCTCCATCTTCCTCTTCATACGCTCCCCCTAAAATGAATGATTCTGGGATATGCTGAGCTCCTGGCGCCATGATACCGCTCATTGGCCATCTCTTCTGCCTGGACAGAGGTTCACTCTCTCCCCCTGCCTTCAGGGCTCCATTTGAGAAGATCAAATTGAGGTCCTTCTGTGTCAGGAGAAAAACAAGAAGGACCAAGAAAAGTTAAACAACTAGCTTTTGTCTTTTATTTTTCTGGAAAAAAAAAAAAAAAGCAAATATGCTTATTGGGTGGCTCCATTTTTCCAAAATCACCCCCGCCACCAGAAATTTTGCAATAAAACCCAAGCCTAAAGTGATATTAAAGAAATATTTTTTTAAAAATAGCAAACACGGTATACTTACCTGCTCTGTGTAATGGTTTTGCACAGAGCAGCCCCGATCCTCCTCTTCTCGGGTCTCTTGCCGTAGCTCCTGGCCCCTCCCTCCTGTTGAGTGCCCCCATAGTAAGTAGCTTGCTACGGGAGCATCCGAGCAGGCTTGCTCCCAAGCCGCTGCTCTGTGTGTCCATTAACACATGGAGTGTGGCTCGCCCCTGCCCCCGCCTTGTTCTCATTGGTGCACTGACTATTATTGACAGTAGCGGGAGCCAATGGCTGTCTCAGCCAAAAAGGAGGAAGAGACCCGGGAGAAGCACTGCTCTCATGCACATCGCTGAAACCAGATGGAGCACAGGTAAGTATTAGGGGGGATCGGGGGGCTGCTGCACATAGAAGGTTTTTTACCTTCATAGAATGCATGAAGATAAAAAACCTTAAGCCTTTACAACCACTTTAACCACTTGCCCACTTTCAGCGTTCTCACACTTTGAACGACAATTAGTCAGTCATGTAACACTGTACCAATATGATTTTTTTTTCAAACAAATAGAGCTTTCTTTTGGTGGTATTTAATCATTACTGGGTTTTTCTATTTTTTGCACTTTAACCACTTGCCGACCGCCGCCCGACTATATACGGCGGCGGTCAGCCCCTCACAGGCAAAGTGACGTACCGGTACGTCACTAGCCTATGAGCCAATAGGGGGCGAGCACGTGCCGCCGGAGGCGCGCTCCCGCTCCTTCCCTAAGCAGCCCGCGCGTGTGACCGGCGGACCCGATGTCCACCGGTCACTCGCGATCGTCGGATACAGCGGGAGAAAAGCAGGCGGCTAATGTAAACACAGCCGCCTGTCATTGTCCCCTGTGTAACAGCACAGATCATACGGTCCTACTATGTAGGACCGTTGATCTGTGCTGTTACACACACAGCCACATCCAATCACAGTTAGAAGCACACCCCTAGGGACACACTTAACCCCTCCTTCTCCAATAAAGTTAACCCCTTCCCTCCCAGTGTCATTTTTACAGTAACAGTGCATATGTATAGCACTGATTACAGTAGTAATGTCACTGGTACCCCCAAAAGTGTCAAAAATGTCAGTCAAGGGTCCGATCTGTCTGCGGCAATGTCGCAGTCCCGCAAAAAAAAAAAAATCGCAGATCGTCGCCATTACTCTCAAAAAAAAAAAACAATAAAAATTACAAAATTCTTTCCCTTAGTTAGTAAACGCAATAACTTGTGCGCAAACCAATCAAAATACACTTTTTGCGATTTTTTTTACCAAACATAAATTTGTTGACTTCAGATCTTAGTTTATTTAAATCTGAGCACAACAGTATTGTAAACTATGTGCTCATACACCCACATTTGTATTGGTCCACAGTGATCTGTTGTGTAGACAAAAACTAGAAAACTCTGCGTCCAGTGTAGGCGTTTGGTCATCATTTTACACTGTATGCATGTAAACATTAGTGCTAATATTTACACGGGTACAGTGTATAGGACCTTGCTGCCACTGGTAAAGGCCGACCTGTAATAAATAGTGTGTAATCAGCGGGTGCTAATTACACTGTTTACATGTTGGCAGGAATGAGTCATTCCTGGAGAAATGTCACTAGCACACCAAGGATTCCTCAAAATGGGTTCAAAGCTTTATTTTCTTGGTTACATGGTAAACATAAGGCAATGCTTTGGAGCCATGCAGGGCCCCTTCGTCACTTGTCTGTCTGGTGTGCTGGTGACATTTCTTCACTTGGATTGTCTGCGGTTCACAGCCTGTAGTCATTAGAGCACCCAGCAATACCGAATAGCCATGTTTCGGGAACGTGTGAATGGAGAATATTGCGTTTAATTCCTGGGTGTTGGTGCATGCACAGAATGACTTCAACCTTCACTGACTGAAGGACGGGTCATTTTGCGCATGAATGGCTTATTTAGGGTCAATAAGATTTTCACAAGTGACAGGTCCACTTTAAACAACTGCGAAGAGAAGCACACTCTAGCAATTATCTTTATTTCATTTCCTACCATTTATATTTATAAAAAGTATCCTTCTTTGGGTTACCTTGGATGGTTTATTTCTCACCTCTCCAATAGATGGTAGCTGAAGGCTGGTGACATAGTTGTACTGTGGCCCTTGTGGGTTCCAGGACTCAGGGACACAATAAGCAGCTTCCATGGTCACTCGAATCAGATTCCCATTATTAATTTGTGACTCGGTGAGTAAACTTTCCGGGACAGAAACCGCCACCTCCAGACTCGGCTTAAAAAGAAAACAGTGCATAAGAAAAAGGAGGATTAGACTCAGCTCCACTAATACCCTGGGTAAAAGCATAAAGATCTCATTTGAGTGTCTACCAGCTTCCAAGGTCACTTGGTTCAGGTCACCGTTGTATTTGTAATTTGGTAAGTAAAGGCCCCAGGACAGAAAGCACTACTTTTAACATTGGCTAAAACAGAGCACACTGCATGCATATGAAAAATGAGAACTTCACTCAGCTTCCCCAGTACCCTGGGTGGAATCGCAAAGCCCTCATTTGAGTTTCTAGCAGCTTCCAAGATCACTTGGATCATATTTATATTAATAATCTGTGAATCATTGAGTAAAGGTCTAGGGCAGTGTCAGCAGCCTCCAGGTTAGACTTTTAAACAGAAAACACTGCATGTGCATGAAAAAGAAAAACTGTGCTAAGTTCCCCTAATAACCTGGGTGAAATCATATACCTCTAATTAGAGCTTTTAAGGTAATTTGGACTGAATTTTCAATACTAACCTGTCAGAGAGGGCCCTGGGGCAGAAATTGCCACTTCCAGATTTGGTTAATACAAAAAACACTTTTGCCTTAGTGCAGGTTCACACTATAGCGATGTCAGACATTGCATGTGATTCGCACCGCACTGCTATGCAAATCACATGCGATGTCTGTGCGATGCAAATTCAGCCATACACATTGTATGGCTGAATTTGCATCACATTCCAACCAAAGTCATGCAGGACCCTTTTTTTTGGTCTGCACCAGAATTGGATCGCATGGGTATTCACACCTATGCAATCCGATTCCTGTCCCAACTGACAGCTTGCACTGCAATATGCAAACTAGTTTGGGGGGTCATTAACTTTGTATTGACACTCCCAGCAGTTCGCATATGCCAGCGTGAACTGCCTGCTAGTCGGGTGCGATGCGGGTACCCGCAGTGGATTTGCGGGGTTCCCGCATCGCACCAATGTGAACCGGCACTTAATGCTGCTTTAGTATTTCATAATCACTGGCACAGAACAAGAATGCAGTACATAGTCTCTACACTTTTTTTAGGACCCAAAAAGTAAGAGATTCAAAGGATCAACCAGACAGCAAAGCAACTCTCATTTCCAAAAATAAGGGTCAACAATATCAGCCTGCACAGTTCCTTCCAATGACAATAACAATGGAGCACTGTTCCCCCTATTGACACCAATGAATGGGCACAGTTCCTCCAAGTTACACCAATGATGGGGCAAAGTTCCTCCCAACGACACCAATGATGGGACAAAGTTCCTCCCAACGACACCAATGATGGGGCAAAGTTCCTCCCAATAACACCAATGATGGGGCAAAGTTCCTCCCGATAACACCAATGATGGGGCACAGTTCCCCCCAATAACACCAACGATGGGACACAGTTCCTCCCAATAACACCAACGATGGGGCACAGTTCCTCCCAATAACACCAATGATGGGGCACAGTTCCTCCCAATAACACCAATGATGGGGCACAGTTCCCCCCAATAACACCAATGATGGGGCACAGTTCCCCCCAATAACACCAATGATGGGACAAAGTTCCTCCCAATAACACCAATGATGGGGCACAGTTCCTCCCAATAACACCAATGATGGGGCACAGTTCCTCCCAATGACACCAACGATGGGACACAGTTCCTCCTGATGACACTAAAAATGGGGCACAGTTCCTCCCAATGATAGGGCACTGTTTCTCCCAATGACACCAATGATGGGGCACTGTTCCCCCCAGTCATACCAACAGTGCAGCATGATTTTTCCCACCCAGTGACACCAATGATGGGCACAATTCTTGTCACTGACACCAAAGATGGGGCATGGTTTACTCCCACTGATGCCAAGACTTCTTCCACTTCCAATGGCCATAGTCCAGCCCTCTATAGTCTGAAAGAAAATAAACTCGCCCTTGTTTCGAAAGTTTGGAGACCCCTACTCTAGATCATGGGTATACAACCTGCAAGCATTCGCTTGTAGGGGGGTAATAGCAGGGTCTCTACTAACTTTATGGTAAATGTCCTCAGTCTCTTACTGTCTTCTGCAGTATCCTTCCAGTCTCCAACCAAACCTGTAGCACATCCAGAGTCTATGACCATCATTTTTTCTATTATGTCTGTAGTCATCTTACATATACTAAGCATTATGGGTGATGTCAGGGGCCATAGTTAAGGCTCTTTATACTTTGTAAGTTGAAAACCATTGCTCTGATGGTACATTGCAGCAGAAAGAATTACGAAATTCACATAATGGCTCTAGCAGGACAAGCTAGTACTACAATATATGGACACAAGCTCATGAAACCAAGGAAAAATGATATGAAAAACATTAAAAATAATTAATTTAACACAAAGTACACCAGTTGAACCCTCAATGTGGTATAAATACCTTGGCATCTGGGTGAATGTTTTCCAGCGGAGAGCCAGTTGCTGGATACAGTGGCACCGTCATCTTAAAATTACATTCACCTAGAAAAATTTATGCAATCAATATTTACAGGATAGAATGATATAAACGTATTCTTTCCCTCTTTCACAAATCACCATGTCAGCTAACTCTCCAGTCATATATACTGTACTTACTAAGCCATGCTCCCTTGCTCTCGCTCCAGGTATGGGGGAGCATATTACCTCTATTTTTACCAGTGCTCAGGTGTGATTGGCCAAACAGCAGGCCTGAACATGGTCACATGCCATGAATAAGTAGCGCCGAACCCTAAAACTTTACAATTAGTGTTGCAGTGGTGTAGGAACCGGGTTTCTAATTTCTGGGATGGCAGCTTCTACACACACAGGGATATTCCACAGTTTCCTTGCTTTGTAATGTAACTTGAAGGATCTAAGACTGAAGTGCCAAACCAGGCAATAATAGTCCAGAACATATAGAACAATATACAACAAACATATAGAACCATTGCATTTCAGGCAGAAGTCACTCATATCAGGAAGGCCAAAAAATGCAACAAAAGAATATACACATAAATCAATATCATATTTGCTATGATGCCATCCCCTGTCTAAGCTGGGATGGGTCCATAAGTATAAAAGCCTGAGGGGACGGACTATCAGCAGTCATTCATTTTGTCCTGAATGGGTAGTGAATATCTTTTTGACTTTACCAGGCCATACATTCAGCAGGGACCGGCCAAATTTCAATCCATGTATGGGCAGGCTGATTGTACCCAAGTTAATCCATTGATGGACTTGGGTACAACCAGCCTGTTGGATTTTTCTAGATTTGATTACTGCCGGTGGCTATAGCCACCAGCAGTAGTCATTGCATTCTGCCAGCCAAGAAAGCTCCCCGCGCCCCCTGCTGGCAGAATACAATAACACAGCGAAAGGCATTCCCCTATCAACATTGACTGTGTTAATAAGGGAATCGCGCAATGTTCTTACCTTTCACCCATGGTGGAAGGAAAGAAAATCAGATCATATATGGCCTGCTTTTATTTTGCTCTTTATCTCTCTCTCTCTCTTTTTCTTTCATTTTCTCGCCCTTTCCTTCAACCATGTCTCTTAAGTTTTTATCTTCCTGTGGCAGGTGGAGTTTGTAAGTAATAAAAAAAAAAGTCAATAGGAGCCAATTAAAAGGAAGAAGTATAATCATTCCCCACCTTGTAGCAGAGGAAGTAGATCCACAGCTGCCTGTCCCAGAACAGCTGTCTTCTCCTCTTTCTGCTTCTTCTCCTTGGGCAGGATCTCAATGACAGTGACTGCAAGTAGAGGAGGTGAGGATTACCAATCCGATAGAATTATGTAACAATCAAGCTTGAGCTTTCACCACCTGCCAGTTGTTAGTCAACACTGCAGTTTAGGTATTTGCTGTGCACACCTGTATTAATTAAGGAAGTCTTTAAGTAGAGTGCTGGACAATCAGCAAATGCCTAATCAACTCCTGTGTCTTGTTTTTTCTCAGCTTTTCTTTGCTTATCCTGATCATTGGCCTTTTTTTAAGTTTTCAAAGAATAGGGAAGAGTAAAAATCCTTGCCATATTATTTATTGCTGCCAGCGTCACCTAGTTACATTTCTCTTTACTTCTTGTCCTGGAGACACAACAGCAAATTAGAGGAAAGCTTTCTAATAGAATGGACAGCCCATCTTCAAAGGTTTGCACAAGAACATTTACCCTCACCTTTTTCTCTTGTGAAAACTTTAAGTGTCGATCCACACTAGCGCGACTTGTCAGGTGACTTGTCAGCCTGACAAGTCGCGCTCCCTCGCGGTCCATTGACCGCTACAGGACCCATTCTAATAGGAGCGATACAAGTCGCTCCGACTTAGAAAAAGGGTCCTGTACTACTTCGGGGCGACCTCGGAGCGACTTGCATAGACTTCCATTATGTGAAGTCCATGCAAGTCGCTCCGAAGTCGTGGTGCATGGCAATGCACAAGTCGCCCCCGAAGTAGTACAGAGTCGTGTTGCCTTAGTGTGAACCGACTCTAATGAACTTTGAATTTCTTTTCACTTTTTGTCTCTGGGACAACGGTCACCAGGAAAAAAAAAGGGGGGGGGGGACTCTCTGCATTGGGGACACATACAGTAATAAAGACCTAGGGGTAGTTTTAGAGGGGCGCTAGAAATAGATTTTCAAAAGTAATCAAAATGTGGAGAAACTCATTACCTGGACCCAACTGGCCTGTATTTGGCAGCTCAACACAAAGACAAGGATCCCCCAGGAGAGGAGGACATTCATCCAAGTTGGAAAATCCAAGTATAATAGGTCAAATAAAGCATAAAATAAAAATCTTTAGAAGTCCAAAGTCTTTATTGTTTAACTGGTTACAACAAGCAGGGCAAAGAACATCCAAAGCGTTTCAGGGTCACCCAATTTGGCTTAATTAAGGCTGTTTAAAATGGGAGAATGTTAAATGGACTCAAAACTACTTGTATGTGGACTGATCTGCAGGCTGGGGATCATTCAAATAACAGTCAGTGCTAGTTCATAGCAGAAGTGGGAGCTTCTACAAGTTTATACTTTTATACAATTTATACAGGGGCGTAACTACAGGGGTTGCAGGGGTTGCAATTGAAACCGGGCCCCATGCTCCAGGGGGCCTGTGCGGCTCCTCTGTAAACCTGGATAGGAGGGGCGGCGGGGGCGCCATGTAGAGAAATCACTGTCCTCCTTTTTCCTCCTGTAGCTGCAGGAGGAAAATGGAGAAGATTAGTTTCTCTGTATTCTGCCCCCGCCACCCCTCCTATCCAGTTCCCTTGTGTTCTGCTGTCTCTGGGCCCCTGTGTGCTCCCTTGGTCCCCCCCCTACTGTGCTGCCCCTCGCCCACTGTGCTCCTTCCCTCTCCTGCCGGCTGCTGCAGGGGATGTGTCTAGGGTTGCCACCTCATCCCTTTAAACCTTGACACATATTAATTACACAGGTTCTGAGGCTGATATAATGCACATAAGGCACTAATTGAATTTAATTACCCCCTAATCAGCCACAGAACCTGTGTAATTAATGTGTGTCCTGGTTTAAAGGGATGAGGTGGCAACCCTAGATGTGTCGCAATAGAGAACCAGGAAGGGGTCAGTAAATATGTAATTTACCAGCTCCTTCCTTTTCTGAATGGACAGAGTCATAGTCAGTGACATTGTAATAAAAATATAATAAAATGATAAAAAAAATAACAATTAAAATACCAAAAAATAAAAACTACTGACACCAGTGGGTGAACTTCCAGGATCGCAAAGGTCTCACACTTGCGACCGGGCCCTGGCATTCTACCACTGTGGGGAGGCCCCAAGATGGCAGGAAGGGGGCTCACTGCAGAACTTGTGAAAGGGCCTCGCAACGAGAGTAAAGGGCCCCAGGATCAGTGGGATGAGCCCCAGGCTTAAAGGGAAGGGCCCGGCCAGGGGTCCGAGGGGCCCTTCATGGTTTCTTGCACCAGGGCCCTGAAGGTTCTAGTTACGCCTCTGAATTTATAAATTTTTATCATTTACACTTATTCTGGGCCGTTGATTTAGAAATTAATGGAACGGATATCTAAGCAAGGCAGACAAGCAAATAACATTTTCTGAAGGGTCAGTAATGGCTACACTTATTTCATTTATGACAGGTTGGCTTTAAACTCACCTGTGAAGTTTAACACTTTCTACAGTTGCTGAAATATTTCACAATGGATAAGAAAAACTGCCTGGCTTTGACCTCTTTTTGGTAAAATAAACAGCATTCTCCAAGCTGAGTAACTTACCTATGAAAGGTTTGTGGGCCACATCGTCCAGGCTATGGGGGCTTTCACCGCCAAGGTCAAAGCTTGTAGTGAAGTTGTAATCAGTCTGTTGGTCTGGGGTGGCTTCTAGTTTCGGGGAGTCCCCCAGAAGGACGTTGTTGAACTCTGACCTCAGGTAAGTCACCGGCGAGTCACCTTTAACCCCTTTCTGTAAAAAGCATATTCAGCACATAAACACAATAGATGTTTAGAATAATAGCCAACAGTCGGCGTAGGACTTGTCTGAGATAGACATTTGGACAGTCTCTGCTTATGTCAGTCAGTGTCTGCAAGAAAAAAAAAAGCCGGTCAAAGGAGCACCAAACTGGATGGTAAACCATAAGTCCAAATAGCTTTAATGCTTCACACATAAAAGGCAATGCGTTTCGGGGGCAAACACACTCCCCTTTTATCAGGGATTAAGGTTTAGTAAGAACTTGAAAGTACCCAGAAGTATTTCTGCCTATATCTATGTAAGGCTGGCCATACATGATCAATTTTCTGATACAATTTTCCTTTAGATTTACATTAACCACTTAAGCCCCAGCCCTATTTCGGACACTTTTTGTTTACAAGATAAAATCAGTATTTTTTCCTAGAAAACTACTTAGAACCCCCAAACATTATATATATTTTTTTAGCAAAGACTCTGGAGAATAAAATGTCGGTCATTGCAATATTTTTTGTCACGCGGTATTTGCGCAGCGGTCTTTAAAACGCCTTTTTTTTGGAAAAATTTAGAAAAATCACATTTCACTGCATTTAAAAAATACTAAACAGTAAAGTTAGCCCATTTTTTTCTATATTGTGAAAGATGATGTCACCGCGAGTAAATAGATACCCAACATGTTACGGTTTAAAATTGCGCCACCCCCGTGGGATGGCGACAAACTACGGTCAATAGAGATCTCAATAGGCGACGCTTTAAATTTATTTAACGGTTACCAGTTTAGAGTTAGAGTGTAGCTCTTTTTTTTAAATTATTGATCATGCTCTGGCGATCGCGGCGATACCTCACATGTGTGGTTTGAACAGTGATTTCATTTGCGGCTCGACTTCCGTATACGTTTTTTTTGTGCGCGAGCTAACGGTGACGGGGGCGGCTAAATTTTTTTTTTTTTTCCCCATTTATTTTATTTATTTTTTTAACTTTATTACAGTTTAAAAAAAATATATATATCTGATCACTTTTATTGCTTTCACCAGCAATGTAAACATCCCTCGTGACAGCAATATGCAGTGACATGTACACTTTATGGAGGGATCGAGGGTCTAAAAGACCCTAGACCCCTCCACTACACTTCCCTGTATGCAAAACGCCGAAAACAGCGTTTTTGCATACAGCCGTTTTTCAAACTTGCCGCCTTTTGCAGCACAGTAACCCAGAAGTGACGTCACGGGTTATGTCATCGGAGACCCGATCAAAGCCGTTTCTGGCATTGATCGGGACTCCATCCAGCCGGCGGACGTGCCGGCTGGGTGCTCGGGGCTCAGGACGGGAGCCCTGGTAAAAGCCACGGAAGGCGGCGGGAGGGGGGGACATCCCCTCCCGCCCCCCCCCGGGTAACGATCGAGCGGCTCCCGAGCCGCATCGGTCGGTACCGACGGAAAGCCAACCGTCGGCTCTAAACCACGGTACCGGGATGATGCCTCTAGCTAGAGGCATCATCCCGGTACACTACCGCAAAGTTTACCGCCGTCATATGACGTCCACCCAGGGATAAGTGGTTAAACTATATAATGCAAGCGCCTGCCTAATTGGATACAATTGAAAGTTGTTTGGTTTTGACTTCAAATTATATGGTTTTTGGTAAATCTAAAGGAAAATTGTACAAAAGAATTGAACATGTATGGCCAGCCTAAGTGTGAAATGACTGGATTCGAAGAGTCAATGGGGTTGATGTACTAAAATTAAAGAGCGCAAAATTTGGTGCGGCTGTGCATTGTAGCCAATCAGCTTCTAACTTCAGCTTGTTCAGTTAAGCTTTGACAATAAAACCTGGAAGCTGATTGGTTTCAATGCAGAGCTGCACCAGATTTTGCACTCTCCAGTTTTAGTAAATCAACCCCAATATGTCAATAAGTATCAGCATTATAGGCAGTGATAGGTTGGGTCTTTATTGGTTTGGCGTTCCTTCTGTCATCCTCTGCACAAGCACAGTGATCAATAAACCAGGTATTGGTAATTTTGGCAGTGTGGGCGGTGCCAAGTCCTGCTGGAAAATGAAATCAGCATCTCCATAAAGCTGGTCAGCAGAGAGAAGCAAGAAGGGCTCTAGAATGTCCTGGTAGAGGGCTGCTCGGATGTAGATTTGATAAAACACAGTGGACCAACACCAGCAGATGACATGGCTCCCCAAATCATCACTGACTGTGGAAACTTCACATTGGACCTCATGCAACTTGGAATCTGTGCCTCTCCGCTCCTCCTCCAGACTCTGGGACCTTTATTTCCAAATGAATGCAAAAGATTCCACAGTCCGTGATGAATTTGGGAGCTAAGCCATTTCTGTATTATAATTCCTTTTTTTTTATTGGTCTTATGTAATATTCTAATTTTCTGAGATACTGCATTTTGGGGTGTCACTAGCTGTAAGCCATAATCATCAAAATTAAAAGAAAGAAATGCTGGAAATCTATCACTCTGTGTGTAACGTATCTATATAAAATAGGAGTTTCACCCTTTGAATTTAATTACTGAAATAAATTAACTTTTTGATGAAATTTTAATTTTATGAGATGCACCTGTATGTGCTATAGATACATAATATCTATCTATCTATCTATCTATCTATCTATCTATCTATCTATCTATCTATCTATCTATCTATCTATCTATCTATCTATCTAATCTATCTATCTATCTATCTATCTTATCTATCTATCTTATCTATCTATCTATCTATCTATCTATCTATCTATCTATCTATCTATCTATCTATCTATCTATCTATCTATCTATCTATCTATCTATCTATCTATCTATCTATCTATCTATCTATCTATCTATCTATCTATCTATCTTATCTATCTATCTTATCTATCTATCTATCTATCTATCTATCTATCTATCTATCTATCTATCTATCTATCTATCTATCTATCTTAGAGCAAACCTTTCAATGTACAGTCCTGCGGTGTGTCAGTGAAGGGTTAATCGAGTCAGTAGACCCCCCCCCCCCCACACTAAGTGCTATTTATGAAAAGTGTTACCAGATCATGTGCTCGAAGGACCGTGATGTGTACCGGCACAGGGGGGCGAATCAGTGGCATCTCCATAGCGACGGATCTGAACGGAGACAAGAAAGCATGAGATTAGGGATGTAGGTCCCATTACAAGTGTCACATATTAATGCACTCCATCTTAAGGGGTCAGGGGGGGAAATGCAGAGCCAACATAACCGCTGGCCGCCTTCGAGAAACACATCCAATCTGCAACATGCAAACTCGACTTAAAGGGATCGCCTCTTAGGGAACTTAACTACTTGCCTATCGCCCACTTTTACCCCCTTCCTGCCCGGGCCAATTTTCAGCTTTCAGAGCTGTTGCATTTTGAATGACAGTTGCGCGGTCATGCTACAATGTTCCCAAACAAAATTTTATATCATTTTTTGGAGACAGATGTAGCTTTCTTTCTTTATTTTGGTGGCATTTAATCACCACTAGGGGTTTTTTTTTTGCTAAAAAAACTAAAAAAGACCAAAAAGGTTGAAAAGAAAAAGGTTTTCTTAGTTTCTGTTATAAAATTTTGTAAATAAGAATTTTTTCTCCTTCACTGATGTGTGCTGATAAGGCTGCACTGATGAGGCTGCACTGATGGGCAATGGTAGACGGCACTGATGAGGCAGCACTGATGGGCACTGATGACGCGGCACTGATAGGCACTGATGAGGCTGCACTGATGGGCACTGGTATACGGCACTGATGAGGCAGCACTGATGGGCACTGATGAGGCAGCACTGATGGGCACTGATGAGGCAGCACTAATGGGAACTGGTGAGGCTGCACTAATGGGCACTGATGAGGCAGCACTAATGGGCACTGGTAAGGCTGCACTGATAGGCGCTGATGAGGCAGTACCGATGGGCACTGATGAGGCAGCACTGATGGGCACTGATGAGGCTGCCCTGATGGGCACTGATGAGGCTGCACTGATGGGCACTGATGAAGCAGCACTGATGGACACTGATTAGGCAGCACTGATGAGGCTGCACTGATGGGCACTGATGAGGCTGCACTGATGGGCACTGATGAGGCTGCACTGATAAAGAGGCACTAATATGCAGCACTGATGAAGCTTCACTGATGGGCACTGATGAGGCTGCACTGATGAGGAGGCACTAATATGCAGCACTGATAAAACTGCACTGATGGGCACGGAGGAGGAGGCACTGAAAGGCAGCACTGACTGGCATCACTGCTGGAGCTGCACTGATTATCGTACCCTGATTATCATTTCAGATTTCCCCTGTGGTGAAATATCGCTGATTGGCTCTCCCCTCCTCTCCTCACACTGATCACATGGGTAAAGGGCCTCATCATTAGCTCTTTACCGAGATCGGTGATGCGCCATGTCTCAGGGGCAGAGCACACTACTGATCGCCTCACTGTACGCTCCTGCGGGCGCGCGAGTGTAGCGAGAGTGGGACGATGTCATATGACGTCTTATAAAAAAATAACGGCTGCCCACCCATCATTTGTCATGGCGACAGGTGGGAGGTGCTTAAAGTGGAACTTTATGTAAAAAGTTCAAAATGGGCGAGCGGATGGAATTTTTAACACATGCTTTGTCTCTTCTGCATTAAAGTTACTTACCTGCCTGTCCTCCCTTGTACAGTGATCCTGCAGCTCAGTGTTCAAGTTTGGCAATGACCAACTCCTGAGCATAAGCAGGAGTGACCCCACCTCCACCTGACCAATAAAAGCAGCTGGCAACTGAAACCCGGAAGCTGGAGGCCCGTCAGCCACTGGCGTGTAGCTCCAGGGACATTATATCATTGGACTGCGGGTGAGTATAGTTCTGCTATAAAAACTGTGCTGAAAGAAAGATGGAGGAGGGTGCTATGAAAATGCTAGGTGCCTGGCTGTCTCTGGCTTCAATCATTTCTGAGCCATGGACTTGTCACATGCAGCAGGTTAACCTGTGCTGAAGTGAATACTTCTGACCTGCCTACTTTTTTCAGGCACTAAAAAAACAATAAGTAATAAGGATATGTAATATAAGGAGCACTTCTCTCTTTAACTACTTGCCGCCCGCCCACCGTCAAATGATGGCAGAGTGGTGGGGCTCTCGTTCTGGGAGGACGTCATATGATGGCGCCCCAGAATGGCCGGTCTCACGCGCAGTGTGGCGATCGCGGCGGCGCCATGTTCCTAGGACACTGCGTGACCCCGACCTTGGTAAAGTGCCAATGACGTAGCTCTTTACCCATGTGATCCGCTGTGTCCAATATCAGCTGGTCACATATAAATGCGGAAGTGCCGTTTATCGCTGGTCCTCGCCTCACACTGTCAGAGTGCGTGGTGAGGAGAGCCGAGCAGCAGCTCCTCCTCAAAGGGAAATCTAGGACAAGTAATCAGGGCACTGATCATCAGTGCCCTGACAACAGTAAAGCAAAAACACCAGCATCAGTGACACCAATCAGTGCCCACCAGTGACCTCAATCAGTGCCCACCAGTGACCTCAATCAGTGCCCACCAGTGACCTCAGTCAGTGCTCACCAGTGACCTCAATCAGTGCCCACCAGTGACCTCAATCAGTGCCCATCAGTGCCCACCAGTGACCTCAATCAGTGCCCACCAGTGACCTCAATCAGTGCCCATCAGTGCCCACCAGTGACCTCAATCAGTGCCCACCAGTGACCTCAATCAGTGCCCACCAGTGACCTCAGTCAGTGCCCAGCAGTGACCTCAGTCAGTGCCCATCAGTGCCCACTAGTGACCTCAATCAGTTCCTACCAGTGACCTCAATCAGTGCCCATCAGTGCCCACCAGTGACCTCAATCAGTGCCCACCAGTGACCTCAATCAGTGCCCACCAGTGACCTCAGTCAGTGCCCAGCAGTGACCTCAGTCAGTGCCCATCAGTGCCCACTAGTGACCTCAATCAGTTCCTACCAGTGACCTCAATCAGTGCCCATCAGTGACCTCAATCAGTGCCCACCAGTGCTGCCCATCATTGCCCATCAGTGCTGCCTGTCAGTGCCCACCAGTGCAGCCTATCAGTGCCCATTAGTGCAGCCTATCAGTGTCGCCTCATCAGAGTACACCAGTGAAGGAGAATTCATAAGAATTCATAATGAGTGGATTACCCTAACACAACGAATAGCTACTGTACAAGGCGTGCTGTGAATGCTAACTGTCACAGTTGCTTGTGCTCTCAACCAAATCATCAAGCCATCAAATGGCTGGTGTCATAACTGACCAACCAGGGCAACTGCCAATCAAAGAGATGCTAAGATGGCAAGCTTCCTTGGCTGTAAAGGATGGAGGGGGGTAAGTTCCTCTCTAACATAACCATATTGGATCGCTTAACCACTTGAAGACCCCCCACCATAGATACACTGCGGCAGGGCGGGCGCTCTGCGCCAGATCACGTACCTAGTACGCGGTCTGACATTTCCGGGTCTGGGGCGCATGCGCGCTGCCAATCCCATTGCTTCCACACACAGCGGGAGCCCAGCAGTGGGTACCGCGGACTCGATGTCAGCCCCTCCCCTGATTGTACAGGCAGAACGGCCATCTGTAAACAAGGCAGATTGTCATTCTGTCAGTAGGGAAGACATTAATCCTGTGTCTCTGCAAAGCAGGGATATGGATCCATGCCTTCCCCTAGTAAAAGCACCTCCCCCACAGTACACAAACACTGGCTAGGGACACATTTAACCCTCTGATCGCCCTCTGATGTTAACCCCTTCCCAGCCAGTGTCATTAGTACAGGGACAGTGTATATTTTTTAACACTGATCACTGTATCAGTGTCAGTGGTCCCCAAAAAAGTGTCAGTTAGTGTCTGACTGTCTGCCACAATATCGCAATCCCACTAAAAGTCACTGATTGCCACCATTACAAGTGAAAAATGAATAAAAATTATCCCATAGTTTGTAAACGCTATAACTTTTGCGCAAACCAATCAATATACGTTTGTTAGGTTTTTTTTTTTTTTTACCCAAAATATGTAGCAGAATACAAATTGGCCTAAACTGATGAAGAAATTAGATTTTTTAAATTTTTTTTATTGGATATTTTTTATAGCAGAAAGTAAAAAAAATATATATATTTTTTCAAAATTGTCGGTCTTTATTTGTTTATAGCGCACAAAATAAAACCGCTGAGGTGATTAAATACTATTTAAAGAATGCTCTATTTGTAGGGAAAAAAGGACATACATTTTTTTTTTTGGGTACAACGTCGCAGAGCCGCACAATTGTCAGTTAAAGTAATGCAGTGCCGTATCACAAAAAATGGCCTGGTCATGAAGGGGTGTAAATCTTCTGGAGATCAAGTGGTTAAAGTGCTTGTAAACCTCAGACATGAAATATGAACAAAGCATAACCCCTATATAGTGTGTTCTTGTCTCAATTAACCACTTCAATACAGGGCACTTTCCTCCCTTCCTGCCCAGGCCAATTTTCCCCTTTTAGCGCTGTTGCATTTTGAATGACAATTGCGCGGTCATGCAACACTGTACCTGCACCAAATTTATGTAATTTTCCCCCCACAAATAGAGCTTTCTTTTGGTGGTATTTGATCACCTGTGGGTTTTTTCCTTTTTGCTAAACAAATAAAAAAAGACCGAAAAGTTTGAAAAAAAAAAAAAAAGTTTTTTTGTTTATGTTATACAAATTTGTAAATAAATACGTTTTTTCCTGCACTGATGAGACTGCACTGACAGGCATTGATGAGGAGGCACTGATGGTGTGGCACTGATGGGGTGGCACTGATATGCGGCACTGATAGGTAGCACAGATATGCAGCATTGGTGGGCACTGATAGGCGGCACTGCTGGGCACTGATAGGCGGCATTGATGGGCACTGATAGGTGGCACTGACGGGCACTGATAGGTGGCACTGATGGGCACTAATGGGCACTGATAGGCGGCACTGATGGGCGGCACTGATGCGCACTAATGGGCACTGATAGGCGGCACTGGTGGGCAATAATGGGCACTGGTGGGCGACACTAAAGGATGGCAATGATGGGCACTTGTGGGCAGCACTGATAGGGAGGGCACTGGCGGGCAGCATGGATGGCGAGGGCAATGGGGGGCTCCCTGAGCCCTGATTGCCATCCCTGGTGGCCATAGTGGGCATCCCTGGGGTCATAGTGGGCATCCCCGGGGTCATAGTGGGCATCCCTGGTGGTTCTAGTGGCATCCCCCCCGAGGGTCTGCACTGGTAATCAATGATCTGATTACCAGTGCCGACCCCCCCCCCCCTGTCAGGGGAACCGCCGATCGGCGCTCCTTTACTCGTGCCTGTCAGGCACGAACTAAGGAAAGCCAATCAACGGCTGTTCCTGTTTACGATGTGACCAGCCGTGATTGGACACGGCTGATCACATGGTAAAGAGCTACGTCAGTAGTCTCTTTACCGAGATCGGAGATGCAGGGTGTCAGGCTGACACCTCGCATCACCGATCGCCGCTCTGCGCGCCCCCGGGGGGCGCCCAGAGCTGTGTTATCCTGCCGCCGTCATATGACGTCCGGTCAGGATAACACAACCACATTCCCGCCATCAATTGCCTATAGGGCGGGCGGGAAGTGGTTAATAGCACCAAATGTAATTTCTGTCTGCAGTTTCCTTCCTCTGCTATCAGCATGAGTTATTTCTGACAAGTTTTCCTGACACCAAGACAAAGATGGTGACAGGGGAGGGAGCCTCAGCTCTGTTCCTGTGAGCTATATGATGGTATAATTGTCCCTTCCCTCCAATCAGCATTCAGGACTCTCCTCACTAAGCTCTGCAGAGTGTAATTTCAGCTCTCCGCCCCCTTTATTCTGAACAGAGGTAGAGAAGAGGGGCTGCAGATAAACAGGTACAACTTATGTAGGAGGATTTGTTTCATCTCAATGTATCACCTGAGGATAGTCCCTTCACTGGGTATATGGAAGGGTTTACAACCACTTTAAGTGTGGCTTGGCCTATTGGCCATGACAAGGACAGGTGCATGGTCCCAGAGCCTGTCCATCCAGGGCCATACACCCATCCCTGTGTACCTGTTAAGCTCAGATGGGCTGCTGAGTCTGTACAGCCGATGCCTCTCCATTTATCTATATACAGTACACTGCCTGCACACAGCTCAGTGCTAGGATGAGGAAACAAACAGCTCTATGTGCTCTATGGGGCTGAGCGCCAATGTGAATGCGCCCTAGATGACAATTCTACCTTTGGGCATGTTTTGTAATAGAGCCAATTGTAAAGACTAAATAAAGATCAATGCTACTGATAATTAGGCACCAATCACCTCCATGAAGGTGTGCCGGTGCATGTGTGCTTTTGCACAATTTTGCTTGGCGCGTTTAGGGCAGCCTATTCATTTCACCGGATAGCCCTACTTGTGAGATTCGCACAGGAGAGGTGCATGGACATTTTTTCAAAACTACGCCGCACTAAAACGTGTGTTAGCAAGGTTGCATTGGGGTCCCATTAGGGACTCCGCCACAAGCCTGCATAAGGGATGCATGTTTGGCATGTAAATGTTCCTGCAATGCACAAACGCGACCCTAGCCTTACCTGTTTGTGTCTGCCATTTATCCTACTTCTGTATTGTTACATTGTGTATTATTAATGATACTTACCAGTAGGTGGAGGCATTGAGCTAAATTACCAATGGTCTGGTCTGGTCTGGTCTGGTCTGGTCTGGTCTGGTCTGGTCTGGTCTGGTCTGGTCTGGTCTGGTCTGGTCTGGTCTGGTCTGGTCTGGTCTGGTCTGGTCTGGTCTGGTCTGGTCTGGTCTGGTCTGGTCTGGTCTGGTCTGGTCTGGTCTGGTCTGGTCTGGTCTGGTCTGGTCTGGTCTGGTCTGGTCTGGTCTGGTCTGGTCTGGTCTGGTCTGGTCTGGTCTGGTCTGGTCTGGTCTGGTCTGGTCTGGTCTGGTCTGGTCTGGTCTGGTCTGGTCTGGTCTGGTCTGGTCTGGTCTGGTCTGGTCTGGTCTGGTCTGGTCTGGTCTGGTCTGGTCTGGTCTGGTCTGGTCTGGTCTGGTCTGGTCTGGTCTGGTCTGGTCTGGTCTGGTCTGGTCTGGTCTGGTCTGGTCTGGTCTGGTCTGGTCTGGTCTGGTCTGGTCTGGTCTGGTCTGGTCTGGTCTGGTCTGGTCTGGTCTGGTCTGGTCTGGTCTGGTCTGGTCTGGTCTGGTCTGGTCTGGTCTGGTCTGGTCTGGTCTGGTCTGGTCTGGTCTGGTCTGGTCTGGTCTGGTCTGGTCTGGTCTGGTCTGGTCTGGTCTGGTCTGGTCTGGTCTGGTCTGGTCTGGTCTGGTCTGGTCTGGTCTGGTCTGGTCTGGTCTGGTCTGGTCTGGTCTGGTCTGGTCTGGTCTGGTCTGGTCTGGTCTGGTCTGGTCTGGTCTGGTCTGGTCTGGTCTGGTCTGGTCTGGTCTGGTCTGGTCTGGTCTGGTCTGGTCTGGTCTGGTCTGGTCTGGTCTGGTCTGGTCTGGTCTGGTCTGGTCTGGTCTGGTCTGGTCTGGTCTGGTCTGGTCTGGTCTGGTCTGGTCTGGTCTGGTCTGGTCTGGTCTGGTCTGGTCTGGTCTGGTCTGGTCTGGTCTGGTCTGGTCTGGTCTGGTCTGGTCTGGTCTGGTCTGGTCTGGTCTGGTCTGGTCTGGTCTGGTCTGGTCTGGTCTGGTCTGGTCTGGTCTGGTCTGGTCTGGTCTGGTCTGGTCTGGTCTGGTCTGGTCTGGTCTGGTCTGGTCTGGTCTGGTCTGGTCTGGTCTGGTCTGGTCTGGTCTGGTCTGGTCTGGTCTGGTCTGGTCTGGTCTGGTCTGGTCTGGTCTGGTCTGGTCTGGTCTGGTCTGGTCTGGTCTGGTCTGGTCTGGTCTGGTCTGGTCTGGTCTGGTCTGGTCTGGTCTGGTCTGGTCTGGTCTGGTCTGGTCTGGTCTGGTCTGGTCTGGTCTGGTCTGGTCTGGTCTGGTCTGGTCTGGTCTGGTCTGGTCTGGTCTGGTCTGGTCTGGTCTGGTCTGGTCTGGTCTGGTCTGGTCTGGTCTGGTCTGGTCTGGTCTGGTCTGGTCTGGTCTGGTCTGGTCTGGTCTGGTCTGGTCTGGTCTGGTCTGGTCTGGTCTGGTCTGGTCTGGTCTGGTCTGGTCTGGTCTGGTCTGGTCTGGTCTGGTCTGGTCTGGTCTGGTCTGGTCTGGTCTGGTCTGGTCTGGTCTGGTCTGGTCTGGTCTGGTCTGGTCTGGTCTGGTCTGGTCTGGTCTGGTCTGGTCTGGTCTGGTCTGGTCTGGTCTGGTCTGGTCTGGTCTGGTCTGGTCTGGTCTGGTCTGGTCTGGTCTGGTCTGGTCTGGTCTGGTCTGGTCTGGTCTGGTCTGGTCTGGTCTGGTCTGGTCTGGTCTGGTCTGGTCTGGTCTGGTCTGGTCTGGTCTGGTCTGGTCTGGTCTGGTCTGGTCTGGTCTGGTCTGGTCTGGTCTGGTCTGGTCTGGTCTGGTCTGGTCTGGTCTGGTCTGGTCTGGTCTGGTCTGGTCTGGTCTGGTCTGGTCTGGTCTGGTCTGGTCTGGTCTGGTCTGGTCTGGTCTGGTCTGGTCTGGTCTGGTCTGGTCTGGTCTGGTCTGGTCTGGTCTGGTCTGGTCTGGTCTCAATTTAGAAATTAAAAAAAAAGAACAGTATCGCCTCCTGCATGCCTGTAAACCTCCTTTCACTGCCCTCTGAAAAGTGACCTACCATGAAGTGCTTTTCATATGGGGGGAGGGGGGCTGCTAGTTTGAAAGGAACCAAAAACAAAAATATAATATATTGCAGCTTACCAGACCTTACATGCGGCGGCTGCATTTATTTTATTTTTTCAGGCTGTTTGATTTCTAATTTTCACCTGGTGGTCCTGGCAGTAACACGTCATATTTTTTTTTTTTTTTTAGGGGGGGGGGGGGGGGGGACTCTACACTGTACCAGAGCAACAGAAATGGGAGAGACTACAAAAACCTCCCCCTTCCTCCTCTCCATGAGATGTGGGATGAGGGGTGTTGTAGTCCTCAGAGACAGCAGGGGACAATGTAACTGATAGCAGCCAGCATAAGCAGAGAGTTATCAGCTCACACGATTTCTGGCAGGATCAACAGGTCATTTTGTACTTGAACAGTTACAATGTACTTGAACCAATCCTTCAACTGGTTGTGATTTATTGACCCTCTCTGTCTTCCTCCTGTCACCTACAGTGAGGGAAAAAAGTATTTGACCCCCTGCTGATTTTGTACGTTTGCTCACTGAAAAATAAATGATCAGTCTATAATTTTAATAGTAGGTTTATTTTTACCAGCGAGAGACAGAAAAACAACAAAAATATCCAGAAAAACACTTTATAAGTTATAAATTGATTTGCATTTTAACCACTTACCCACCAGGCCTATTTTTGACACTTTTGGTTTACAAGTAAAAAAAAAAGTATTTTTTGCTAGAAAATTACTTAGAACCCCCAAACATTATATATATATAAATAGATACCCAACATGTTACGGTTTAAAATTGCGCACACCCGTGGGATGGCGACAAACTAATGTTAATAGAAATCTCAATAGGCGATGCTTTTAAAAAATTTTAACGGTTACCAGTTTAGAGTTAGAGTGTAGCTCTTTTTTTTTAAATTATTGCTCACGCTCTGGCGATCACAGCGATACCTCACATGTGTGGTTTGAACAGCGATTTAATTCACGGCGCAACTTCCGTATACGTTTTCTTTCGTGCGCGAGCTAAGGGTGACGGGGGGCGGCTAACATTTTTTTTTTCCTATTTATTTTATTTATTTTTTTAATTTTAACACAGGTTTAAAAAAAAAAAAAAATTGGATCACTTTTATTGCTGTCACAAGCAATGTAAACATCCCTTTTGACAGCAATATCCAGTGACAGGTACTCTTTATGGAGGGATCGAGGGTCTAAAAGACCACAAACCCCTCCACTGCACTTCCATGTATGCAAAACGCCGAAAACTGCATTTTTGAATACACTCGTTTTTTGAATCTGCCGCCTTTAGCAGCCGAGTAACCCGGACGTGACGTCATGGACGCCGCCTCCGGGTTACGTCATCGGAGACCCGATCGAAGCAGCATCCAGCTTAGATCGGGACTCCATCCAACCGGCAGACGTGCCGGCTGGGTGCTCGGGTCTCCCGGTGGGACAGGAGACACGGGCAGAGCCGCAGAAGGCGGTGGGGGAGGGGGGGACATGTCCCCTTCCGCTCGCCGGGGGGTAACGATCGAGCAGCATCGGTCGTTACCGCCAGAAAGCCGAACGCCGGCTCTAAACAGCGGTACCGGGATGATGTCTCTAGCTAGAGGCCTCATCCCGGTATAACCACGCAAAGTCAGCCGACGTACCCATACGTCACTTTGCAGTAAGTGGTTAATGAGTGAAATACCCAGCCGCCAGCCCTGTGGATCGGCTTCCCCGCTGGCGAGTGGGCACGGCGCGCCCACAGGACTGCTTCCCTGAACCGCCGTACAGGTATGGCAATTTGTGGGAACCTGCCGCTGTATAATTGTGGCGGCTGGTCGGGAATCCTCGTGGTTAATGAGACATCCAGGGTCTAAAAGACCCCCAATGTCCACAACATACAAGGCCATTCACAGCATCACCCCCAGCTACATCACTGATCCCACCTGCATATATCGCCCAAATCGTCCTCTCCGCTCCTCCGAAGACCTCCTGCTCTCTAGCTCCCTTGTTACCTCTTCCCACACTCGCTTCCAGGACTTCTCAAGAGCCTCTCCCATCCTCTGGAACTCCCTATCCCAGTATGTCCGGTCAGCTCCTACCCTGTCCACCTTCAGGCGATCTTTGAAAACGCACTTATTCAGGGAAGCCCACCCCACCTCCACCTAAGAACTGTACCCGGGTCACCTCCATCAGCTATTCCCTTTTGTACCTCCTCCCGCTCCCTTTAGATTGTAAGCTCCATGAGCAAAGCCCTCCCTCCTATTCCTTCTGTATTGTTAATTGTGTCATCCCTCTTTATATTGTACATTGTGCCATCCCTCTTTATATTGTAAATTGTGCCGTCCCTCTTTATATTGTACATTGTGCCGTCCCTCTTTATATTGTACATTGTGCCGTCCCTCTTTATATTATATATTGTGCCGTCCCTCTTTATATTATACATTGTGCCGTCCCTCTTTATATTATACATTGTGCCGTCCCTCTTTATATTGTACATTGTGCCGTCCCTCTTTATATTGTACATTGTGCCGTCCCTCTTTATATTGTACATTGTGCCGTCCCTCTTTATATTGTTAATTGTGCCATCCCTCTTTATATTATACATTGTGCCGTCCCTCTTTATATTATACATTGTGCCGTCCCTCTTTATATTGTTAATTGTGCCATCCCTCTTTATATTATACATTGTGCCGTCCCTCTTTATATTATACATTGTGCCGTCCCTCTTTATATTGTTAATTGTGCCGTCCCTCTTTATATTGTACATTGTGCCGTCCCTCTTTATATTGTACATTGTGCCGTCCCTCTTTATATTATACATTGTGCCATCCCTCTTTATATTGTACATTGTGCCGTCCCTCTTTATATTATATATTGTGCCGTCCCTCTTTATATTATACATTGTGCCGTCCCTCTTTATATTATACATTGTGCCGTCCCTCTTTATATTGTACATTGTGCCGTCCCTCTTTATATTGTACATTGTGCCGTCCCTCTTTATATTATACATTGTGCCGTCCCTCTTTATATTGTACATTGTGCCGTCCCTCTTTATATTGTACATTGTGCCGTCCCTCTTTATATTGTACATTGTGCCGTCCCTCTTTATATTGTACATTGTGCCGTCCCTCTTTATATTGTACATTGTGCCGTCCCTCTTTATATTGTACATTGTGCCGTCCCTCTTTATATTGTTAATTGTGCCGTCCCTCTTTATATTGTACATTGTGCCGTCCCTCTTTATATTGTAAATTGTGCCGTCCCTCTTTATATTGTACATTGTGCCGTCCCTCTTTATATTGTAAATTGTGCCGTCCCTCTTTATATTGTAAATTGTGCCGTCCCTCTTTATATTGTACATTGTGCCGTCCCTCTTTATATTATACATTGTGCCGTCCCTCTTTATATCGTACATTGTGCCGTCCCTCTTTATATTGTACATTGTGCCGTCCCTCTTTATATTGTAAATTGTGCCGTCCCTCTTTATATTGTACATTGTGCCGTCCCTCTTTATATTGTACATTGTGCCGTCCCTCTTTATATTATACATTGTGCCGTCCCTCTTTATATTGTACATTGTGCCGTCCCTCTTTATATTATACATTGTGCCGTCCCTCTTTATATTATACATTGTGCCGTCCCTCTTTATATTATACATTGTGCCGTCCCTCTTTATATTATACATTGTGCCGTCCCTCTTTATATTGTACATTGTGCCGTCCCTCTTTATATTGTACATTGTGCCGTCCCTCTTTATATTATACATTGTGTCGTCCCTCTTTATATTATACATTGTGTCATCCCTCTTTATATTGTACATTGTGCCGTCCCTCTTTATATTGTACATTGTGCCGTCCCTCTTTATATTGTACATTGTGCCGTCCCTCTTTATATTATACATTGTGCCGTCCCTCTTTATATTGTTAATTGTGCCGTCCCTCTTTATATTATACATTGTGCCGTCCCTCTTTATATTATACATTGTGCCGCCCCTCTTTATATTGTACATTGTGCCGTCCCTCTTTATATTGTACATTGTGCCGTCCCTCTTTATATTATACATTGTGCCGTCCCTCTTTATATTATACATTGTGTCATCCCTCTTTATATTGTACATTGTGCCGTCCCTCTTTATATTGTACATTGTGCCGTCCCTCTTTATATTGTTCATTGTGCCGTCCCTCTTTATATTGTACATTGTGCCGCCCCTCTTTATATTATACATTGTGCCGTCCCTCTTTATATTGTACATTGTGCCGTCCCTCTTTATATTGTACATTGTGCCGTCCCTCTTTATATTATACATTGTGTCGTCCCTCTTTATATTATACATTGTGTCATCCCTCTTTATATTGTACATTGTGCCGTCCCTCTTTATATTGTACATTGTGCCGTCCCTCTTTATATTGTACATTGTGCCGTCCCTCTTTATATTATACATTGTGCCGTCCCTCTTTATATTGTTAATTGTGCCGTCCCTCTTTATATTATACATTGTGCCGTCCCTCTTTATATTATACATTGTGCCGCCCCTCTTTATATTGTACATTGTGCCGTCCCTCTTTATATTGTTCATTGTGCCGTCCCTCTTTATATTGTACATTGTGCCGTCCCTCTTTATATTGTTAATTGTGCCGTCCCTCTTTATATTGTTAATTGTGCCGTCCCTCTTTATATTGTACATTGTGCCGTCCCTCTTTATATTATACATTGTGCCGTCCCTCTTTATATTATACATTGTGCCGTCCCTCTTTATATTGTACATTGTGCCGTCCCTCTTTATATTGTACATTGTGCCGTCCCTCTTTATATTGTAAATTGTGCCGCCCCTCTTTATATGGTAAAGCGCTGTGTAAACTGTTGGCGTTCTATAAATCCTGTACAATAATAACAGACGTCTCCCCTGTACATGTTTTGCTGGCCATGCGTGCCGGGGACACTGAGAGGTGGACTCAGAAGTGAGGTCAAAGATGTCGCTTTCCAGCTCGGAAAAACAAGGAGGGGAGGAGAGCAGATGTGTGTCCGCTCCTCTCCCTCCCCTCTTCCCGGGGTCACCCGCTATGTCCGTTCCGGGCCCAGAGATGGGCAAGCAGAACCTGGGATACATGGTGGGGCGTGTGCGGGCAAGGGGGGGGAAGTGTTACCGGGGTGTGTGGGAGGAAACGGGCGGCATGGTTCCATCGAACAGGCCCCGCCCCCACACACACTGTCTGGCGGCAAAAGGGTTAAAGGCAAACTTCAGCCAAAATAGGTTAAAGTGACACTAAAAAGGATATCCCTGTTTTCCCAAAAAATTATCCACACACATCCACTATTTATTGGCCCTGTAATCAATGAAATGATTTATTACTGTGTTTCTCTGCCTCCTTGTAACATCCTCCGTGAGATCCGGAACTTCTCCCTTTCCCCCTCACTTCTGTTTGTATGGAACAAGCTGTGTGAAATGTCAATTAGTCCTGCTCTATGCACACTACACTTCTCATAGTCCATCTCAGGAGTGAGCAAAAGAGGGGGGGCTACCTTCCTACATACAGGGGGGACCATAGAGAACAAAGGTGGCCACCCTCTAACAGGAGGTCCAATCACAGCAGCAAACATATAAAAGGAATTTGGAGATTTGGAGGAGGCCGGAGCGATAGAAGGGAATTTTCTGAGTTAAAGTACAGTATAACTAAAGGCAACACTTTTTAGTTATGGATAGAGTGGAGAAATATTAGACCCCCTGTCAGGCCTTTATTGCTATCTGTTCTCCCTGTTAGGGAGATTCACCCTCTCTATTTGTCATGTTTACCATTATCATCTACAGGGCAACATAGAAGAAAATCCCAACTTTACAGAACAGGAATTCTTCTAATGGGGACACTAGTTCTGGTGACAACAAAGAATTTCCTCTCACTTCCTGTTTTGGCTATGGGACAGGAAGTGAAGGGAAATCTCCCCAATGGGACACAGATGGAAATAACATGACAGGGGTTATAACCCTCCCTTATGCTATCTCAAATGAAACAAGAAAATATATTGTTTTGCCCTTAGTTCTACTTCAAGAATACAAACTTCAATAGATTTTTTTAAACCAAAGGTTAGTGTCAGTATAGTGCACATAAAATATATATTATATATACAGTATGTATATATATATATATATATATATATATATATATATATATATATACACACACACACACACACACGCAGACACTGGAAATATGGTACAGCAAATCTGTAATAGTTATAAGACTTAGAAAAAAATTACATAAAAAAATAATTATATATATATAAAACTTTTTTTGTCTTTCATATATATATATATATATATATATACACACAAAACAGACACTACAAATATGGTACAGCAAATCTGTAACAGTTATGAAAAGACTTACAAAAAAAATTACATAAAAAAATATTTATTATATATATATATATATATATATATATATATATATATATATATAAAACATTTTTTTTGTTCATATATATATATATATATATATATATATATACACACACACAGACACTACAAATATGGTACAGAAAATCTGTAACAGTTATGAAAAGACTTATTATATATATATATAACATTTTTTTGTCTTTCATATATATATATATACACACACACACAGACAATACAAATATGGAGCATCAGGTCAACAGTTATGAAAGATATACAAAAATAATATACATTAAAAAAAAAAATATATATATATATATATATATATATATATATATATATATATATATATATATATATGTGATCGTTTTTTTTTTTTTGTTTTTTTTAACACCCTGGAGTCCCAGTTTTCATAGTACATTTGAGGTTGATTTACTAAAGAAAATGGAAAATGACTAAAGGAAAATATGTAAAAAAAAATAAATAAAAAGGCTAAAAGGAAAACTTTACTAAAGTTAAAAAAACAAAAAAAGGGAAAATATGTTGCTGCTTGCACACGATTGGATGGTTGAAGTCAGTGCACCCCTCCCCCCCCCCCCCCCCCATTCACTAAGCTAAACATTTAAAAAAAAAAAAAAAAAGTCACAATGTGAACTTGCACTCAGCTTAGTGAATGTGGTGATGCTGCGCTGACTTCAATCATCCAATCACATCCTAGCAGCAAAAAATGTTTTTTTCTCTTTTTTTTTTTTATGTTATTTTCCTTGCACATGATTGGCTGTTCTGTGCTTCTTTGCAAAGTGAGATTTCATTTAGCTTAACTTTGAGCAAAGTGAGATGAAACCTGTGTCCCTTATTATCATGAGAAGCCCATAGTCCTCTACAGTCCCTGCACCCTCCCTGTGTATTGATGTGGGGGAGTCCATGCAGGCCCTGGCCTGTACCCCATACCTGGACGTCTCCTGCACACAGATCTGCTGCTTCCTCTTCCCAGGCTCAGCGTCCTCGTCTCCTAGCAACAGGCACAAACAATCGAGGCCAGGCCCACAGCCATTCTGCTGGTTGCTAAACTACCAGAGAGCCTGTCCATCCAGCTCTGCACTGTGTGTTGTCCTATCCATGTCCCAGGGAAAGTGTAGGAGGATTTCAAGTCATCTGCATAAGAATCCCCACCACCCTCATCTGTACTGAGAGATCTCATAATACAATGTGATCCACCATAGATCCGCCTAATTCACATCTTCCATCTGCTGGGGATCTCCCATCCCATCATTGTCAGGCCCATTCACAGGTGTGAGCATAGGGATCATTTCATCCCACTCACACCAATCATAGGGATCATTTCATCCCACTCACACCAATCATAGGGATCATTTCATCCCACTCACACCAATCATAGGGATTATTTCATCCTACTCACACCAATCATAGGGATTATTTCATCTGACTCACACCAATCATAGGGATTATTTCATCCCACTCACACCAATCATAGGGATCATTTCATCCCACTCACACCAATCATAGGGATTATTTCATCCCACTCACACCAATCATAGGGATTATTTCATCCCACTCACACCAATCATAGGGATCATTTCATCTGACACCAATGATCGGTATTATTTTATCTAACTGATACCAGTGATAGGGATTATTTCATCCCACTCACACCACTGATAGGGATTATATTATCTAACTGATACCAATTATAGGGATTATGTTATTTTACTGACACCAATGATAGGGATCATTTCATCCAATTGATACCACTGATAGGGATTATTTTATCCAAGTGACACCACTGATAGGGATTATGTTATCTAACTGACACCAATGATAGGGATAATTTTATGTAACTGACACCAGTGATAGGGATTATTTCATCCAACTGATACCACTGATTGGGATTATGTTATCTAACTGACACCACTGATTGGGATTATGTTATCTAACTGACACGACTGATAGGGATTATGTTATCTAACTGACACCACTGATAGGGATTATATTATCTAACTGACACCACTGATAGGGATTATATTATCTAACCGACACCACTGATAGGGATTATATTATCTAATTGACACCACTGATAGGGATTATATTATCTAACTGACACCACTGATAGGGATCATTTCATCCAATTGATACCAGTGATAGGGATTATTTTATCCAAGTGACACCACTGATAGGGATTATGTTATCTAACTGACACCAATGATAAGGATCATTTCATCTAACTGACACCACTGATAAGGATTATTTCATCTAACTGACACCACTGATAGGGATTATTTCATCCAATTGATACTAATGATAGGGATTATTTCATCTGACACCAATGATAGGGATTACTTCATCCAATTGATATCACTGATAGGGATTATTTCATCCAACTGACACCACTGATGAGGATTATATTATCTAACTGACACCAACAATAGTGATTGTTTTATAAACCATAGGGATTATTTTATCCCACTGATACCAAAAATAGGAAAAATGTTATCACACTGATACCACATATAGGGATTATTTGATGTAACTGACACCAATGATAGGGATTATGTCATCCCACTCATACCTTGATGCAGCAAATTACACTCCCACGTTCTCCCCAATGTGTGAATGTGGCCATAGTGCTTGTTTTATCCAACTGACACCAATTACAGGGATTTTTTTTTTTTAATCCGACACCATTTATAGGGATTTTTTTAAATCTGACACCAATTATAGGGATTAGTTATTTTATTTTTTTTAATCTGACACAATTTATAGGGATTTTTTTTAATCTGACACCATTTATAGGGATTTTTTTTTGTTTTTTTAATCTGACACCAATTCTAGAGATTATTTTATCCCACCAACACCAATGATAGAGATTATTTTATCCTGATGATGCCAAAAATAGGGATTATTTCATCCCATTGACACCTTGATGTACTGCTGTCTCACCTTCATTTCAATGTGTGAATGTGGCCGTAGGGATTATTCAGTTTACACCAAGGATAGGGTCCTTATTTTATTTAAAGGACACCAATTATGGGGATTGTTTTATGCACTGACACCAATGGGATGTATTTGGATGTAGACCACCCATCGTGTGATGCTGAGCCTTCATAATTGAAATCCAATGAATGAAAAGGAAGAGCCAGGGACAGCCATTCTGGGGGGGAAGAGCTAGATGATGCTGGGCGTCCTCCTGTCAGGAAATGAGATGGGCTCTATTTAACTTGCTGCATCTTTCTAGTGTGAGGAGCTCACAGTGTGCAGTGAGATCAGAGTGAGTATTTCAGTCCAGGAGAGAAGCGGATAGAACTACGCCAGACTAGGAGGGGAGGGCTGGAGGTCGGATTTATTCTCCCCAATTAGCACAAATAAAATCCTCATGAACAGACATTTTACCATCTTCAAAATAAACGTCATCTGTCTTCTGCATCAAAACAAGCGATTTATCTCACAAAGTGCGATACTCCCCATAGTGTCATCAGAGTGATCGTCCGCTCCTAGAAGGTCCGGGACGCCGCCAATAAAGGGGGGAGGGGCCTTCATCTCAAACTGGAAATTATTATTTTTTTAAACTTTTTGATGTTTCTCTCTACAAACAATTCCACAGAAACAGCAATGCTAAACTATGAGGCAGCTCATTATTCTCCATGTCTTATCACTGTATCTGACCATAGGGGGCGCTACAAGAAAAATACCATTCATATGGCAGAATATCCACACTGCCAAGACAAGCGATTGTTACATTTTCCTGATGACTTGTACATCTCTCCCAGTATAGATGGGTATGGAAGAGTTTACATCCCTGGTGCCCAACCAGCAGCCCAGGAGCCACATGCATGTTTGGCACTTTTTGTGTGGCCTTTGGGGCCCCTGCAGACACTCATCTGTGTTCCTCTATTGCCCTGGTCTGGCAGTGATTTCTAGCAGTCTCATGTAATATGTCCCCAGTCTCCAACAACTCCTAGATCACATCTGCAGTCTCTGATCATCTGTTGTATCATTTCTGCAGTCTCTGACCGTCTCCTGTCCGCAGTCTCTGATCACCTATGGTATAATTTCTGCAGTCTCTGACCATCTCCTGTATCACGTCTGCAGTTTCTGACCATCTCCTGTATCATGTCTGCAGTCTCTGACCATCTCCTGTATCATGTCTGCAGTCTCTGACCATCTCCTGTATCATGTCTGCAGTCTCTGACCATCTCTTGTATCATGTCTGCAGTCTCTGACCATCTCCTGTATCATGTCTGCAGTCTCTGACCATCTCCTGTATCATGTCTGCAGTCTCTGACCATCTCCTGTATCATGTCTGCAGTCTCTGACCATCTCCTGTATCCCCGTCACCTCCCTCCTGGGACTCCGCTTCCCGCCAAAGACAATCTGTCATGTGCTCCCCACAGACTAATACCCCCTCCCAGAATGCTCTGCGGCAGAATCTGCCCTTCCAGGATTGGATACAAGCCCTGGTGTGCTGTTGGTCAGGTTTCCTCCACTGCCCAATGAGAGCCCTCATTGGGATACAGTGTGGAGACTCCCCAGCACAACAGGCACACCTGGGAACACATGCCAGCCTAACTGAAAATCATGGCCCTGCTGATAAGCAGACTAAGCCCACTATATTTTACCTAGCACCTGGAGGGTGCTACATCTAGGTTGCTTTATCCCGGAAGGTTTACCCCCCCCCCCCCCTCTTCCCGACCAGGCCATTTTTTGCGAAACAGCGCTGCATTTTTTTAACTGTCAATTGCGCGGTCGTGCGAGACTGTACCCAAATAAAATGTATGTCTTTTTTCGCCCACAAATAGAGCTTTCTATTGGTGGCATTTGATCACCTCTGTGTTTTTTTACTTTTATTGCGCTATAAGCAAAGAACGACTAAAAATTTTGAAAAAAAGAAAAAAAAAAAGAAAGGCTTTAATTTCTGCTAGAAAACATATCCAAAAAAAAAAAAAAATGTCTTCATCAATTTAGGCCAATATGCATTCTGCTACATAAGTTTGTTAAAAAAAAATCCCAATAAGAATATATTGATTGGTTTGCTCAAAAGTTATAGCGCCTACAAATCATGGAATATTTAAAACATTTCTTTTTTTACTAGTAATGGCAGCGATCAGCGACTGCTATATTGGGGCTGACAAATTGGACACCTGACACTTTTTTTTGGGGGGGGGGGGGACCAGTGACATTATTACAGTGATCAGTTATTAAAAACATGCACTGTCACTGTACTAATGACACTGGCAGGGAAGGGTATAACATCTAGGGCAAGCAAAGGGTTAACTGTGTGCCTAGCTAATGTTTGTTTAGTGGGGGAGGTGCTTTCACTAGTGGAAGACATTGATTGGTGTTTCTGCTTTACAGAAACACAGGATCCATGTATTCTGTACTGATAGAATAGCAATCTGCCTTGTTTACATAGGCAGACTGGCATTGTGTTAGTGTATGGAACGGTCGGCGGGTCTATGGGACCCGCTGTGTAAAATCACAGCAGGAGCATGCCGCCTCGCACTCATGCCCGGATTGGCCTGTACCATGCCTGCAGCCCTGCATTCTCCTATAACATGTCCGCCACCCTGCATTCTCCTGTACCATGCCCACAGCCCTTCATTCTCCTGAACCATGTCTGCCAGCCTGCATTCTCCTGTACCATGCCCGCAGCCCTGCATTCTCCTGTACCATGTCTGCCAGCCTGCATTCTCCTGTACCATGCCCGCAGCCCTGCATTCTCCTGTACCATGCCCTCAGCCCTGCATTCTCCTGTACCATGTCCTCAGCCCTGCATTCTCCTGTACCATGTCCGCAGCCCTGCATTCTCCTGTACCATGTCCTCAGCCCTGCATTCTCCTGTACCATGTCTGTCACCCTGCATTCTCCTGTACCATGCCAGCCACCCTGCATTCTCCTGTACCATGCCCGCAGCCATTGCAAACTTATATTCTGAGGTTTTAATTACATTATTTTAATATAGTCAGTCGTGAACTAAAGTGGGGCAGTCTAAGGGATGAAACTCCAGGGCTGAAAATGAGCCCCACTCCGGCCCCGCTCGCATCCAAAACCTGGGTTGTGCAGAGTATATATATATATATATATATATATATTATATATATATATATATATATATATATATATATATATATATAATCACACACATACATACAATACACACACACACACGTGATTCTGTGCAGCGCGGCTGCCTTGTAGCAGTAAATCTGCTATGGGGCAATCGGTAAGTAGTTACATCTGTCTGTCCACATTGGGTATATTTCTCTTCACTTCTTGTCCCAGAGATCAAAAAAGAAAGGAATCAGATGTATACATTCAAATTTTATTCATTAAAATAAAATTCCAGCATTTCAGATTTCACAGTAAACAAATAATTAAAGACATTCTGGATTTGCTTTGGGAATATAATGATGCAATTATGCAGAAAGAATGTCCAAGTTAATACACTTTCATGGTGGACCTTTATGTTGGCAAGTAGAACACTGCCATACTTGTCATTTCATTTCCTACAGTCCATCTCTGCTTAAAGGTTAACCCCACCTAAGACCGACCACTCCATTTAAGGCCGGCTCAAAAGGGCTCAATCATTTGCTAGCATTTTAGAAACTCAACACCCTGTCTGGGAGGTTCCTTCACCGGTTGCTGGAACATATGGAAAATCCAGTGTGGAGGCATGGGTCAGAAACTCTAGTGGTAGACTATTCATTTATTCCACTCAGGAAGTGAAATCCACCCAAACCCCCAACCCAGTATACTGTATGCCTGGGATCCTCAAACTACGGCCCTCCAGCTGTTGTGGAACTACACATCCCATGAGGCATTGTAAAACTCTGACCTTCACAGACATGACTAGGCATGATGGGAATTGTAGTTCCTGAACAACTGGAGGGCCGTAGTTTGAAGACCCCTGCATGCTCACCTTCCCTTCACTGTGGCTCCATTCAGTTGCTGACAGTAAAGAGAATTCCCAGTACTTCCAGGTATGGGGGAGCATGCAAGCCAATCTCCTTCCTACCATTTGATTGCACTGGTGCTTGGTGAAAGGCCATTGCTGTCACACGGGGATATCGTCAAGAAGCTCATAGGCTTCTTTCTTTGCCATCAGTGGCTGAAAAGAGTGGAGGGGGAGATAGGAAGAGGTGATATGTACTGCTGGGCAGGGCCGCTGATAGGGGGGGACCACCAGCCCTCTTGTAGGGGGCCCGAGCACACAGGGGGGCCCACACAGAGAGGGGGATTAGTGATGGACAACAAATACAGAAATCTTCTTCCAGCACCTGAATCTGATCTGTCCCTCTCCCTGCTATCAGCTTTTATCTGCTGAGAAAGACAGTCGTCTCTCACTAATCCCCCTCCCTGTGTGGGCCCCCCTCCCAGCACTTATCTCTGCTCAGGAGTTTATTTGTAAATTGTAACTTTGTTTCTCTCCCTCTGTCTCTCTGATCACTGAGCTCCAACTGCCCAGCCTGTATATTTTTCTCATCTCATCTTTTTTATTTAACATAGTTTTTTTTTTAGATTTAGCAGGAATTATGCGAGTTATGTTACATTTGTGTCTGCTAATAGTGATTTTGTTGTAATTTTAGCTAAATATATCTTTAATATTTTCTTGGGGGGGCCCTGCCAGGTAGTCTGTACGGGGCCCCGCGATTTCTAACAGCAGCCCTGCTGCTGGGTAAGGGGCATTAAAAGAGAACCTGTGTGGACAAACCACAGGTCTGCTTTAAGGTTGTACCCCATTTGTTACTATATTTTTAGGTTGAGTAAAACTCAATAAAATTCACCTGTTAATAAAAGAAAGGTTGTACCCCTAAAATGAGAATGTGAAAGTCAATTGAGGTTTACTTTTGCTTGAACGTGACCCAGCCCCCATCGTCTACATACACTGCAACGTGCAACGGTTCAGTGAATGTGGCAGTAAAGGTGTGTATATGTCTGTATAAGCCTTTGGACAGGTGGAAGAGTTCATAAAAGGACAGCCTACCAGCCTCGTAATCCAGATAGATTCCGATCACTTGAGAGCATTGGTCATGAAGCAGCGACTGGGCTTTGGAGTTGTGGGCTGCCATGTATTTTTTGGTGTATTTGCGCAGGCACCACGACTTGTCGTTATCGCCAATACCGGACCGTTTCCCATCTCGATCAATGCTTGGATAGGCTAAGCCAATGTCCCATATACCGGTAACACTAGCCTCTACTTCCCAGTAGTGCTGTCCTTCTGTAAAGCTATTTACACTCAGCACCTGGTTGTAAACCATAAATCTCAGGGGTGACCCCAGCCGGCCATGGTTTGTATCAGAGTCAGCCACAGATTTTAAGTCCACAGTTAATTCCATCTTGTTGTGAGCCGTTCTGGCGTCCATTAACAATGGCGACACATCACATATGTGGAAATTTTTCTTGACGGCAGTTGTAATATCCAACAGACCGGTGTGCAAGATATTGGAGACCAAACCTTCGTTCAGGTCACCGATGAGTTGGTTTGTTTTGTCCTCTTCTTCAGGAACATTTTCAAAAACATCCTTTGCCGATTTGTGTCTTTGTAAAATGGAAAAGGGATCCTCATCATTGCAGATGCCCTGAATACGGTTAATACTCTGAGTCAGCCTATCTGATTTTACTTCCATCTGTTTGATCAGATTGGATACTTGTGATCGAATCTCTTCGGTCTGCCTGTTGAGCTCTCCTAAAATTCTCCTCTCCAGACTTTTCAGTTGTTCTCGGATATCCTTGAGCAATCCATTGACCTTCTTGGTGATGTAGTCCGCATTCCTCTGCACTTTCTCCAGGTGGTTTCGGGCTGTTTGATGACACTTTTCTGATTCTCTTTTTCCCAACATCAGAGTTTCCAAAATTGTCCTCATCTCCTTTGTCTTCTTCTCGGAGACTTCATAGATTGGCTGCACCAAGTGTCCCCGATGCTCTCCCATGGCAAAGCATGATGTGCAGACGTAAGTTTCATCTTCTAAACAAAAATACTTCATCATCTTCTTGTGAGTGGAGCACTGCATGTTTTCAAGAGAAGTTGTAGGGTTGATTAAGCAATGGTCAACTGACCTGTTATGGTGGCTCAAGTGCTTTCCGCAAAAAGAGGTCTCACACTGAAGACACATCTTAGTAGCCGGTTCTGGAAAATCACAGTAGGTGCACAAGATATTGGTCTTCTCTTGCTCTGGATGGGCCAGTAAGTAACATTCCATTATGTTGCAGAGCTTTCTATTCTTCTCCGGCTGAGGGCGCTCTAAATACTCCGCCCTGCACACCGGACATGTATAGACGCCAGACTTCTCCTGGGTATCCAGCACCGATTTGATACAACTCTGGCAGAAGTTGTGACCACACTGTAGAGATACCGGGTCCGTGTAGCTTTCCAGACAGATGGAACAGCTCAGCTCCTCCCACAGATCATCAGAAGAAGTCATCCTAGAAGGATCAGAATTAAAAAGGACAGGTTATATATATAGAAAAAAAATAAAAAAATAATATTATATGTCTGGTTTAACCACTTCCTGACTGTAGGACGTCCTTGGGTTGGGGTGGTTATACCGGGATGATGCATGCAGCTACAGGCATCGTCCCGGTATCAAAATTTGCAGCCAACTGCCTCCTAAGCAGAAGCGATTTGAGTGGCTGAACTGCCACTCGATCACTTAGAAACATCGAAAAGTGAAGGGAGAAAAAGACTGAGTAGTCCATCAAGTCTACCCTTTTTTTTTTTTCCCATTAACTTTATTGTCGGAGTATAGATCTAGGTTTGTCTGCAGCATATTTGAAACCATTTACCATTGACGGTCTTACTATCTCTGCTGGAAGTTTATTCCAAGCATCAACTACCCTTTCACTAAAATAATATATTCTAAGATTAGTTTTGAACTTTCCTCCAGTTTGAGGTCACGTCTCTGTTCTTGATTTTGGCTTCATATTGAAAAAAACTGCCCTTCTGAAACATATTCACCCCCTTAACCACTTAAGCCCCGGAAGATTTTACCCCCTTCCTGACCAATTTTGCGATTCGGCACTGTGTGACTTTAATGGACAATTGCGCGGTCATGCGACGCTGTACCCAAATGAAATTGACGTCCTTTTTTCCCACAAACAGAGCTTTCTTTTGGTGGTATTTGATCACCTGTGTGATTTTTTGATCATGCGCTATAAACAAAAAAAGAGCGACAATTTTGCAAAACTATCAATATTTTTCACATTTTTTTATATGAAATTCCCCCCCCCCCCAAAAAAAAAATTTAAAAATCAATTTTTTTTAACATTTTAAGCCAATTTGTTTTCTGCTACATAAGTTTGGTTAAAAAAAAAAAAAAAGTTATTGCGTTTACTAAGGGAAAGCTTTTTGTCATTTATTGTTTTTTCTTTAACGAGTAATGGCGGGGATCTGCGATTTTTTTTTGCGGGACTGCGACATTGCGGCAGACAGATCAGACCCTTGACTGACATTTGACACTTTTGGGGGTACCAGTGACATTACTACAGTAATCAATGCCATGCATATGCACTGTTACTGTAAAAATGACACTGGGAGGGAAGGGGTTAACTTTATTGGAGAGGGAGGGTTAAGTGTGTTCCTAAGGGCGTGCTTCTAACTGTGATTGGATGTGGCTGTGTGTGTAACAGCAGAGATCAACGGTCCTACATAGCAGGATCAGTGCTTTTACACAGGGGAGAATGACAGGCAGCTTGTTTACATTAGCTGCCTGCCTTTCTCCCTCTCTACCCGACGATCGCGAGTGACCGGCGGACATCGGGTCCGCCAGTCACACGCACGAGCTGCTTAGGGAACGAGCGGGGGCGGAAGCGCGCCTCCGGCGGCGCGCGCTCGCCCCCTATTGGCTCCCAGGCTAGTGACGTACCGGTACGTCACTTTGCCTGGGAGGGGCTGACCGCCGCCGTATATAGTCGGGCGGCGGTCGGCAAGTGGTTAAAGGTTTTAATCACGTCTCCCCTCTACCTTCTTTCCTGTAAGCTGTACAGATTAGGTTCCTGAAGTCGCTCTCGATATGTTTTATCCCCCCAAACTTTTCACCGTTTTTGTTACCTGTTTCTAGACTCGTTTTATCAATATCTTTTAGTAGGTGACGTCTCCAGAACTGGACACAGTATTCTAAATGAGATCTCACTAAAGATCTATATAGGGCAGTGATGGCGAACCTTAGGGCTCTTTCACACAGGCGGAGCGTTCAGATCCGCCTGTCTGTTTTTTTGGCGGATGTGAACGGTCCCCCCATGCATCTCTATGGGGCATCAGATGTCAGCGGAGACATGTCCGCTGACATCCGATCCGTCAAATCTGGACGGATGGAAACCCTATTTTCCATCCGTCCAGCCGATGGGATCGGATGAGAATGGACCGACGGTCTGTTCCCATCCGATGTCCCCCATAGAGATGCATGGGGAACTGACAGCTGTGTCTCCGCACACAGCGCGAAGACACAGCTGTCATCCTCCTGCCGATCCCCCGCTGAGAAAAACGGACGGAGTGTGTGAAAGGGGCCTTAGACCCCAGATGTTTTTTAACTACATTTCCCATGATGTTCATCTACACTGCAGAGTGCATGAGCATCATGGGAAATGTAGTTCCAAAACATCTGGGGTGCCAAGGTTTGCCATCACTGATATAGGGGAATCAAGACCTCCTTCCTCCTGCTGGTGACCCCTCTAGTGATGCACCCTAGAATTCTACCGGGCCCAACTACATTTTATGGGACCCCCATAACAAAATTGTGATGGAGGAAAATTCAACAAGGTTTGTAGTAGCAAGAATATGGACAATCACAATTTTTTATACTTGGACATATGCTCCTGCACACATATAGGCTAGGTTCACACCTACGCAGGTTGCGGTTAATACGTTTTCTGGTGCATTTTGCATTTTTTTACATGCATTATGCGTTTTTGGTAGGTGTCTGTTGTCATGCTGGAGAAACCAGCAAAGAACACAGAGGAAACATCACAAATGCAAGCACTGCTTTTTCAGGGGACGTCTATGGAACCAAAAACGCAACCTGTTGCGGGCAGAAACATTTCTGACCCTTTTCAAAAAATGCACCGGTTGAAAAAGCACCGATGTGAACGTGACCCATAGGAAATCATGTTACGTTATGCATGGGGGGTTGCTGGTGCCTCAGACCAGAGGGGATGGGACTTTGTGGGCAAGTGGATGGTTGTATACAACCAATAATTCGAATGTGGTATAAATGAATAAAAAATAATGATAATTTATTACAAAAAGAAGAAGATTGCAAGTATTATAATCAGTATTCAGTGAACAATGTGCTTGGGGAAAGAAACCCAAGTGTGAGGAAGGTAAGAGTGATTCAAGAGAATCAGTGACAATGGTGCATCTGGTGACATTTTTACAAGGATTTTTGCCGTTTCTCCAGTAGATGTTTAAATGGAAAATATTCCCAGAAAAATCCCAGATTGCTGACGCTGGGATTTTTCTGGGAAGATTTTCCATTTAAACATCTACTGGAGAAACAGCAAAAATCCTTGTAAAAATACTGAATACTTGCAATCTTCTTCTTTTTGTAATAAATTATCATTATTTTTTATTCATTTATACCACATTCGAATTATTGGTTGTATACAACCATCCACTTGCCCACAAAGTCCCATCCCCTCTGGTCTGAGGCACCAGCAACCCCCCATACATTTATATAAGGGACGGCGGCAGAACCTACTCATATATATGTGTACAAAAGAAAAACCCCCCCATGTTACGTTATGCATTTTTTAGTTTTGTAGAAACGCTCAGGTGTAAACCTAGCCTTATTCTATAGCCCTAAAGCTGTCCATTTGTGGATCGAAATTTGTCTGGTCCCTCTAGAAGCAGGCTGATTGTACCCAGGTCGATCCATCGATTGACTTGTGTGCAAGCAGCCTGTTGGATTTTTCTACATGTGATTACTGCCTGTGGTTATAGCTGCTAGCAGTAATCATTGTATTCTGCTGGCTGGGAAAGCTCGCTGTGCCCCCCTGCTGGCAGAACACGATAGCGCTGCAGGAGACATTTCCTCATCAACACTGACTGTGTTGATGGTAAAATTGAGCGATTTTCTTTATTTCTTTCCCCCCATGGTGGAAGGAAAGAAAGAAAATATAGTCATCTATGGCTTGCCTAAGCCCTCATTCACAGGTGGCAGCCCTTGCTGCCCCTCTGAAAAGCAAGCCATGGTGGGTCACCTCCTCACTAGCCTCTTCCAGAAAGTTGACAATGGGAAGAAGGTTTACCTTCCAACATGACAATGACCCAAAGCACACAGCAACAATGAGCGCACAGTGGTTGGAGGAGAAGAAGGATGAATGTCCTTGTATGGCCTAGTCAGAACCGAAGCTTAGACCCCATTAAAAATCTGTGAAGTGACTGGAAGCCCTGGTTCACACTGAATTTGGCTTTGAAATTGTGCGACTTCACTTGAAATCACACAACTTCAAAGCCACATGTCTGTGCGCCTTCAGGTGTGACTTGGCTGACATCTGTGCGACTTAATGCACCAGTGTCAATGCAAGTCACACCTGAAATTGCCAAAAGGAGTGCAGGAACTACTTCTTCAAATCTGTGCGGCGCTGCAAAGCCGACGTCGCACCAATTTGAAACAGTTCCATTTGCAGACAATAGGGTGCAACTTGTCAGAATCGCATTACAAGTCGAACAGGTGTGAACGAGAACGAAGACTGCAGTCCGCAAACGGTCACCATCAAATTTAACTGAATTGGAGCAAGTCTGCAAAGAAGAGCGGGCAAATATTGCAAAGTGTAGATGTGCAAAGTTAGGAGAGACAAATCCCAACAGACTAAGCCCCGGTTCACACTTCTGCGAGTGCCGGGTTCGCATGTAATGTCGGAGCGCACTGCTCCTTCATTACATGCGATCGGCTGTGCGGTGCGAGTTTAGCCATACAGTTTGTATGGCTAAATTCGCACCGCACCCGCAGCAAAGGCGCACAGGACCCTTTTTTGCAGCCGCATCAGGATCGGATCGCACAGCGGTTCACACTTGCGAATGCGGGAACAGGCTGCGAATTCGCAGCCTTCCCGCATCGCATAAGTGTGAACTGGCACTAAAGGCTGGAATTAAAGCAAAAGGTAGTCCAACAAAATACTGACACAACGGGGGATCCTTTTTCCAACTCACCGATTCCGTTTTTGATTTTTTTTTCCTGACATGTTGGTGTTATACATTTCATTTGGATGTTATAAGTTGCACTAGTAAATACAGCTGGATAAAACAAAAACGGTGTCTGTCTTAATTGCAGGCTGCAAAGCAACAAAATATAATTATTTAAAAAAAGGGGGGGGGGTGCTTGTTCCAGGTGAGTACATGGATAAGGACATATATCGCCAGTATACCACAGATCCATAACCAATGGTCCAAACTGGCTTTTCTTAACCTTTTTTCAAGATGAACCCTTGAAATAACTTTCTAGTCTCAGGGAAACCCCTAAAAATTACTATATCTATAGTCACTGGGAGGAAGCACCTTGCATTGGTGGTCAGTGTGGGAACTATGCCCCTTTATAGATGGCTAAAAAGATCATTGGGTGTCAGTGTTTACTCATCTGCAATAGGGTTGCCACCTCATCCCTTTAAACCAGGACACATAAATGACACAGGTTCTGAGGCTGGTATAATGCACATAAGGCACTAAGGCTACGTTTCCACTGTTGCGACTTGCTGTGCGACTTGACACATGTCAGGTCGCACAGCAAGTCAAAAGTCATTCATTTCTATTTGGCCCGTTCTCACTGCCGCGACTTGAGTTGCGGCGACTTGAAAAGTAGTTCGTGCACTACTTTTGGGCCGACTTCAGTGCGACTTCCTTCTATAATGGAGGGACAAGTCTCACTGAAAGCCGCGAACAAGTAACACTACAGAGTCGCGCTAGAAGTAGAACGGCTCTGTAGCTGCAGCAGTGGAAACCGGGCCTAAAGCAGGCCATAGACGTTTCGATTTTCGTACGATTTATCGTGCGATAAACGCAAGCGGCACTCATGCACATCATCGAGTGTACCATCAATGTGATCCGAAAATCGTACAACCAAACACTATTTTTTGTGCCTTTTAACCACATCTCTACTGGACACACTCCTTACTGTTCTGTGTTTTGTTAGGCGAAACCATACAACTCCCCCATTAATGATACGAAATTTGGCCGATTTTCGCAAAAAAACCCCAACATGTTGGATATGTGAATTTTTGCTGAAAATCGCATGTTTTACATACCACACTAACGATACGAAAATCGTTCGATAACACTGGCATTTACGATTTTCGTACGAAAATCGAAACGTCTGTGGCCTGCTTTAGTGAGTTTAATTGACACCTTAATCAGCCACAGAACCGGTGTAAATAATAGGAGTCCTGGTTTAAAGGGATAAGGTGGCAACCCTATCTGAGAGGTATAAATTGCTCCAGGAACCCTAGAAACGTTGGATGAGAAAGGCTGGTCCAAAAGTTTGTTGAGATCAAACACAATGTGGGTCTTGCTTGGCTTTGAAACCTCATTGCATGCCTGGACAAAGAGGTCCTGCATGGCTTTGAAATGTTGCATGTAGTGATGGGCTCTGGTGTGTTCGGATCAAGCCCTTGTATGCCAATCGTAGGCAGTGAGGCATTTCCCAACCAGCAGCTGCACACACACATGCGGTCTATGATTGGAGGTGTGCAATGCTGGCTTCCTGGCGGGCTCAATCTGAACACACCCGAGCCCATCGCTAGTTGCATGGATATGATTTGTGATGCGAGACCTTCAATAAATGTATGGACCAGTGATTGAGGGTCCATGGTGGGCTGGTGAAACAAGTTCCATATCAATGTGCTGATCCCAGCCAACCCATTGGTGGTTGCTACAGCACCCATAAATGGCACCATGGCTTTGGCACTTACGCGTGGGCAGAAAGCACAGGTGCACAGTCCAGCTTGAGAGCCGGAAAGCTGCTGCGGCTGGATAATGCACCAAGCGGTACTAACATTGAAGGCAGTATGAGCACAGGGACAAATGGCAGAAAAAGTTGGAGTTCTGGACGTTGGTCTCTGGCACTGTCCGGCTGCAGCAGCTTTCAGCCTCCCACAGAGTATCTACATGGTAGGGCGGGGCAGCTGCTGTGCGCTGGATCTCCTATCTGATATGTAGGGATGAGTTCTGACATGTTTGGGATCCCAGTCCCATCCCACTTTCCCAATCCCACCAGGAAGCTGACACTGCTCACCGCTAATCACATACAAGGAGACATTTACCAGTCTGCAGCTGTGATTGGCGGTGAGCAGTGTCGGCTTCCTGGTGGGATTGAGCAGGGGGGTTGGAACTCGGATCCCAAACACGCCTGAGCCCATCTCTAGTGATACGGAATCAGCACCAATTTGTCACAGCACAGGCCGATTCCGCCAGTCTTGGCCAATGATTGATCACTGGGACCCCCTTATCTAGTCTGTCATTCACAGAAGTGAGCTGTACACTGACAGGTAATCTTGATGGGTTTTTTTTTTTATTCCCTTCAAAGCAAAACAACAACAAGATTGCTTTGTAAAAGCCCCATATATTACACATTGTTAGGCACATAGTTAACCCTTTGATCGCTCTACAGGTTAGCCCCTTCCCATCCAGTGTCCTTAGTACAGTGACAGTATTAGCACTAATCACTGTATTAGTGTCACTATTGATGCCAATGTCTGTTAGTGTACCCCCCCCCCCCCCAGCCAGCGTCACTTAACCACTTCCTGCCCACCCTATAGGCAATTGACGATGGGAAGGTGGTTGCATTATCCTGACCCGCCGTCATATGACGACGTGCAGGATAATGCAGTCTGCACGCCCCTCACAGCTGGTCACATAGTAAATAGGAAGAGCCATTGATCAGCTTTCCTCAGTTCATGCCTGACAGGCACGAGTAGAAGAGAGCCGATCTGCAGCTCTCCTGACGGGGACGGGGACGGGGACGGGGACGGGGGGTCTGTGCTGGTAATGAAAGCATTGATTACCAGCGCAGACCCTTGGGGGGTGCCACTAGAGCCATCAGGGATGCCCAACCATGGCCACCAGTGCCCTCCCCATCAGTGCTGCCCACCAATGCTGCATATCAGTGCTACCCTCATCAGTGCGGCCTCATAAGTGCAGAAAAAAACGTATCTATTTACAAAATGTTATAACATAAACAAAAAAACTTTTCGGTCTTTTTTAATTTGTGTAGCAAAAAAGAAAAAACCTTGCGGTGATCAAATACCACCAAAAGAAAGCTCTATTTCTGGGGAAAAAAATTACATAAATTTGGTTTAGGTACAGTGTTGCATGACCGCGCAATTGTCATTCAAAATGCAACAGCGCTAAAAGCTGAAAATTGGCCTGGGCAGGAAGGGGGTGTAACTGCCCTGTATTGAAGTGGTTAAGTCGCTGAGCCATTACTAGTATAAAAAAAAAAAAAAAAAAAATTATATATATATATCATAGTTTGTAGACACTAGAACTTTCACGCAAGCCAAATTTTCCTTTTTTTTTTATTGGATAGGTTTTATAGCAGAAAGTAAAAAAAAAAAAAAGTCAATATTTTTAGTCTTTTTTCGTATATATATATATATATATATATATATATATATATATATATATATATATATATATATATAATAAAAATTAAAAAAAAAAAAAAAAAAAAAAAAAAAAAAAAAAAAGAAGACCAATTTTATGTGTGTACAGCACCCTTTCTCATCCTTTTCAAACACAGGGGAACGCTTGAAAAAAAAAAAAAGTTTCCAATCTCAAGAAACCCCGAGCAACCTCTGGAGGAACCCTAGGGTTCCATGAAACCCTGGTATACATACAGAATTGCATGACTGCACAATTGTCAAAGTAGCGCAGTGCTGAATGGAAAAAAATAGCCTAGTCATGAGGGGGGGGGGGGGGGGTTGTAAATCTTCCAGAGGTCAAGTGGGCATTCTGACAGTGGGGAGATTTCCCCCTGCCACCAGAATACAATGATCATCACTGCTGGCTAAAGCCTGCGGTGTTGATTGAACAGGAGGAAAGCCCAACAGGTCAGAAGTCAGTTGGATGATTGACTTCTGTACAATCACAGTGGCTGTACATGGATGGACATTTAGCAAGTCCATGCTAAAGTAGTAGAATTTCAATCCATGTATGACCAGGTTAAGTATTGAAAAAAGCCAGACAACTAGCACTTCCAAAAGGAAGACACCAATGGCAGCCTTCAATTTTCCCTGTACAGGTTTCCTTTAAAAGGTTCCGTATATAGAGTGCAGTTTTCATTTTCGGCTCCTATTCCATGGAATGTAATATAACTATACAATGGAAGTTAAACATACCTCATAATATAGGAAAGGTCTGCAAACTAGTAAAAGCACCAAACTCAAAGATTGGGAAAACCAATCAAAGACCATCCATGAGAATCACCTTCCCTTATCACAATCCCCTGTGCTCAGCTGTGCAGAGACCTGGTTTAACCCCTTTGTGACCCAATGGACCTGCCCTACTAAAACCTCTATTAAACCAAAAATGTAATATATTGCAGATTACCAATCATTAGATGTGATGGCTTCATTTGTTTTCATTTTTAGGCCCCTTACACACATGCAGTCCATTTGTTTGAAAAATGGACATCAATGCATTACTATGGAAAAACGGATATAAATGGATAATCCTCCATTTACATAAGTTTACATCCCCCATCATCCGTTTTTTTTAACTGATCAAAGCTCTGTTTTTCTTCGGACGAAAAACGGATGTAAACTGACTAAGGCCCCTTTCACACGGGCTTTCCAATCAGGTCCGCCTGTCAGTTTTTCAGGTGGACCTGATCGGATGCTCTATGCACCCCTATGGAGCAGCGGGTGTCAGCGGTGACACATGCTTTGACACCCGCTGCTATCCGATCCGATCCTGTCTGTGAAATCCAGACGGATGAAAACCCTATTTTCTATCCATCTGAAGGATCAGATCGAATTGAAACGGACAGGCGGTCCATTTTCATTTGATCTCCCATAGAGGAGAGCGGGGATCGGACAGCTCTGTCTCTGCACAGTGAGCAGAGACGGACCTGTCATCCGTCTGCTCAGCGGGGAATTGGCGGATGAATCCCCGCTGAGCAAAACAGAGTCCGCTGGGCAGAAAGCCCGTGTGAAAGGACCCAAATGGTCAGTTTTTCATCCGTTTTGCATTGATAGTGGATGTAAAAAAAACTGATGACCACTGATGATCACTAATGAAAAACTGTTGAAGGCCCCTTTTAGGCGGGCTTTCTGATCAGGTCCACCTGTCAGTTCTTCAGGTGGACCTGATCAGGTGCTCCATGTACCTCTATGGAGCACTGCAGGGCTGCTGTTAGAAATCACGTACAGCCTACCTAGCAGGACCCCCTCCCCTGAATATGTGCCCCCCCCCCCCCAAATATGTCAAGAGAATATTTTCACTAAAAATACACTAAAATCATAATTAGTGGGTACAAACATAACAGAGAACCTGTGTGAATTAGCCATCTTTATTTGTTTTTTACATAAAAAAATTAAATGATTACAATTATTTTATTTTACAATTTTTTTAAATTATATAATACAATGTTTAATAAATATTTTTTTTCAATGTTATTTTTCTTAGAGGACAAGGAAGTCTGCAGCCCTGTGGGGGGGGAGGGGGGGGGGTGGCACAGTGAAAGAAGGGGAAAGGTGACGGAGAAGCAAATACAGGAAAGATGCCCTGTGTCTGTGCCTCTCCCAGCAGCAGCTGAAAGCTGGCAGGCGGGGTAGAAACTGGCTTTCAGCTGCTGCCAAGAGCCGCACAGGGCTTCCTTCCATAATTTCCCCTCTGCCCAACCGCACATATTCTCCGTGCTGTTGGGGCCCCCCTGTGTGCCCGGACCCCCTACAGGAGGACTGGTGGTCCCCTCCTATCAGCGGTCCTGGAGCAGCAGATGTCAGCGTTGAGATGTCCGCTGACACTTGCTGCTATCTGATCTGATCCTGTTCATGAAATCCGGACCCTATTTTCCATCCGTCTGGAGGATTGGATCGAATGAAAACAGACAAGCGGTCCACCGGGCGGAAAGCCTGTGTGAAAGGACCCGAATACATCATCCATTTGGACATGACTGAACTGATGAAATGAACGGTCCGCATGTGTGAAAGGGGCCTAAGGGTCCTTTCACATGGACGATCTGATCCGATCCGCCTGTCAGTTTTTCAGGCGGATCTGATCGGATGCTCCATGCATCCCTATGTGGAAGCAGATGTCAGTGGAGACATGTCCGCTGACACTCGCTGCTATCCGATCCGATCGGATGTGAAATCCGGATGGATGGAAACCCTATTCTCCATCCGTCTTGAGGATCTGATGGGATTGGATGAGAATGGACAGGCGGTCCGTTTTCATCCGATCTCCCATAGAGGAGAGCGGGGATCTGACAGCTCCATCTCCGCACACAGAGCGGAGACAGAGCTGTCATCCGCCTGCTCAGCGGGGATCGGCGGATTGATCCCCCGCTTAGCAGAACCGACCTTGTCGGATGGTGCGCTGTGTGAAAGGTCCCTAAGGGCTCTTTCACACGGGCATTCAGTTTTTTATGCCCGATCAGTTCCTTTTTTTTTTTTAAACGGACACGGATGACACTTGTGTCATCCGGTCCGTATGTCCGTTTTTCATCCCATCCGTTTGCGGATGAAAAAGGACATAATGTATCTCTATGTAAATACGGATGTCAGCGGATGACACCACTGACATCCGTTTTTGCGTCCGTTCCGTTTTTTGAACGGAAGAAAAAATAGGGTTCTCTTCAGTTCAAAAAAACTGAACTGAACTGAACTGACGAAAAACGGATGTCAGCGGATGGTCATCAGCTGACATCCGTATTTACATAGAGATACATTATGTCCGTTTTTCATCTGCAACGTGTGAAAGAGCCCTTTGGCTTTTTTCCCTGTTTTCACCTGGTGATCTGACCAGTAACACACCTCCTGTATTAGTCCCTGTTCACACGAGTGTTTTGTAGCTTGTAGTTCAAAAACGCTCAACAAGCAAAACCCCTTTCATTTTTTAGTGGCCCCCTGCTCACATCTAAAGGTTCTGGTGCTTGTAGCAAAATGCCTGTCGCTCCAAAACGTACATGAGCTATTTTTCAGGCAGAATTGAGCGTTTTGTCCCCATAGACTTCAATGGAAATGGCTGAACAGCTCAACATAAGCGATTTTTGAGCGTTTTCAGGTCAAACAGCAGCTCTCCTCCCCTTTTTCTGCAGCTCTCCTCCCCTTTTTCTGCAGCACTCCTCCCCTTTTTCTGCAGCACTCCTCCCCTTTTTCTGCAGCTCTCCTCCCCTTTTTCTGCAGCTCTCCTCCCCTTTTTCTGCAGCTCTCCTCCCCTTTTTCTGCAGCTCTCCTCCCCTTTTTCTGCAGCACTCTTCCCCTTTTTCTGCAGCTCTCCTCCCCTTTTTCTGCAGCACTCCGCACCTTTGTTTGCAGCTCTCCTCCCCTTTTTCTGCAGCACTCCGCACCTTTGTCTGCAGCTCTTCTCCCCTTTTTCTGCAGCACTCCGCATCTTTTTGTTGAAAAACGCCTAAAAGTAAAAAATACCCGACAAAAGCTGCAAGAACGCCAAGTTTCTTCTCCAAAAAAAAAAAAACACCTGACAAATGTGACGTTCAGGTGTACATGTAGACATAGGCTGTATTCACACTTCTGCATTTTGAATAGCAGGCAGATTTGCCACGATTTTGCCCGCAATTTCAAAGCACCGAAGTGGGAATGACAAATCGGAGAACGCACATTTGAGATGCCATTCATTTGAATGGCCCCTAAAATCACGGTGCGGTTCTGGCGTGATAAATCGCGACAACCCGCATCGCGTCAAGCTTGTCACCCCAAAAAAGTTCAGGAGCTATTTTTGGGCGACGTGCTTTAAGCGATGTTGGTTGCCATGATTGCAGATCAATTTATCATGTGATGGCATAAGTCCATAAAGACAGGGATGAGCGAGTTTGGGATGGTGAAACTTGACTGGCCTGCACCTCAACCCGATAGAATACCTTTGGGATGAATTAGAATGGAGACTGTGAGCCAGGCCTTCTCATCCAACATCAGTGCCTGACCTCACAAATGCTCTTCTGGAAGAATGGTCAAACATTCCCATAGACACTCCTAAACCTTGTGGATAGCCTTCCCAGAAGAGTTGAAGCTGTAAAGGGTGGGCCAACTAAATATTGAACCCTATGGACTAAGACTGGGATGCCATTACCACCTGCCGACCAGCCTCTGTCGATATACGGCGTACAGGGGAAGCTGAAGCATGCGGCCGGCACCCGCGATCGCTCCCCGTGGAGAGAGAATGGTGGTCTGCTGATGTAAACACAGCAGACCATTGTTCTCTCAGTAATCAACACAGGGCTCCTGTGTTCCTCCTATTTAGAAACACAGGTCCCTGTGTTGATTCCACAAGCCCATCCCCCTCACAGTTAGAAAACACCCCCTAGGGACACATTTAACCCTTTGATCACCCCTATGTTAACCCTCTTCCCTGCCAGTGTCATTATTACAGTAACAGTGCATATTTTTAGCTGTAGTAATGTCTCTGGTCCCCCCAAAAGTGTAAAAAATGTCAATTAGGGGTCCAATATTATATAGAAGAAAGTGAAAAATATTGTTTTATTTTCAGAATTGTTGTTCTTTTTTTGTTTATAGCGCAAAAAAAAAAAAAAAATATCACAGAGGTAATCAAATACCACCAAAAGAAAGTTCTACTTGTGGGAAAAAAAGAACATCAATTTTAATTGGGTACAGCGTCGAATGACGGCGCAATTGTTCGTTAAAGTAACGCAGTGCCGAATCACAAAATATGGTCATTAAGCGGGAAAATCTTCCGGTACAGAAGTGGTTAAAAAAAACAATATGTTACAGTACAGTCCCTCGGCAGTGCTGTCCACTTCTCATTGTTCCCGGTGCCATCTTAGCAAACGGGTGCTATGGAGGCACCCTTGCACGTGTGTTCCCAAACTGGGTTGTGTGCATCCATAGACACACACACCACCAGTAAGCCACACCCCCACCTATGGCTCCCAATGCTTTTGACAATGCTATTCCCAGTTCTACTTCTGACACCCGATGTGCCTGTCCTGAACATACAGGAGGGACATCAGAGCCTTGGATACATAATGGGGGTAGTTGGGGGCAGAGAAATCTTAACGCATTGGCAGGTGCATGGGGGCCATCATTTTGCATTGCATATGCATACTTTGCTGGGACAGGCGCAGGCTTTTTACTAAGCTGTCCAGAGATTGCCTTGTCCTGGGCGGCTTCCCAGATTCTGGGCCGCGGGGAACAGCAGCAGCCAGCAGTGGGCTAACACTACTCTGGAATGAAATCCTCCCCCTAGCAATTACTGACTCTCTGTTTTGTTTCAGGAAGATTCCCCTGAGGCGTAGCATTCTACTGCCAATGCCTGTGTGTACCGCCCTGATCCTTGCTGGCCCTCTTCTCCTATCCATCTCATGTGATGTAAGTGCCTGAGTTCTGTGCCCTCCTAACCCACCCACATTATGCCTTTCCCACCCAACCACATTGTGCCCTACAGACCCCCGCATTGTTCCGTCCTCACCCATGCACACTATGACCTTCTAATCCCTGTACTGTGCCCTACTTACCCACCCACACTGTGCCCTACTGACCTCTGTATGTGCCCTACTGACCCATTCACACTGCGCCTTTCTGACCCCTGTACTGTGCACTACTGACCCACCCACACTGCACCCTACTGACCTCTGTACTGTGTCCTACTGACCCACCTACACTGTACCCTACTGACCCCTGTACTGTGCCCTACTGACCCACCCACACTGCACCCTACTGACCCCTGTACTGTGCCCTACTGATCCACCCACACTGCACCCTACTGACCCCTGTACTGTGCCCTACTGACCCACCCACATTATGCCTTTCTCACCCAACCACACTGTGCCCTACAGACCCCCGCATTGTTCTGTCCTCACCCATGCACACTATGACCTTCTAATCCCTGTACTGTGCCCTACTTACCCACCCACACTGTGCCCTACTGACCCCTGTATGTGCCCTACTGACCCATTCACACTGCGCCTTTCTGACCCCTGTACTGTGCACGACTGACCCACCCACACTGCGCCCTACTGACCTCTGTACTGTGTCCTAGTGACCCACCTACACTGTGCCCTACTGACCCCTGTACTGTGCCCTACTGACCCACCCACACTGCACCCTACTGACCCCTGTACTATGCCCTACTGACCCACCACATTATGCTTTTCTTACCCAACCACACTGTGCCCTACTGACCCCCATATTGTGACATCCTCACCCATGCACGCTGTGACCTACTAATCCCTATACTGTGCTCTCCTGACCCACCCACACTGTGCCCTACTGACCTCTGTACTTTGCACTACTGACCCACCCACACTTCGCCCTACTGAGCTCTGCACTGGGCCCTACTGACCCACCCACACTTCGCCCTACTGACCTCTGTACTGGGCCCTACTGACCCACCCACACTGCGCTGACTGACCTCTGTACTGTGCCCTACTGACCCACCCACACTGCGCCCTAAGGACCCTTGTACTATGCCCTACTGACCCACCCACACTGGGCCCTACTGACCCACCCACACTGCACCCTGCTGACCTCTGTACTTTGCCCTACTGACTCACCCACACTTCGCCCTACTGACCTCTGTACTGTGCATTACTGACCCACCCACACTGCACCCTACTGACCTCTGTACTGTGCCCTACTAACCCACCCACACTGCACCCTACTGACCTCTGTACTGTGCCCTACTAACCCACCCAAACTGCGCCCCACTGACCTCTGTACTGTGCACTACTGACCCACCCACACTGCGCCCTACTGACCTCTGTACTGTGCTCTACTGAACCACCCACACTGTGCCCTACGGACCCTTATACTGTGCCCTAGTGATCCACCCACATTGTGCCCTACTGACCTCTGTACTTTGCACTACTGACCCACCCACACTTCGCCCTACTGAGCTCTGTACTGTGCCCTACTGACCCACCCACACTTCGCTCTACTGACCTCTGTACTGGGCCCTACTGACCCACCCACACTGCGCTGACTGACCTCTGTACTGTGCCCTACTGACCCACCCACACTGCGCCTTAAGGACCCTTGTACTATGCCCTACTGACCCACCCACACTGGGCCCTACTGACCCACCCACACTGCGCCCTACTGACCCCTGTGCTGTGCCCTACTGACCCACCCACACTGCACCCTGCTGACCTCTGTACTTTGCCCTACTGACTCACCCACACTTCGCCCTACTGACCTCTGTACTGTGCATTACTGACCCACCCACACTGCACCCTACTGACCTCTGTACTGTGCCCTACTAACCCACCCACACTGCACCCTACTGACCTCTGTACTGTGCCCTACTAACCCACCCAAACTGCGCCCCACTGACCCCTGTACTGTGCACTACTGACCCACCCACACTGCGCCCTACTGACCTCTGTACTGTGCTCTACTGAACCACCCACACTGTGCCCTACGGACCTTTATACTGTGCCCTAGTGATCCACCCACATTGTGCCCTACTGACCCCTGTACTGTGCCCTACTGACCCACCCACACTGCGTCCTACTGACCCCTTGTACTGTGCCCTACTGACCCACCCACACTGCACCCTACTGACCTCTGTACTGTTTCCTACTGACCCACCCACACTGCGCCCTACTGACCCCTGTATTGTGCCCTACTGACCCACCCACACTGCGCCCTACTGACCCCAGTACTGTGCCCTACTGCCCCACCCACACTGCATCCCACTGACCCCTGTACTGTGCCCCAAAGACCCACCCACACTGCGCCCTACTGACCACTGTACTGTGCCCTACTGACCCACCCACACTGCACCCTACTGACCCCTGTACTGTGCCCTACTGTCCCACCCACACTGCACCCTACTGACCCCTGTACTGTGCCCTACTGACCAACCCACACTGCACCCTACTAACCCCCGTACTTTGCCTTCCTGACCCACCATACTTTGCCCTGCTTGAAAGTACTAATAAATATATGTTTAATTCTATCAACTTTTTGTACTTTCATTCTTGAGAGTAGGTGCATAAATTTGGGCATGCTGGTAGGGTCCCCAGTGCATTTCTTGTCTCTTCTCTTGATGCTATTAAAAAGTATGTGGAAGTGATCGGGTAGCTTTAAAGCCGCCCTAATTATTTCCACAAGAAAGCTGACAGTCGGCTTGACAGTTTTTAAACACAGAGTGCCTTTAATAGCCCTTACTATCAGCCTCCGTTTATAAACGGTGCCAGAAGATAAGAGGCTAAGCGTTACAAATGTAATATTCTTTCATTTAATGTTACATTTTTTTGCAGCGAACGAAAGGCTCTAATTGGTCCGATGTCAGCTAGAAGATGAAGAAAGCCTGAAATTTGAGAATTCATTTTTATTCACTTTTGTCTTCTCTGAAGTTCTCGTTAGCCTCGCCGACTAACCTCGCCTAAACCAGATTAGAACGTCGTTGTTTCTGCAATCCTGCTAATTACCCGCTTTCACAAAGACTCCGCAAGTTCCCTTCAGGATAAATCTGACCCGTAGCTTTGCAGCTTGCCTGACCCTGCGCACTTCATATCCTCAAAAACGCACCACTGATTTTCCCGTAAGAAAAACTCAAGTCCGTCTAGGCGGCTTTTGACAGCAAAAATGTTAAGCATAAAGTGCTAATAGACGCGGCTAAAAATAGCTTTAATTAGATTGAAGCCACCACGTTCGCTGGTCAAGATTTTATGTCCGTTGCTAAAATAAAGAAAAAAAAATTGTGCTGGAAGCAAGATGGTATCATCTGACGCGCTGGTACTCTGTGACACAATTACATTTTGCGCAAATCTGTAATATTTTAGGCAACGTTTTGTTTTTCCTGGAAAAGGTGCTGATTGCCTTCCAGAAAGACTTGAAATAAAGTTCTATTAATGGCATTACCGTAATAAAATGTCATTTTTTTTAAACGGCGTACACAGATTTAAAAAAAAAATGACGCCTCCGAGAACTGTTTGAGTCCAATCCTGCTACTAATAATTCAAAGCTAAACTCCGGGCACAAATACTTTTATTTAAATCTATTCCTCAATAACCACAAACGAATAAGTCCACTTTGTGTGCATCAAATGCCTTTGCGATCTTAGTTATTACTCTGTAAAAGTAGCAGTGACATCATCACTGAGTGCAGCTTTAGATTGCTGTACCCATATGATGCAATAAACCGATAGTCCCCATTGTGCTGAGATCAATGGAATTGCATGGATGTCTTGTAACCTTGTTACTGCTGGTTGTGAAGAAGTGGAGCTATCTACGAAATGCGTTGCCCGCAGTCTGTGAAATGGGACACTCAGTATAATGCAAATGTATATGTGATCTTTATAGTGGGCCAAAAATGAATATTGTATTGAGCATAATATGTGACTCTTTTAAGCTCTGTTCACATCCTGTACACGCGTTTCTGATTGGCCTGTGTAGGGCAGACCATTCTTTTTAAAGAGCTGTCCTACATGTGATAAATGTTCCTGAACCTTTTGCAAAATCTTGTGGCACCATGTTTTTTGGTGCACACATTAGTGTAGCACCCTCCTAGTCAGGTGCTAGAGAGATAGAATCGTTTTGGGCTCTGTCTTCTTAACAGCAGAGCAGCAGGTCAAATTTATGTGCTCCTTGCTTCACAGGGAGCAGGATCTATTAGTTCTGCCTGTTGCATGTGTCCATGTGTGATTCATCTGGGCTGAGGAAGTGTCCCCACTGTATCCAATAGGGGAGCCTGTTGGACAGTGGAGGAAACCCAGCCAGTGACACACAGGCTTTGTATCTATCCCAGTGGGTTGGCACAAACAGTGGTGCATCCTGGGATGTGTTATAAAAGCCAAGGGCACATGTGACAGGGTGTCTTTGGGCAGGAAGAGAGGTCCCAGGAAGAGGGTGATGGCTGTCTCTCCTCCTGTGGTCACAGGCGGTCGGCCTAGTGAGCCAGAAGTGTGGTGCTGAGCCAGGAGGCCCAATGGATGCTAACGGATGGAGTTGAAGACAGAGCAACCTTGGGAAAAACAGTGTCCGTGAGTACTGGGAAGCTTGCCAGGGGTCTGCCCAGATAGGGGACCACTCCAGTGGAGAGTGAGTAGACAGGAGCCAACACACACAGCAAGTGAGAAAGGGGTTGCCAAGATAGCACCCTGAAGATAAACTATCAGTGATGGCAAACCTTTTTGAGCCCAAGTACACAAACTGCAACACAAAACCAACCAACCAACCAACCAACACTGCAATTAATAACAGCCACAGATAATGGCCACAAGGGCCTCTCACCAATCCAAGGGACATAGCAACACTTCCTCCGAACAGATGTCCACTCACTCTCAGTTGCTCGTGACAAGGCCCGCAACTGGCACTGCAGGGAGGTTATCCTCCCAGCCTCTCTGTCCCCTGGCTCACAGTGTGCTGCTCCAGTCTTTCTCACAATCCCTCTCACAATCCTGATCTCTCTCTCTCCCCATAATCTTCCGGGACTAAATGTCCCATGCCCTTGTCAACCTCCTCATTGGTGCTTGGCTGAAGCCAATGGGGAGGCAGGAGGAATCAGAGCGGGCGGCAATCTCTGCAACGCTTCTCTGTCCCTGTCCAGCGCTGCTTGACAGAAGGGGGACGAGCGGGAAAATACACTGACAGTCCATGCTTGCTTCCCCCCTTGTCATAGCGCCGCTTCCGTGCAGGGAGATGGAGGATTAGAGAGCCGAGGCATCAGCGGCGGCAGCTTCCCAGTATAGCTGGTGTGCCCACAGAGAGGGCCCTGGGTTTGCCATCACTGCTATAGAGGTTTGTGTTTTGTTCATATTTTATGCCTGAAGTTTACAACCAGGGTGGATACAAATTGATGATTTAAAAAAAAAAAAAAAATTAAAAATAATCAGATTTTTTTTATTTCAATTGGATTTTTTTTTTATCAAACTTATTTTAATAAAATGCTTTTGGAGTAAAAATCTATCTAAAGATAGTTTTGTATTTAAGATACAATAATAATTTAGTTTATTCAGCATGAAATGGAGCTTAGTTATGTAGCATGAGGCTGTATGTTCGGCAATATTTACATTTTTGGTAAACTCTGGTAAAAAAACTGGTAAGCTCTGCAAGCTGAGATTACATGCGCTGCATTGATGCATTCACACAATTTCACACTACCAGCAAGAATGAGCCCTTACATTTAAACGCTGCCGATGACCCACGGACTGGTCAGATTTTGGCACCACCAGTTGCCTGATTATACTCCTCATAGACATTGGATATTGGACATATATACAGAGATACACGCTATTTTCTCTCAAGTTTGGGCTAGTGTTACCATGCCATTTATAGTCAGGTCCATAAATATTGGGACATCGACACAATTCTAATCTTTTCGGCTCTATACACCACCACAATGGATTTGAAAGTAAACAAACACAATGTGCTTTAACTGCAGACTTTTAGCTTTAATTTGAGGGTATTTACATCCAAATCAGGTGAAAGGTGTAGGAATTGCAACAGTTTGTATATGTGCCTCCCACTTTTTAAGGGACCAAAAGTAATGGGACAATTGGCTGTTCAGCTGTTCCATGGCCAGGTGTGTGTTATTCCCTCATTATTCCATTTACAAGGAGCAGATAAAAGGTCCAGAGTTCATTTCAAGTGTCCAATTTGCATTTGGAATCTGTTGCTGTCAACTCTCAATATGAGATCCAAAGAGCTGTCACTATCAGTGAAGCAAGCCATCATTAGGCTGAAAAACAAAACAAACCCATCAGAGAGATAGCAAAAACATTCGGTGTGGCCAAATCAACTGTTTGGAACATCCTTAAAAAGAAAGAACGCACCGGTGAGCTCAGCAACACCAAAAGACCCAGAAGACCACGAAAAACAACTGTGGTGGATGACCAAAAAATTATTTCCCTGGTGAAGAAAACACCCTTCACAACAGTTGGCCAGATCTAGATCACTCTCCAGGAGGTAGGTGTATGTGTGTCAAAGTCAACAATCAAGAGAAGACTTCACCAGAGTGAATACAGAGGGTTCACCACAAGATGTAAACCATTGGTGAGCCTCAAAAACAGGAAGGCCAGATTAGAGTTTGCCAAACAACATCTAAAAAAGCCTTCACAGTTCTGGAACAACATCCTATGGACAGATGAGACCAAGATCAACTTTTACCAGAGTGATGGGAAGAGAAGAGTATGGAGAAGGAAAGGAACTGCTTATGATCCAAAGCATACCACCTCATCAGTGAAGCATGGTGGTGGTAGTGTCATGGCGTGGGCATGTATGGCTGCCAATGGAACTGGTTCTCTTGTATTTATTGATGATGTGACTGCTGATAAAATCAGCAGTATGAATTCTGAAGTGTTTCGGGCAATATTATCTGTTCATATTCAGCCAAATGCTTCAGAACTCATTGGACGGAGCTTCACAGTGCAGATGGACAATGACCCGAAGAATACTGCGAAAGCAACCAAAGAGTTTTTAAGGGAAAGAAGTGGAATGTTATGCAATGGCCAAGTCAATCACCTGACCTGAATCCGATTGAGCATGCATTTCACTTGCTGAAGACAAAAGTGAAGGGAAAATGCCCCAAGAACAAGCAGGAACTGAGGACAGTTGCAGTAGAGGCCTGGCAGAGCATCACCAGGGATGAAACCCAGCGTCTGATGATGTCTATGCGTTCCAGACTTCAGGCTGTAATTGACTGCAAAGGATTTGCAACCAAGTATTAAAAAGTGAAAGTTTGATTTATGATTGTTAATCTGTCCCATTACTTTTGGTCCCTTAAAAAGTGGGAGGCACATATACAAACTGTTGTAATTCCTACACCGTTCACCTGATTTGGATGTAAATACCCTCAAATTAAAGCAGTTAAAGCACATTGTTTTGTTTAATTTCAAATCCATTGTGGTGGTGTATAGAGCCAAAAAGATTAGAATTGTGTCGATGTCCCAATGTTTATGGACCTGACTGTAATATAATAAAGTTAAATAAATAAATAAAGTTAAATTAAACAAAATAAAAAAAAAAATAAAAAGGTAACAGATCCTAAGATCATGATAGCCCTTCAATTCCTGAAAGAATACGGCATCTATTTGGTACTATGCAGTTTGTCAGTGTTATTTTTAGGAAATGAAATGACATCTGCTTCCATAAGTTTCAAATATGTTTGTCATTTCTCTGTGCCAGGAGATGATGAAATGCTTTGCTCCTGTTTGGTCTACAATCTGGACGCTCTCTGTGTCCAACCCTTCCTTAAAGTGACACTTCAGATTTATTTAGAAGATACATTCCCTTAAAGTATACTAAAAAGCAAAACTTTTTTTTTTTTTTTTGTTTTGGATAGAGTGGGGATGGGTTAGAAGACCTGGGAGATTTACCCTCTCTATTTGTCCTTTTTACCATTATTATCAAAAATTAAAGTAAAAAAAAAATCCTACATTTTGGGTTGTCCCTAGAACAGTTATTGTGTGGAATCTGGTGACAACCAGGGATTTACTCACTTTGGAGAGATTTACACTCACTTCCTGCTTGGCTGTGGGACAGGAAATGAAAGGAAATCTCCCTAATGGGACCAAAATGGCAAAAAAAGCCTGACAATGGCTATAACCCAAAAAATAAAAAATCGCATATGGTCACATTGATTTTTTTAAAAATAGATTTCATTATTCATGTTTGCACATAATTATATGTTTTTTTATATGTTTTTTTTCAGTTTTTTTATGGCTATAACCCAAAAAATAAAAATCACATATGGTCACATTCATTTTTTTTTTAAATAGATTTCATTATTCATGTTTGCACATAATTATATGTTTTTTTATATGTTTTTTCTGTTTTTTTATGGCTATAACCCTAAAAATAAAAAATCGCATATGGTCACATAGATTTTTTATATATAGATTTCATTACTCATGTTTGCACATAATTATATGTTTTTTTTATATGTTTTTTTTATGGCTATAAACCTAAAAATAAAAATCGCATATGGTCACATTGATTTTTTTAAAAACAGATTTCATTATTCATGTTTGCACATTATTATATGTTTTTTATATGTTTTTTTCTGTTTTTATATGGCTATAACCCTAAAAATAAAAAGTCGCATATGGTCAGATTGATTTTTTTACAAATAGATTTCATTATTCATGTTTGCACATAATTATATGTTTTTTATGTTTTTTTCAGTTTTTTTATGGCTATAACCCTAAAAATAAAAATCACATATGGTCACATTCATTTTTTTTTAAAATAGATTTCATTATTCATGTTTGCACATAATTATATGTTTTTTTATATGTTTTTTCTGTTTTTTTATGGCTATAACCCTAAAAATAAAAAATCGCATATGGTCACCTAGATTTTTTATATATAGATTTCATTACTCATAAAAAAACATATAATTATGTGCAAACATGAGTAATGAAATCTATATATTAAAAATCTATGTGACCATATGCGATTTTTTATTTTTAGGGTTATAGCCATAAAAAAACATATAAAAAAACATATAATTATGTGCAAACATATGTTTTTTTTTTATGGCTATAACCCTAAAAATAAAAATCGCATATGGTCACATTGATTTTTTTAAAGACAGATTTCATTATTCATGTTTGCACATAATTATATGTTTTTTTATATGTTACTTTCTGTTTTTTTCTGGCTATAACCCTAAAAATAAAAAATCGCATATGGTCACATTTATTTTTTTATAAATAGATTTCATTATTAATGTTTGCACATAATTCTATGTTTTTTTATATGTTTTTTTTTTTCTGTTTTTTTATGGCTATAACCCTAAAAATAAAAAATCGCATATGGTCACATTGATTTTTTAAAAAATAGATTTAATTATTCATGTTTGCACATAATTATATGTTTTTTTATATGTTTCTTTCTGTTTTTTTCTGGCTATAACCCTAAAAATAAAAAATCGCATATGGTCACATTGTTTTTTTTATGAATCGATTTCATTATTGATGTTTGCACATAATTATATGTTTTTTTCTGATTGTGTTATGTTTTTTCTGCACTAGCACACACACACTTTGTAATGGCTATAACCCTACCTTGCTCTATCCGAAATGAAAAAAAAAGTTTTGCCTTTAGTTCTACACCTATTAACCATATCATGATGATGTAAAAGTAAAATAATCAGCGCAATCCCTTAGTGCTAGAATAAAAAACACAAAGCTGCACGCAATCAGTGCCAAACACAAAACACCCACAGTAATAGATAAATGACGAAGTCGATGACGCAACGCGTACGGGGGAGGAGCCTGCACGTCATTACGCTGGTCCGGAGGTACCAGGAAGTATCTTGAAGGCTGCTGAGAGCTGGCACGGCTTAAAGTGCTTTTGAATGTAAGTGCAATTCTTACTGCTATCAATAAATAGCCCCTTAGCAAATACAGAGAGCATTAGATCTCCTTTTTTTATCTTCCATCACCTGTAACTACACTCCTGAACCTGAGAAATCGGTTGAAAGTGACAGCAGAGGGGATCACCGGGCGACCGTGATTATTATACCTATATGCCTGATTAGACTCATTTGAGTCTCAGTTTGAGGTGAGCTGCTAATCTCACTATTTGTCACTGGAGCACCTGGGAGTGAAGCATGCAGCACTTTATACACAGATGAAGATTGAATGATTTACTGTGTCACTGAGATTGCACTGTATATTGGGACTGTTTTTCACATTTATTATCAAGTCACTTTTATATTGCCTTTTGGGATATTCAACATCACGTTTGATTTGATTTATATTGAGTTTATGAGCAATATATTTATTTCTTGTTACATCACTATATATTTAAAGCGGAATTCCGGGCAGAGAAACGATTTTTTGCTGAACATACCCCCGGGACAGTCAGGGCTAGCACATTCCACAATGGCTAGCCTCTGATCTGTCCCGGTTCGCACTTACCTTTTAGAAGAAATACTTACTTAGAAAATTTCTTCCACAGCGTTTCCATCTCTGTTGTGGGCAGCTGAAGCCGGCGCGGTCCTCTTCTCTGTCTTCTTCCGCGTCTTCGTGTCCCAGAATGCACTGCACTGGCCCCTCTCGTCACTTCCGGTGCGGCGCCGCATTCCTAAACAGCTTCTGGGCATGCCCAGAAGCTGTTTAGCAGGGGAATGCGGCGTCGCCCGGAAATGACGAGCGGGGCCGGTGCCGTCGCATTGATTCCTGGGAGCGATGACGTTCAGCTCCCAGGAATCATCGCGAGGCAGGAAGTGACGGGGTGAGCCTCGGCGCTGGAGGAGGAAGCAGTCATAGGTGAGTATTTACGATCTTCAATAAAAAGGTGAGTAAACAAAAAAAAAAAAATAACTATCCAATTCCTTTTCAGGTGAGCTCTACCTAGCGGAGGGGCACAAAAAAAAAAAATCGTTTTTGTGCCCGGAACTCCGCTTTAAGCGATAATTTGAAACGATATTTATTCACTTAGCGCAGCAATATCATTTATCTATATCATGATGATGACCCACCAAATATTGAGTAGGTCCCTTTTGCTGCCAAAACAGCCCTGACCAAATCGTGGCATGGATCCTTTAACTCCTGTAAGTTGCGAAGTAGGACCTCCATGGATCGAAATTGTTTTTCCCAGCACAAAAAACTTAGGACGCATCTTATAAGTCCAGCTCCTTTTTCTCTGCCACCACGTCTCCCACCGATATTGCCAGCAATTACCGGCTGTCAAAGTGACAGCCAGTAATTACTTTGTTTTACACAGTAGAGCTGTGAAAACACAACTGCTGCTGTGTAAAATGACACTTGCAGATAGTCTGCAAGTGCCATTGAGTAAATACAATGAATTAACGTATTGTTACATTGTAATTACTGTTTCAAATTTACTGTTTGTACACTGTTCAGCCATAACATGACCACCCACCTAATATTGAGTAGGTTAATTTTGCTGCAAAACAGCCCTGACCTATCGCAGCATGGACACTAGTAGACCCCTGGATGTATGCTGTGGTATCTGGCACCAAGCCAACAGATCCTTTAACTCCTGTAAATTGCACAGAGCCCTGACCTCAACCTACCGAACATCTTTGGGATGATCTGGAAAAATAATTGTGAGTCAGTTCTTCTCATCCAACATCAATACCTGACCTCACAAATATTCTTTTGGCTGAATGGCCACAAATCCCCACATACACATTCCAAAATCTTGTGGAAAACCTTCCCAGAAGAGTGGAGGTTGTTAAAGCCACTGAGGGAGGGAGGGGGAGAACCCAGCTTCATAATAATGGTCCTTTTTTTGGAATGGAATGTCCAACAAGCTCATATAGATGGGATGATCAGGCCTCTGCAAACGTTTGGACATAAAGTGTACATTTAGAGGATTGCAACAAGTTTCTCTACTGATTCTTACCTGCATCTCTTCTGTAGATCCTGAGATAGACCATTCAAATGCATTTGCTGAAGGTGAGGGGTGAGTGGGAGACTCCGCTTTCTGTAATCACATGATCAGCGACAGCATTGTCTTGGGAAATGTTGCTCTTCTTAGCATCTCTTTAGATGTATCTCACCAAAAAGATACCCACTATAGAGGAAATGCTCTCTGCACTTCAATCTAAGGAGAGGAGCATCAGTTATCTGCTGTGACAATGCTCTGTTGTTCACATTCAGCTAGCGTTAGTAGTTGACTAGTAAGTTGACTTGCAAAAGGTGTCTGTTGGGTTCCTTTTTTTACTAGCATCAGCGAAAAGCCCACCTAGAGCCCCTCCATGGACATTTACTATATTTTTAGATTGCTGATGGATGTGTGATATAATTTTTTCATTGATGTAAGTAAGTAAAAACTACATAGTTAGGAAGTATAGTATTTATTGGGTACATGGTAGGATGCATTGATGTAGATATGTCATGGAACACCTGCCAATCTAACAATTAGTGATTCCACATCGGTTTACTTACTCTATGACCAGTAGAGTGTGAGAGTAGGGGTGTACCAACTTTACCAGAAGTCAGACAGTAAGGGGGTGCCCACCTGACCAGATATCAGAGAGTTTTAGGGTGCCCACTTAACCAGAGGTCAAACAGTAAAGTGGTGCCCTCTTGACCAGAGGTTAAGCAGTAAAGTGGTGCCCACTTGACTAGAGATGAGAGTGTAGGAAGATGTCCATTTGACCAGAGATCAGAAAGTAAGGGGTGCCCACTTGACCAGAGGTCAGAGAGTAAAAGGGTTTGGCCACTTGACCAGAAATAAGACAGTAAGGGGGTGCCCCATTGATCAGAGATCAGACAGTAAGGGGGTGCCCGCTTGGCCAGAGGTCAGAGAGTAGGGGGGTGCCCACCTGCCCAGAGGTCAGAAAGTAAGGGTATGCCCACTTGGCCAGAGGTCAGACAGTAGGGGGGGTGCCCACTTGACCAGAGGTCAAAGAGTAAAAGGGGCTGGCCACTTTATTAGAACTCAGAGTGAAAGAGGGTGCCCACTTGAGCAGAGGTCAGAGAGAAAGAAGGGTGCCCATCTGAGCAAAGGTCATAGAGTACGGGAGTGATCCCTTCACCAGAGATAAGAGAATAAAAAGGTTTACACTTGACTAGAGATCAAAGAGTAAGTGGGTGCCCCCTTGACCAGAGGTCATAGAGAAAAAAGTGTTAGTCACTTGACCAGAAGTCAGACAGAAAGGGTGTGCTCACTTTGCCAGAGGTCAGACAGTAAAGCAGCACCCACTTGACCAGAGATCAGGAAGTAAAGGGGTGCCCAACTGCCCATTGGGCCAGAGGTCAGACAGTAAGAGGGTGTCCACCTGACCAGGTATAGGATAGTAAGGGGGTGATCAGAGGTCAAAGAGTGAAATGGGTTGGCCACTTGACTAGAGGTCTAAGTGGAAGAAGCTGCCCACTTGACCAGAGGTGAAAGAGTAAAAGGGTTTGGCCACTTCACTAGAGCTCAGAGTGAAAGAGGGTGCCTACTTGACCAAAGGTCAGAAAGAAGGGTGCCTACTTGACCAAAGGTCATAGAGTATGGAAGTGACCACTTCAACAGAGATAAGAGAAAAAAATGGATGCCCACTTGACTGAAGAGTAAACCTGGCCATACATGGATTGAAATTTGGCCGGTTCAGTAGAGACCACCCAAATTTCGATCTGTGTTTGGCCACTGTGCTTGAACAGAAGTCGATTTACTCATCGGCTTCTGTTCAACTGCCCTGTTAGTATATTTCCCTTTGATCAGACCTGCAGGCTATAGATTTCAGTGCTTATCTGTGTGTTCTGATGGTGGGGGAGCCTCCCCACTGTCAGAATACAATGACACAGCGGGGAGGATTTCTGCATCCACATTGAATGTGTGGATGGGGAAATCAGGTCCGTTTTTTTCGTTGAACCTGCTGGCTGTGTGAAAGAAATGACCCATGTACAGTATATCTGGCTTAAGGGGGTCGCTACTTGACCAGGGACCAAAGAGTAGAGGGGTTCAAACTTGGAGACACCTGAAGCCTATTAAAGGACAATGTAAAATAGTTAGACATCCATCCTACTTCACTTAAAGAAGAACTTCAGGGATTTTATTGTTTCTCCCATGCAGTGGAGCTGTGCCCACACTGCATAGGTTAACTGCTCGTTTTTGTCTGAAGGTGAGGAGAGATGAGATATATTTACCTAATCCAGGTGCAAGGCTGGTCCCTGCCACTTCTGCCCCCAGGCATGCTAGTGGTCTCGTGCTTTGTGCACTGTTCCTGATCCTGATGTCATCTTGCTCTGGACATAGGACGGCAGGAATGGTACACCGCTGGACATGGGGGAGCGCTGTTTTCCGGAGCATCGAAGGATCTAAATATAGCCTTACTGTGCATCTTGGACAAAACTATCCGTTTTTTTTTTTCCCTGGAGTTCTTCATTAAAAGGATAAGTGCACTTTCACATAAAGTGCTCTTTCTGGTGCCAGTGAATCTGTCAGAAAAAGAAATCCTTAACCCATTCCCTCACCCTATTCTTCTTTCATTGCCTCTCTTCTATAACTCCGATCTCTTCCACTGTTTTGCAAAACTCATCATGTGACACACCCCTTGCCTCCCAAAAATGCTTTGCATTGGCCTGGGCAGCAAATTGGGAGCTTTGCTACATAGTGACAGGGGATGACCATTTCCACATTTCCAGTGAAAGTTGATGGCGGGCATCTGACTGGCAGAGAAGCAGAACAGGAAACGGCGGGTGCCCAGCAGGGCATATGGCATGGCATGTATGGTAGTTTTAATTTCCTGACAGGTCCACTTTAAACATTGTGAATCAAACTAAAGTTAAACAAAAAGAAAGTTTACTGTTTCTTCACTTTTTTTTTAAATATAACTCCATTATTGTCAGATAAGCTTGGATTCTCAGTAATCTGCAGGATAATTGGCATTGTCACAGCCATCTTCCATGACATCTGTGAGTGCGCTGATTTTCAATGTCACCGACATCTCATAAAGGATAAAGATTTCATAACGCTTTATTGCATGCTGCGGTATAATATACAGCCTCCAGAAAATCAAATGCTGAACTTTCATAAATTAAAGAGAAACATAAAACCTATTATCCTATTATGAACTTTTCAGACTCTTTAAGGTCACCATTACTTTTATGATTTTTTATACGTTAAGTGGTGCTCTTATGCTTTCCATACAGACCTATTTAAATGCAGCTTTGTGAGAAGAAAAGGCTTTGGAAAGGCTGATGCGCTCAAGTGCTCAGAAATAGATTGCAATTTTGTGGTATTGCATAATAATGCTCAATGCATATAATCGTATCTCCTCCAATGACTGCTGGAAGGAAAACTACTAACCATAATTGGCTGAATTTATGGAATAATCTGAATAAATAAATGGAGAATAGCAGTATATTACATCAAAGGGCCGTCAACTTCTGATTAGAGATGGGCGAACAGTTCGAGCCAAGCATAAGTTCGAATGGGAGAATGGTCAACCGCAAAGTGCCCCACAATGCCCTGCGTGCTTCCAAATGCATTCTAGGGCCCTAATTGGATGAAGGTCAGGTGCAAGGCTTCGCCAGTTAGTTAGCACTGTCAGAGCCCTGATTGGACAAAGTGATGATTGCTTTCTCCAATCACTGCTCAGTACCCATGGTCCCACCCCACACTATAAAAGCTAACGTCTTATAGCCAGCTCTGTTAGTGTGTTGGAGTAGGGATAGATAGAGCAGGGCTCGTTTGGCTACTATCAGTAAGTGTGTTCACCTATTGTGACTCTTGAGTGTAGAGTGTTAGTTTAGTGTTGTTAGTATAGTGTGTGTGAATAGTGTGTCAGTGTAGTGTGTTAGTGTAGTGCAGTATTTAATACAGCATTATACAACATTTAGTGCTGCATACCTTTCTCTCTTTCTTTTTGTCCCATGCCTGCCCCCCCCCCCCTTTTTTATTTTTTCTGACTGAGACGTTATGTCCCCCCCCCCTTTTTTTTTATTTTTTTACTTACAGTTTTTACATTTCTGACAACATCAGTCCTCAAATTAAAGTGCGCCAAACACCACCTTTCATTGAATAAAGTGCATCCAATTACATATTTCCCAAGTTTCTATAAAATTTGGGATTTAAGTCCCCCCATCATGTCTGGAGGCCAACAAAGAGAGGCAGACGTTCCCATGCCACTATGAGGGGGCCATCAGCATCTGTGTTCACAGGCAAAGGTGGACGTAGTCCGTCCTCAGGCAGGGCATCATTTTGTTTAGTGATGTTGCCCATGCTATCCACCCACAGCATGTAGGGGAGGTGTTGGTAGACTGGTTTACTAAACCATCCTCATCCTCCTCATCCTCCATCACCCAAGGTGGCACTAATGTGCAGTCCACCTCAGCTGCCAGAGGGGCTTATTCTGCCTCCTTGTCCACAACTACTCCTGTCATAGCCTTAGCATTATGCATGGAGGAGTCAGCTAAAATATTTGAGCACAGCGTCAGCCACTTTTTTCTTGACGATGCACAGGCATTATTTGATTCTGATGTTGGTTCTGAGGAAGGGACTAACATAAGCCAATAGAGAGAGGAGAACACTGATAAACAACAAATTGGCAGTCATGTTCCCCCAGCCACAGCGCATTGCCAAGTTGGCTACAGTGATGATGAGGATGGAGGAGATTATGATGATGAGGTCACTGATGTGACTTGGGTGCCTAATAGAGCAGAGGAGGAAAGTGAGAGGCAGAAACAACCCCAACGAGGTAGGATGTCCTCCAGAGGCCCTCCTCGAGGTCTCTGGCCAATCCCCAGGAGTAGGGCCTGGCAGGGAGCCTGGAAGCCTTTAAATATTGAGGAGTCATGCCAGCAGGGGCAGTCGGGTGGAAGATGGAAATGCAGTGTTGAAGAGGCTGTTGGTGGCCCCTGAGGTGAACTCTCTATTCTGGGGGGGGGGGGGGGGGTGTACTGCCTCGGGCCGGGGCTCGGGTGCCGGAATGATCCTGCCAAAAATGAAAAGGGACTTTTATGGAGGCACAGGAGCAAGAGAGTACAGAGGGAGTAGTACAACACAGTGGGAACTTACAAAGGGGGGGGGGGGGAAATGCCACATGTAGCCAGTATCCCTTAAAGACAGCAGTGTGCTTACGTTTTGAGCCTTTCCCTAGAGATCTCCTGAGCAGGGTGGGCTGGTGAAGAGTCAGTTGGGTGGACTGGTGTGGAGAGACAGCCAGGAGGGCTTGTGGAAAGGGGCAGCTGCAGCCAGGTAGATTGGCAGTGCCTGAAGAGGTAGTGCTGGGATCAGTGGCCACAAAGGAGAAGGTAAAAGCTGTTTCACTACATCTGTGCTACACCAAAGGGGCTATGAGGGCCTGTAATGGGCTATTGCCAATCTATCTGGGAGCCTGTCAGATCAATCAGAGTGATTCAGCTAGAGCAAACAAGTGAATGTGCAGGAGGAAAGTAAAGGAGACTGTGTATACTGTATAGGAAGATGTCCCTGAAGTTTTGCTGAAGTCAAGTAGACATCCCATAACCTCCCATCCTTATCCAAGTTATTAACCCTCAAATAAAAAAACAAAACAAAGTCACGGATTGTTCTCTGACTTGGGGTGCTTGTGAAAATTCATTGTGCCTGGCTGTGCAGGAGTGGGGGATCCAAGTTCATCTGCAGTCAATACCGGGGTGTGCTACAATAGTATATAATGCAGATTTCAGGGATCAGTAGTATGCACTGCAGAGTTTTGGGTCAGTTATGCAGAGTTCAGTATTATGTACTGTACTATGGGCAAGTAAAGCAGAATTGAGTGTTCTCCCTTCCTTTGTAAAATTCAGTCTTTAAATGCAGCAGTGCCTGGCACCTGGTAGAGTGGGGGAGGTACTCCCAGGTCTCATATATTAGATGACATATCAGGTTGGAGCCTAATGGGCCATACACACTATAAGATTTTCTGAAGACTTTTTCCTTTAGACTTACCAAAACCATATAATATGAGGTCAAACCTAAACACTTTCAATTTGTATGCAATCTGGCAGGCCCTTGCACTACGTAGAAAAGGTAAATCTGAAGGAAATCTACCAACAAAAGTTGGATAGTGTGTATCCAGCTTAAGACTTCCATTTCATTTTCCTTCACATTGCAAAATGCAAGGTCTGAGAGGCATTTGGCAGGGTCAGGAGCTGGGTCAATTTTATAAATTTTACCTACACATTGAGTACACAGTAAATACTTGTGCAACCCTTGCGGCCCCTGCATGCAGTAATCTGTGGTTTCCTAATGCCCTGTAAAAGCATTTATCTCAAGAAGTCTCAGGTAAAATTGGTCTCCAGTCTTTGCCTCCTGAAGCATGTTCCCAGTCTCAAAGAATTATTATAGTATATTTGCAGTCTCTATCAACTCCTATAATATGTTAGCAGTCTTCAAACACCCCTTATAGCAAGCTTGTAGTCTCTGACCTTCTCTTGCAGCAAGTCTATAGTCAATTACCATCACTGGTAGCAAGCCAGGTAGTTTCTGGCCTTCTCTTGTAGAAAGCCTGTAGTCTTTGGCTTTCTCTTGTAGAAAGACTGTAGTCTCTTAACATCTCTTGTAGCAAGCCTGTAGTCTCTTACCATCTCTTGTAGAAAGCCAGTAATTTCTTACCATTCCTTGTAGCAAGCCTGTAGTCTCTTACCATCTTTTGTAGTAAACTTGTAGTCTCTTACCCTCTCTTGATACAAGTCTGTTGTCTCTGACACTCTCTTATAGATACAGTAGCCCATAGTCACTTTCCATCACTAGTAGCAAGCTTGTAGTCTTTTCTTGTAGCAAGCCTATAGTCAATTACCATCACTGGTAGCAAGCCGGTAGTCTCTGGCCTTCTCTTGTATAAACCCTGTAGTCTTTGGTCATCTCTTGTAGAAACACTGTAGTCTCTTGCCCGTAGTCTCTTGCCATCTGTTGTAGCAAGCCCGTAGTCTCGGAAAAACTGAAAATTTAAAGGATTAAAAGAGGTGCGTGGAAGCCAGCCAGCCCCCTTTAATCCTTTCAATTTTCAGTTTTTCTGATACAGGGATGGAGACGCTGTAATGTTCCGGTACCTTTGGTACCCTAAATTACACTTTCCACAAGTGTATGCGCCCCACCATTTACTTTTGGAAAGGTGCGCATACACCTTTAAGACTGGAGCTGTCATCACCCAGCGCCGGACTAGATGGCTATTTAAAGCGCCGGTTCTCACTCACATGTGTTCGTTCAAACACCCTTACCTGGATGCTAACCTTGCTTGAAGCTTCCATGCTTGCAAGCTTACCTCGCTGACGGAACCTCGCCGCGCTGATCCCTGTATCCCGCTACTGGATCATCCGCCTCTCCTGAACCACCCTTCGGCTGTATCGCTAATAGTGCTAAGTACCCCGCAGGGGAATTCTCTATAAACTTATACTAATCTTACACTACCTAGCTCTGCATAGTAAAGACTGTTTATCACATCTGCATAACTAGATTGCTAGCTCTTGAGACTACTGCTACTTTTCTGCACTGGGTTGATCTCTTTTGTATGTCCACCTGCTATTCTGTCATCTGCTATCATACAACATTGCTAAACCTTCCTGCATCCATCTGCTACTGTCTCACCTTCAAGTGTCTATCACCTACCACCTCCACTCAACCTATCCCTCAACCTTCATCACTGTGTTACCACATACATAAAGTCATTCTAGGAACCAGCTTGCTAATTGTGTGTATTTACTGGCTGAAATAAGACCTTCCACACATGATGAGTCATTGACGTTGGGAATGGTATCTCAGCATATCTCTTACATGACTACTGACCTGGAACTATTTCTGCAGCTGAAAATCCACACCATATAAGAAACGCAGGAGCGTTACAGATTGAACGAACCAAAAAATGGATTCAGCAGAAATAACCACTCAGGTGACAAAATTAAAACAGCAAGTATCTGCGTTAATACACGCACTTGCTGAATTAAAAGAAGACAATCAGGCTCTGTCGCAGCAGGTAATTAGACTGACACAACTTACCTCTGCTCAGTCCCCTGAACCCAAGATAAATCCCCCTTTGGTATTTACAGGCGATCGCAAAAAATTTTGCGAATTTAAAAACGCATGTGAGTTACTTTTTTTGCTAAAACCTCGTACCTACCTTACTGATCACATTAAGGTTTGTACTATTATTTCTTACCTATCAAACGATCCTCGAGCCTGGGCAGATTCTCTTTTTGAGAAAAACGACCCGCTTCTCAACTCCTATGCCTTGTTCCTGGCAGAGCTCACTAGCCTATATGATGACCCCAATAGGCAGAGTACTGCTGATCTTCAGTTAAGATCCTTGAAACAAGGAAGGAGGCCTGTAGAAGACTTTGTCGCAGAGTTTAAGAGATGGACCCTTGATTCAGAATGGAATGATGCATCTCTGAAAACCCAATTTAGGCTTGGCCTATCAGAAACCGTTAAGGACGAGCTCGCCCGAGCGGATCTGCCAAAAACCCTGGATGCACTAATACAACTCAGTATTACCATAGATGGAAGACTACGAGAAAGAAAGGCTGAAAAGATGGGAATGCCATTATCCGTTTCCTCTCGGAGTCTGGCCGTTGACCCCGTTCCTATGGAGATAGGAACCATACGCCCACCGCTATCAACTATGGAAAAAGCCAAAAGACGAAATGAAAATCTCTGCTTGTACTGTGCATCCCCGGATCACAAGATAAACGTCTGTCCCCTAGTCAACAAAAAGAAGGGTGAGTGTTCACATGTCTCCCTAGGAGGATTGACAACTTCATTCACTAACCCCTACATTTCTGTTTTTTTGACATTACAGTGGGACCAGAACAGGATTACTACTAAGGCCATGATTGACACAGGATCTTGTGGAAATTATATGGATATATGTTTTGCTGCTTTAAATAAAATTCCTATTATTTCTAAACTCAAACCTGTCTCAGTAAGTCTTATTACCGGTGTTCCGTTATCCTCTGGTCCGATCACCAATCAGACACAAGCACTTCTAGTCACTATTAACGGGTCTCATAGGGAGACTTCTACCTTCGATTTAATACCATCACCCCACTTTCCCATTGTGTTGGGACTTCCCTGGTTGCACACACACCAACCAACCATAGATTGGAAGAAACGGTCCTTGACCTTCCCTTCTTGTTATTGCGAGGAAACGTGTAACCTCCCGTTTTCCGGGAAGATTCTGTCTGTAGTGACAGATGAGATTACACCACTATGTTATCAGGATCTTTCTGAGGTTTTTCTTGAGAAAAATGCTCAAGCATTACCTCCTCATCGAGACTATGATTGTAGCATTGATCTACTCCCAAATAGCAAATTGCCATTCGGTCATGTTTATCCTCTTTCACAGGATGAACTTGCCCATCTCAAAACCTATTTGGATGAGAACTTGGAAAAAGGTTTTATTAGACCTTCCACTTCTTCCACAGCAGCAGGACTCTTTTTTGTTCGCAATAAAGATTCAAGTCTCAGACCTATCATCGACTACAGGAAATTGAATGCTATCACAATAAAAGATCGCTATCCTCTACCGCTTATCCCTGAGCTCATTGAGCAGGTGCGTGGAGCTACCTATTTTTCAAAATTAGACCTGAAAGAAGCATACAATCTCATTCGAATCCGTGATGGACACGAGTGGAAGACTGCATTCAGAACTAGATACGGATTGTTTGAATATCTTGTGATGCCATTCGGCCTATGCAATGCCCCTGCAGTTTTCCAATGATTTATAAACGATATTTTTAAAGACTTACTAGATGTCTGTGTTGTGGTATATCTGGACGAAATACTTATATATTCACGGACCCTGTCTGAACACATAAGACATGTAAGACTTGTATTATCGAGATTGCTTGCACATAATCTTTATGTGAAGCTGAAGAAATGCTTGTTCCATAAAGATGAGGTACTCTTTCTAGGCTACATCATATCCAAAACAGGAATCGAGATGGACATGAGTAAAATATCCTGCATTCAGGATTGGCCTACACCAACTACACGCAAGGCGCTACAGCGATTCCTGGGATTTTCAAATTTCTACAGGAAGTTCATAAAAAACTTTTCTGCTATTGTGAGACCCCTCACACAGCTCACTAGCATAAAAATACCATTTAAATGGTCAGAAGAAGCAAATAAGGCTTTCCACTTGTTAAAGACAAGGTTTACTTTCGCTCCCATATTACGCCATCCAGACCCATCCCTCCAATACATTCTGGAGGTAGATGCGTCAAACATGGCAGTAGGAGCAATACTCTCCCAACGACCTACCCACACTTCACCACTTCATCCAGTCGCTTTTTTTTCTAAATCCCTGAGCAGTCCCGAGATAAATTACCCCGTGGGTGAAAAGGAACTGCTTGCTATAAAATTGGCTCTGGAGAATTGGCGACATTTACTCGAAGGCACCCAACTACCAATAATTATATACACGGACCATAAAAACCTCCAATATCTTCAGACTAGCAAAACTCTCTCGCATCGACAGGTACGATGGTCACTATTCTTTCTAAGGTTTAACTTCCTAGTGACCTACACACCTGCAGATAAGAACAAAAAGGCGGATACACTATCACGACTAACTGAAGAAAACTACTTTGAAATCCCTTCCGTTCCTATAATACCTCACAAACGCATTATTGGAGTTGTCCGTTCCTTAAAGGAAGAGGTTCTGCATGGTATAAGGTTGGATTCACCCCCACCACAACTAAATACTGATGCAGAAGGCTTCCTCTACTACAACGACAAACTTTACATACCACCTACCCTACGCACCAAGATCTTGGAATTATCGCATGATGTGCCTATGGCAGGACATATGGGTATGACAAAAACTTTCAATTTGATTTCTCGACAATTCTGGTGGCCTGACATGAAAACATCTATACAAAAATTCGTCTCTTCATGCAATGTCTGTGCCAGGTCCAAAATTGACACTACGAGACCATCCGGTCTACTATGCAGTCTACCAATACCCCAAACTCCATGGGAGGTTTTGTCATTGGACTTCATCGTAGAATTGCCTCCTTCCAAAGGATTTAATATCATCTTGGTGTCAGTGGACCATCTGACAAAGATGGCACATTTCATTGCTATTTGCAGACTACCTTCGTCCAAACAAACGGCAGAACTCCTGATGAAACATGTCTTCAGATTACATGGTATCCCAAAAACTCTTCTGTCTGACCGTGGATCCCAATTTATTTCTAAATTCTGGCAAGAACTATGTCACATACTACGGATTGAGCGGAAGCTCACTTCTCCTTACCATCCGCAGACCAACGGACAGACTGAAAGAGTCAACCAATGCATCGAGCAGTATTTACGTTGTTACACTTCTTACCAACAGGATGATTGGTTGGATCTTCTCCCCCTGGCAGAATTTGCCTACAACAACGCAACTCACAGTACAACCAAGCAGAGTCCGTTCTACTTGAACTATGGGTTCCATCCCTCTATTCTCCCTCCACGCATCCTTCCTTCAAATAACCCAGTAGCCTCAGACTATCTTACCCAAATAAAGGATTCTCTGGGTTTACTAAATACTACCATTGCACACGCTCACAGTCAACAAAAGAAGTTCCTTCTCCACAGTATACTATCGGGGACCTCGTTTGGCTCTCAACAAAAAACTTGAGACTGAAGATCCCTAGCAAAAAGCTTGGACCTCTGTTCTTGGGACCTTTCCCAATCAAGAAAATTATTGGAAAAGCTGCAGTGCAGCTTACATTGCCAATGGACCTAAAAATCCATCCCATTTTCCATGTGTCGCTACTAAAACCCCATGTTCCGGACCAAGGAATAAGGCCTAATATTCCACCTCCCCCTCCTGTACAAGTTGAAGGTGGAGAAGAATACGAGATAAAAGAGATTCTGGATTCTCGTATCTACAGAAGAAGACTTCAGTACTTGGTTAGATGGAAGAACTATGGGCCCCAAGACAACACCTGGCTAAACACCTCTGACATACATGCCCCTAGATTAATCCGCAATTTTCATGCGAGATACCCAGACAAACCAGCTCCAGAGGCCTTCAGGAGCAGGCCTTAAGGGGGGGGTATTGTAATGTTCCGGTACCTTTGGTACCCTAAATTACACTTTCCACAAGTGTATGCGCCCCACCATTTACTTTTGGAAAGGTGCGCATACACCTTTAAGACTGGAGCTGTCATCACCCAGCGCCGGACTAGATGGCTATTTAAAGCGCCGGTTCTCACTCACATGTGTTCGTTCAAACACCCTTACCTGGATGCTAACCTTGCTTGAAGCTTCCATGCTTGCAAGCTTACCTCGCTGACGGAACCTCGCCGCGCTGATCCCTGTATCCCGCTACTGGATCATCCGCCTCTCCTGAACCTCCCTTCGGCTGTATCGCTAATAGTGCTAAGTACCCCGCAGGGGAATTCTCTATAAACTTATGCTAAGCTTACACTACCTAGCTCTGCATAGTAAAGACTGTTTATCACATCTGCATAACTAGATTGCTAGCTCTTGAGACTACTGCTACTTTTCTGTACTGGGTTGATCTCTTTTGTATGTCCACCTGCTATTCTGTCATCTGCTACCATACAACATTGCTAAACCTTCCTGCATCCATCTGCTACTGTCTCACCTTCAAGTGTCTATCACCAACCACCTCCACTCAACCTATCCCTCAACCTTCATCATTGTGTTACCACATACATAAAGTCATTCTAGGAACCAGCTTGCTAATTGTGTGTATTTACTGGCTGAAATAAGACCTTCCACACATGATGAGTCATTGAGGTTGGGAATGGTATCTCAGCATATCTCTTACATGACTACTGACGTGGAACTATTTCTGCAGCTGAAAATCCACACCATATAAGAAACGCAGGAGCGTTACAGACGCTGGCCATTACCTGCTGGTGTCTCACTTAAAGTCCCAAATAGCCTATATTGTTCAAGCTCGTAGTCTCTTACTATCTCTTGTAGCAAGCCTGTAATCTCTGATCATCTCTTGTAGAAAGCCTGTAGTCTCTGATCATCTCTTGTAGAAAGCCTGTAGTCTTTGGCTATCTCTTGTAGAAAGACTGTACTTGTAGTAAGCCTGTAGTTTCTTAGCATCTCTTGTAGCAAGCCCGTAATCTTTTACCATCCCTTGTAGCAAGCCCGTAGTCTCTTACCATCTCTTGATACAAGCCTGTTGTCTCTGACCATCTCTTGATACAAGCCTGTTGTCTCTGACCATCTCTTATAGCAAGTCCATAGTCACTCTACATCACTAGTAGTAAGCTTGTAGTCTCTGGTCTTCTCTTGTAGAAAGTCTGTAGTCTTTGGTTATCTCTCGTAGAAAGACTGTAGTCTCTTACCATCCCTTTTAGGAAGCCTTTAGTTTCTTACCATCTCTTGCAGGAAGCCCTTAATCTCTGACCATCTCTTGTAGCAAGCCTGTAGTCTTTGGCCATCACTTTTAGAAAGCCTATAGTCTCTTACCATTTCTTATAGCAAGCCTGTATTCTTTTATCATCTCCCGTAGCAAGCCCATAGCCACTTATCTTCTCTTAGCATCTCTTGTAGCAAGCCCGTAGTCTCTGACCAGCTCTTGTAGTATACCCATAGTCTTGGACCATCTCCTGTTGCATGTCTTAAATCTTTCACAGCTTTCTGTAGCATTACAGTCACTGAATATTATGTGTGACCCTTTAGGGAAAGAAGGGGTCACATCTGAGGCCCCCTATATCAAGAAGGTTGACCACCATTGCCTTATTTGGTAGGCTCTGAATTTTTTATAGTTCGTTTTATGTGATGTCAACATTCTGTGATTTTTATTGAACATTTCGGTCAGAAAGCTCCTAGTTTTATTCCACAAACATTTACTTTTCCCCAACCTGTCCAGACAGACATGGGGGATATTAATAGGAGACAGGTTGCTAAAACATTCTGGCAGCTGACACCCCCCCCCCCCCCAGGGGATGTATTCCTTTCCCTACGTGTGCTGGGGGGGTCATTTGGAGCCTGCAGGTTCTCACATTCACTCCCAAGACCCAGGACTTTGCAGAAGAGGCACCAAAAACCGAAACAGCAAATCCACACAGAGGTAAACCTGAGAAAAAAAAAATGATGAACCATTTTTATTTTAGGATACGAGCTCCGAAGTGTTATTATGAAATGACGCACGACTCAATTTAGGCGCTTTTATTTTTTGCCTTTCTGTGCCGGATAAAAACAGAGAATACAACTCAACTTATTTATATTTATAGATTCCCAGGAGGGGTTTTATCTCTGAAGAATTTTACTTTGCATGACGGAATGAGATTTTAACACTGAATGGTGATGAAGTTAAATGCATATATATTTTGTAGCAAATTTGCACTTTGGGATCTAGCTGCAGCTTTTCACTATCTACAAATGCTTATTTAATTTGGTTACTTCTACAAAAAAAAAGGTTACATATTACTTATTTTCGGTTACATGTAATTAAAGGGGAAGTACAATATCTTTTCTAAAATTATTCTTGCATTCTTTAACATTAATTATTTTTAAATAGCTTTTACAGTTTTACAAACTCTTCCATGTTTTTTCATTGCATTATTTATAGAGATTCGTAGATTAAGCACTAGATGGAGCCCTCACTGGCTCAGTGATGTTACTCTGTCTTTCTACTGATATCATTTCAGATAAGATATGAGACACACAGAGAGTACATTGTTTTTTATGAGTCTGCTGACTTATAAGGCTTAATTTACAAAAGAATAACACAAGTTGTAATTTCATTCCCGTGCATTATTTTCTTTTTGGCTAAAAGGTAATAAACAAATGAATTAATTTTTAATATTTTTTTATATAACCCCTGCATGCTATTTTATCAATGGTTGAGATATTTCTACAGGTAAAGTTAATTCACAAAGTTTACTGCACAGAATATGATTGTATAGACACAGACATAGATACAATCGGGCCACAGTGGTTTCCAAAATGCGGCCCAGGGGCCAAATGTGGCCCTTTGCATGCCTTTATCAGGCCTTTGGGTCACTATTTCTCCCACTAATACAAGGCATGATTCCTTCCACATCAACAATGTAACTCGTACCAACAATGGAGCACTATTCTTCCTACTAACACCAATGATAGGACATCATTCCTCCTACGTGCACCAACTGCAAGGGCCTATTATTCCCACTGACACCAATGATGGGGCACTATTCCTACCACTAACCCCAACAATGGGGCACTATTCTTCCCACTGACACCAGTGATAGGACACAATTCCTCATATGGGAACCAACTGCAGGGCCCTATTGTTCCCACTGACACCAATCATGGGGCACTATTGCTTCCCCTGATGCCAACAATGGGGCACTATTCCTCCCAATGATGGGGCACTATTTCTTCCCCTAATAACAACAATGGGGCCATATTCCTCCCACTAATACCAATGATGGGAATGTTTTACTTCTATTGACAGCAAGGCATTTTCTACTCCCGTTGGCCACAGTCAGGCCCCCTTAAAGTCTGAAGGATAGTAAACTTGCCCTTTTTTCATAAAGTTTAGAGACCCCTGGTATAGACAACCCTTTTTTATTTGTTTTGGCTAATGTAGGAAAGAGTGAAAACCCTTGCTGGGTGCTTCTTTTGTTGTCTGTATCTCATTAGGGAAATTTCACTTATTTTCCTGGAAATGCAACAGGAAATGGGAAGAATTCTCTTCAAAGTGAGGGGAATGCTTCTCTTAGGCCCATTGCACATGGAGCCATCAAGAAGCAGAGCTGTAGAGTATGAAAGGCTGCCCAAAGTGGGGTTGGGCACTGCACCTGTCCCTCCTGATAGCAATAAGACCTGGGGAGGGACGCCCTGCTTCTAGACTGCCTCGTGTGCAAGGGCCTTAATTCGGCCATACACGGTTTTCCTCTTTTTACAGCCAGCGGATTCCTCTATCCACACAAGTGAGGTGGATGGAAGGATCCCCCCTGCTGGAACAATGTATTCTTATAACCGCTGTCAGAATACACTTATCAGTGACTTCAGCAGATTGGCTGCAGTTGCTGATCAAGAAATGTTTTCCAGCATTTGAAATAGGAACAGCTACACACTGATTAGAATTCGGCCAGTCCTGCTGAACCGGCTGAATTATAATCAGTGTATGCCAGCTGTGGACAGTTATCATCATTGACCGGTATCCCCTTTGGAACATTTGCCCTCAAACTGAGTTCTGGTGACAAGTGCAACATTTTGGATTTCCCATCACCTAAAGAAGTCGATCAAACGGTTGAATTGGGAAAACCACACACTGATCAGAATTTAGCCAATCCCTGATGAATTGTCTAGAATTTCAATCAATGTATGCCAGCTTTAGACAGCTGTCACCATTGACGGGTAATGTCCTTGGAAGATTTGCCTTCAAATTGAGTTGTGGTGGCAGGTGTAACATTTAGGGTATCCCATCACTTTCTCTTCTGGTAACAGTGGTCACCAGGATAATTGCAGAGGGAAGTAAACCTAGCGGGGAAACACAGATAGCAATTTTTGCTTTGCCTTTTTACACAATTCATATTTGGCATAAACTTATGGAGTTTTGGACATCTCGGTGTGGTGCTTCAATTCCAGATTCTTTTATAGCAATTAGAGCTTGACAGGGATCCAAACCTTCTGCACTCTATCCAGAACAAAACAAATTTTTTTGTATTTTTAGGATAGAAATGGATAGTAAATATCCCCAATCAGCACACTTGTATAAAGTACTCGAAACCCATACTTGAGTAAAAGTACAAGTACTCGATCAAAAAGTGACGAGTAGAAGTGGAAGTGCTCTATCAAAAAGTGACTTGAGTAGAAGTACTAAAGTATTCAACATTTTTTGTACTTAAGTATTGCAAGTAGTTTTTTTTTTAATTTTGCTACTCAAGTACTGAAAGTAAAAGTACAAGTACTGTGTTATGTAGTTATTAAAGAAAGAAGTCAAAAGTTTGAACATCATATTGTTTTTAATTATTTCAAATGATTAACCTAAAGAACAATCACAATTCCTTCGGCTGTAACTTTTTGTAAACAAAAACATATAAAGTATGTCCCTCCCTTCCCCCTTTAAAGCATCCCTCCTTCTCTTCCCTGCATGTTTTTTTTCTCCAACAACTTATTGGTGCGCAAAATCATATATAAACCAATGTGATATACAACAATATATTCCAATAATGAAATAAAGGAAGAATGTATGAAATCAAAGTCAATAAAATGTCCATATATATATATATATATAATGCCATAATGCCATATATATGTGACAAAACAAGATGAATAATATTTTCAATGGTGCAGGAATCAAACAGGTGCTATTCCAAATAATAGGTGCAGACTCCCACCACCTTGTGGATTTCCCCCTTACCCGGCAGATGAAGGTAAGTGCAAAATAATATCCAAATAGACTCTTCCAGTGAAACAAAACTGCAAAACCTGTGCTCTCAACTTCCAGTGAAAAAGGCAAAATCAGCCTCTTACCAGAAAAAAGGTCTATGTACGCTTGTGACTCTCCTTGGTTGGGGGGAGGTTCTCTTTCCCCTTAACAGCAGATATGTAGACCATTTTATTTATACATACAGTAGCATTTATTTTCGCATGCGCTGATTTACACATGACATTATACACATTTTTTTGAGCTTCATGAAACCTGCCATCTACTGTTCTGGCAGTGGTAATTTTTAGAATTGTAACGAGTAACTATGCAGCACAAAATAAAAGTATCGGAGTAGAAGTATTGAAATCATCGAAAAAATGTAGTGAAGTAAAAGTGGAAGTAGGAGAAAAAAATTCTACTCCAGGAAAGTACAGATACCGCCTTTCCGTACTTAAGTACAGTAGTGAAGTAGTTCTACTTAGTTACTATACACCTCTGCCAATCAGTGGCTTATCAATAGCCATAACAGCCCAAGTGGCTGCTTTGGGGCCTGGGGTAGGAAGAGGGCCCCATTAGGGAGGCTAATAAGAAGAAACTAAACTGTGAAGTTTCCAGTATAGAAGGGATGAAGTCAGACCTCAGGATTGTTGCTGGGCACAGATTCCTCTCTGTGCAGTAAGAAGTATTTGCTTAGCTCTCTTAGCAGTGTAGATCTATTTACCTCTGAACTTCTGCTGCAGACTGAAATTAACCCAGTATGCCTAATGCAGTCATAAATCCCAGAGGTTCTCCTCTGCTAAAACCTTATGTATTGCATTGGGCCTGATGTGGGTCTGCCATGGTTACCGGTGACACCTTCAGCTAATGCAACTATACTTTTTATCCACAGCACTGCTCCCCTAGTTGTGTACTGACTATGCCAGTCTTTCCCAACACAGTTTCATGGAATCCTAGGGTTCCTCCAAAGGTGGCTAGAATTCTTGAGCAATGGCTAACTGACCTCCCATGTAATAGTGCCTGCATAGTTCCTTATCCAACACCACTTGGCACAGCCAGAGCCATGACTGTAAGGGTGACATACTTACCATTAGTGTAAGCAGCATTCTTTTCATTGACCACCACCAACGGAAGGGGAATTTTCCCAATGACCACCAATAGAGTACTCTTGGCAGGGGTTCCCTGGGGCCTGAAAATGATTGCAAGGGTTACTTTGGGGAAAAACATTGAGAAAATCTGGACTATGCTGGCAGATCTTCAGCTGCCTGCCCTTGAATTAGGCATATTTTTATTTTAAGATTAATGACATGATAGTGATTCTTAAAGTTGCGGATGACACTCCATTGATCCCACCTGGTGGGTCACACTAAGGATTCTGGCTGGGGAGAGCCCGTGCACTAAATCCAACATGTAGCCTCAGTCCAGCTCCAGGCAGACCATGAACCCTATGTGTTTTGTACCACCCACCAGGCATAGTCATGGAGGTCACATATTGCCACAGTTGACACTAATAGCTGCTATAGAGTGCTTTAACCCATCAACATTTTGCTATAGTGCCCCATTATTTTGCTCCAATAGGAACACAGACAAAGACACATTTTTAGTAGAGTGGGGAATAGTCAGAGCTTCTAACAATGTTCTTAAGGCTAATCTTACTTTCCTCTTCTGATGGCATGTATTATTGCATGTCAGCGGGACATGAAGTGAGGGACACCTATTAGAAAAAGTAGGCATAGGACACCTCCCCTGCCAAGCCCTCTTAAAGGAGAAATATACAAAAAATGATTAGTTAAACCCACAAGTGTTTTTTTTTTCACCCACTACTATTCCTTTATACTGGTTTTTGTAATGTACAAATGCAGCAATTTAGAAATTGGATGAAAGGTTCAGGACTGGGGAAACACTTTTTGAAAGCTAAAAAGTGCATTTTCTATACAGCTATATAGATCTGAGCAAAATTAGAGACAAATGAGGAGTAAAGAGAGATAGAGGGACTTTCAGGGACAGCCCCTTCGAAATTAGGGACAGTTGGGACCTATACTAATTAGGGATGGCCCAAACACCCCCTTGTTCGGATCACAGCAGAACTCCTGAACATGGGAAATGTTCTAACCCGAATGGCGAACCCCCATTGAAGTCTATGGGAGCTGAATAGCCCATTTTGAAGGCTTATATGCAAGTAATTGGCCATAAAAGGGATATGGGGGTCTGGGTACTGCCCTGGGGGACATGTATCAATCAAATAAAAATCATTTTTTCAGGAGCAGTGATTTTAATTATGCTTAAAGTGCAACAATGAAAAATGTATTTAAATATAGTGCCTGGGGGGTCCCCATAATGTGCCTGTAAGGTGGGGCATCTGTAGCATTCATAAAACATGCTGCAGAAAAAAAATTAAATTTCTAAAGAAAAAAAAAATGGTTTTACAATTTACAATTGCTGGCACCCGGCTATTAAAAAAATAAAGAAAGAATTGGGGCCCTTCAGGTCTGGTATGGATTTTAAGGGGAAACATACGCCAACATTTAAAAAAGAAAATAGTGTGCCCCCCCCCCCCAAAATCTATACCAGACCCTTATCCAGGCATGCAGTCTGGCAGGTCAGGAAAGGGGGGGGGGGGGCGAGCACTCCCCTTCCTGAACCATACCAGGCCACATACCCTCAACAAGGGGTGTGGGTGCTTTGGGGCAGGGAGGGCTCTGCGTTGATTGTCGGGGTCTGCTGGCGGGGGGCTTATTGGAATCTGGAAGCCCCCTTGAACAAGGGGGCCCCAAGATCCTACCCCCCTATGGGAATGGGTATCGGGTACATAGTACCCCTACCCATTCACCAAAAAAGTATACAAAAGTAATAGGCACACATTTTGACAAATCCTTTATTAAAAAAATAAAAAAATAGTGCCCTCATTGTGGATTCCATCGTCAATTAAACATTCTACGAGGAGGTGAGCTGTGAGCTAGATAGGGGCAGACCAGTGGATGTGGTGTACCTGGATTTTGCTAAGGCATTTGATACAGTTCCCCACAAGCGCTTAATTTATAAAATAAGGGCTGCAGGCATCGACCGCAAGGTCTGCTCTTGGATACGGAACTGGCTAAAAGGGCATGTCCAAAGGGTGGTAATAAATAGCGCATACTCAGACTGATCTGAGGTGGTAAGTGGGGTCCCCCAAGGCTCAGTCCTGGGACCAACCCTGTTCAATTCATTCATAAATAGCATTGAAGACGGGATCGGTAGCTCTATATCAGTTTTTGCAGACGACACAAAATTGGGCAGAGCAATAACGGTACAGCATGAAGCAGATATCCTACAGAATGACCTGGACAAAATAACGGAGTGGGCAACGACATGGCAAATAAGGTTTAATGCGGAGAAGTGTAAGGTTTTGCACTTGGGGACTAAAAGCATAAAAGCACAATACACTTTAGGGGGGGAACCTTTGGGGGGAATCAAAAATGGAGAAAGATCTGGGAGTCCTGGTAGAGGATAGACTAAGCAATAGCATGCAATGTCAAGCGGCAGCTACCAAAGCAGGCAGAATATTAGCATGCATAAAAAAGGGATGTATTCCAGAGATAAAACTATAATCCTACCACTTTATAAAACTCTGGTCCGACCACATCTGGAGTATTCTGTCCAGTTCTGGTCGCCGGTCCTCAGGAGGGATGTGTTGGAGCTGGAGAAGGTCCAGAGAAGGGCAACTAAACTAATTAGGGGATTGGAGGACCTTAATTATGAAGAGCGTCTGCAATCGCTTGATTTATTCTCCCTGGAGAAGAGACGCCTGAGAGGGGACATGATAGCAATTTATAAATATCTCAATGGTGATCTCAGCATAGAAAAAAAGCTATTCAGTCGTATAGATTGCACGAGGACTAGAGGGCATACAATGTGTCTGGAGGAGAAGCGTTTTAACCTCAGGCAACGAGGGGGGTTCTTTACTGTTAGGGTTACAAGATTGTGGAATTCTCTACCACAAGAGGTGGTTTCTGCGGGAAGTATGGTGGCTTTCAAAAGACTCTTAGACGTACATCTCAAGAATCAGAACATTCAGGAGTATGCAAGATGATTACGGTCACACACACCTACACTGGTTGAACTGGATGGACTATTGTCTTTATTCAACCTCACCTACTATGTAACTATGTAATTACTCCGGAGGTCATCCGGTGGCACAGTCCCTTCAGATGTCACGTGAAGTCTGCAAATTCGGGTGTTCGGCGAATGGCAGAACAAGCAAATGTTCGGCCCGAACTCATGCTCGGGCCGAACCGTTCGCCCATCCCTAATGCTATTATAGGGTCACAAACAGAAATAGACACCTAACAAAAAATGTACACTTTTATCAACAAAAACATTGAAAAACTATGCTTTCCCTTTAAAGTTTTTTTTCCCCCTGAAGTTAAAGTAAATAGCTTGGGTAAAACCCTGCAGAGAAATTAGCATTAGCAGTCAATACATAGCTGTGAGGCACATGGGTGCACAATATGTTTATGTTGGTAGTCTGACTTTGTAACCTTTGCATTTCTGCTAATAGGACCAACTGTGTAAGCTGTCAGCGCTTAAAGGACATTTCCTCATTGAAGTCGCATTCACTCTGAGAAAGGGCACTCCCTGAGCAAAGTCATGGGGCTCTAGCTTTTGAAGCGTTAAGTCCAATTGAACCTTCCTATGTAGATACTGTAATGCAGTCAAGATGCATAAAAGGTACAAAAAAATTCTAACATTTTTTTATTTTTTATTACTACTGTTTGTTGCAGAAAGGATAATTATACCCTGTACCAGCAAGGTGACCCTGGGTGCTGTGCTTTGTGCTGAGCAGAGGTCCGGCTCTCATGTGGTCTGATACGCCCCCTGCACAAGGCTCCAATAGGTGGAGCTGACCAGGTAGTGTGCACCCTGTTGATAGGAGCACTGGGCAGGGGGAGTGTCAGACTGCTGGAGATCTTGAATGTGTTGAGCAGAGGTCTGGCTCTCTAGTGTACTGCTAGTACAGGTTGTTAAAGCGGTTGTAAACCCGAAAATGAAAAAAAAAAAAAAAAAACCTGCAAGACAAAGGCATAATGAGCTAGTATGCATCGCATACTAGCTCATTATGCATTACTTACCTTAGAACGAAGCCCCGACACGGACCCCCGGACATCGCTGCGGGCGCCGCCATGATCCCTCGGCGTGTCTTCCGGGTTCGGCGGCTCCGGCGCTGCGATTGGCCGGAGCCGCGACGACGTCACTCCGCGGGAGTGATTTTCCGGCAAGCTGCCGGCTAGGAAAACTGAAGGTCCCCCCGAACCTTCAGAGCGCATGCGCCGCTCTCGTGAGCGGCTGCATGCACTGCAAATATCTCCTAAACCGTGCCGGTTTAGGAGATATTAATTGTACCTACAGGTAAGCCTTATTATAGGCTTACCTGTAGGTAAAAGTGTCAAAAAGCGGGATACTACCGCTTTAATAAGAAAGAAGATTTTACTGATTATGCATCCTGACTACATTACAGTAATATTACAATAAGGTTCAACTGGGCTTTAAAAATGTATTACAGGTACACCGATCAGATATAACATTATAACCACCCATCTAATATTGAGTGTGGCCCCCTTTTGCTAAAACAGCCCTGATACATTGAGGCATGGATACCAAAGTAACATCCACATGAATGGCAGGAGCCAAGATTTCCCAGCAGAACATTGCCCAAAGCATCACACTGCCTCTGCCGACTTGCCTTCCTATACCTATACCAAATCATGGTGCCATCTCTTCCTCAGGTAAGTGACGCACACTCATCCGGCCATCCACATGATGTAAAAGAAAACGTGATTCATCAGACCAGGCCATCTTCTTCCATTGCTCCATAGTCCAGTTCTGATGTTCATGTGACCATTGGAGAAGCTTTTGGCTGTGGACACAGGTCACCATGGGCTTCACAGCCCCATGCACAACAAACTGTGATGCTCATTTTTTTCTGCTTTCCCCACATCAACTTCATGGACAACGTGTTCACTTGCTGCATTATACATCCCAACAATTTTCAGATTCCATTGTAACGAGGCACAATCCCCTGTAAATTGAGTAATTCTAAAAATACACCAAGTCTGACAAGGGGAAAACCTTGCAGAGGAAGAAAAATTGGGATTTTAATATGCCAAAAAATAAAAACTCTCAAAAGAGCAAGTTATAAAAAAGATATTTAAAAATTTTGGCCGGCTTGTCTATAGCAAGAACGTTTGTTGATACTTTGATACTACGTTTCTTTTCATGTGGAAATGTTCCTCTTAGGAACTGCTGAACAATAAAAACTGAACCAATTCTCCTCCTATCCATAGTGGGGGGACTCCTCCACGGTTAGAATACACGGATCGGCGTTTCAGCATTTCACTTTTTTTCAACAAGTCCATTCAACAGAAGTTGATTGATAGATTGACTACTGTTGAGTAGCAGTTTCCAAACATGGATCAAAATTTGCCAGGTCCCTACTGAACTGGCCGAATTTTGATCCAACTATGGCCAGCTTAGCATATGGGGGAAGGGTCAGAGTTTAAAATCTGCCTGTGCCTTCCTTTCCCAATTACATAAACCCTGTGCTAGCTGCATACTAGAGAGGAACACTCAATACAGAGTGCAGTGGTCTGACACGCCTCCTGCCCAGTGCTCCAATCATTTGTTTTTTATGCTCTCTGGACAGCGTTATTGATTGGGAGCACTGGGCAGGGGGCGTGTCAAAAAGCTGAAGGCTCGGACCGCGTGCTCTGTGTTGAACAGAAGTTTGACTCTCTAGTGTGCTGCCACCACCGAAATAGAAATAACATACATTTTGCAGGTTTAGGGCTCCATTTACAAAGCGGTATGTACCGATTTAAGATCTGCAATGAAATACCTCTTAGCGTTTTTTTCGTGAATTTTGTTTTGCAATTCATTAAAAAAAAAAAAAATCTTGTCTGTTTTATGAAGTAATGTGGTATTTTAGTAGTGAAAGCTAGCATTATTATAGATGCCGAGTCTCTCCTGCAACATCGCTGGCTCTAGATTGACCTCAGGTAAGTATTAGGGAGACTGAGGAGGGCTGCTGCACACAGAAGGCTTTTTACCTTGATACATAGGATGTATTAAGATAAAAAAACCTTCTGCCTTCTTAACCACTTTAACAACTAGTAAATAGCTGGTTGTTAAGAAATGGGTGACCACCACATCTTTAGCAACCAGCGGTCGCCGGTGTCTTTAACAACCAGTGAATAGCTAGTTGTTAAGGAGTGGGTGGCCGTCCCCTCCTTACCAAATAGTAAATAGCTGGTTGTTAAGGAGTGGGTGGCTGCCGCCTCCTTACCAAATAGTAAATAGCTGGTTGTTAAGAAACGGGTGACCACCACGTCTTTAGCAACCTGCGGTCGCCGGTGTCTTTAACAACCAGTGAATAGCTGGTTGTTAAGGAGTGGGTGGCCGCCACCTCCTTACCAAATAGTAAATAGCTGGTTGTTAAGGAGTAGGTGGCCGCTGCCTCCTTACCAAATAGTAAATAGCTGGTTGTTAAGGAGTGGGTGGTCGCCGCCTCCTTACCAAATAGTAAATAGCTGGTTGTTAAGGAGTGGGTGGCCGCTGCCTCCTTACCAAATAGTAAATAGCTGGTTGTTAAGGAGTGGGTGGCCGCTGCCTCCTTACCAAATAGTAAATAGCTGGTTGTTAAGGAGTGGGTGGTCGCCGCCTCCTTAACAAATAGTAAATAGCTGGTTGTTAAGGAGTGGGTAGCCGCTGCCTCCTTACCAAATAGTAAATAGCTGGTTGTTAAGGAGTTGGTGGCCGCCGCATCCTTAGAAAGCATAACTTATCTGATGTCAGAGGGTTCCCCGCTGACAGCAGAATGTAAAAAAAAGAAGTGCCCTCATTAAAAAATGTTTTTAAAAACATTGTGGGGGTCTCTGTTAGCCCGCCTTATTTCCTGGGTGGAAGACATCTAGTATCATCTAGCCCTTTGCTCCCCATCTGACTGCCGCTGGTCCGCACCTTTCTTTCCTTGGATTTCGCTTCTGTCAATCATGGAGGCTCAGCATCTCATGAGGCCATTACCTATGGCAGTCTGCATGCAAATGTAGTCTGACTAAGCACACACGCTGCTCCAGACTGGCATCTACCCAACAATTCTTCCAGGAACCAGCCCACTGCTTGCATTAGAGCTGGGGGCTCCTGAGAGGAATACTAAGGCAAGGTGCTGTGATGTTATCAGGAATCTATGTACAGAAAATAAGATATGTAATGAAAACTGAAAGATTTTTATATAAAAATGTAATTTGAATGTGGATGAGGTGAAAGGGGCTTTGAATGCTATGAGACAGATTGGGTCAGTGCAGTGGTTTTAGCATTGCCAGTAAGCCGGTACATAGCTGTCAGGCACATTTGTTCACAGTGTTTTCTTGTTGGGGGTCTGACTTTGCAACCTTTGCATTTCTGCTAATAGGACCAACAATGTAAGCTGTCAGTGCTTAAAGGATGTTTCCTGATGAAAGCCGCGCTCATTCCGAGAAACTGAGATTTGTTAATGCCTGCCAGAGACTTTCCTGAATACCGACACAAAGCTGGAAATGGGCTTACTTGAAATACTTTAATGTCCAATTAACTTTTTGTAAAAGATCGTAACCGTTGAAATCGGGCCCTGACCTGTGCTCACTGGTGCACTTTTGCCGCACGCCAAAAACGCATAAAAAAATAGACCATTTATTCCTTTTTTAACTGTGCACTGCGTTTTCTTACAGTTGCAAATTTGAAAAGTCCTGCTTGCAGCACATTTTTCCAGTGCAACAAAATCGCATGAAAACGATTCCTCTTTCAATTCTATGTAACCGTTCCACATCACTGCGCTGCCTTATGAAAAGTCCTGCATGCAGCATCTTTGGTGCAGTTTTTCAAAAGCGTAATAAAAATGCACCTTCCATTGTAATTTTAGATTCACTCCAGATAAGGAGGGACTGTGCTGGGACGCTATTCCGGCACAGTCCCAACACATGGAAAAGGAAAAATGCCTCATCTCCCATGTGCCTGGTTCACATCAGTGCATTGCATGCAATACTTTTTGTTACTGCAGCGTAGTGGGAGGAAATCCACTGCCTCGCACCGCACAGCTGTCACTTGAACATTATGAGATATCTGTGTGACATCTCAAAAAGGGTAATTTAATTGCTTTCCGCCTGAGCCATTGTGGGAGTCCTGTTGTTCTAGGTAGACATCATATGATGTGACCGGACACAGTGGATGACAGATTAGTCACAAGTCCATCTAGTTCAACCAATCATATTTCTTCATGAATTTAGGCCAAAATGTATTCTGTTACATTTCTTTTGATGTATATTATTCAGTCTGTTGGAAGGTTATAGAGACCAAAAACTATGGGATGTATATCTGAAAATTGATCAGTTCTGATGTATTGATAACCTATCTCTTTTCTTGAGCCCGCTTCTCGGCCTTTTGGCTAAGATCAAGTGTAGTATCTGTTCTTATCAGTTGGTATGGGCCTTAGCTAGTACCAGTATGACCGAAACCCGGAGCGCTCTTAGTTGGTGAGGCATGGGGAGTAGGTCATCTGGGAAAGCATGGGGCCCGCCGCCTTCTGGTTCGAATGGGTCCGCCCCTACCAGTTTGAAGGGAGCTAGAAAACTGGATTGGTTCCGTGGCCAGTTAGTACTGCTCTATCACCTTTTTTCACTGCACGACTTGTAGGGTGTGGGTCCTCGGGCCCTGCCTTGAGTCTTGGGAGGGAGTGGATATGGCCCCTCTCTCATGGGGTCTCCCTTCGGGGGAGCCCCACTTAGTACTCGGTGGGGGCTGTTTCGGCAGTCCCCCTGAAGAACGGGGTCGGTCTGGTTTCGGCCAGACAGACCATGAGTACCTTAAATCCCTGTCAGGAGTCTTGCGCCCCGGGGGATCGAGCTTCGGGTCCTACCTCTTCGGAGGGAAGACCATTTGTGTTTGCACACCCTGTGCACTTTTTGTGTTCCTCACGTTTGTGTGTGTGCACTTTTTTATGCACCGGGTGAAGTCTTTTGAGTGTGTTTCACACGCTACGGGCTTAGAAAAAAAAAAAAAAGATGGACTTGTGTCTCTTTTCAGCCAGACTAACTATGTAGCTATGTCATTTATTTGTAAAATTTTATAACAGAAATAAAGAAAAACATGGTTTTTCAAAAATGTTGGTACTGTATTTTTAATTTATTTAGCAAAAAATAAAAAACCCAGTGGTGAGTAAATACCACTAAAAGAAAGCTCTATTTGTGTGAAAAAAAAATGCTAAAAATGTCATATGGGTACAGTGTAGCATGACCACGCAATTGTTATTCAAAGCGTGACAGCGCTGAAAGGTGAAACTTGGCCTGGGCAGGAAGGGGGTGAAAGTGTCTGGTATTGAAGTGGTTAAAAAAAAAGGACGTGGTGGGATGTACCATACTCAGCAAATCATCAGTACGCCGATTGCAGCCCCACCGCACCGCAAACCAGCCGCCGTGTAAAAATCAGATTCTGGTGCGGACCCCAAAAAGGGTCCTGTGCATGTTCTGTCCGAATCCGATGCAAATTCAGCCATACAATCTGTGTGGCTGAAGTTGCATCGAACATACATCGCATGTGATTTGCAGATGCAAATCACATGCGATGTCTGTCATTGCACATATGTGAACCGGTGTTCCGTGAGAATTACCTACCCTGTGAGAATTACCTACCCCTCGTCACTTCCGGCCAGAAGCATCTGAGCAGCGCAGCAGTGCGCATGCTCAGAGCGCCGGAGACCTAATGGCAGAACAGAGGAGCTTACTAGTGCGCATGCGCACTAGTATAAAACGATCACGGTGTACCGTGAAAAAAACCTACCGACGCGGCACTTACCCAAAACAGCTGTGCTGACATACGAGTCATCCCCGCACCTGTCCCGGTCACTTCCCTGCTCTCGGCAAGTAAATATAAAAGCGGCTTTCGGCTCAGTGATTTATGTTTTCATACAGCCGCCGCCGCTTTTATATTTACTATCCGAGAGCAGGGAAGTGACCGGGACAGGAGCGGAGATCACTCGTATTTCAGCACAGCTGTTTTAATGTACCCGCTGCATTACATACAGTGCGGAGTACCAGAAGTGACGAGGGGTAGGTTTTTCTCACGGGTAGGTAATTCTCACGGAACACCGGCGCTAAGCCAATAGAAATGCATAAAATGCACATAAAAAAAGCACCAAAAATGCACCTTACATTGAAGTCTATGGGAATGCAGCAAAAATGCACTACACATTATTTGTAGTGTGCTTTTTGAGTCACATGTGAATTTTTTTCCCAGGTAAAAAGAGATCAAAAATGCATGTAAAATGTATTATGCGTTGCATTAAATTTTAACGCAATGCATTAAAAAAGCGATATGCGTATAATATGGAGTATGTCAGTAGTAGACAAGAGGAATACCCAATGTACATGATTAACTACCTCAATACTGGGCACTTAAACCCCCTTCCTTCCCAGACCAATTTTCAGCTTTTAGCGCTGTTGCATTTTGAATGACAATTGCGCGGTCATGCGACGCTGTACCTAAACCAAATTTGTGTCATTTTTCCCCCACAAATAGAGCTTTCTTTTGGTGGTATTTGAACACCGCCAGGTTTTTTCTTTTTTGGTGCACAAATAGAAAAAGACCGAAAAGTTTGAAAAAAAAAAAAAGTTTTTTTGTTTAGGTTATAAAATTTTGTAAATAAATACGTTTTTTCCTGCACTGATGAGCACTGATGACGCCGCACTGACAGGCACTGATGAGGAGACACTGATTGGGTGGCACTGATGGGGTGGCACTAATGGGGTGGCACTGATATGCAGCACTGATGGGCACTGATAGGTAGCACTGATATGCAGCACTGATGGGCACTGATATGTGGCACTGATAGATAGCACTGATACGCAGCATTGGTGGGCACTGATAGGCAGTGCTGATGGGCACTGATAGGCAGCACTGATGGGGACTGATCGGCGGCACTGATGGGCACTGATGGGCACTGATAGGCGGCACTGATGGGCACTGATAGGTGGCACTGATGGGCGGGACTGATCGGCACTGATGAGGGGCACTGATGGGCACTGATAGGCAGCACTGGTGGGCAATAATGGGCACTGGTGGGCGGCACTGATAGATGGCAATAACGGGCACTGGTGGGCAGCACTGATAGATGGCATTGGTGGGCAGCACTGATAGGGGGGCACCACTGGCAGGCTCTCTGAGCCCTGTTTGCCATCCCTGGTGGCCATGGTGGGCATCCCTGGTGGTCATGGGTGGGCATCCCTGGTGGCTCTAGTGGCACCCCCTCCCCCCAGGGCTGCACTGGTAATCAATCATCTGATTACCAGCACAGACCCCCCCTGTGATCAGTGAGTAATCAGAAATACTCACTGATCACCCCGGCTGCAGAATCGATCCTCTGATCTTCTCCTCACTGACAGGATCTGTCAGGAGGAGAAGAGATCGAAGCCGTTACAATGGCTGTATTGACATTACATGACGACTGTGATCAGGAGGGCCAATCACAGGGCCCTCCTGCCGAGTCTTGTTGCTCTGTGTCCTAGGGACACAGGCACATCGAGATCGCGCCGCTGCGCGCGCCCGCGGCGGCGCGATCTCTCTCCTTCTGAAGGACGTTCCGGAACGTCCATTCAGAAGGACGAGACTCCCACCCGGCCGTATATCTACAATGGCCCGGGTGGGAGGTGGTTAAAAAATGGGAAAAATGGGTGGAATTTAAAAAAAACTAGTAAATATGTGGAAATTAATATTTAGCTCCTACTGATGTAATAGAAATGTAGGAATATTAGTTACATGCATAGTTACATAGTAGTTGAGGTCGAATAAAGACAATAGTCCGTCCAGTTCAACCTGTGTAGGTGTGATCATTTCACATACCCCTGATTGTTTTTATCCTTGAGATGTACGTCCAAAAGTCTTTTAAAACTAGCCATACTTCCCGCAGTTACTACCATTTGTGGTAGAGAATTCCACAGTCTTGTAGCCCTTACTGTAAAGAACCCCCTGCGTAGCCTGAGGTTAAAATGCTTCTCCTCTAATCGCATTGTATGGCCTCATGTCCTCATGCATTCCTTGTGACTGAATAGTTTATTTTCTATGATCACCGTTGAGGTATTTGTAAATTGCTATCATGTCCCCTCTCAGGTGTCTCCTTTCCAGGAAGACTAAATCAAGCACTTCTAAACGTTCTTCGTATTTAAGATCCTCTTATCCCCTAATAAGTTTTGGTGCCCTTCTCTGGACTCTCTCCAGCTCCAACACATCACTTCTGAGGACTGGCGACCAGAACTGGACAGAATACTCCAGATGTGGTCGGACCAGTAATTTATAAAGTGGAAGGATTATAGTTTTTTCTCTGGAATACATCCCTTTCCTTATGCATGCTAATATTCTGCCGGCTTTGGCAGCTGCAGCTTGACATTGCATGCTATTGCTGAGTCTATCTGCCACTAAGACTCCATTTTTGATACCCCCAGAGGTTCCCCCCCCCCCTAGCGTTTATTTTGCTATTGCGTTATTAGTCCCCAAGTGCAATACCTTACACTTCTTCACATTAAACCTCATTTGCCATGAAGTTGCCCACTCTGTTATTTTGTTCAGGTCATTCTGCAAGATTTCTGCCTCCCGATGTGAAGCTATTGCCCTACTCAATTTTGTGTCATCTGCAAACACTGAAATCGAGCTAATGATCCCGCCTCAATGCTATTTATGAATAAATTGAACAAAATTGGACCCAGAACTGAGTCTATTAGAAGAGTTGAAGGTAATATTCCTAATAGGAAGAGGATTACAGAGAAAGGAGATCAGGTTAAAATACCCAACCAATACTAAAAACTTAATAAACTTAATAAACCTAGAGAGAAGTAGAGGTAGCCTAAAGGAGATGATAAGGAGGTATAAGGGGAGGGAGGGGGGAAGATGGGATGGGTTTGCTTGTTAGGTATATAGAGATTTTGTACTATTAAAAATAAAATTATAAAAAAAAAAAGCGATATGCTTTTTTAAAAAACACATATCCCATTTTATATTGCACAGATGTTAACTGGCTCTTAGCCAAAAAAACGAGAGCTTCATTCACCAGTCCATATTTGTATATTTGGGATAACTGCCCCCCCCCCCCCCCCCTAGCAGGAATCACTAATGACCATGTCCTGTGAGGCTGGTGGGGGGACCTCTGTGTATTTTAGGATTAGTGGTATGCACTCAGAATGAAAGTGTCAAAATGACTAATGTATGGAAGGTGACCCCGGGCCTGACCCTTTATATTGATGCCTGTGGTGTCACTGACACTTGTGCTATGGTTGTCCTATATATCGTTAGGAGGTGACAGCTCTTTCACAGGAGATTCCTGGCCTGTGTGGGAATCCTCTAATTATAGGACAGACGTCTCGCCCCCCTCCTGTCCGCTGCCATAACATGGACTGACAGTGATGAGTGTCAGATGATGGGCCTTTCATGTGAGCCTGTGTCTGACACTTAGCCAATTTAATCAGGTGATGAGCTAATATTAATATACCGGATTAAAACAATAATGCAAAGAGACAAGCCTGTTAATTTCTTGCAGCGAGGGAAGGGAAAGGCGTACTCTCCCCCTCACGGGAGATCAGTGTTATAGATCCAGTATGGGTAAATGATAGATAAATATAGGCTCTGTTTAATAATCTATAACAAGTTTTGTTGGTATTGTACAGTCTGACTGTAACATGTATAATAAACTTCAGATTTATTAGCAGTTGTAAAAGTGAGGACCTACCTTATACCTGACATAAATTTAAAGGGTTGGTAAAGTTGATTTTAAGGCAATTATTAATGCAGATTATATATTTTCTGAAAGAAGACACCCTAAAGCAGTAATCTCCAATCTGCGGCCCTACCTGCCTTTGTTCAGCCCTTGGGGCATCCTCCCTCCCATCAGCAACAGTGGGGCATCATTTTTTGATGCTGGGACACTATTCCTCCCACTAGCACCAATGATGGGGCACTATTTATCCCACTGACACCAATGATGGCACACTATTCTTCCCACTGACACCAATGATGGCGCACTATTACTCCCACTGACACCAATGATGGTGTACTATTCCTCCCACTGACACCAATGATGGTGTACTATTCCTCCCACTAGCACCAATGATGGGGCACTATTCCCCCCATTTACATCAATGATGGGGCACTATTCCTCCCATTTACACCAATGATGGGGCACTATTTCTCCCACTGACACCAGTGATGGGGCACTATTCCTCCCACTGACACCAATGATGGCGCACTATTCCTCCCACTAACACCAATGATGGGGCACTATTCCTCCCACTGACACCAATGATGGGGCACTATTTCTCCCACTAGCACCAATGATGGGGCACTATTCCTCCCATTGACACCAATGATGGGGCACTATTTCTCCCACTAGCACCAATGATGGGGCATTATTCCTCCCATTGACACCAATGGGGGGGCACTATTCCTCCCACTGACACCAATGATGGGGCACTATTTCTCCCACTAGCACCAATGATGGGGCATTATTCCTCCCATAGACACCAATGATGGGGCAATATTCCTCCCATTAACATCAATGATGGCACACTATTCCTCCCATTTACACCAATTATGGCACACTGTTCTTCCCATTGACACCAATCATAGCGCACTATTCCTTACATTCACCAATGATGGAGCACTATTCCTCCCATTGACATCAATGATGGGGTACTATTCCTCCCATTAACACCAATGATGGCACACTATTCCTCCCACTGGCACCAATGATGGGGTACTATTCCTCCCATTAACATCAATGATGATGCACTAATCCTCCCATTTACATCAATGATGGCACACTATTCCTCCCATTGACACCAATGATGGGGCACTATTCCTCCTATTTACACCAATGATGGGGCACTATTCCTCCCACTGACACCAATGATGGGGCACTATTCCTCCCACTGACACCAATGATGGGGCATTATTCCTCCGATTGACACCAATGATGGAGCGCTATTCCTTTTATTGACATCAATAGTGGGGCACTATGCCTCCCATTTACACCAGTGATGGGGCACTATTCCTCCTATTGACATCAATGATGGCGCACTATTCCTCCCATTAACATCAATGATGGCGTACTATTCCTCCCATTGATACCAACGATGGAGCACTTTTACTCCCCCTAATACCAATCATATTGCATTGTTTACTCCCTCTGACTCCAGGACATTTTCTACTCCCACTGGTCACAGTCCAACCCCCCTAAAGTTTAAAGGGCAGTAACCTGGCCCTTTGTTTAGAAAGTTTGGAGACCTCTGTCCTAGAGAATGAAATAGCAGTACTGTAATTCCAGTTTTTACATCACAACATATTAGCACAATGGTTTATAAAACACAAACTTTCAGTTAAAAAAAAAAACACTAAAGTTCATTTTTGGCCACACAACTCAATATATTATCGTTTTTTTGGAAAATATAAAAGATAAGGTTGGATCAATTAAATAGTTACCCAACATGTCAAGCCTTATAGTCCAATTCCATGCAATTTTTTTTTTCCCCATCAACTGCTCGTTTTTTTCTAGGAGTGAGCATACTATACCTGATCCTGCGATCCTCCTGCGATCCTCTGGAAAACTGTGCTCCCCAACAGGGAGCGCAGGGGTGCTGGACCGGTCTTGTGTGAGGAGGATCAGAAGATCAAGTAAGTATATCTCCACTGTCCTCTAGCCTAGAAAAAAAAAAAAGAACAGTTAACCCATGCAGTGCTGGCACAGCCCCACTGTGCGGGGAGAAAATAAAATTGTCCAGGGTTCAGCTTTATAATTGCCTGCAACTGAAAATTGGCGACAAACATCTACTGTATACCCTATATTTTTCATAGGTGACACACATCACACTCCATTAGTTTACTAATGGCTGGGGAAAGTGACATCAGGACCCAGGAGTGATGTTTTTCTTGTCTACTTGTCACTTATGGGTCATTAGTAGGAAGGAGAAATCAGCAAATGGATGTTTGCTGATCACCCTCCCTCTACCCGGCAACACTCACAATGACAATCTCAGGTACGGCAATGGGCGCATGGAGCCTGGGAAGCGTGGTGGGGCCACGGGGGAGTGTCAGTAACAAGGATGTGTGGAAGTGATCAGGGTCAGTGGAAGGGGTCAGTAAAAGGATTAAATATATATTTCTCAATGCATGCAGTATATGTCCACAACTATGACTTGGTATTGACAGCAAAGCTCAGAGAAGGGGAAAAAGAAACAGCTCAAGGAGCCAATCAGGAGTGCTGCAGTTCAAAAAAGCATGTTGAAAGGAGGAGAGAGCAAAGTGACCAACAGATGAGCCCATCTTTCTACTGCTCCTCCTTAGGTCTCCAGTCACAGGCAGGGGGTGGGGAGGAGGCCTGTAAGTGAAACTGCAGAAGAAAAGGCTCAGGTCCCTTCCCTTGCTATTCACGGCTGTGCTGTGTGGCAGAGCTGTGTGGATCTCAGAACTGGATAGACATAAATATAAATCCTTTGACATGCAAAACAGCCACAATCTATGTATTCCATCTTTACATTTAGCTGAGTTCTGCCTAAAGCATGTTGTCATCTTGTTCTGACATTTTGGAAAACAATGGAGTATACTGGTAGGAGGAGAAAGCAAAGTAAAAGAAGGATGAGCCCATCAGTCTGCTGCTCCTGCTGCACTATCGAATCACAGACAGGAGGGTGAAGAGGAAACCTGTAGGTGAAAGTGAAACTGCAGCAGAAAAAAAATTAGGCTCCTTGCCATCAATACAACTCCTTTGGCAGATAAAACAGCTCCAATGTACTGTCTGTGTGTATTTCATCTCTGCATTTAGCTGCCTGAAATTCTGCCTAAAGCAAACTTCCATCTTGTTCTGGTATTTTGGAAAACCATATAATACTGATAGCACTTTTTATCTCCAATGCAGCTCTGTACCTCCCAGACACCATGGCTGAGAAAAAGGCAAAGGCTGCAAAGTCGAAATCCGCCAATAAACCTAAATTGGCCTCGGGAGCCACCAGCAGCTACTACACCGACTCTCTAGGGTTCATGGCCATGGACAGCAAAGTACCAGGCTTGTCCAATGTCATCCTGCAGAAACTGAACATGGGGAGCTTCGAGGAGTACAGGTGACTAGAGAGACTCCATATTGTTCTCCCACATTTAACGTTTAAGGCCCAGATAAAAGTAACTCAATTTGAATTATTTTTGGTAAGCCCATCTCAAGACCCAGTATTTCACGTCTGTCCATCTCTCTGCTCCTCACAGGTCTGCGGTGGAGGGTAACAATCTTGCTGCAAATTTTGGCATCAGGTCATATTCGGAGATGTTTCAGAAGATGGAGGACACTTACAAATTCTGCGTTCAGTGCAAGAAGCTCCCGTCCAGTGCTCCTGATGCCCGTAGTATGAGGCGTTGTAAAAGGTAGAGTCCGGTGTTACGTTGTCATCATCTCATCTTCAGGAACAGAGCTTCTCCTAAGTTGAGAGTACCATTATACCAAGAGAGACTAGGGGAAGGCAGAGGTATGAACCCCCAGGAGAGAAACTACTTGGCCCGGCTATCCTCATATTACACTGCCACCGGGATTTGGTAATAAAGTAGTCTCCATGAGGCCAGAAGAACCGCTGTGCCTTCCAGTGAGGCAGCTACCTCCAGGTGCCTTCCCGGGAGGCTGTGCGGACTGGATCCATAAGTGAAGTCTTAGGGTGTCAGACATATTTTCAGGTGTAGGCCCCCCCAGCTCTGCCACAGCCAGAACCTCATTAATCAGCAGTGTGAACCAGTAGGTTGGCTTGGGGTGGGGGTAGCCACCCCCCACCCAGAGTTGTATAAAGTACTCGAAAACCCATACTTGAGTAAAAGTACAAGTGCTCGATCAAAAAGTGACTTGAGTAGAAGTGGAAGTGCTCGATCAAAAAGTGACTTGAGTAGAAGTACTAAAGTATTCAACATTTTTTGTACTTAAGTATTGCAAGTAGTTTTTGTAAAAATTTTGCTACTCAAGTACTGAAAGTAAAAGTACCAGTAGTTTTGAAAAAAAAATTGCTACTCAAGTACTGAAAGTAAAAGTACAAGTACTGTGTTATGTAGTTATTAAAGAAAGAAGTCAAAAGTTTGAATATCCTATTGTTTTTTATTATTTCAAATGCGGCTTTTATTTATGCATACAGTAGCATTTATTTTCGTATGCGCTGATAATACACATGTTTTGAGCTTCATGAAACCTGCCATCTACTGTTCTGGCAGTGGTAATTCTTATAATAGTAACGAGTAACTATGCAGCACAAAAAAAAAAATATCGGAGTAGAAGTATTGAAATCATCGAAAAAAAAATGTAGTGAAGTAAAAGTGGAAGTAGGAGAAAAAAATTCTACTCCAGGAAAGTACAGATACCGCCTTTTCGGTACTTAAGTACAGTAGTGAAGTAGTTCTACTTAGTTACTATACATCTCTGCCCCCACCCAAGCAGGTGGAATCCCTTCAAGAGGAAGCCCTGCTGTTCTAAATCTCAGACAATTTATGTGCTCCTCAGTCACCTTCTGAGCCCACCTCCCCAGGGATTGGCTGCAGCACTATAAATATTTATGTTGCCCATTTGTCTTGCTCCACTCCCTAGGTTTTAAAAATCTCCAGAATGCAGGGAGAGCAATAAAAACCAGCATCCTGAGAAACCCAGAACAGCCAAAAGAAAGCAACAACTGTCCCACTACTAAATTGACCTATCATCCTAGCAAGAGGGTGCTACACAAATATATTCCTAAATTCCATCCATTGCCCTCAGCCTCCTCAAAATCCCTTCTTTTATTGCTGTTTTAATCTGACTTCCTGTTAGAGGGTGGCATAGTTGCCAACATTTGAAAAAAATTTCCAGGGACACTTTGCAGCACAGCTATCAATTACTTACCACACCCACTTCCCTGAAGCTCCGCCCATTCTGCATAATTAATCTCCGCCTACTTATCAGATTATAGGGTCTACGTCACAAAGAGAGAATTACAGGAATTTGAAAAGGGAATTGAAAACTTGAGGCCAAAGTAGCAGAGTTGGAATAATTCTCGCATTCAGATGCACTACTTCTGCCTAAAGTTTAAAATTCTCATCACAATTCCCTGCAATTCTAAAGTGTCAGCTTGTCGGAAGGTGCTCTGCCTCCCCCTGCTGGCGGATTTCGGAAAGTGCACCATGCTGACACCCTGCCTCCGGTGACACGTTAAATTTGCGACAGGCGGGAAGAGTGAGCGGGCACCCAGAGAGAGACAACCTGCTGCCAGAACTACAACACCTAGCTAGGGTGAGACCGACACTGTGTGAAACAAAATTAAAAAAAAAAAATTATTTACATTGTCCCTGTTTAACTGGGACAATGTAAATTACCCGGGACAGGCTCCTATTTGCCAGGATTGTCCCGGGAAAAATGGGACAGTTGGCAGGTATGGGGTGGCTACATTCTTTATGGTCCCAATGTAAGTAGGAACTTACCCAACCCACTCTTGCTGGCTCCTGAGATGGGCTATGAACTGTGGGATGTGTAGAGTGCATAGAGAGTGCACATGAGCCACTGACGTCTTAACTCAATGCACCGCAACGAAATTGCAGTTCCTATACTTTTAGACAGGTTCACTTTAAATACACCAAAAGCAGAAATTATTATTTTTTTAAGCAGTTGAAAATATTTTTTGATGTTAGCAGTTATACATCGGTGCTTTCTTGCAGGTGTCAGAATGTGTACTATTGCAGCTCAGAATGTCACAGGGAGAACTGGCCTTTGCACAAGAAGTTCTGCAGGAAGCTAAAACTGGCTGCCATTGACAGACTGATGGAGTGGTTGATCTTTACAGGTATGTGTGAGTTTACTCCTGGTTGGGGAAGTTGGGAAAGTGCCAGGACAGTAAAAGAGGACAGAAATGGACGCAGGGACGCAGTAAAAATGGGTATGACCACATGGGAGAAGTTCAAATCGGTATGGCTTAAAGCAGAACTAAACCCTTCTATCATTTTCAGCCAAGAAAGCTGCCATCCAGGGGCGTAACTACAGGGGTTGCATCTGCAACCGGGCCCCATGCTCCCCTGTACACCTGGATAGGAGGGGCGGCGGGGGCAGCATGTAGAGAAATCACTGTCCTCCTTTTTCCTCCTGTAGCTGCAGGAGAAAAATGGAGGAGATTGGTTCCTCTGTATGCTGCCCCTGCCACTCCTCCTATCCAGTTCTCTTGGGTTCTGCTGTCTCTGGGCCCCTGTGCGCCCCCCCCCCCCCCACTGTGCTCCCTTCCCTCTCCTGCCGGCTGCTGCAGGGGATGCGTCACAATAGAGAACCAGGAAGGGGTCAGTAAATATGTAATTTACCAGCTCCTTCCTTTTCTGAATGGACAGAGTCATAGTCAGTGACATTGTAAAAAAATAAAAAAATAAAATAAAATAATACAATTCAAATACCAAAAAATAAAAACTACGGACACCAGTGGGTGAACTTCCAGGATTGCAACGGTCACACTTGCGACCGGGCCCTGGCATTCCACCACCGTGGGGAGAACCCAAGATGGCAGGAAGGGAGCCCACTGCAGAACTTGTGAAAGGGTCCCGAAAAGAAATTAAAGGGCCCCAGGATCAGTGGGAAGAGCCCCAGGCTTGAAGGGAAGGGCCCCGACCAGGGGTCCGGGGGGCCTTTCATGGTTTCTTGCACTGGGGCCCTGAAGGTTCTAGTTACGCCTCTGCTGCCATCTTAGCCTCTGTTTGATCTTCAACTGCCATGATGCTGCACATGTGATCAGTTATGACTCCAGACATTCGATGGTTTGGTTGAGAGCACAACCAACGTGACAGTTAACATTCTCAGCACATGCCAGGATAGTAACTATTTCTGAAACTGTTAAATCGGTGTGTTTAGTTCCACTTTAAAGGGGAACTAAACTCATCAATTTAATGGTTTCAAAAAACAGTTATATTCCCAGCGTCTCAAATGGTTGCTATCATAACTGATCACATGTGCAGCAATATGACAACTGCAAATCAAACAGAGGCTAAGATGGCAGCTTTCTTGGCTGAAGAGGATAGGAGGGTTTAGTTCCATTTTAAAGAGGAACTGCAGGCAAACAGCTAAATATGCTATTAAAATATATACAGGATATGGGAGTTATTCTACCTGCCAAAGGATTTGTAATTCTATCTGGCCAGTCCTAAGTTTTTCATAGCTTAGCCAGACAGCACAGCAATTTGGTGACCTAACCTTTCTTTGGTGCAGGTAAAGAATAAAGATTGGTCCCCATGATTGCATTGGGCTGAACCAGAACCTTTTACGTTATAGGACTACAGTTTGGTGAAAGATGCACAACCCACCACATTTGTAAATTACTCAACTACCAAAGATCTGTAGTTGTTAGAGGCGGCACACATAGATGCGAGGCAGCAGCCCATGGAGTATATTCAACCAACCTGAGGGCCCACCCTCACCCCTTCCATCCATCTTACATCCCTTCTGACCCACCCTGGGAGCTGCCCTACCTGACAGGAGGAACCAGAGAAGGACAATAGTGATGTCACTAGTAAGGTCCATTGTTTGCAACAATGGGGTACTTAGTGGGGTGCAGTCTGTACTGTGTATGGGACTCTAAGGGTTCTGTCTGGCTGACATTTTTTTAAATTGCAAGTTGCAACTGTCAGACAGGCAGAAGCAGCACTGTAGTTCTAGTACCATAGATCCTAAAAGCTGAAAGTCCCACTCCAGTATTAACTCATCCTGGTATTCTGTTGTCAGCATAACAACTGCATTCATGATGTTTTCACCTAGAAAAAACACATTTCCCTTGGGTAGATAGACCTACTCTATCCTCAGAAGCAATCCCACAGTGGTGAAGTGCCTTAAGAAAGTGTGTTTTTTTGGGGGGGGTGGGGGGTGAAGACATGATGTATGCAAGTTGATTTGTTGACAACCGAATAAAATACCAGGACAAGCTAATACTGGAGTGCGACTCTTATCTTCTTACATCTTTAACCACTTTACCACCGGAGGATTTTGCTGTCTTCCGTCCAGGCCACTTTTTGCGATTCGGCACTGTGCGACTTTAACTGACAATTGTGCGGTCGTGCGACCTCATACTCAAACGAAATGTACGTCCTTTTTTTCCCACAAACAGAGCTTTCTTTTGGTTTTATTTGATCACCTGTGCGATTTTTACTTTTTGCGCTATAAACAAAAAAAGAGCGTAAATTTTGAAAAAATAACAATATTTTTCAAATCTTTTTTATATGAAAATCCCCCCCAAAAAAATGTAAAAATCAAAATTTTTTTAAATTTTTGGCCAATTTGTTTTCTGCTACCCATGTTTGGTAAAAAAAAATCACAATAAGCGTATTTTGATTGGTTTGCGCAAAAGTTATTGCGTTTACTAACTAAGGGAAAGATTTCTGTCATTTTTGGTGGTTTTTTTTTTAACGAGTAATGGCGGCGATCTGCGATTTTTTTTTGCGGGACTGCGACATTGCGGCGGACAGATCGGACCCTTGACTGACATTTTTGACACTTTTGGGGGTACCGCTGCTCCTCCCCTGGCCCGACTCCCGCTGTGACTGAATACAGCGGGAGCCAGCCTCCGGCCCACCGCCCACAAGGGGAGGAGGCGAGCGCCGCCCACAAGGGGAGGAGTCCAGCGACATAGGTCTACGTCACTGGACGGGAACGAGCCACTGTGCCGCAGTAGAGGCACAGTGAGCGGGGGTAAAGTGGTTAAATGTTGAGTGGAGAAGGGCTACAGGAGCCAGCATTCAGATCGTTCATGAATGACAAGAGGTGAGGGTGTGGATCAGTTCTGTGGATTGGGGTGGGATCTCATCTTAGATCCTAGATGCAGAAGACGATCAAGGGCACCCACATCAGGGAAAGGGGGTTGGTATAATTTGACATCTTTGCCCTGGGCACTGGATGACCTCGTCCCAGCACTGGCTACAAGAAATCTCACTGCTGCAAGAAGGAAGCTTCCAATCTGCTTCCTCTGATTCCTCCTGTATTGAATTGTATTGTAACTGTAGTGTCTGCCCTAACATTGTAAAGTGCTACGCAATCTGTTGGCACTACATAAATCCTGTATAATATTAATAATAATAATATACACTCAAAACTAAAATATCAGTTTTGTTGGAGCTGGCCATCAAGAAATGTCTTTCACTTGCCAACCCACTCACAGTACTTTTACTGTTAGCGGACGGCACCGATAAGCTCAGCAGCACATGATGATAGCAATCACATTCAATTTAAGCAAAACTGTCATGAATGACTTCTATTTGACTGTTTTACTTACTATTGTGATGCTGTGATTGGCCCACAGCTATCACACGGTACCTGGGCCAATTACAGCACCCTGTACCATGTGATTAGCTGTAGCCAATCACAGATCACAATAGAAATTAAGCTGTCATGAATGAAAGCCATTCATCATGACTGCTAAAACTTTTACTTATAACAGTGATCATCACTGCTATAAGCAATAACAGTGTTATAAAAAAAAAAAAAGCCTGATCACTCCCCCCCACAAGAGTAGTACAGTGTCACTGTGGTATAAACATGTATAAAAAAATAAAAAAAAGATTTAAAAAAAGAAAACAAAATCGTGAACCAAGAAAAAATTGTTCAAAAATGTAATAAAATGTGTTTTTTTTACATTCTGTCGCGAGTCAGTGTACCTGATCACCACGACACCATCAGTTTTCAAATACTTACATACCATAGTTTATAAATGCTATAAATGCTATAAATTTCACAGACACCAATAATATAAACATAACAGGAATTTTTTTTTTTTTTTTTTTTACCATCAACATGTAGCAGAATACATTTTGACCAAAATTGTAGAAGAAATTTGATTTTATTGGAAATATTTTATAACAAAAATTAGAAAATATGTTTTTTTGTTTTTTTTTTTCAAAATGTCCAGTCTTTTTTCTTTTATATAGCGAAAAAATAAAAAAAAACCCAGTGGTGATTAAATAACACTAAAATAAAGCTCTATTTGTGTGCAATAAATGATAGAAATTTCATTTGGATACAGTGTTGAATGGCAATTGCCAGGTAAATTAGCGCAGTGCTGAATAGCAGAAAACGACCTGGTCATAAAGGGGGTAAAACCTTCTGGAGGTCAAGTGGTTAAATTGGTTGCAAAATCAGAAGCCGCATACCCCTCTTTTGTAAGTAAAAATAAAAAATGAAAATTATTTGGAAGCGTTACAACTAAGATAAAAATAAATCTTCTCTCTGACGCTGTCATGGTAACCAATTATTCAACACAAGTAAATCACCCTAAAAGCAAAGTTCTGTTTTTTGCTGTAGCGGTCGAGGTTTGGGAGATCTCCATTCAGGGGGTGCAATGGTGACCATTGACCAACCATGGGGGGGGGGGGGGGTAGTTCTTTAACAATTCTTGGAGCACACTGTATTTTTCTTGTAGGAGATATTCCTTTCACCACCTCCCCTTGGACCACGTCTATTTCTAATGTGAAGACCTGGGATAACTGGTTCTCCATGCAAGAGAACCTTGAGGAGAAGATAGCAAACATCATGGCGGGACGTTACATGGGCATCCTTTGGTCCAACTGTGGAAAGCCAAAACCTGAGAATGCCGAACTGCAAGAGTCTATCAAACGCTTGACTAGCGACTTTTTCACGAGGCCGTTGACTATTGGTTTTGCTATGAATGCCTTCCGCATTGATCCCTACACCGGCCCAATCACCGTACATGTAGTTGGCGCCTCTCACATTGAGACTTTGAACATCCGGGACACAGACTACGATGAGCTTGCCAAGATGTTTCCAGGGAACCAGGGTCTGGAGGTGGTTATGGTCGGCCCAGAAGTGGTTCACGGTCCAGTGATGAGATCTCCACTGACAGCTTATGGCCCACGTGGAAAAGTCTATCTGAGTGGTTACAAAGCCCTATACCATATCTTCTGGGAGACGTTGGTGGAGAACCAACGAGCGGCGAGGCCTGATCTCGTGGTGGGCTTCCATCCAGGTATTTATCTCACTTTGCTTTCTCTGTATTCTGTGCATCGTGATACTTGATCTACCACTACTCAGGATGTGTGGAATCTGGACTTCTCAGAACAGAACTCAGTTGAAATGCAATCCATAGCTTCTGTAGTCGTAAAACATTCTGCTAAAGCTAATGACAAGGAGGCATCCTGTAGAGCTATACATTGAACTGCTGTCAAAAGGGTAGGGTCTATATATACACTATGAATAGCTATATAAACTTTAAAGGGAAACTATCATAGTTGGGGATGAGTTTACTTCCAGCTTTTTTTAACCACTTGACGACCAGCCACCGCAGATGTACTTGTCTCTCCCAGGCAAAACCCCATACATGTATGGCGCTCGCCTGGGAGGAGCTAGGGGGCGAGTGCGCGCCGCTGCCACCGGTGCGATCCCGCCCCCGCTCGTCAGCGGGGAAGCCAGTGCGAGTGTCAGACGGCTCCGACTGCCGCCTGACACATAGAATGTGTCGGCAGATAAGAACCATTTGGCCCATCTAGTCTGCCCAATATATCTGAATCCTCTGAATAGTCCCTGGCCCTATCTTATATGAAGGATAGCCTTATGCCTATCCCATGCATGCTTAAACTCCTTCACTGTATTTGCAGCTACCACTTCTGCAGGAAGGTTATTCCATGCATCCAATACTCTCTCAGTAAAGTAATACTTCCTCATATTACTTTTAAACCTTTGCCCCTCTAATTTAAAACACTGGCGATCTCCCCCCGCTGACAGAGAAGGACGGACGGACGGACGGTAAACACAGCCGTCCGTCCTTCTCCCTGAGATGATCACAGAGACCATGTGATCCTGCTATATAGGATCGCGTGTCTCTATGGTCATCTCACAAGCCCAACCCCCCCCCCCCCCACAGTAAGAATAACTCCCCTAGGCTTACATTTAACCCCTTGATCACCAATAGTATTAACCCCTTCCCTGCCAATGGCACTATTACAGTAACAGTGCATATTTATAGCACTGATTACTGTAGTAATGTCACTGGTACCCCCAAAAGTGTCAAAAATGTCAGTTAGGGGTCCGATGTGTCCGCCGCAATGTCGCAGTCCAACAAAAAATTGCAGATCGCCGCCATTACTAGTAAAAAAAAAAAAAACTATAAAAATGACATAAATCTTTCCCGTAGTTAGTAGACTCAATAATTTCTGCACAAACCAATCAAAATACGCTTATTGCGATTTTTTTTTTTACCAAAAATATGTAGCAGAAAACAAATTGGCCTAAAATGTTAAAAAAATTTGATTTTTACATTTTTTTTAGAGAATGTCATATAGCAGAATGTGAAAAATATTGTTTTTTTTTTTTTTTTTTTAAATTTTCGCTTTTTTCTTTTCTTTTTTACTTTTTTTTCTAGCGAAAAAAAAATAAAAATCGCACAGGTGATCGAATACCACCTATTTGTGGGAAAAAAAGGACGTCAATTTTATTTGGGTACAGCGTCGCACGACCGCGCAAAATGATGATTTTTGCATGTAGGAGAGAATTGTCAGAATTGGCTTGGTGGTGGTTAAAAGTCAGCAACTACAGAATTTGCAGCTGCTGACTTTTAATATATATATATTTTTCTAGTGCAAAGAACTGTGCTACGGGCTTGTTTTCATTTTGTATGCTCTTTGAAGAGTGATCTATGTTTGGATTGCTCCTCAGAGAGCATTTGGCAGGCAGTGAGGAGGTGTTGTATCACCTCCTCACTGGCTGCTTTAACCCCTTGAACACTGTAGCTATACTCACTGAAAGCGAGAGGGGGCGGAGGTATATTTCCTGCTGCAAGGGCAAAGCAAAGCATCGCTGTTGTGGCATGTGTGCACCGACAGCCACTGCCTCTGCAGCTAAAGGGGAGCTGTAAAAACATGGCTTAACTGTGGGGGTTTACTGTTCTTAAACAGCTAGTGTTAATGAGCCCCAAAAGCTTTAAAACAAAAGTGCATGTGTACTTTTCGCCCTCTTCCCCTGACTTAATCTCACTATCCCTCTTCCTCTACAGAGGCATGTTTATCTTAATCTGCTGGACATGGTTCCACTTTTAGTTTACATTCCAGTGGTGTTAGGCTGGCCATACATTTTACAGTTTTTCTTTAGATTTACCAAAACCATATAATATGAGGTCAAACCTAACCTAATGCCAACTGCCTGACGTACTTTTACTGCAGCAGGTCGGCTCCCTTGCATGAAATCACGTACCTGTACGTCATTTCATGCAGGGTCTCCAGGGGGCGCACGCCCCATGTCTGCCGGTCATTGGTGATTGCTCCCGAGAGACACAGAATGGTGGTCTTGCCTATGTAAACAGATCACCGTTCTGATAGGAAGGAAGACAGAGATCTTGTGTTTCTGCTAAGTAGGAAAAAAAAAATTCCATAAAAGTATCCCATCGTTTGCAGACGCTATAACTTTTGCACAAACCAATCAATATACGCTTATTGGGATTTTTTTTTACCAAAAAGATGTAGCAGAATACATATTGGCCTAAACTGATGAAGAAATTTGATTTTTTACATTTTTTGGGGGATATATTTTATAGCAGAAAGTAAAAAATATTGTTTTTTTTTTTTAAATTGTCGGTCTTTTTGTTTATAAGGCAAAAAATAAAAAACGCAGTGGTGATGAAATACCACCAAAAGGGGAAATGGGAAAAAAAGGACATCAATTTTATTTAGGTACAGCGTCGCACGACAGCGCAATTGTCAGTTAAAGTAACACAGTGCCGTTTCGAAAAAAAATGGCCTGGTCACGTGGGCATCCGAAGAATGTTTTTCGGGGCGGTGGTATAATTTTAAGGTCACCCTCGCTCCACCCCTTTTCGCCCCCAAAGATCCCCCTTTAGAGCAGGCCAGGGTCCCCCATAGCTGCCCTTTAGAGCGGGTCTCATAGATCCATCTTCAGTCTTACATTTCCACCTATATTCCCCGTGCTACCAGGTTTTCCTGCACCACCAGGTACTTCAGGCACTCCCAGCAAAGAATATATATATAGCCAATATGACCCCCTTTAGAGCAGGCCAGGATCTCCATAGATCCCGTTTACGGCAGGCTAGGGTTCCCATAGATCATACTTTAGAGCCGGCCAGGCCAAGGTCCCCCATAGATCCCCTTTAGAGCAGGGTCCCCATAGAATCCCCCTTTAGAGTAGGCCAGCCCAGGGGTCCCCTATAGATCCCCTTTTAGAGCACGGTCCCCATAGATTCCCCTCTTAGAGCAGGCCAGGAAATTTCCAGGGGAGGCACCCCCCTTGCCCCCCCCCCTTGTAGATGCCCATGCCTGGTCATTAAGGGGGTAAAACGATCCGGAGCTGAAGTGGTTAAACACTTTCGCTTTGTATGCAATCAGGCAGGCCCTTGCACTATATAGTTGAAGTGAGGTCTCATAGATCCATCTTCAGTCTTACCTTTCCACCTATATTCCCCGTGCTACCAGGGTTTCCTGCACCACCAGGTACTCCAGACTCTCCCTGCAAATAATATATATATATATATATATATATATATATATATATATATATATATATATATATATAGCCAATATGACCCCCTTTAGAGCAGGCCAGGATCCCCATAGATCCCGTTTAGAGCAGGCCAGGGTGCCCCATAGATCCCCTTTAGAGCAGGCCAGCCCAGGGTCCCCTATAGATCCCTCTTTACAGCAGGGTCCACATAGATTCCCCTCTTAGAGCAGGCCAGGAAATTTCCAGGTGGCGCACCCCCCTTGCCCCCCCCCTTGCAGATGCCCATGCTTGGTCATTAAGGGGGTAAAACGATCCTGAGCTGAAGTGGTTAAACACTATGCAATCAGGCAGGCCCTTGCACTTTATAGTTGAAGGTAAGTCTAAAGGAAATTGAAAAAGAGAAAATTGTATAATGTATGGCCAGGTTACATCCTCACTCTCCTGGCTGGACAGATGAAGACTTGCATCACTGATATAAATAGCCCATAGAACCACAGCCATCAGTTATAGTAGGTACAGTATGTATCTGTGCAGGGGGAGGGTGGGTTAGGTTAGGTCAGGGGAAAGGGGTGTAAAAAGGGGTAAGTACACTTTGTATTAAAGTGCATTTATCCTTTAAGCCTTGGAATACCCTATGACACGATGAGCTCAGAGGTGCCGGGTTACAGTCCAATGCTAGAAATGTTCTCAACTCCATCGTTACATCTTTAGATGGAGCCAAGCAATGCCATGTATTTATGGCCCTTGTAGAGGTTTATCTGAGAATCTCCTGCGAAGCCCCTTTTATCCGACCCCTGCCTGCCAGAATCGGTAGCCTGAAACCCCAGAGCAGCGGGAGAAAGCCTGAATAATCTCCCAACTACGCCAGAGAAAGTCTTGTGAAGATACACAGGGACAGCTGTGCATACAACATGGGTAAGGGCCTGGGATAAAGAGGACCAACCAAACAGGTGGTTAAGTGAGGTCAATCCCAGGATGGATGGACGGATAGTGGGGAATGCTGGGAGAAGGTCTAGGAACGCAGATTACATTTAGACTTACAGCGATTTATTAGGAATTTATTGCTTGTTCTAGAGATTTAGAGGCTAAACCATTATTTAGCATTAACGAGAAACAGAAAAATAGAGAAATGAATACATAAAAGGTATCTAAACCCAAGATCTCTGTAATCTATTGCAGCTTGCTTAGATGTGGTGGCTGCCCTCGTTCGGCTTTTCAAGGCCCTATTCACATTTTCTGATTTGGAATCACGGGAGGAAGCATTGAGATTGTGCCTGCGTTTCCAAATTGCACAGCAATCGCTGCAAAACGCACAACGCGCGTTTGGGTGCCATTGCTTCCAAATGACATCCCCAAATGCGGTGTGATTTTGCTGCAATTTTTGCACGACAGAATAGCGCTGCAATCAAAGCATAACACGCCTTTGAAAATCATGTGATGCTTGTTGGCCAAAAAGGAGCAGAACCTTCTTTTCGGTGACAAACGCGCAGATTAAATTCAATGGGCTGCCCTATGGGTGACACGCAGAATCGGGTAAAAATCATCACACAAAATAGCGAGCGGAAACACGAGTTTCGTGAAGTGTAAATGGGGCCTCAAGCTTTACTGTTGATCCTTCACATTTCCTATCCTAGGTTGACAACACTCACTTTATCTATAAAGAAGTGGTGTTATCACCCTAGGACTACAAACACCTCCTCATCTCCAATTCTCCATAGCATTCTCCAATTCTAGTATGGGGGGAGTGGAGGTAAGTGGCGCTGTCTAAAATAGGAAATAGGGAATATAAATATATTGGTGGGTCACTTTATATTGTGTAATAAATAGAGTAAAATGTGTTGAAATATTAAATACACAAAGTAAAAAGTGATATACAGTGAATAATTAAAAATATAAAGAATGTTGAAAAATTGTTAAATATTTTTGTGAGTGAATAGTGGGAGGTGGAAGTAAAAGTGTATAAAGTTATTCCAATATAAGTGTCACAAAAATAAATAAATTCTGTGTGTAACAATCAAATGTGTAAAACTGAGCCACTTATAAAACACACTTATAAAATCAATTAATAAAGTGATACATTGTTGCATAAATAAATAAATTAAATATTGTTAAATTACAGTGCTCTTATTCAAGTGCATACATGTGCTAGTGATCAGAGGTTATATAGCAATATTTAAATTAGGTGAATCAAATTATAACAAATCAGATCATATGCAATGTCCCAGCAACTTGCGTAAAAAGTCCAAAAAAAATATAAAAAATAAATAGTGCCACAAATACACAATCAGGTGTAGATAAGTCCCAAAATAGAGAGGAGGGAAAAAAAATTGTCAGGAGGAAGTGGATTCCAGAGATTCAGAAATGGTGGGGGTGCTCAATATGGAAATAAGTGCTCCCCTCCTATTGATCCCGCACTCACCAGATGGTGGTACCCCTACGGGGGTAAACAGCGTTTGGGGTGACTCTCAGGGGTCCCTCCGAAGGCTGGCTAAGTATCCACTTAATCCCGACCTCCTATCATATGCTCTTCTCCAGGGTAATTAATAAGTGAAAAATCCTCATAGGCACTCCGATCTTCTAATGTCTGTTAAAATACTTCCTTTTTACCTTTAGGACTTGCAGTCTGACCACAAAGACAGCCTGAGGCTCAGGCTGTCTTTGTGGTCAGACTGCAAGTCCTAAAGGTAAAAAGGAGGTCGGGATTAAGTGGATACTTCACAGGGTTCCCGCATCGCATATGTGTGAACGGGCACTTAGTCTGTAGAGAGAGCTGAGAACAATGTAACTGAGAACAGTCAGAACAGGCAGAGTGTATCAGCTCAAGATTTCTGGCAGAATAAACAGGTATTTTTGCACTTATGGAACAAATATAACAAAATAAAAAAACACCTACAATGGTAGATTTAAAAGGCCAAAGGTGACCAAATAGGAAAAGTTCATTGTTAGGATTTTCACCATTGAATCCTTCTTGATGCTGCAGATTCGGGCTTCTTATTCTGAGAGTCTGTTTTATATCTCTGGATGTCACAATTATATTTACATACAGTATATATATATATATATATATATATATATATATATATATATATATATATATATATATATATATAGAGAGAGAGAGAGAGAGAGAGAGAGAGAGAGAGAGAGAATATTACACACATTTATGTATGCTTAGTTGTGTTTTTTTTTTTATTATTATTATGTCAGGAGGTTATCACATAGATTTGATTTTACTAGGCTGCAGTTCCATTTCTTGCCTGTAGGTGGAGCTGTGCACATTGGCAGCTATTAAGGTTATTCTTTAATTAAGGGAACTGTTTGTGACAGCCTTTAGAACATCAGTACACTTTTTTAGCTTTCCTCCAGTTTGTACTTGTATAAATAAGTTTGTTCTTAGGATCATTAGAGAGTTCATGGGATAATCACAAAACCCTTCTGCCTTGTCTCTGCATTTTGCAGGATTCCACGCCTCGCAGGGTCTTACAGAAGGCTGGCTTCCCACCCTGCTTCTCCTGCGGGATTATAACATCCCCTGTCTGTTTACAATGTACAGGTAAGTGTGCAGCCTTGGCATGTCATTTACAGTGGTCCTGTTCCATTTAAATAGACCCTGTCACCAAAAAAAAAAAAAAAAAAGAAATTACAGGTAAAAGCACAGGAAAATCAAGCAATTGAAATCCTTACTTGCAGCATTTTTCCTTTTCATAAACAATTTGTTATGAACTTACATTGTGGCTCTGAATTTTCTGGAGAACTAGAATACTCCAAAAAAAAAATTAAAAATAAATTCCCTGGCACAGGTGTTCTGTCCTCGCTACACGTTTCCCTGTCTGTAATTTGACATACATCTAAACCCTCCTATTCTGCAAAAGGCCAGACCAAATATAATCTGGAAACTTTACTAACAAAACAGGGTGGGTGAAACTATTAGGAAAAAAACTGATAAGAAATACATACAAACCAGTGTATAAAATATGCAGAAGCACAATAAAATAATTAGACTGCAGATGCTCACTAACGATGCTGCCTGTAGGGAACATATATGTATATGCACAACATGTGCTGCAGATATGATGGCTGCTTTTCTCTCTCCCTCAGTTGAGTCTGAGCTCCAAGGATGCACCTGTTTCCTTTTCTTAGACAGAAGGATAATGGGAGCTTTTATTGAAGCGGTAGTAAACCGCGGGTGGTTATAAAAAAAAACCTGAAAGGCAATTGCATAATGTGCTAGTATGCATTATTATCTGTAGGTAAAAATTGCAAAGCAAGCTTTATTACCACTTTAAAGCTGAACAGTCCTTGTCTTCTACTAATAAAATATATTCTGGGCTCTATCTAGTGGCGAAATTTAATATTGCAGGGTAAATTTCCCTCCCGTAGGCAGACCAACAGGTCTTTTCTTTCTTGCAAGCTGTGCTAGGCCAGCTTCTTTCGTCCTTTCTTTTATAACCCTTTATAACCTTTTATATAGCTGCCAAGAGAGGAGATAAGGGATAAGAGATATCCCTACTCAGTGCAGACTTGGCGCTAATTGGTGGTTCTGGTGTAACACAGACATCTAATGAGCTGGTCATACATAGAATAACTCAGAGAAGGTGATGGGCAGAAAGACCTCCAGCTGTCTTCTGTGCTACAGTGGTCAGACCCAAACTCACAATCAAGGACTGACCTGTGTCCACTCGTGTGGAGATGTTCAATTAGATTGGACAATCTGTCTGATGAGCACTCTCCTATGCCTAGGTATGTGATTGCTGCTTAAGGGGAGGATCAGAGTTCAGGCTGGCTTTGGCTGTGACCACATGACTATAGGCCTGGACATTTAGTTACGTGTCTAGCTATAGAGTGAGACAAGAGAAGCTATTTCTCTATGAAGGTATATCCCATTACTCTTTGTGTATCCATCCCAGCAAGACCATAAAAGCCAACTAGAACCAAAACCTTTAAAGGGATACCTTTAAGCTGCTTACAGTATATATTGCCTGCCCTGGTTTCCATCCTCCACCCTCGTGGACATGCTGTTTTATTTAAAACCTATCTGCTTTTATTACAAGCCTTATTTTTGAGCCAGTGATGTCATCATTGGGTCTCTGTGCTTCTCTATCCAATGCAAGTAGATCATGGCTGGTGAGAGGCGCTGGCAGGGTGCTGTACATAGCTTTCTGAACACCTCTCAAGAGCCCTCAACACTGATGCAAGCAGTGGGCTAGCTCTTAGGAAATGTTATAAAAATATCAAAATACTTTAATAGGTGGATATCAGTTTGGAGGAGTGGGTGTTCCTAGACAGCGTGTAGACCACACTAAGGCCTATAGGTCTGTAGGCCACATATGATGCTGAGCCTCCATGATTGAAAGAACTGAAATCCAATGAATGAAAAGGGCAGTCTAGGGACAGTCAGGCTGGGGAGAAAAGCACTAGATGGTGCTGGATGTCCTCCATCCAGGAAAGGAGGCGGGCTATATGTGACTTGTTGCAGCTTCTAATGCAAATTGTGAGAAGCTCACAGTGTGCAGTGAAATCAGACAAATCATTTTAAGTACAAGAGAGGAGCCTGTAGAGCTGTGCAGGACTAAAGGGAAGGGTAGAGTTCAACTGTAAAGGCAGATATGACTAACACTCAGAATCTTTTCTCTGTTGACAGTGATCAAGAGCTGAAATACTCCCTACAGATCTTGGCTGAGTTGGAAACGAAGGTTATTGGGGCCGGGCCCTTCCCATTCAACTCCCAAAAACCAGAACAGGTCCAGTCTGACCCTAACAAGCCCCCCGTCACCAGTAACTCCCACTTCCTAATCTTCAAGGGGCCCACTTGGCAGGATGCAGAGATAAGCATGGGAGAATTGGAAGAAAACTAGATCCGCTCCTTATACTAAACATCCAGAACTGGCCATTCCTGTTATGTAATACAGGGATTACCACCAATGGAATCCCCAAAGACCCGGAGGGAACCTATAGTGCATAGTCAGTGAGTACGCATTGCGAATCATGATGGCAAAAGTCACCTTTCCAATGTAACTTTCCTATTTCTCTTGCTTGCTGTTCCATATTTTTATCAGTAGACAATCCCTCTAGTGGCCCTTTAAATGCCAAGCAATACAGCCAGCATCCGTGCTGAACAGTGCTAAGATAATATCAACTAGTCACACGAAGTCATGTTAGCTTTTGATTGGTGTGAGTCCATGGAAGAAGTCACCTATGAAATCCTCAAGAGATATAAGAAGCTGATAAGGGCCGCCCGAAACCACTACAACTGAAATACCGCTCTTGCAAATGAATATCTGAAAAAGCTTTAAAAAAATGTAGCTTCCCTTTGAAGAGAACCTGTTATTAAAGCATAACATTTAACTGGAAAAAGATCCTTGCCTAAAACAAGAATCTGATAGTATAAGGTCACTGTCTCTAGGCCTCGCCAACTACTCTAATGTTCCAGGGCAGACACCAAATAGAGCTTGTCCACTCTCCATTGATGAAAGACTGGTTGGATGTCAAATCTTTTAGCGCTCAATAATCCTAAACCTGTGAAAAGACGAAACGCGTTGGGGAGGGGGAGACCCCTGGTCAGGCTTTGATGTCTGTGTCTCCAAACAATAAAGTTTTATTGAATGCTGTGTGCAGGTGGTCTGATATTGCCCTAGGTTAAGTAGACATGTTAGCCATGTTGTGCCTGAGTTCCTGTGATGTGGGGATAAGCTATTCTCGATGGAGCTGAGTCCTACCTACAACCATCTCCTTTCCAATACGAGCACCTCAGTGGTCAAAAGGGGTTCAGTCAATGGACAGGAAAATGATGGGTGGGCATTGCAAAGTCATAAAATGGAACCCTACAGAGTCACTCTGAGATTAGAAAGGCCTACTAAAGAACTTCTTCTTAACATTGCAGACAGTAGTGGGAATATTGTAGGGTCTACTCTTAGGTGGGACTTTACTTTTAAAAATTTAGGGTGGTCGATTTTAAAGCTGAACCATGGTGAGTGTAATGCTTATTTGGGATTGGTTCTTCAGGGGCAGTGGGGACATTTAGCACTTCATACATTTAGATAGGCGATGGGCCAGTGTGAACTATGCTGAAACGTGGTCTTAGTTACAGTGTGAAATAATATTAAAGGATGGCATGACTTTGCAAGAATGGGCCCGTGTGGTCCAAATTTCGAATAATAGAATTCCGAAGTTTGAGCTGGTTTGGGGTCATAGACAGCAAGCAATCTGGTAATGTCGCCATCAATTTAGGTACTGTATGTGCTTAAATCAGGTATATAGGTTGTTGTGAGTACTACCCTTATTCAAATGTATAAAAAATAAAAAATAAATAGAAATATTTTTATGCAGATTGCCTGCGTGCTTACAATAAAAGTGCAAACGTGTTTCCAAAGTGCAAAAAAATATGTGCAAAGTATCAATGTGCAAATGACTAATAGTTGTGCATTCCAAGATAAAAAAAAATATTACATTATATATATAATTTATATATATATATATTATATTAATTGAAGTTGCTGTAATGCATTTACTAGACAATTTATGTGACTTCACATGAAGGTATAAAGTTCATAAGTCTCTTATAAAAGGGGGTTGTTGCTGCGAGTACCCAAAAAGTGATCCGTGCTCCAAAACAATAAAGTGCTGGTGTATAAGTGCTCCGTGCTCCTCCACCTACAGTAGGTAAGTAGTGGCCACTTACCAGAACAAATCAGCCCCCCAGGACCTAAACAGCTTTGGTATGCCTTCTCTGCTATGGAGGTATTATACTCTGGATCCGATGAGTGGACTTGCTTTAGTAATCCAGAAGTGATTGGCCCAAATTTTGGTGGTTACTCAGATTTCCCCAAAAATAAATTAAAATTGATCATTGCGCAAATATGTTTATTAAAAACGTTTTCCAATAAAAAGTATATAAGAACACTCACATTCTCAAGTGCTTCCAAAAAATTGAAAATGACTTGTTAAGCTATTGCTAGACTTGCCAGGCTTCACAAGTTTGTTGCACAATTGCAGCAAGTCCGCATTGCATGACTCCGGGTCAACTTTCTTTGAAAACATTCTGCAAATCTGCTGCAAGTTCTGGTTGAGTTATGTTGTGCAATAATCATCCCACCACAGGGGTCACTGTGGCTGAATTTTCGTGCTGTAGACTTGCAGAGCTCTTGCGGTAGACTCACCACTTCAACTTTTCTCTTAATAGAGACCTGCCATTCAAATTTGCTACAAATTAGAGAAGTCTCAACTATAACTTGTGCTTCACGTGCTCTGCAAGTGTACAACTTGTCATTGAAAATGTGCAGCAAGTTAACAGACTTACAGTTCAACACTGCCACAAATTTGTGGCAAGTTATCCTTGCTGTCTGGGGTGGAGACCATGCTGGGCTGACTGGATCAGTTACTAGTAGTGGGTAGGTGGCTGCATGGGCAGTGAGGAAGGAATCACTTCCAGTAGGTTGTGCCTGGCGGTGGACAGTGGTGTTGGACCCTCTTGGGCTACTACCTAGTCTTGTGTTTCTTTCAGCAAGAAGACTTGGGTGGGGAGGAAGGAGCACCCAGTGTCCAATAAAATGCAGCTGATGCTGCCTCTGCATGCTCACCTGGCACTATTGTTAATTTCCGAAATCTAGAAACCCTTTTGGGAACTGCTCCCACCCACTAGTACGCAGCAACAGCCCTGAAGACCTAGTACGCAGCAACAGCCCTGAAGACCTAGCATGCAACAACAGCCCTGAAGACCTAGCACGCAACAACAGCCCTGAAGACCTAGCACGCAGCAACAGCCCTGAAGACCTAGCATGCAGCAACAGCCCTGAAGACCTAGCACGCAACAACAGCCCTGAAGACCTAGCATGCAGCAACAGCCCTGAAGACCTAGCATGCAGCAACAGCCCTGAAGACCTAGCACGCAGCAACAGCCCTGAAGACCTAGCACGCAGCAACAGCCCTGAAGATCTAGCACGCAGCAACAGCCCTGAAGACCTAGCACGCAGCAACAGCCCTGAAGACCTAGCATGCAGCAACAGCCCTGAAGACCTAGCAGGCAGCAACAGCCCTGAAGACCTAGCACGCAACAACAGCCCTGAAGACCTAGCACGCAGCAACAGCCCTGAAGACCTAGCATGCAGCAACAGCCCTGAAGACCTAGCACACAACAACAGCCCTGAAGACCTAGCATGCAGCAACAGCCCTGAAGACCTAGCACGCAGCAACAGCCCTGAAGACCTAGCATTGAGCAACAGCCCTAAAGACCTAGCATGCAGCAACAGCCCTGAAGACCTAGCACGCAGCAACAGCCCTGAAGACCTAGCACGCAGCAACAGCCCTGAAGATCTAGCACGCAGCAACAGCCCTGAAGATCTAGCATGCAGCAACAGCCCTGAAGACCTAGCACGCAGCAACAGGCCTGAAGACCTAGCACGCAACAACAGCCCTGAAGACCTAGCACGCAACAACAGCCCTGAAGACCTAGCACGCAAAAACAGCCCTGAAGACCTAGAACGCAGCAACAGCCCTGAAGACCTAGCACGCAGCAACAGTCCTGAAGACCTAGCACGCAACAACAGCCCTGAAGACCTAGCACGCAGCAACAGCCCTGAAGACCTAGCACACAGCAACAGCCCTGAAGACCTAGCACGCAGCAACAGCCCTGAAGACCTAGCACGCAGCAACAGCCATGAAGACCTAGCACGCAGCAACAGCCCTGAAGACCTAGCACGCAGCAACAGCCCTGAAGACCTAGCACGCAGCAACAGCCCTGAAGACCTAGCACGCAGCAACAGCCCTGAAGACCTAGCATGCAGCAACAGCCCTGAAGACCTAGCACGCAGCAACAGCCCTGAAGACCTAGCACGCAAAAACAGCCCCGAAGACCTAGCACGCAAAAACAGCCCTGAAGACCTAGCACGCAGCAACAGCCCTGAAGACCTAGCACGCAGCAACAGCCCTGAAGACCTAGCACGCAACAACAGCCCTGAAGACCTAGCACGCAGCAACAGCCCTGAAGACCTAGCACGCAACAACAGCCCTGAAGACCTAGCATGCAGCAACAGCCCTGAAGACCTAGCACGCAGCAACAGCCCTGAAGACCTAGCACGCAGCAACAGCCCTGAAGACCTAGCACGCAGCAACAGCCCTGAAGACCTAGCACGCAGCAACAGCCCTGAAGACCTAGCATGCAGCAACAGCCCTGAAGACCTAGCACGCAGCAACAGCCCTGAAGACCTAGCACGCAGTGTCCATTCCCCTGAAATGTGTTTACTTGATGTACATCCTTACATTTCCAAAAAATGTTTTATGAACTCTACATGAAAAGTTGAATTTTTCTGAACACCAGACGCATCCCCCCAAAGTATGAGCTTGTATGGTTATGTTCCCAGTGACTGGAGGCAAGCTGTCTGTACAAATAAAGATGGCTGCTTAGCAGAAGAGTGGATCAAGGGTTGTGGGTGAGAATAGCTAAAGTAGAACTAAACTGTATCATAAATATACAGAAACACCTCTACTGGGATTTTAGGGGCAACCAGTTTCACAGACATAAAATTAAGATAAAACATTTTTATTACAAATATTAAAATACATAAATCTTCAGATAAAATCCATTCTTATAGGTAATCATATCCCCATATACAGTTGAGGACTACAGTTGAAGTCATATTCACTCACTGGCCACTTTATTAGGTACTCCTTGCTACTATCAGGTTGGACCCCCTTTTGCCTTCAGAACTTCATTCTTCCTGGCATAGATTCAACAAGGTGTTGGAAATATCCCTCTGAGATTTTTAGTCCATAGTGACATGATGACATCACACAGTTGCTGCAGATTTGTCGGCTGCACATCCATGATGCAAATCTCCCATTCAACCGCATCCCAAAGGTGCTCTATTGGATGAGATGTGATGAGTGTGGTGGTCATTGGAGTAAACTGGAATGTCATGTTGAAGAAACCAGTGGTGAGATGATTGGAGCCTTGTGACATGGTGCATTATCCTGCTGGAAGGAGCCATCAGAAGATGGGTACACTGTAGTCATAAAGGAATGGACATGGTCAGCAACAATACTCAGGTAGGCCATGGCGTTTAAACCATGCACTAAGGGGCCCAAATTGTGCCAATAAAATATCCCCCACACCATTACACCACCACCACCAGCTTGATCCGTGGATCCATGCTTTCATGATGTTTACACCAAAGTCCGACCCTACCATCTGAATGTCGCAGCTGAAATTGAGCTTCATCAGACCAAGCAACGTTTTCCCAATCTTCTATTGTCCATTTTTGGTGAGCCTGTGCGAATTGTAGCCTCAGTTTCCTCTTCTTAGCTAACAGGAGTGTCACCTGGTGTGGTCTTCTGCTGCTGTAGGCCATCTGCTTCAAGGTTCGATGTGTTGTGCGTTCAGAGATGGTATTCTGCATACCTTTGTTGTAACAAGTGCTTATTTGAGTTACTGTTGCATTTCTATCAGCTCAAACCAGTCCGCCAATTCTCCTTTGACCTCTGACATCAACAAGGCATTTTCCTTGACATAACTGGATATTTTCTCTTTTCCCATCATTCTCTGTAAACCCGAGAGATGGTTGTGTGTGAAAATCCCAGTAGATCAGCAGGTTTTGAAATACTCAGATCAGCCCGTCTGGCACCAACAACCATGCCAAGTACAAAGTCACATAAATACTCCTTCTTCCCCATTCTGATGCTCGGTTTAAACTTCAACAAGTCGTCTTCACCATGTCTAGATGCCTGAATGCTTTGAGTTGCTGCCATGTGATTGGCTGATTAGCAATTTGTGTTACTAAGCAATTGAACAGGTGTACCTAATAAAGTGGCCGGTGAGGGTATGTGGTAACCCCAGACAGGTTCCGGCTGCTTAGCCAAAAGTATGCATATTTCACAGCTGCTCCTTAACACTGAAAGAATACAACAAATAAAATGTGTACAAAATTCTTCATCAGGGATAATTTACCACATTCTAGTAAGAAATAGTAATAACGTTAGATATTTGCAAATCAAAATATACATAAATCAGAGATTTTCACCAAAATCACTTACAGAGTGTGAGTAGCTTTTTGCATGCATTCTGGAAGACCACTTTGGGGGTGGTGGAGGCGCATGTGGTGGCTTATGAGGATGTTTGGTATGGAAATAGCTGTACATGAGTCCTTAAAGATTTGCTATCTACCAAACAACAATTGTAAAAGTTAGCTTTTGTCTACTGTAAGCCGGAGGATAAGAAATCCATATATATGACAAACAGTACCAGATCCTGTAAACTTGTGGAAGAAGAATGCACATTATAGAGATGACAAATGATCTGATGGCCAAAACAAAGCGTCACTTGATTGCTAAACTAATTGTTTGCCAATTGAGAAATACACTATATTACCAAAAGTATAATGGCATCCCAGTCTTAGTCCGTAGGGTTCAATATTGAGTTGGCCCACCCTTTGCAGCTATAACAGCTTCAACTCTTCTGAGTATCCATTGGATATTATATATATATATATATACAGTATATGTATATATATATATATATATATATATATATATATATATATATATATATATATATATATTATTACCAAAAGTATTGGAACGCCTGCCTTTGCTGAGCTTTATTGGCATCCCAGTCTTAGTCTGTAGGGTTCAATATTAAGTTGGCCCACCCTTTGCAGCTATAACAGCTTCAACTCTTCTGGTAAGGCCATCAACAAGGTTTAGGAGTGTGTCTATGGGATTGTTTGACCATTCTTCCAGAAGCCCATGTGTGAGGTCCGGAACTGATGTTGGAGAGAAGGCCTTGCTCGCAGTCTCCGATCTATTTGATTCCAAAGGTGTTCAATCGGCCAGTCAAGTTCCTCCACCCCAAACTCGCTATTCCATGTATTTATGAACCTTGCTTTGTGCACTGGTGCGCAGTCATGTTGGAACAGGAAGGGGCCATCCCCAAACTGTTCCCACAAAGTTGGAAGCATGAAATTGTCCAAAATGTCTTGGTATGCTGATGCTTTAGGAGTTCCGTTTATTAAGGGGCCAAGTCCAACCCCTGAAAAACAACCCCACACCACAATCCCCCCTCCACAAAATGATTTAGACTAGTGCACAAATCAAGATCCATAAACACATGGATGAGCGAGTTTGGGGTGGAGGAACTTGACTGGCCTGCACAGAGTCCTGACCTCAACCCAATAGAACACCTTTTGGATGAATTAGAGTGGAGACTGTGAGCCAGGCCTTCTCTTCCAATATCAGTGCCTGACCTCACAAATGTGATTCTGGAAGAATGGTCAGATATTCCCATAGACGCACTCCTAAACATTGTGAACAGCCTTCCCAGGAGAGTTGAAGCTGTTATAGCTGTAAAGGGTGGGCCAACTCAATACTGAACGCTACGGACTAAGACTGGGATGCCATTAAAGTTCATGTGCGTGTGTAAAGGCAGGCGTCCCAATACTTTTGGTAATATAGTGTATGTCCCTCTGCGCAAAATATGTGTTGCATTTTGCTATGTGTCCACTAGGTGGCCTCAGAAGTCTGTATTTTCCCCAAGAACTCCTAAAGGCATGAGCACAGAACCTTGCTCCAATCTAAGATCTTCTGAGCATTTTTGCAGGTACAGACAGAGGCCAGATCACAAAGCATGTGTAGCACCCCCCTCACACTCTGGAGGCATAGTGGTACCCCCCAGAAGCAGGGGGCAGGCAGCATTTCACCCCAGGGCTGAGTGGCTAAAATGGGGGAGTAAGTAGAACATTGGGCACCAGTCACATTTGTTCTTTAAAGATTTATTGGGGAACAATAAAGGAAGTGAGAGTTAGGGGTCCCAGGTACTATAGTAGATCACTTACAGCAGGGGTGCCCAACCTTTTGAAAAGCGAGAGCCACTTTAGCAACTTGGTAATTAATTGGTCACTAGACACTTGAAAGATGGGTCCGTGTACGCTCTACTCTGTAGTCCCTCTGAACTGATCCTCCAAGGCGGAAGGGGATGGATCGGATTGGAGGTAGGTGGGTTTAAACAGACATCTTCGGCTCCATAGAAATGAATGGAGGGTCCGACTGGGTCCACCTAAAAAACAGACAGGCACACCCGAGTGGACCAATCATGTGGAAGGGGCATAAGGCTGCTTTCAGACTGATGTGGTGCAGTTTACCCGCACTGTGGGTGCAGCACAGCGCACCTGTGGCTTTCCCAGCAGAGCAGGAGGTCAGTGTTAGGGGCCACATTAGAGGGCGCCATGGACCCCAGGCCCAGCAGTTGGGCACCCCTGACTTACAGACTGGCCAGATGCAGCTTCACAGTGCCAGAACCTTTAAGCCAACCCGGCAACACTGTAAGCACATTTCCTAAACTCAGCACATCCTCCAAGCGGGTCACCAGGTTCTTCTGAGCTTTCTTCCTGGCTTCTGTGCAGAAAAGCTCCTCCCCTGGGTCTCCTCTTTGGCATAGCTTCCACCTTCATCAGCAGGACCACTTCAGACCAATCTCCATTCAGCACATGTTAGGCCCCATACAGGCTATTGGGCCAAACAGCTGAGCTCCACCCAGCAGCACATCTCCAGGCCTCAGCCCAGGGGAAGAGAGTGAGCACATGGCCTGCCTCAACTATTTACAGCACTGTGCAAAAGTTTTAGGCAGGTGTGAATACATGCTGTAAAGTAAGAATGCTTTCAACAATATATATGTAGCACTGCCCCCTAGAGAGCCGCTGAGAATTACACTTCTTGGGTTTCCCTGGTTACCCCTAGTAACTGAAAGCAGATGAACATCAAATACAGTCCTTGGCTCAGTCAATGATCAGTCCAGGGGATGTGGTTTTTGTGTTTTATTTAGAACTTGGATGGGAGAAGGACACTCCAACGTTAACTATGCACAAATCCTGAGGACAACTGACTGTAGAATGCGGCAAGGCCGCTGCTTCACCTTGCCACTGAAGTGAAGATAGATTTACTGTTTCCACTTTAATATACTCTTCAGGGTTAATAACTTGGCACCCCCTTTACTCTCACTGCCTGTGTGCTGACACCCATCCGCTGACTCTAGCCACTGGAGTGGTCCCCTTCCTGGGCAGACCCTTCCGCCTGGTCCCCTGTACTCACGGACACTGTTTTTCAAGAGTTGCTCTGCCTTTACCTCCTCAGTCAGCTTCCACTGGACCTCTGAGTTCAGCCACACTTTGTTGGTCCACTAGGCCGACTGCCTGTGACCACGTTCCACACCTTCAGAAGAGGAGACAGCCGTCACCCTCCTTCTGGGACTTGGCTTCTCGCCCAAAGACCCCCTGCCACATGTGCTCCTGGCTTTTATATCCTATCCCAGAATGCACATCTCTCTGTGCAAACCCACTGAGACAGTACAAAAGCCTATGCGTCATTGGCCAGGTTTCCTCCACTGTCCAACGCACCTCCTCATTGGATACAGTGGGGACACTCCCTCAGCCCACATGAATCGCACATCGAGCACACCCAGCAGGCCTAACTACCGATCAGGCTCTCCTGATAAGCAGATAGAGCAACTACGTTTTACCTGCCTAGCACCTACCTAGGAGGGTGCTACATATATTTTAATTGTTTATTGTTATCTATTTGCAAAATACAAATTGAGTGAACAGAAGAGAAATCAAAGTCAAACCAATGCTTGGTGTGACTACCCTTTGGCTTCAAACCAGCATCAATTCTTACACTTGCACACTTTATAAACTTGCACAGCGTCAGGGTTTTTGTAGGATTAGAGTCAGGTGTATGATTATCCAATTCTACCAAGCAGGTGCTAATAATCATCAATTTCATATGTAGGTTGAAACACAGTCATTAACAGAAACAGCTGTATAGGGGGCTTATAGCGGGGTGAGGAACAGGCAAACTCTACCACTAGGGTGAAGTTGTGGGAGACAGTTTCATGTCACAGGTCACCATGGCAGGACTGATCACAGAAACAAGACACGAGGTAGTTTTACCGCATTAGCACGTCAAAGATTTCAAAGCAGATTGGAGTTTCAAGATATCCTGTTTAAATTCTTTTGAAGAAGAACAAAGAAATGGACAATGTTGAGGACTGTAGACACAGTGGTCAGCCAAGAAAACCTAATGCAGCAGATTAAAGACCCATCATACTTACTTCCCTTTGACGTCGGAAGATATCCAGCACTGTCATCGGCACAGAACTGTGGTAACCAGTAGGACCCAGGTACACCCATCCACTGTCCAGGGAAGTCTGACCAGAAGTGGTCTTCATGGAAGAATTGCAGCCAAAAAGCCATAGCTCCGATGTGGAAACAAGCTAAGTGACTCAACTATGTATGAAAACATAGCAAGTGGGCTGCAAAAAATGGCAGCAGGTGCTCTGGACTGATAAGTCAAAATGTGAAATATTTGGCTGTAGCAGGAGGCAGTTTGTTGGTGAAGGGCCGGAGAGCGGTACAATAATCAGTGTCTGTAGGCAACTGTGAAGCATGGTGGAGGTTCCTGGCAAGTTTGGGGCTGCATTTCTGCAAATTAAGTTTTGCATAGGATCAATGATGGCCTCAATGCTGAGAAATGCAGGCAGATACTTATCCAACATACCATACCATCAGGGAGGAGGGTGATTGGCCCCAAAGTTATTGTGTAGCAGGAAAACGATCCCAAACATACACCCAATGTCATTAAGGCTTACTGTATGTGTCTGCTTAGCTCCTTTCACACTTGCAGCAGTGTCTAACACCCCCTAAAAAAGGGATCAATCTTCAAAGGATAGAGTAAGGTGCTTTGCAGGTGTTCAGGTGCCTCATGCTACCTGTGTTTTTTTTTTTGCTGAATGACAATTTTGCATTGCAGAAACTGTCACAACCGCAAGCCAAGCATTTGGCTGGTGGTTGCAGCAGGGCCCCATTCACTTATATGGGAGAGTTTGACAGTTGGTGCTACCTATCAAGCTTGGCAGGTGGCATTGGCAGTGGCGGTTTTAGGCATGGGCGAACGGGGCAGGCGCCCGGGGCGGCAATTTTTCATGAAACGTGGGGGGCGGCATGACAGTGTTCCCCAACCCCCGGGCCGGATCAAATGGTACCGGGCCGCCCGAGGAACTTTGAATAATTTCACTGTGGCAGGCTGGCAGCCGAGCGGAGGCGCAGAGCATTGCTCCCCCCCCCGAGCCCGCCCATTGTGTGACAATAGCGAATGAAAATTCGCTATTGTCACACTGATCCTCCTCCTGGCCAATCAGGGAAAGGCAAACCCCATGCCATTGGCCGAGGAGGAGATGCTGCGGGAGGACTGAGGAGACGCGGGGAATCCGGGGACTGAACTGAAGAGAAGTGAGGTAAGTGCATGGACGGGTCTCGCGCGGGGGGGGGGGGGGGGGGGACGCTGGCGCTCTGCATTGAAAGGTGGCACACGTGACACTGGCATCTCTACATTGAAAGGGGGCAATGCTGTGGCACTCTGCATTTATTGGGGGCATTGCTGTGGCACTCTGCATTTATTGGGGGCAATGCTGTGGCACTCTTCATTTATTGGGGGCAATGCTGTGGCACTCTGCATTTATTGAGGGCAATGCTGTGGCATTCTGCATTTATTGGGGGCAATGCTGTGACACTCTGCATTTATTGGGGGCAATGCTGTGGCACTCTGCATTTATTGGGGGCATTGCTGTGGCACTCTGCATTTATTGGGGGCAACGCTGTGGCACTCTGCATTTATTGGGGGAAAGCTGTGGCACTCTGCATTTATTGGGGGCATCTCTTTGGCACTCTACATTTATTGGGGGCAACGCTGTGGCACTCTGCATTTATTGGGGGCAACGCTGTGGCACTCTGCATTTATTGGGGGCAATGCTGTGCATTTATTGTTATGTTGTCATGTTACTTTTTTTTGGGGGGGCGCCGGGAGGGAGTCTTGCCCGGGGAGCAATTTAATGTAGAACCGCCACTGGGCATTGGAATGGTTCCCCTTTACATCACAGTCCGCAGAGATCCTCTTTACATTAGAGTTCTTCTTTGGATCAGGGTCTGCATAGTTCCCCTTTACATCAAAGCTCCTCTTTGGATCAGGGTCTGCAGAGTTCTCATTTACATCAGATTTCCTCTTTACATCAGAATCCCCTCTTACACTGTAGGGGTAACCCTGCGGACTCTGATGTAAAGGGGAAAACTGATGTAAGGGAGGACATTGCGGACTGTGATGTAAAGGGGAACTTTGCGGACTCAGATGTAATGAAGAACTTTGTGAACTGTGATGTAAAGGGGAACTCTGGAGTCTGATGCAAGGGTAGAACTCTGTGAACTGTGATGTAAAGGGGAGCTCTGGAGTCTGACGTAAGGGTAGAACTCTGTGGACTGTGATGTAAAGGGGAGCTCTGTGGACTTTTGTGTAAGGAGGGGGCTTTGGTGATCAGAGATCCCTCTTTACACCAGAGTCTGCAGCATTCCCCTTACATCAAACTCCACAGACTTTTGCTTTACATCAGAGTCCACAGTGTTCCCTTTTTACATCAGGGTGCGCAGAGATCCCCCTGGCACAGTAAAAAGGAACCCTGCAGACTCTGATGTAATGGGGAACTCTTAGTTGGGTTATATAAACATGACCTTTATGTAAATGGAGAAATATCTTCTTTGCCTTTTGTTATACCTTAAACACATTGCTAATAGCACTGACTACATGCTTGTAGCCTAAATATTGATATTTGCACTTCTTTGCACCGCAAATGGTAATTTTTATCAACTTTTTTGAAGTGTCAGTAAAATATGGGTCCTGTCAGTAAATTTCACTTCAGGAGGTTGGCAACACTGGGAGGGAATAGGGTGCAGGGCCGAGCCATGCTCTGTGTGTCTTATAGACATACAGAGACAGCTCGGGAGCAAGCATACACGAGTGCCCCCCAGAGCAAGCAGCTTGTTCTGGAGGCACTCAGCAGCTGGGAGGAGCCATGAGCGCTGGCGGGACTGAGGCTACTCTGTGCAAAAGTAAGTATGACATGTTTGTTTATTTATTTATTTTTTTAAAGCTGAACCTTTAGTATCACTTTAAGAAAACTATACTTAATTATGCATGTGTGCACTATTCTTTTTTTAATATACATGTCGCTTGGTCCATAGCTGCACCGGCTTTAGATATACATGTTCAGGGTTTGCTCCCCCAATTTTTTGCTTGTTTATTATGTATGTGGTCTGACCAGACTTCTGTGGTTGAGCACCCCACCCCCCACACACACCTGCACTCTATCAGTGTCCACTATCAAGTAGATATAGGAGGAGTCCCCTGTAGTGCATTAGCACATCTCTCCCAGCAAGGAGTGTTGTCTCCAAGGGTTAGAGAGGCTGGACTCACCCCTTTTTTATGGATAGTGTAGGACCCACTGATAATGGGGTACTTTGACGTAGTGGTGGGCTTGAGCACGATATGGCCATATGGTGGGACCAAATCCCCATTTTTATTTATGGATTGTCTCCATATTTGCTAGTCATTTCTTTTGCATGTGTGCGCTATTCTTTTTTTAATATACATGTCGCTTGGTCCATAGCTGCACCGGCTTTAGATATACATGTTCAGGGTTTGCTCCCCCAATTTTTTGCTTGTTTATTATACTTAATTATGGCCACTAGATGGAGCTAAAGATATAGGCATTCATCTCTGTTTGCCACTGTTGGCCTGCCATGACCTGCTTTCACCCCCGATACTTTTTTTTTTTTAATTATTATTACCTCAAAAAAAAAAAATTTTGAGTCATTCTTTTCAATTAAATGTTGCTTCTATTGTGTCAGTATGGTACTGATTGTACCTTTTTCAGATGTGTTCTTGGTTGCGTCACGGTACTGATTGAGGGGTAATTCCAATGCTCCGCTGCCGAGTCAAATGCCCACACATTTAGACCTAGTACCAGGTGCCAGTTCCCATATGCTTTGTCCCCTCTCCATAATCAATCACAATCAGAGGAGGGAGTAGCCGCACTCTATAAATAAGTTCATTGCGAGTGAAACGCGTCAGCAGGGGGAGCTCTGATGGTCTGCTGTGCATCAGATCTATCCATAAATACAGATTACGGCTTTTTACTCCAGAGCATAACTACTCCCTTCTCTGATTGTGATTGATTGTTGGGGAGTTTGATGAAGTCCGGCTGCTGGAGCATTTATCATGTCAAGTCTCTTGAATGTTTGCCGTGGCACACTACACACGCCACTACTGAGTCACCCTTGTACGCTTCTCCTTGGGTTGACATCTCTGTAAGAGGGGGATGCGTATGAAGGGGATGATTGAGGATGTCTCGATCTGTCATATATTGTGGTGTCATTTGATGTTCTTAGTTAAAGAGTATGATAATAGACCAAGTATAACCCTGCCAAGGAGGACTAGCAGGTCACAATCGTAGGTGTGCGCGGCTTATTGCATTAGGGTGTGTGCTTCCCAAAGCTCAAACACACATGCATGTGTGTGTATGTATATGTGTGTATATATATATATATATATATATATACTTATGTATATACTTGGAAAGTTCTCTACAGGAAGCCCATCTTTCCTGCTGCTCGCTCCCCTCCAGCACGTTGGAGCATTTTTTTTACCTTAGCCAGTGTCCCTGTCCCTTGTCGGTCCCATGACCAGTACCGGGAGACATGATCAGTTAAACCAGCATATCCGTAGGGTGGTTGCAGGGGAGGACTGGGTCAGGGGGCAGGGGGGCAATTGCCCCCAGGACCCCTCTGATGCTACATAAAAAGGCTGCACCGCTTCTGCCAGGAATCCTGGTTAAGAGAAGTAAAAAGTCCCCACCGCTGACCTACTGAGTGTGGGATGAAGACAAGGACAGAGAGCAGGCCTCCCCCACCCAGCATGGATGGTGTAAACTGGTAAACTGGGTCTGAGTAGAGGCCGGTGCCATGCCCCACTGGAGACTTTCCTCCCCTGGCCAGCCCCAACCGAGCTGTCTCAGCTCTCCCCAACTGCCCCTGCTGCTATTATACAGGTGTATAATAAACCTGAATTTTAATGAACCTGATTTATACACCGATGTGGGGGCACATGCAGTAGGTACAATTGGTCCCGCTCCCTGCCACCTTCTTCCCCAGCCAGTAATGTATAAACATGGGTCGCCCGACAAAGGGGGCGGAGCCCCTTAAATACATATCGGTCCCGCCCATCCTGGACATCAGAGGTTGGATTCGACAGCAGCACTCACTCTGACTCTCATTGCGGCAGTACCCCCGCCGGCTTGCCCACCAATGCCTGGCTGTGCTTGATGGATGTTCACACTGCTGCATGTCCTGCCAGACTGCACTCATTTGTTATCCATCTGATGCCTGCACTCTTGCCTCAGCTCCTGTATGCTGTTAGTCAATATTTTAGAACATAAGTGTGCTATGTTTAATTAATTGGTGTCTTTGCAGTTTAACTCACTCCGGAACCTTGCACTCTGTACTAACGTACTCCTGAACCTTGCTCTCTGTACGTAAAGCACTCCTGAACCTTGCACTCTGTACATAACGCACTCCTGAACCTTGCACTCTGTACATAACGCACTCCTGAACCTTGCAATCTGTATATAATGCATTCTTGAACCTTGCACTCTGTATCAAAAATGCATTCCTGAACATTGCACTCTGTATGTAATGCATTCCTGAACCTTGCACTCTGTACAACACACTCCTGAACCTTGCACTCTGTACGTAACACATTTCTGAATGCTGCACTCTGTACGTAACACATTCCTGAACCTTGCACTTTGTACATAATGCACTCCTGTAACTTGTACTCTGTACATAATGCACTCCTGAAACTTGCACTCTGTGCATAATGCACTCCTGAAACGTGTACTCTGTATGTAATGCACTCCTGAACCTTGCACTCTGTACGTAACGCATTCCTGAAACTTGCACTCTGTACATAAGGCACTCCTGGAACTTGTACTATGTACGAACCGCACTCCTAAACTTTGCACTCTGTACAACGCACTCCTGAACCTTGCACTCTGTATGTAACACATTTCTGAACCTTGCACTCTGTACAACGCACTCCTGAACCTCGCACTCTGTACGTTACACATTTCTGAACCTTGCACTTTGTACGTAACGCATTCCTGAACTTTGCACTCTGTACATAATGCACTCCTGAAACTTGTACTCTGTACGTAATACACTCCTGAAACTTGTACTCTGTACATAATGCACTCTTGAAACTTGTACTCTGTCCACAATGCACTCCCGAAACTTGTACTCTGTATGTAATGCACTCCTGAACCTTGCGCTCTGTACGTAACGCATTCCTGAAACTTGCACTCTGCACATAATGCACTCCTGGAACTTGTACTCTGTACGTAATGTATTCCTGAACCTTGCACTCTGTATGTAACACTCCTGAACCTTGCACTCTGTACATAACGGATTCCTGAACCTTGCTCTCTGTACAACGCACTCCTGAACCTTGCACTCTGTATGTAACACATTTCTGAGCCTTGCACTCTGTACGTAACGCATTCCCGAACCTTGCACTCTGTACATAATGCACTCCTGAAACTTGCACTCTGTACATAATACACTCCTGAAACTTGTACTCTGTACGTAATGCACTCCTGAACCTTGCACTCTGTAAGTATTGCATTCCTGAAACTTGCAGTCTGTACATAATGCACTCCTGAAACTTTTACTCTGTATGTAATGTATTCCTGAACCTTGCACTGTGTATGTAACACACTCCTGAACCTTGCACTCTGTACATATATTTTATAAGTACAAGGAAGCACATTTTTCCCCCACACCCCTTCAGCCCACTCTTAAGCATTTGGCCACACCCATTTTGCCACGCAACGTGTGCCGCAAGTCACTTTCTCTCTTAAGTGTCCCTCATTCTGAAGTTCAAAAGTTGGAAGATAAAGTGAAGATCTGCTTTAAGGTGTACCTGACACCAGATATATTGTTCATGTTAAGACATCTAAGTAATTTCAAAAATTAAACACTTCGCAGGTATTTATTGCTTGTCATAGTACTCCCCCTGACCATGCCTTTTCTGCATTTCTCTCTGGGGGGGAAGAGAACCATCATTGTTTTGGGTCACTACCTACAGTCATGTCGCTTCTGCCTTCATAAATGTCTGAGACAGATCAGTCTCTCTCACCCCCTTACTAGCTACAAAAACGTTAAAACATTGCAGTCTTATTAACTGGGAGGGGGGACTGAGAAAATGCTTCCCTTTGCCTGCAGTAGAGAACAAGAGTTAACAGGTGCATAGACTGCAGGCCCCAAATAAGTCCATTAAAAAGTCCATTAAGGAGGGAATGTTATATGGTCAGAAGTCCAAAGACTTAGGGCTGCCATCAAAGAGAACAAGCCAAGGTTCCAGTAGGCTGTAAAGGATAAACAAAGGGAGAGGCGCCTCTAAGTGTAGACTGTAAATACTTAAATGCACAAAAGACAGGGGCGTAACTACAGGGGTTGCAATTGCAACCGGGCCCCATGCTTCCCTGTACACCTGGATAGGAGGGGCGGCGGGGGCAGCATGTAGAGATATCACTGTCCACCTTTTTTCCTTCTGTAGCTGCAGGAGGAAAATAGAGGAGATTGGTCCCTCTGTATGCTTCCCCCGCCACTCCTCCTATCCAGGTCACTTGTGTTCTGCTGTCTCTTGGCCCCTGTGTGCTCCCCTGGTCCCCCCCCCCCCCCACTGTGCTCCCTCTCCTCTCCTGCCGGCTGCTGCAGGGGATGTGTCACAATAGAGAACCAGGAAGGGGTCGGTAAATATGTAATTTACCAGCTCCTTTCTTTATGGACAGAGTCATAGTCAGTGACATTGTAAAAAATAAAATAAAATGATAAAAAATAATACAATTAAAATACCAAATAATAAAAACTACTGACACCCAGTGGGTGAACTTCCAAGATCGCAAAGGTCACACTTGCAACCGGGCCCTGGCATTCCACCACCGTGGGGGGGCCCCAAGATGGCAGGAAGGGGGCCCACTGCAGAACCTGTGAAAGGATCCTGCTGCGGGACCGTAATAAAGGGTCCTGCAATGAGAATAAAGGGCCCCAGGATCAGTGGAAAGAGCCCCAGGTTCGAAGGGAAGTGCTCTGGGGGGCCCTTCATGGTTCCTTGCACCGGGGCCCTGAAGGTTCTAGTCACGCCTCTGACAATAGAATAATATCAACTGACTCCATGTGTGTCCATGTAGGTGTTGATGAGCATAACAAGTGGAAGGACAGTCGTGATAATCCTCCTTTAGCTGCAATGGACTGATGACATCATAATAGCCTAGGCAGAGTGACTGGAGTTCAAGGAAAGGTGGAGCTTGTCTGAAAAGTGTTGTTGCTGTAGATTGTGACATGTCAGGGATCTCTTCTTGCAGAACTTGTAAAGTTACTGAAAGGTTCACTTTAAGAACAATGCACTCTCTGTGAGGCTTATATCTTATCTCAACAGTTATTAAAGCGTTCCATCATTGCAGCAGCTACGCTGCCTAATATAGTCATGCTTTATTCGTTACTAAAAGGTCGCCTTTAAATATCACACTGAATTTTTTTAGTGAAAGCAACATGTAGTTCAGTGATTGATTAACTGTTTTATTCAAGAATGCCAAATTAAAACCATAAAATGGCTACACAGAAATAAATTACATTAATATGCAATATAAATTATAAACATTGAACAATTTTCTCTTTCATTCCATGATTGTTGGAAAGTGGCGTGGCTCACAAGATAAACAGTGTCACTTAGGTTTTATTTTCTTTTATTGGGTAATAAATGGTAAATGATGTGGTGACTTTTGGAAAGAAAAATGTTCAACTGCCCAACCCCCCCACCTACCTGCACCAACACCTACCCACACCACCTACCCACACCACCACCTACCCGCACTGCCACCTACCCGCACCGCCACCTACTAGCACCGCCACCTACCCGCACCGCCACCTACCCACACCACCACCTACCCGCACCGCCACCTACCCGCACCACCACCTACCAGCACCGCTACCTACCCACACCACCACCTACCCGCACCGCCACCTACCCACACCACCACCTACCCGCACCGCCACCTACCCGCACCTCCACCTACCCGCACTGCCACCTACCCACACCACCACCTACCCGCACCACTATCATCCCGCACCACCACCTACCCGCACCGCCACCTACCCGCACCACCACCTACCCGCACCACAAATCCAGCATTTGTATGATAAAGGAATGAGACATTCTGGAAATAATTCATGAATGATTGTCAATGATACATTTCAAAGATGGGATGAACACTTGGCTGAGAAGTGGAAGCATCGGTAAGTTCAGAACCGTGTGATTGGACCGTCACATGATGGAGATCCTATAAACTTGGCATTTTTTGTCCTCCTGATATTTGTTAAAGTAGAATTCCAGCTAAAGCTTAACTAGTCCTAAAAATTCTCCCTCTACCCTCCTAAGGGTCCTTTCACACGGGCGGTCCAATCAGTCAGTTTTTCAGGCGGACCTGTTTGGACCCTCCATTCACCCCTATGGAGTGGCGGATGTCAACGGTGACATGTCCACTGACACCAGCCGTTATCCGATCCGATCCTGTCCGCCATATCCAAACGGATGGTGACCCTATTTTCCATCCGTCTGGAGGAGCAGATTGGATAAGATTGGGTGAAAACATACAGGCCGTCCATTTTCACCGGATTTGCCCATAGTGGGAGAGCAGGACTCTGTACGTCTCTGCTTTGCACAGTGAGCGGACACAGAGCTGTCATCCACCTGCTCAGCGGGGATCAGTGGAGCAATCCCCGCTGGGCACAGTGGAGTCCGCCGAGCAGATGGCTCCTGTGAAAGGACCTTAACACCTATACTTACTGGTCAATGGAAATTAGAGGAGGTGTGGCAATTTAATTCCCGGAATACACTCGGCGTAGCACTATGTTGGGAAGCCACACAGCCATTTGTACACATGTGTTATGACATGTTCACACTTGCACTCTCCTTGGTCGCAGACCAGTTCACTCGGTCTTTACAGAGTAGTAGGAGAAATAACACATGTGATGATATTCACTGTTGGCAAAAAATGAGTGAGAGGAATCTAGAGCAGCGGATTAACATCAAATTTTGCGTGAAAATTGGCAAAAGTGCAAGTGAAACTTTAGCTCTGTTACAACAGGTGAACGTTCCGTGAAGAAGTCAAGAGTTTTTGAATGGCATAGGCAGTTTAATATAAGGCAAATATGGGTCCTTCGGCTTCAAGGGGTACCGTTTTTTGGAGTGGACGATCGGCTTTCCTGTGATAACAACTGATGCAGCTAATCAGCCGATCAGATGTTATCACAAACAGCAGGAGGGGATGCCCCCCCCCCTTCCCCCTGCTCCACCCGGGTCTCCCATCCCACCATGACATCTCTTCCAGTTACTGGAGCCTTAAAGGCGCCAGATTTAAAATAAATGACCGTATTAAAACCAGCTGAACTTGGCGTTTTGAAAGCTTAGTGCAAAGGAGGGATTTGGGGTCTTATAGACCCCAGATATCTCCATAAAGTGTACCTGTTACTGCTTATTACTGTCACAAGGGATGTTTACATTCCTTGTGATAGCAATAAAAGTTATAACAAAATTAAAGATACAGAGTAAAAATAAAAAAAATGCAATAAAAAAAAAGGGAATTTTTTGTAGCGCCCTATCCCTCCGTGCAGAAGCCAACACATAAGTAATTCGCACCCGCAAATGTAAACAGCGTTCAAACCACACATGTGAGGTATCGCCGCAATTGTTAGAGCGAGAGTAATATTTCTAGCACTAGACCTTCTCTGTAACTCTAAACAGGTAACCGTTAAAAATGTTTAAAGCATCGCCTATGGAGATTTTTAAGTTTGTCACCATTCCACGAGCATGCAAAATTTTAAAGCATGACATGTTAGGTATCTATTTACTTGGTGTAACATCATTTTTCACATTATACAAAAAAATTGGGCTAACTTTACTGTTTTTTTTTCTTTCATAAAAGTGTATTTCTTCCAAAAAAAAATAGCATTTGAAAGACCGCTGCGCAAATACAGTGTGACAAAATATTGCAACGATCACCATTTTGGAGGTTCTAAGTAATTTTCTAGCAAAAAAATACGAATTTTTAACTTGTAAGCAACAATTGTCAGAAAAAGGTTTAGGCATGAAGGGGTTAAGGAGAGGCGGGAAGATGTCCATGATGAGGTAAGAACATGATAAAATGGTCAACCAAGAATTTAACTTTTAAAATTCTGAAAATGTTCAGAGGAAAAGCCTGGAATTCTGGCCTGGCATTTGGATTCTCCACCATACTCCTGCACATAATGCGTTAGATGTTCGCCAGTTCCTGGCCCAGTAGGGGAGAGGAGGGACTGCCAACAATGGTACCATGGGAGCCTATGGGTGATGTCATCGCTCCCAGCTTTCACAACCATTGTCAGGCACACTCTCCCCTGCATTGGTTGACACAGGGAATAGGACATTTAAAAAAATCGGTAGGTATATACAGGTTAGTTGGAAGGGCGTGAGGGGGGGGGGGGGGGCGATGAGAATTTTTAGAGCTGGAATTCTCCTCTAAATTTATATAACTTAAAGTGAGCCTGCCTGCCATCGTGAAGCTAAACTCAGAGTAATACTGTCTTCAGCAAGTATAAAAATGATATTTCTTAATTTCCCCAAATATAGTCTTTTTTTTGTAATGTAATGCACTAGATACTATTTGGAAAGCTTCCAAAGGTTCAGTTTTCCTAGTTCCCTGTTGTAGAACCGGTGGCTTCTAGTGGGAGGACCTAGGCATCCCAGACTCCTGGTCTACCCCCACCCACCCTCACTGCATAATTTGATTGGCAGACGTGGAGACTCCAGTTCTGTCAAGCCCATTCTTGCATCGTATGATTGGCCACCAACCTGCCGACATATACTCTCATTCGTATTGATGAGGAAAAGGGAAGCAGCCATTTGATTTATCAAATATTTATTTATGATTATCAAACATGGATTTATGATTAAGCAGATATTTGGATGTCTATATTGTGAGAAGTCATTGTATAACAGCTGTTGTATTCAAAAGCCATTTACAGCTCCAGCTGTTAAGAATGCTATCTCGACCCTTGAAGACCTGTTTAGCCAACAAGCTTTGGAAGTGACACGTCTATGTTAAAAGTCCATCCGCATATCAAAGGATGTTACCAAAGACTCATATGTGACTTTACAGAAACTAGTTAGCTAGGTTCCACCCACTTTAGAATGTATAAATTGTAATACAAGTCCCTATGAAGTTAGAGAAATGTTTATTAAGCCAACAGAATGTAATGTGATTGATTTGCTCTCCAAACATGTCTTCCTATCTACATGTTTGTCTAAATAAATATAATTTTCAATCTGGCTTCAACAGTCAAAATGTTACTGAAACCCATGAGTTTTGGGGTTACCCTTACAACAGCTACAATTCCCATTGAATGACAGGAATCATAGCATTGACTAGCAACACCCCTCAATGAGCAAAAGTGACATTGCTGCTTCTCTGACTCCAAGTGCCCATGCAGAGCTAAGCTGTCTGTATAAAACTAATGACATCACAGACTATAGAAAGGTCGTTTTCTCCAAAAATACATTTTATCAAAAAAAAAAAAGTTTTTGTACTGTACATATGGAGAGGAAATTTCGGTCCAAATTTCAAACTACCCTGGTTCTGTTTAAAACTTTTAAAATAAAAAAAGGGTAAAAACGCCCCATTTGCTATAGGCATCTGATCCTACCTATACTTTGTTACTAACGCAGTCGGTTGTCAGAAGCATCATACTAACAAGCCGACAATCGGCCGATCGGACGTTGGCCGAATATTTACGGCCGACAATCGGTACGTGTGTACGGGGCATAAGGGGTCAAATTCCCCAAATTGGGAACAAGTTCCACCCACAAACAGTAAGTCCCATTCTCTCCCGATCACACTGACCAATGCAACTGCTTTTGAAAATGAAGCATTTTCATTGGACGAGGAAAGGCATGTGGATGAGGTTAAGCTCCAAGTAGGGGGGGGGGGGGGCTGGGGTTAGAGCAGAAGGCAGAAAAGCTGGATCTTTAGTGACAAGGTGAAACCAGGATCAGAGGGGAGCACAGGAAAAGTCAGGCTTAGTTAGTAGTTGGCACCTTGTGCTATCTGCTTATAGGCAAGGCTACATTTAAATCTGGAAAAATGGCTGACAAGTACACTTTAAAGAAAAACTCCATGTAAATAATTAAAATTTCTTATATTTTCCTTTGAAAGACCAGAAAATGTATTTCATTCCGTTCATTGCACTACCAATTACCAGCAAAATTACATGAAATCTGTCTATATTTTATTCAATGGGCCACTGCCTGAGTTCAATTTACTTGCATTCTGCTCTTACTCCTCTCCTTGGAGCCAAACCCCATCCATCAGCAATGGTACGCTAGTGCTGTGGTAGCTAACTCGGCTACCTCTGGGGGCGCTCCGGGTTCGATTCCTGGCCAATGCACAAAAAAAATAAATAAATAAAAAAACCCCATCCACCTTCTGTTTCTCCATCCAATGAGAGCATTCAGTGGTCATTCTCATTTTCGTTAATTTGTTAGCTTTGAAAAGGGTGCTCACTGTTGTAGTGCTAACTTCTAAGTAACCATCTAGGACAGCAAGGTATGGGAGATTGCAAGAATATGTGCATTATTTTACAAGATAAAAAACGTTCCTACCAATGTTTCAACTGTGTATTTAAATAATTCCCTGGTTTTGCATTTTTTTTTTGTTACAAATTAAAAAAAGAAACATTATATAAATCAGGAATCAAGCATTCCATCAAAAAGCAGATTGACAAGGAACAGGGCTGTTAAGCCACCACACAATTTAGTCCCCTTTTAGGTGGTCTTAGCTTTAAATTTTACAAGTTCTTACTGAATTGACACTAGACATCTTCTTCGTACTTTGTTTTTGGACTCTGCTACATCAAATACAGGGCCGGACAGATCAAAGGTTTCGCTTTAGTATTTTGGAAGTTCCCCCTCCTGCTCATAGGAGAAGAAGCCAACTCTCCTTCTGCTTGAGTCAAGGTAGGTCACCTTTGTGTCATTGTCTATTCCATCATAGGGTTGACTTCTTTATGTCAGAGTCCATGAGAATCTTTTTTCGGGGCTTCCCATGAGACGGGAACGGGTGGCCCATCCTTTTGGAGTGAAGAGAAGACTCCATCCATTGGTTTCAGCTGTCAGTGTTTGGCGAGAGGTGATTGGAAGGTCCGTTGGCTCGTTCTCTGAGTTCTGGTAGAGTAAGTGTATCTGGGGCAGAGGTCTTGCGTGGTCTTTCTTTGGGCAGGGTGAGAAATTCTGGAGGTTCGCCAGTGATGGGGGTGGCAGGGGCGCTACGGATAGCGGGGAACTGGCTTTCCGCAGTTATGGTAATGGTTGGGGCAACTGGTCCTATTTTCTCATTTGTGGCGGCCTGTGTTTCCTTCTCGTACTCTCGAACCTCCTCCATGGTCATTCCTGTGGGGTGAAAACATGGAAGTTATTTATGATGATGTTTACCTAGGCATTGCTTGAAAACTATGAAGTAAATTTCAAAGTAGCTTCAATATGATGTGTATTCTTTCAGGTTTCTGGGGGTCTTTACAGCTTAACCCCAATCCACAATTTAGGATATGGAAATACTAAACACCAGGGGCATAACTACAGGGGTTGCAGGGGTTGCGATTGCAACCGGGCCCCATGCCCCAAGGGGGCCTGTGCGGCTCCCCCTGTACACCTGGATAGGAGGGGCAGCTCCGGTGGGGGCAGCATGTAGAGAAATCACTTTCCACCTTTTTCCTCCTGTAGCTGCGGGAGGAAAATGGAGGAGATTGGTTCCTCTGTATGCTTTACCAGCTCCTTTCCTTTCTGAATGGGCAGAGTCATAGTCAGTGACATTGTAAAAAATAAAAGAAAATGATAAAAAATAATACAATTAAAATACCAAAAAATAAAAACTACTTACACCAGTGGGTGAACTTCCAGGATCGCCAAGGTCACACTTGCGACCGAGCCCTGGAATTCCACCACCGTAGGGAGGCCCCAAAATGGCAGGAAGGGGTCCCACTGCAGAACTTGTGAAAGGGACCCTCTGCAGGACTGTAATAAAGGGCCCCGCAATGAGAGTAAAGGGCCCCAGGATCAGTGGGAAGAGCCCCAGGCTTGAAGGAAAGGGCCCCGGCCAGGGGGCCCTTCATGGTTTCTTGCACTGGGGCCCTGGAGGTTCTAGTTACGCCTCTGCTATACACTATAGTCCATATACAATATGGATATTGAAACAACCAAGACATGGAAGATACTAGAGCAGGGTTTCTCAACCAGAGTTCCATAAAACCCAAGGGTTTCTCCAGAAGTTGCTAGGGGTTTCTTGAGCAATTTCAGCCTCTAAAATAAGTTCCCACTGACACCAATGATTTTTTTTAGCTATCTGTAAGTGGGTAATTATTCCCAATGACCACAAGTGTAATGGCCATTCTTCTTACTAACCACCATGCTAATGTGTCATGAGTTGTAGATATAGTCATTTTAGCAGGGGCAGTGCTTACATCTTTTTTATGCAGGTTAGGCAGGATAGGTAGAAGGAGGGGGAGGGAAAATTTTAAAGAATAGTTAGACTTAGGCTTTTTTTCTACTTTAGGGCTGAAAAGATGTGCTGTCTCCAGCACCCCGATACCTCCAAGCTTCCTACCTGAGCCCCCCCCCAGCTATACTTTGGATTCCTTGTCCTCCCTATGCATCCTGTTCTTCACCGCAGTACAACATTTCACCCTGAGCACCGTCTACATCCTTTCCTAGAAATAGCCCCATTGTTTTATTTGTATTGCCTTCCCTTTTATGATCTGTGCCGCATGTTTTCTCTAACTTTATTAAGTTACTCTACATTACTGCGTGTTCTTGTTCTGCCTCCAAGGTATCATTGTGGTATTGATTCGCCAGGCTGATCATTCTCCTGGTACCTGCGGGAAGCCGGAATTGTGCTAAATATAAAACATCCTACGTAAAACAGAAGAAGAGATGGGTCTCCGGGGCGCAGGCTCCAGTTTTATTTTCTTCAGCAAAACATCATGACGCGGCTTTACACAGTTATCGGAGAAGGGTTGCCAGTATCTGAGATGGAGCTTATAATCTGCTTCTACAGAGAAATTCACCTATGTCTTGTAGGGGAGGACTGGGCTCGGGGGCAGTTAGGCATTGCCAGCCAGGCCAGTACTAATAAGACATGGTGGGCTGGTTGCCTAAATAGGGCACTTAACCCTTTAGAGATCAATCAGAGAATGACAGGGACATTTTGGGCATTAGATAACTATTGCCTATGTGTTCATCCCAGGGTTTGATAGATTTTCAGGACCAACTTTCTTGAGGCTTTATGATATCACGTGACCACAAACAATGTCGATGCTGGAAGATGTGAGAATGTGTCCCAATAAACCATGCACCTTTCAGGGGCGTAGATAAGGTGGGGTCGACCCCCCCCAGACAAAGATCAATGGCGCATTAGCTAGGCTAGTGTTGCCTTTCAGCTGGGAGAGCCGCAAACCATGTCTCCTCCACTATGCCCACCAGTGCACTATGGCACTCTTTGCTTGGTACACCTTCTTAAGCCCATAGAAATCTGTCTCTTTTGTGAAAATGCCAACTGGCTGTGTTTGACCACTCTCCCCAGGTCAAAGTTCAACAGTCCTCCCCTGTCCGATCTATCTCCTGCAGCTTTTATTCCTTGTTAGTTCTGCAGCAAGTGCAAAAACCCACCCTGGCCAATCAGAAAACAATTTTTGTTGTTTTTTTTCTGATCTGATGAAACCTTATTTGCTGCTAGGGGTTGCAGTACATTTGCAAATGCATGCGTAAGCCACAGAGCCGGGTAAAGGCACCCCAATATCTATAGACATAACTTTAAACTTTAACCACTTAAGCCCCGGAAGATTTTACCCCCATTCCGACCAGGGGGTATTTTGCGATTCGGCACTGCGTGACTTTAACGGACAATTGCGCGGTCGTGCGACGCTGTACCTAAACGAATTTGGCGTCCTTTTTTTCCCACAAACAGAGCTTTCTTTTGGTGGTATTTGGTCACCTGTGCGATTTTTTGATCACGCGCTATAAACAAAAAAAGAGCGTCAATTTTGCAAAAATAACAATATTTTTCACATTTTTTTATATGAAATTCCCCCAAAAAAAAATGTAAAAATCAAAATTTTTTAACATATTCGGCCAATTTGTTTTATGCTACCTATGTTTGGTAAAAAAAATCGCAAAAAGCGTATTTTGATTGGTTTGCGCAAAAGTTATCGCGTTTACTAACAAAGGGAAAGATTTTTGTCATTTTTGTTGTTTTTTTTTTAACGCGTAATGGCGGCGATCTGCGATTTTTTTTGCGGTACTGCGACATTGCGGCGGACAGATCGGACCCTTGACTGACATTTTTGACACTTTTGGGGTTACCAGTGACATTTCTACAGTAATCAGTGCTATATATATGCACTGTTACTGTAAAAATACACTGGTAGTGAAGGGGTTAACTTTATTTGGGAGGGAGGGGCTGTGTGTGTCCCTAGGGGCGTGCTTTCTACTGTGATTGGCTGTGGCTTCAGCTGTAAGGACACTGATCAACGGATCTACATAGTAGATCCATGTGATCAGTGTCTTTGCAGCGAGGAGAATGACAGGCAGCTTGTTTACACAAGCTGCCTGACATTCTCCCTCTCCCCCGCCGATCGCCGAGTGGCCGGCGGACATCGGGTCCGCTGGTCACACGCGCGGGGGGGTCCGTGACCACGCGGGAGCGGGAGCGCGCCTCCGGGGGCGCGCGTTTGCTCCCTAGACCCTCACAAGCAAGCAACGTAGCCCTACGTTAGTTTGCCTGTGAGGGGCTGACCGCCGACGTAGATAGTCGTGCGGCGGTCGGCAAGTGGTTAAGAGCCTCCACAGTGGAAGCACATGCATTATAATGGATAGGCAGAGGGCAGGGGAGCCGGAGGGAGCCCACCTCTTCTTAAAAGTACAGGGGTGCACTGGTCACCCAGCACATAGCACAATGGCAGCAAAGATGTCCAGTGCGTCCCCTCACTAATATAGATGAGGGCAGTGGCCAGTTTTTTTGTACTGTTGGAATGCTGGTGAGGGGAGGCACAGGACACCTTTGCTGCCATTGTGCTATGTGCTGGGTGTCCAGTGCGCCCCTGTACCTTTAAGGAGGAGTTTGCCCCTTCCGTCTCACCTGCCCTCTGCCTATCCATTATAATGCATGTGCTTCCACTGTGGAGGCTCTTAAAGTTTAGAGTTAGGTCTACAATTATTGGGGTGCCTTGACGGGACTCTGTGGCTTATACATGCATTTGCAAATGTGTGCAAACTAAACCTCTGTTTTTACGCATACTATTAAACAGGACAATTCCATTGGTTAGCAGGCTGGTCAGTAAGTTGAAGCAGGAATTTCTTTGGATTCGTTTCACATGCATTGCCCCTCTATGTGCTCCTTGCTGCAAAGGCAAAATTTAGGTAGAGGCAGTAGCCAGTTTTTTTGGCACTACTTTCCCACTGAAACGAGCAATGATAAGGCACTATTCGTCCCACTGACACCAATGATAGGGCACTATTCCTCCCACTGACACCAATGATAGGGCACTATACCTCCCACTGACACCAATGATGGGGCACTATACCTCCCACTGACACCAATGATGGGGCACTATTCCTCCCACTGACACCAATGTTGGGGCACTATTCCTCCCACTGACACCAATGTTGGGGCACTATTCCTTCCACTGATTCCAATGATGGGTCACTATTCCTCCTCCTACTGACCACCAACCCTGAGGCCATGTTTATTCTCACTGATTCTGGGTCTTTGACGTTCTCTGGCCACAATCTGACCCCCCTAAAGCCTATAGGACAGTAAACTGGCCATTTGAAAAGTTTGGGGACCCCTGTGCTAGACGCATTTAGTGCTTGAGTGTTATTTCATTTCAGTGGGCAGAATACATTTTGAAATGCATTACAGCCCAAGGGCTTGACCCCTGTAAACGCACCTAAATGTGTTAGACACTTTTACGTTTTTTCTGTCAAAACACCAATGTAAGGAGGAAAGGCTTCTAGAAGAGTTGGCAAAAAGTCCAGTGTGGATGACGCCTTAAGGCCCGTACACACGATAAGAAAATCTGTAGGGAAAATTAGTCCGACGACCGATCTGCCGATTTTCGGCTTGTTAGTATGGTGCTTTCGACAGCCGACTCCGACTTTTCGGCTGACAAAATCCTGATGTGCAGGCTATATAATTTTTGTCGTCCGTCAAAACAACGTCCGATTTTCGTCTCATTAGAACAGTTTTCGACGGAAAAAAATCTTAAGAGCAAGACTAGGCATGCTCAGAGACGAAAGAACACATACAAAGCAATCCAACACATGACATCACTTCTGAAGTAGAATTCTGTCGTACGGGAAAATTTGTATGAAAATAACCTCTTCACTTTCCACATCAGACTAGCGTGCCACAAAAAACAGACGACAGATCGTTCGATAATCTGATCATGTGTACGCGGCTTAAGTCAAAAGGTCCCAGGTCTGCACACTTGCCATGGAATTAAAAATTATCCTTCTCTCTGTGCTGGACCTTTATTTCAATTTATAACATGGAGAATGCAACAAGAAGAGTGGAAACACCAAAAACGCCAAGGTGAGCGGGATTAAAACTATGATCCCTATGGTAGGATGATCATGTCTCCACCATCCCCAAAAAGTTAAGAGGATGACTCAATTTTACCAACCTTTATTGGTCGCTACAAAATAGCTTTTGGGCACAATGAAACCTTATTTTTAGCACAAATTATTGTGAGTAGGCCTCAAAGTTGCACAGCAAAGTCTGCAATAAGCGCAAAGCCGCAAACAGCAAGGAAGCCTTCTCAGTGTGTAAATACCAGTACATGCAAAAGGTTAGTAGACACTTACCATACCACTCGTCTACCCATGCGAAAGCTTGCCGGTGACCGACAATCAGCAGGTCTCGAATAACCTAATAATGCAGAGGAGAAGATTTCAGAAAGAGACGAGACCCAATTGCATCCATCTACAGCTGGCCATACATGTATCAATTCCCGTGATTGAACTTCCAATTCTATTTTTTTTGTTAAAATCAGAAAGCAAAGGTAACCCCATATGAAAAGTTGTGTACCCAGGACACAAGTCAGTGAGGGGAATTTATCTCTCATATATAACAAATTGGGGGAAAGGGGAGTATGACTGAAACGTAATGAGGCTATCGGCAGGGTAATATAGCATAATATAAAATATGTGTGAATCCTTTCACAACATAGTAATAATGTAATACACAGAGCCAATGCCTAAGTAACCCTAAATATAGGGACAAGGATAAAAAGAAGGGGGCAGTTGGGACTTTAAATGAAGTGCATACCAATGGTTGGGATAGGTAATATGGCTAGAATGATTGTAAAAGTGGGTCCAACAACATAGTAAAAGAAAAACTTGATTTTAATGATGCAGGTCATCAACAATACAATATAAATATCCAATAGAGCATGGGTACATATATATAGAAATGGATGGACATTGCAGTGTAAACAACATACAGTAAGTATATGTAAAACAGGTAATGACAATTGGTATAGCACCTCCAAATTCATAATATAGACAGACATCAGAGCAGATTCCAAAATTGTATATATTGAATTTGTACATAACATAGAATGTAATAATTCCAGGTAATAAAGTATCTGATTATATAGAAAACATCATGGACTCGACGCGTTTCGTGGACGCACATTGCCACTTCATCAGGAGTCGATATTTTGTAAAATTCTAAAAAATAATAATAATATATATGCATAAGTAATAAGGATCATGTTAATGAATGCCAATTAGAATGAGGAGAAAAGGTAGGAGAGGGAAACGGGGGAAAGAAGATGACCCCCATTTTTGCCCCAATCAACTTACGTAATAATACTAGATTGGTACTGAGACTATGTGGACACTGCATGTCCCCCATGGGAGCTGAGGGCGCACCGGCAGGCGGGCAGGAAAAACATATGTGGATCATGGTGAAGGCGTGTCAGGATATGAGATAAGGCTAGCCCATAGTGGTGAACATATACAGTATCTGTAAAGAGAAATATATATGTAGTCTATACATCTGGGTATAATGGTAAACATCAATAAAGATAGTTGTATATGTTAAAGGGCGTCATATTACTCATAACCGGAGTATGATGAACAAGGAAGGAAACTATAAGTGTGTGTGACAAGGGTGTAAGCGAGTGGACCGTGAAAACACCAGACAAGTATGCCATAGATAGGTGAGGGAGGAATTAGTGAATACCATTGTCCAACAAGCCACGTGTAAACAGAAGATAAAAAGTCCTTAAGAATAATTGTGAAGAAAGCCAAGCTGATAGTGATATTGTAAGCCAGTGAAGGGCAGATAAGGAGAAAGTTGGAAAAAGAAAAAGTGGAAGACACCAGAAGTGAGGTGCACCAATAAGAACTAGATTACCATGTGAAATATTGCGTGAGAGTCCCAGAGCCGCCTAGCAAGGTGAGCCCAGCGTCACGATCGTGTAAAAGCCTTGTGCACCACGGGAAGGGCAACAGCCGTAAGGCGTTACCGTCCCGCGGGCTGGCTTATGTACACAGGTGGAACAGAACCTCGTCGGCGAGATGGCGCCAAAAAGACGTCATGCGTCGGCGGGAGGCGTGGCGCCGATGCGTGGTGAGACCGCCCACCCTGTCCCCTACGCTATGAAGCAGAGGAGGAGAGGGAGGACACGCAGCACGCATCGCAGCTCCCGGGGAACAGACCAATTGTCACACAGAGAACAGTACAAAGAATCCCTAATGTATGGAGTACTTAAAATTTGGTATTAAGCAATGATCCAAAAATTATTAATAAAATGTTGGCCATGATACAGGAATTATGTATCATGGCCAACATTTTATTAATAATTTTTGGATCATTGCTTAATACCAAATTTTAAGTACTCCATACATTAGGGATTCTTTGTACTGTTCTCTGTGTGACAATTGGTCTGTTCCCCGGGAGCTGCGATGCGTGCTGCGTGTCCTCCCTCTCCTCCTCTGCTTCATAGCGTAGGGGACAGGGTGGGCGGTCTCACCACGCATCGGCGCCACGCCTCCCGCCGACGCATGACGTCTTTTTGGCGCCATCTCGCCGACGAGGTTCTGTTCCACCTGTGTACATAAGCCAGCCCGCGGGACGGTAACGCCTTACGGCTGTTGCCCTTCCCGTGGTGCACAAGGCTTTTACACGATCGTGACGCTGGGCTCACCTTGCTAGGCGGCTCTGGGACTCTCACGCAATATTTCACATGGTAATCTAGTTCTTATTGGTGCACCTCACTTCTGGTGTCTTCCACTTTTTCTTTTTCCAACTTTCTCCTTATCTGCCCTTCACTGGCTTACAATATCACTATCAGCTTGGCTTTCTTCACAATTATTCTTAAGGACTTTTTATCTTCTGTTTACACGTGGCTTGTTGGACAATGGTATTCACTAATTCCTCCCTCACCTATCTATGGCATACTTGTCTGGTGTTTTCACGGTCCACTCGCTTACACCCTTGTCACACACACTTATAGTTTCCTTCCTTGTTCATCATACTCCGGTTATGAGTAATATGACGCCCTTTAACATATACAACTATCTTTATTGATGTTTACCATTATACCCAGATGTATAGACTACATATATATTTCTCTTTACAGATACTGTATATGTTCACCACTATGGGCTAGCCTTATCTCATATCCTGACACGCCTTCACCATGATCCACATATGTTTTTCCTGCCCGCCTGCCGGTGCGCCCTCAGCTCCCATGGGGGACATGCAGTGTCCACATAGTCTCAGTACCAATCTAGTATTATTACGTAAGTTGATTGGGGCAAAAATGGGGGTCATCTTCTTTCCCCCGTTTCCCTCTCCTACCTTTTCTCCTCATTCTAATTGGCATTCATTAACATGATCCTTATTACTTATGCATATATATTATTATTATTTTTTAGAATTTTACAAAATATCGACTCCTGATGAAGTGGCAATGTGCGTCCACGAAACGCGTCGAGTCCATGATGTTTTCTATATAATCAGATACTTTATTACCTGGAATTATTACATTCTATGTTATGTACAAATTCAATATATACAATTTTGGAATCTGCTCTGATGTCTGTCTATATTATGAATTTGGAGGTGCTATACCAATTGTCATTACCTGTTTTACATATACTTACTGTATGTTGTTTACACTGCAATGTCCATCCATTTCTATATATATGTACCCATGCTCTATTGGATATTTATATTGTATTGTTGATGACCTGCATCATTAAAATCAAGTTTTTCTTTTACTATGTTGTTGGACCCACTTTTACAATCATTCTAGCCATATTACCTATCCCAACCATTGGTATGCACTTCATTTAAAGTCCCAACTGCCCCCTTCTTTTTATCCTTGTCCCTATATTTAGGGTTACTTAGGCATTGGCTCTGTGTATTACATTATTACTATGTTGTGAAAGGATTCACACATATTTTATATTATGCTATATTACCCTGCCGATAGCCTCATTACGTTTCAGTCATACTCCCCTTTCCCCCAATTTGTTCAAGAAACAGGGATGGAGGCACACAGCCCTAGCCAGGCGTAACCTCATTTAAAGTCCCAACTTTTTTCGTTGTCTGTGTCTATCTCTCATATATAGGCTGCTGCTGGGCTCACCTCACAAATGTTCTTATACGCTCAACTGGGATAGAGACCTTAGGGAGGACAGAGATCTGGATCTATGGTACAAGTGTTTCTTAGGATCATTTACTGGTATCCTGAACACTGCTTTGATGGATGCTAATTTAAAGGTAATCATCCGCTGGTACTTGGTCCCAACACGTCTAAAATGTACTCCTGTGTGTCCCCTCTTTGTTTTAGAGGGTGCAACTTGTGGGGGGGTCTATGTACCAAGTTTGGTGGGAATGTCCACAGATTTGTATCTTCTGGAACAGAGTCTTTGCCTTAATGCGCAGTCACAGGTTCCTCAGATGCCCCACTTCGCTCTTCTTAATGCGTCGGTGGACAGTATACCTGGCCACCCCCAACGTTTGATCCTTTTTATCTTACTGGGAGCTAAAATGACTATGGCTAAATCCTGGAAGCAACCTACTGTGTCTCTGTTGCATGAAAATATTGTCAGTGTTTTACAAGATACAGTCAAAAATGTTGAATACACCTGGGAACTGTAGGGTAACTATATATAGTATACAGGCGGTCCCCGGGTTACAAACAAGATAGGGACTGTAGGTTTGTTCTTAAGTCAAATTTGTTTGTAAGTCGGAATAGGTAAATTTTTTAAGTTTAGCTCCAGCCAAAAGAATAATTTTTAGTTTTTTTGGACAGCATAGGGAAGGGTTAAGCATAGGGAAGGGTTAGCACCCCTGTACCACTTGTTTTGCTGTCTGTACCCCTGTTCAGATAATTTCACCTCATGTTCTGTCCCTATGACAACTGGATTTTGAACATTTTGGGTTGTTGTGGAAACAAGGATTGGTGATAAAGCTTCAGTGGAGACACCTTTTCCCCATGAGAACTCTTACAGGAGTGAATTTCCCTTCCTAGGGGGAGATTTCTCCTCACTTCCTGTTGTCTCTCTCCGTTTGTAAGTAGGAGTTGTTTGTAAGTCGGATGTTTGTAACCCGGGGACCGCCTATATATGTCTCATTTGTAACTTATTTTATTCCCCTAAACAGAGGGTAATTTTCTCCTCTGGTCCCCCTCCGGACATGTTCTTCCTTCTTCCTTCTCTTCTTTTTTCTCCTTTCTTTTCTTTGCCTCTTTGAACGTCCTGGCATTCCAGATCTCTAAGTATTCTTTGGAATGTCTATGGTAGGACGCGTGGTCCCTCGTGATTGTATAATTGCATAGCTCCCAACTGTCCCTGATTTTGAGGGACTGTCCCTTATTCGGAACAACGTCCCTCTGTCCCTTTTTTCCCCTCATTTGTCCCTCATTTCAGTCTGATTTGTTTAGTTGTATATAAAATGCACTATTTATCTATCAAAAAGTGTTTCCCAGTGCTAAACCTTACATCCAATTTCTAAATTGCTGCATTTGTAAATTCCAAAAACCAGTATAAAAAGAATTATAGTGGTTAAAAACAAAAAAACACTTGTGGTTTTAAATAATCATTTTTTTGTACAATTCTCCTTTAAGGGGGCGTGGCAGGAAGTGTGTCCTATGCAAACATATTTTTGCTAATATGTGTCCCTCGTTCCCATCTTGGAAAGTTGGGAGGTATGTAATTGTCTATTACTTGCCTTGGGAGGTGGGTTAACTGGATGTTTTGTTGTAGACCATGGCCCATCATCCTGGAGAAACTTTATAGTGTATTCTATAATTTTTTTCTTTTTAGACTGGGAGCTGTATTTCCTTTTTCTTCATTCTTTATGTATACTTGAAACTGATGATTATTGTACTTTTGTACTTTTGTTAGCCTTGCCTTTACACAAAAATATTGAAAGTAAAAATCACAAAGCAGTCCAAAGCGTAAAATGGTGGTCCCGATCAAAGGCAAGGAGATAGGATCAGAATAGATTGAACGCTAGGAATAATATATATGGATCACTTTATAAAAAAGTGCTGCTGTGTTGTTCTTATGTTCTTTTCATTTCAATTCAATCTTTCAATCGACTGTATTGAAGCTGTCAATATAATTCCCAGTTTCGACTGAAAGCAATAACATTTTGGTCAAACCTCCCTATGTACCGGTGGCAACTCAGGGGCCTAACTACAGGGGTTGCAGGGGTTGTAATTGCAACCGGGCCCCATGCTCCAGGGCCTGTGCGACTCCCCTGTACACCTGTATAGGAGGGGCAGTGGGGGCAGCATGTAGAGAAATCACTGTCCTCCTTTTTCCTCCTGTAGCTGCAGGAGGAAAATGGAGGAGATTGGTTCCTCTGTATGCTGCCTCCACCACTCCTCCCATCCAGTTCACTTGTGTTCTGCTGTCTCTGGGCCCCTGTGTGCTCCCCTGGTCCCCCCCCCCCCCCACTGTGCTCCCTCCCCTTTCCTGCTGCAGGGGATGTGTCACAATAGAGAACCAGGAAGGGTCGGTAAATATGTAATTTACCAGCTCCTTCCTTTTCTGAATTGACAGAGTCATAGTCAGTGACATTGTAAAGAAATAAAATAAAATGATAAAAAATAATACAATTAAAATACCAAAAAATAAAAACTACTGACACCAGTGGGTGAACTTCCAGGATTGCAAAAGTCACACTTGCGACCGGGCCCTGGCATTCCACCACCGTGGGGAGGCCCCAAGATGGCAGGAAGATGGCTCGCTGCAGAACTTGTGAAAGGGTCCCACTGCAGAACCATAATAAAGGGCCCCGCAACAAGTTTTAATGGGCCCCAGGATCAGTGGGAAGAGCCCTAGGCTTGAAGGGAAGGTCCCCGGCCAGGGGTCTGGGGGGGCCCTTCATGGTTTCGTGCACCATGGCCCTGAAGGTTCTAGTTACGCCTCTGTGGCAACTCTAACATTTTGCATTCTCAATCACTTTCTGCCTCAGTGATAATGGTCACCAGAACAGACAGAGAGAATGGATCTTCCTAGTGGGGACACAGACAACAATAAATACCTGACAGGGGTTCTAACAGTTTACAACATGATTTGGCCATCATCAGAACCATGACTTCTATGGAGTTGGGCTTGGGACCCAACGAAACAATACAACCACACAGGTTATGGTGAGAAGGGACCAAGGCAATCAAAATGTCCACCAACCCACCGAATCAGTGCATAGCACAGTAAAGCCATCTTAGAATAGAATGTATGTACATGTTTCACATATCCCAAAAAATGCTTTAATTCCTTCTCACTATAATCTATATCAGCCATTCCTAACTTGGGTTCCTCCAGAGGTTACTAGGGGTTTCTTGAGCTCTGGCTGATTTGTCTCCCTTTTGGTGGTTCCTGTAAAGTTTTTTGGGGTCAGCACCAGCTTGATGAACCCAATTATCTTTTTAACTATCTGAGGGTGGTATTCTGACCACCACTGTAAGGGGGACATTCTTCCCACTAGTCACTAATGTAAGTATTTTTGTACTGCTCACCAATGAGTTGTTTTTTGCAAGTCCTTGAATTATTTCAAGGACTCTTCTGTAATATAAGGGTTGAGAAAGGCTGATCCATATGTTATATTGTCTCATTATTGGGTTCAGATACACTTTAATGACCCTCATAAAGGAGTTTTGCAAATACCCCATGGTCACATGTCGCGTAACAAGGGATCCACAATGGGAACAAAGCCCTCACCCACCTTGTGCACAAAATGCTCGACTCGTGTCTGAAGGCCCCACACCTCGAACTTGACATTAACTAATTTGTAGGAGCACATAATGGGCTTTGTCTGGCACCTCCAGCCCTCCTGAAGAGGCCCGCGGCCTGTCTTGCTGGAGACAAAATGCCTGAGATCCTGCAATAGAGAGGGGAAGAATGAAGGCGTCCCTTTGTGTCAGCCTGACATTGCAGGCCTCGCTCTTCGAACATTTCCTGAATATGAATTAGAATTAAATTAGAAAAAGATGGAGTGCTGATAGCGGGAAGGAGCGCGCTGCCGGGTCTAGTAATGAACTCTTCTCAGAATAAAGCCTTTTTCCCAGAATCCTTGTATTATAGTTTTCTGGATGGTTTAATAAGCTAAAGGGCGACATAAGAACAAGCCACTACAAAACCAGAAATTTCATTTTACTTCTTTGGCTAAAATGCAGTGAGATATGGGGCTGGCTATCATGGGGACTGCCCTCTGCACAGCACCATGTCACTTTCACCTGCCTTACTATAACACAACTGCACTTTCACCTGCCTTACTATAACACCATTGCACTTTGACCTGCCTTACTAAAAAACCATTGCGCTTTAATCTGCTATACTATAACATCCTAGCACTTAGACCTGCCTTACTAAACTATCATTGCACTTATATCTGCCTTACTATAATACCATTGCACCTTGACCTGCTTTACTATAACATTATTGTACTTTGATCTGCCTCACTGTAACACGAATGTGCTCTGACCTCCCTTACTATTGCACTTTGACCTGTCTTACTAAATTGCACTTTGATCTGCTTTACTATAACATCCTAGCACTTTAACCTGCCTTGCTTTAACACCATTGCACTTTGACCTGTGTTACTATAACAGCATTTTAAATTGACCTTCCTTACTATAACAACTTTAGTTGCAAAATGCAATAACCATTGTACTTTGACCTGCATTGATATAACATCTCTGCACTTTGACCTGCCTTATTTTAACAACATTGCACTCAAACCTGCCTTACTGTAACACCATTGAACTTTGACCCCTGTTACTATAACACCATTGCACTTTGACCTTCCTTTCTATAACATCATTGCACTTTGACCTCCCTTACTATAACACCATTGCACTTTGACCTCCCTTACTATAACACCATTGCACTTTGACCTCCCTTACTATAACACCATTGCACTTTCACCTTCCTTTCTATAACACCATTGCACTTTGACCTGCCTTACTATAACACCATTGCACTTTCACCTTCCTTTCTATAACATCATTGCACTTTGACCTCCCTTACTATAACATCATTGCACTTTCACCTTCCTTTCTATAACACCATTGCACTTTCACCTTCCTTTCTATAACACCATTGCACTTTCACCTTCCTTTCTATAACACCATTGCACTTTCACCTTCCTTTCTATAACATCATTGCACTTTCACCTTCCATTCTATAACACCATTGCACTTTCACCTTCCTTTCTATAACATCATTGCACTTTCACCTTCCTTTCTATAACATCATTGCACTTTCACCTTCCTTTCTATAACATCATTGCACTTTCACCTTCCTTTCTATAACATCATTGCACTTTCACCTTCCTTTCTATAACACAATTGCACTTTGACCTTCCTTTCTATAACACCATTTCACTTTCACCTTCCTTTCTTTTTTTTATTTTTTTATTTTTTAAATTTATTTATTTATACAAAAGAGACAAAGAAGATATTCCAACATCACATTCCAAGTCCAAATTACATGGCTCAAATATTAACATATAATTATTTCAATCATAGTCCATTGTGTATTAATCACCATCTCAACAGGTATAATCAAAATTATAGAACTTATATTAGCCATATCGTGAAAAACAGCGGTACTCTCCCGTGTCTCTTAAACATTTTTCCAAAATATTTAAAAAGTATATAGAATACAACCAAGAAAAAGAGAGAAAAAATTAAATACAAAATAAGGACAAAAGAATAATAGAAAAAAAGAAAAGGAAAAAAAAAAAAAAAGAAGGAAAAAAAAAAGGGGGGGGGGAAGATACCACAACTGGTATCATGCCAATTTATGTCATATCTCATTTATTCTACCAAAACCATCCTTGTACTGCTCACAGATCCATCCAACCCAGAAATCCATTTAGTCATGGGAGACCTTGACTACCTTCTCTCTACCCACAAAAGATGTTTATTCAACTTTTATCTTCTAGCTTATGTTACAGAGGATCGTCATCACCTCTTCTCCTCCATTCCTTCTCTCATATACACTACTGCCATAAGGCAACCAGTCTAAGTCAGTATAAATGTTTCCCCTCCTCTCCCCAAAAAATTGTGCCCCCCTCCTATAATTTAGGGGGGGGGGGGAACTTATCTGGGAACCTAAATCATTTCCCAGTTTGGTATGGTATTCAGACTTGATACTTTAAGTATCAGTCTGCTCGTTGCGAAGTTTAACCTTCTCTGACATTAAGGGATAGTCATAGAGAAGGAGAGAAAAATAGGGGGCAAACACGAGGAAGGGCCGGGGAGGAGGAGAAGGGGGTAGGAGGAAGGGAATTCGGGACATATTTTACTTAGGTGATATATTAAATTATACTAGTTCCAATGTGCCCCCCTCAGTGCAAACAATTTACCATCCGTGTCAATCCAATACCCCCTCAGGAGGGTCATAATCCCTCATATTCCATTAGTGCTGTCGGTGCTATGTCTCTACCCCCCGTGTCCAGGTTATCTCAATGCCTAGAATTATCTACTTGTGAAAAAGAAAAAAGAAAAAAGAAAAAAAAAAAAAAATTGCCAATCCCGATGTACCCCCTTCTGTGCAAACAATCTGCTGTCTGTGTTAATCTCATACCCCCGCAGGGGGGTCCTAATCTCTCATATCCCGTTGTGCTATTCTCTTCTTCCCCAGTGCTATCTCTCTACCTCCCGTGTCCAACCGTCTCAGTGCCTTAAGCTTAATTTTACTCCACCTTGTGTCCATTCTTCCAACTCTTCCTTCCCCTTCTCATTGTGTTCCCTTAAATGCCCATTTTGTATTTCTATTATGTCCATTATACCTTATGGTACTATATAAATACCATTTCTTATGTGTTCGAGTTCTTCCTCTCCTCTCCTTCCTCCCCCCCCCCCCCCCAGATGGTCCATCTCCTCCCCAATTCCAAGCGGCACCATATCTTAATATGTTCCATTTCTTGTTTAATTCACGACATTGCTTCCCTCTATTTTCTTATTACAACTAAGCCCGGGAAAAGGTGTGACAATGGTCATTAGGGACCGGTGACAAGTGCCCTCCCTTCATCTGAGACAACAAACTGATTCCACATTGCCCATATTTTTGTATATCGTTCATGTTGCCCTTGTGCCGACAGGATCATATCTTCAAACTTATTTATTTCCTCTACCTTACTCATCCACATGTTAATGGTTGGTGGATTGGGGTCTCGCCATCTTATGGGTATACAAGTTTTTGCCGCATCCAAAAAATGTCGGATAATAGAATGTTTGTATTGTCTACCTGATATCTCCGGTGCATGGAAAAGAAAAAAAATAGGTTCATCAGGTATTATATATTCCGTGAATTTCTGAGATATCTCCCGTATTTGTTTCCAAAATCCCTTAAGTCTGGAGCAGCTCCAAAAAATGTGCAATAGAGTCCCCTTTTCCTCCTGACACCGCCAACATCTATCTGATATTTGGGATGAAATTATATGTAGTCGTGCCGGTGTGTAATACCATCTAGATATCAATTTATAATTTGTCTCCTGTATCCGTGTACAAATAGAGGATTTAAATACAGATTGTAATATATGTTGTAATTGTTTTAATGTAAATTTGTAGTTTAATTCTCTCTCCCAACCAGCAATATAAGGTGGTCTATAATCTAATGATGGAGTGACTATAAGAGAGTAGATTTTTGAGAGTACATGGGATATCGTACCTGTTTGTGTACACATGTCCTCAAAGGTAGTAAGTGGTCTGTCAAATTCCCCAGGGGGGGGTAAGGATTGTAAAAAATGATTCAGTTGGAATGCTTTCCAGTTATCTAGTCCATAGTCCCCTCCTAAAGAGGTCAAGGTAGCCACTGGCGCCCATGCTCCCGATATCAAGAAGTGAGAAACTTGGAAGATCCCCATGTTTATTAATCTACGAAAGGATCTATCCTGATATCCCGGTGCAAACTGTGGGTTCCCCAGGGCTGGCGTTAGTGGGGAGTGTCTTGTAGAGAAAGCTGGATTAAGAAGAAATTTTGCGCATATCCGAATCGTTGTTCCCACTGTCGGGTGACGTGTCATGTCTCGAGGCAAAAAGCCAAGACACCACGGTGCTCTATTCAAGGGTATATCACATTGCGCCTGTTCTATATTGGGCCAAAGTTTGGTCTCCGTGTGGCGACACCAATCTATAAGTCTACTTAAATGTACCGCATGATAATATTTTAATAGATCTGGGACCGCCAGGCCTCCATATTTTTTAGGGAGAGAGAGTAGTTGTTTTTGAAGTCTTGGTCTCCTTTGGGCCCATATAAACTTCAAGAACACTGTCTGTATCTGTCGGAAATAATTAGAAGGTATCGAAATGGGTAGAGCCTGAAGAAGATAGAGAATTTTCGGGAGAATATTCATTTTTAATATATTACAGCGTCCGAACCAGGAACTAAGTCCTGTATGCCATTTACATAGTTGATTGCTTATTTTACTCAAAAGTGGTGGAAAGTTTAATATATACACCTGGGAAGGCTCAGGAGGTAAGAGAGTTCCCAGGTATTTCAAAGCCCGTTCTGTCCACTTTAAGTTAAAATTTGTATGCAATTGTGCTTTAAGGGATTGAGACATCCCTACTCCCATCGCTTCAGACTTACTCAAATTGATCTTCAAATTAGATAATGCACCGTATAAGCGGAATTCCTGAAGTAGATTCGGTAAAGAAATGATGGGATTAGTTAAAGTAAAGAGCATATCGTCAGCATATGCAGAGACTTTCTGTTGTGTGCCCATGATTTTTATGCCACTGATATCAGGGTTGTCTCGAATTGTACAAAGAAAGGGTTCTAAGGTAAGGACAAATAATAAGGGTGATAACGGACAACCCTGCCTTGTACCGTTCGAGATGCCAAATCCTTCAGACAAAACCCCATTTACCTTAACTCGGGCCGATGGGGTTGAATATAGTTGTAATATCCAGTTTCTCATCATATCCCCCACCCCTATATGTCGTAATACCGCGGCCATAAAGTCCCAACTGACCCGATCAAATGCCTTTTCCGCGTCTGTCCCGACGAAAGTGCATGCTTGTTTGGAATCATAGGCTATGTGTAAAAGGTTGAGGGCTTTCACGGTATTATCCCGCGCTTCCCGGGTGGGTACAAAGCCCACCTGATCTAAGTGTATCAGAGAAGGTAAATGGGATTGAAGTCTGGTGGCAAGAATCTTAGAAAATAGTTTCAGATCTACATTAAGTAGTGAGATTGGTCTATAGCTAGGGCACGTTGTAGGGTCCTTCCCTTCCTTTGGGAGCACCGATATATGGGCTCGCAATGTGTCTCTATGGAATGGGGAGTCAGGGCTCAATTTGTTGAACAGATCAGCCATTTGTTGACCGAGGATTGGGAAGAAGGTCTTATAATATTGTAACGGCAGCCCATCTGGCCCTGGTGCTTTTCCGGTTTTAGTGTTATTAATTGCTGTTTGTAACTCCACCAGGGAGATAGTAGCCGATAACTCCTCTTTCACCTCCTCTGGTAGGCTTGGCATTCCTGACTTAGTGAGGTAATTAATCACATCATCTGAGTCAGGGGGCTGCGGAAGCAAGTTGTAAAGTGACGAGTAATATTTCCTAAAGTCTCGTGCTATGTCCTCAGGTCGTTCAGCTTTCTGACCCGTAGGGGATATAAGCTTCGGGACATAAGCCTTGGTTTGCATGTCACGTAAGGTTCGAGCCAACACTTTCCCGCATTTATCACCCGACTCATACATCACCCTTCGGCCTCTTTGTAATGCTGCTTTAGCTTTATATTGTAAAAGATCTACTATTTGTTTACGTATATTATTAAGTTCCTTCAGCAACTCTGCCGTAGGTGCATGTTTATGTCGTGATTCTAAATCATGTAAGGTCTGTAGGAGTAAGGTCGTCTGTTGTGTACGAAGTCTCTTGAGCCGAGCCCCGTGTTTAATAAACACCCCTCTAATTACTGCTTTATGGGCTTCCCATGTCACCCCTGGGCTTATTTCCTCATCTAAATTAGTTTGAAAATAATGTGTAAGTTCTTTCTCCACCTCAGTGGTAACCGCTACCTCTTGGAGAAGGCTCAGATTCAATGACCATGTCTGTGATCTAGTAAGTGGTGTTTCTGTTAAAGTATATGTAAGTGTCAATGGCGCATGATCGGACCATGTAATAGAACCAATAATTACCGACTGTACTGAATGTAATTGTGAATGTGGGATGAGAAAATAATCTATCCGTGAATATGATGCATGTGGGGGGGAGTAAAAAGTATAGTCCCTCTCCCCAGAGTGTAACAAGCGCCATGCATCAATCAAGCGTGCCTTGTGAAGTTGTTTCGCAATTCGCTTTCTGATTCTAGGAGGTAAGGAGGAGGTTCCTGATGACGTATCCTCTGATGGTATCAGGGACATGTTAAGATCTCCTCCGAAGATAAGTTGACCCTCCTGAAATTCTTGGAGTTTATCAAGACATCTCGCCATGAATACGTCTTGTTGTATATTTGGGGCATATACTGAGGCTAAAGTCACCTTAATGTTTCCAATATTTCCTTTCAGAAAAAGGAATCTTCCCTCCGAATCAGCACAGACCTGTGAGCATGACCAAGGTACCTGTCCAGAGATCATTATAGATACGCCTCTGGTTCTACTATTCGAGCTGGTAGAATGATATATCGATGGGTAGAATCTATTTTTAAGTAATGGTGTTTTTACTTCCTTGAAATGAGTTTCCTGTATATAAGCGATATCAATACGTGAGCTTTTTAAGTCCGAGAATAGCATCCGCCTTTTCTCGGGAACATTTAATCCCTTAGCATTTAATGAGCATATTTTAATAGTGTCCATGTTGTGGAAAGGAGAAAAAAAAAAAAAAAAAAAAGGGAGAAAAAAGAAAAAATAGGCGTATAGGCGTCCGGCGGTCCTAGACCAGTACTCGGGCGCAAGCCTTCTGGGGTTAGAGGTTGGAGACTACCGGTGAGGATTTTCCAGTTTCCCCTACCCAACCCACCTTCCCCCTGTTTGGGGGATAAATAGATCATTTTTTTTTTTTTACATATACCCTCCTGTTTTCAGATGCAGAATTTTCATACTTGAATCTTGGCCCGATGAGAAAGGGAAGAGAGAGAAAAAAAAAAAAAAAAAAAAAAAAAAAAAAACCCCAAAGGGAGAGGAGAACGTGACCGAGGGGATCTCTTGCCTGAACTATATTATACATTTCTTCCTTATCTATTTAGCAAGATACCCCCATAAGATCTCGGGGGTCAGTAGGTAGATCCCTCATATAAGACATTTCTCATGTAGAATCATATTGTTGTATATAGTTGAAGACCTTAGTCATCTTAGAGCTAGTCAAACTTCACCTATAAGATACTACAGCTTCCCCTTCTTCCTCCTCCCCCCCCCCAATAAAGGAGACTCCCAAGAAAACAAATGAGCCAACAAAATCTCATCTGCCTTCTAGCACCCTCCTTAGAAGGGGCCAGATCAAACATGTAGTCAGCTCCTTATCTACTAAATCCGTGAAAAGAGAGGAGGGGGGGGCAGGGGGAAAAAAAAAAAAAAAACCCACCCCAAAGGGAGAGGGGACGTGACATAGGGGGTCTCATGCCTAAACTATATTATACCTATCTTCCCTGTCTATTTAACGAGAAACCCCCTTAAGATCTCAGGGGTCAGTAGGTAGATCCCTCATATAGGACATTTCTCATGTAGAATCTTATTGTTGTGTATAGTTGAAGACTTTAGTCATCCTAGAGCTAATCAAACTTCACCTGTAAGACACTACAACTTCCCCTTCTCCCTCCCCCTCCCCCCTTAATAAGTGACCCCTAAAAAAAAATAAACGAGCCAACAAAATCTCATCTGCCTTCTATGCACCTCCATAGAAGGGGCCAGATCTAACCTGTGGTCAGCTCCTTATCTACTAAGTCCGTGAAAGGAGAGGCGGGGGGGGGGGGGGGGGGCAGGGGGGAAAAAAAAAGAGAGAAAAAGAAAAAAAAAAAAAAAAAAAAGGGGGGGGAGATATTTTCTCCTCTTTTCCCTTCCCCCTCCCTCTAAAGGGAAGAGGGAACCTTATAATCCACCATTCCACCTCCCAGATACTCTCATTGGTCTTAAATAATACCCCACACTATTCTCTCAGTTCTCTGGAAAGGATCTGCTATACATTAGAAACTGTAAAAATATAACATTCCGGTAGTGATCTTAAATATCTAATGCTTCCATATCCCACAGATCCCCTATCAGTCCATATAATTGTTATTATTCAATACTACTCAAGTTCTTTAGTTGGTATGTATAAATGTCGTCTCATTATGGAGTGTCGTTTCCTCCTAGACTATATCGTGGGTGTCTTAATCCCACAAAATATTTATACAATAATATAATTGCCAAACAATACCAAATACCCCCTCAAAAAAAAAAAAAAAAAAAAAGGGTTTTTTTTTTCCCCCTTTTTCCCTCCCCTTCCCTCTCCCCTCCCCCTCCCCTCCCCTTTTTTCTTTCCTTTTTTTCCCCCTTTTTAAAAAAAAAAAAATGTAATGTTTTCTTCCTTCTTTCCCCCTCCTCCTTCCCCTCTTTAGTCACTGAGAACTCTCTCTTTTCAGTGCATACCCTTTCTCAAAGGGTTTGGGTGTCCATGGATATTCAATGAAATCTAAATAACAAAAGATGATCTTGCTGAACCAGTTATAGTGCTGCTGATACAAAAAAGTTGAGAAAAAAAAAAGTTGACAGATGTACATTATGACTCACGTGACCCTTCTAGCGTCACGACTTGTAGTTCCCCCTGCAGGCTCTGAGATTGGTTGATAGATCTTCCTCGGTGGGCTTCAACAGACCTCCTGCCTCCTGACTGGGGCAGAATAATCAGCCAGTTTGGGATCTGGATAGGAGTAATCCCTAGACAGGTAAAAAAAGCAGGTAAATCTGCAGGGGACCTAAGAGTGAATGTAGTAGTATTTTTCCGGAAAAAGACCGCTAGGGGGTACCCCCATCGGTATGTATATCCTGCCCGGCGGGCGGCGTCTAGCGCCGGTCGAAGAAGTGCTCTGCGTTGTAATGTAGCTTTAGATAGGTCAGGTAATATTTTAACAACTGCTCCATCAAAATCCACGGCTCCCTTCTCCCATGCTTTACGCAATATGGCTTCTTTTTGGAGAAAATGATGTACTCTACACACCACATCTCGAGGTCTGTCTGGGTTAGTTGATCTAGGGCCCAGAGCTCTGTGTACTCTGTCCAATTCCACTGTTTCTGGGGGGTCTGAGTCTAATATTTTTTGAAAGATGGCTGTCACTGTCTCCCGCAGGTCTTCCCTGCCTGTAGCCTCAGGGATGCCACGGAGTCTCAAGTTGTTCCGGCGGCTCCTATCTTCCAAATCCTCCAGGTGCAGCTGGAGAGAAATGGCTGTATCTACAGTGTCATTGCGGGCATTTTCTAGCGTTGTCACCCGGGTCTCCAGTGCCGTAACAGCCTGCTCCCCCGTACCTATTCTATCAGATATAGCCTGTATCTCAGATCTTACAGTCTGTAGATCTCGGCGATGGGTCTCCTCTATCCGGAGTATTAGTGTCTCTACCTCTGAACGGGTTGGAAGTGCTCTCAGCAGTGTCCGTATCTCTGGATCTATCTGATGAGGCGTAGGGAGGTCAGAGTACCGGGGGGGTGTCACCTGTTGTTGGGGTTCCATTGCTACCGAGTCTGATGGGGTGGTCATCCCAGGTAAGTGTGTTATATTTATTTGTGTCTCGGAACCACTCAGCTTCCCATCCATGTCTTGTGTTTGTAGTCTAGGTCCCCTTACCTCGAGAGCTGAGTCCAAAGCAGCTGTACGTGGTGGGGATCTAAAGTACTGGATAATTGCCTCTGGCTCCCTCTGTGTGCGTGTAGAGGGTCTGTTGCCTCTGACTCCGGATGTGCGGACTGTATTGCGTGCTCCTCGCTTTCTACCACGGGTCATGCCGGAATAGGTATATAAAGAATGGTTGGGTTAGGTGGGATAAGCTACGTCCCCCAAATTCAATTCCACCTCTGTTGTTTTATATTCATATGTCTTTTATCTAAGCTCTGTCGTTTTTATTTATTTGCAGGGTTATAAGTGGGGGAGTCTTGTTCCACAATTTATCTTTAGGCAGTCCAAGGAAAAAAAAAGGGGGTACTTTAACCCCTCTCACCTCCTCCAGACAGTGAAGTCTTGGGGATCTGTTCTCCTCCTCCCGGCTCCTCTCAGATCTCAGGCAGCCACAAACCGGAGCTCGCAGGGTGATCCCCGCGGGTGATCCTTTCTCTCAGCCGCTCACACCGCTCACACCGCCGCCTGCAGGGTGATCCACGCAGCCCTTCTTCCGTGGCCGCCGATAGACGTCAGGCACACACGTCCTCCCGGCGTCTCGGAGCACCTCCTCCCCGCCACGCTCCCGGGCACCCCGATCCGCGTGCCGTCCGAACCTCAGAGTCACCACAGGAGCCAGGTAATGTCAGTCTCTTTCAATGAGATTGAGGGTATAGATACGCTCATACTGGTCGGGTTGGGTAAAACGAGGGAGAGCCTGGAGCTGTTAACCCATCCTCACGCGGCCATCTCCTAGCCACGCCCCCTTCACCTTCCTTTCTATAACACCATTGCACTTTGACCTGCCTTACTATAACACCATTGCACTTTGACCTGCCTTACTATAACACCATTGCACTTTGACCTGCCTTACTATAACACCATTGCACTTTGACCTCCCTTACTATAACACCATTGCACTTTGACCTGCCTTACTATAACACCATTGCACTTTGACCTGCCTTACTATAACACCATTGCACTTTCACCTTCCTTTCTATAACATCATTGCACTTTGACCTCCCTTACTATAACACCATTGCACTTTCACCTTCCTTTCTATAACACCATTGCACTTTCACCTTCCTTTCTATAACATCATTGCACTTTCACCTTCCTTTCTATAACACCATTGCACTTTCACCTTCCTTTCTATAACACCATTGCACTTTCACCTTCCTTTCTATAACACCATTGCACTTTCACCTTCCTTTCTATAACACCATTGCACTTTCACCTTCCTTTCTATAACATCATTGCACTTTCACCTTCCTTTCTATAACACAATTGCACTTTGACCTTCCTTTCTATAACACCATTTCACTTTCACCTTCCTTTCTATAACACCATTGCACTTTGACCTGCCTTACTATAACACAATTGGACCTAACAGTCTCTTGTTTTGCTGCCACCCACCTCGGTACTCTTGAAATATCTCTCTGGGATCTCATCATATGCGACGTCCAGGTGTGTCACCTCATGAGTGTCCTCTGCAGAGTCTGAATTAAATATCTGTAACAAAACACCAAAGTCAATCCCGTAAGATTTTTATTTTTTTAGCAGACAGAATCTTATAGATAGTGATGATTTTAGGAATTTTAAAAGGGTGGAATCACAAACAAGGGGAACGATCCCGACAGATTCACCGATAGTTAAAGTTATCCCCCAGCCAGGACTTTATTTTTCTTTTGGATGGGGTGGGAAAGGGTTGAGACCCTTGTCAGGTTTTTATCACTGTCTGTGTCCGTGCCGCGGAGATCTCCTGTTTTGGTGAACAATTGTCTCTCCTTTCCCGTCACTGGGACACAAATCAGGAATAAAAACCACACTCTAAGCTTCCGGAGTCATCCGAAAACTATTTCAGATAAAACAAATTATTCCTAAAAGATTAGAGTAAGCTGATCTCCAGACAGATGTAGAAGAGACACATTATTGCAGTTCTATATTTAATAATACATTTATTACTTCTTTTTTTTTTTTTTCTTTAAATGCAAGTAGTGTAAGTACCTGAATTTGACTTGCTATCAGCCTCCTGCGGTCCTTGTACAGCAAAGCTTAAACTGGGAGAAGCAGCACAAGAAGCCAATTAGTTATGCTTCTGGGTTCATGTGATAGTTACAAGCATGCTGATAGGAGGAAAGAGCAGAGTGACAGAGGGATGAACCCATCAGTTTGCTGTTTCTCGCCTCACAGATTGGGGGGGCAAGGCTTGTACAGTAAATGTTACTTAACAGCATTAGAGATGTATCAGGTCTCCTTCCTCATAAATCTCAGGACTGGATGGACAGAAAATCACACACACACACACACACACACACACACATACATATATATATATATATATATATATATATATATATATATATATATATATACATACATACACACAGTATATATTTATATATACAGTATATATATATATATATATATATATATATATATATATATATATATATATATAGAGAGAGAGAGAGAGAGATAAATTATAAATTATACAACATTGGTAGGTACACTATATTACCAAAAATATTGGGACGCCTGCCTTTACACACACACATGAACTTTAATGGCATTCCAGTCTTAGGCAGGCCATAGACGATTCGAATTTCGTTCGAAAATCGTAAATGGCAGTGTTATCGAACGATTTTCGTATCGTTAGTGTGGTATGTAAAACGTTCGATTTTCGTACGACAGCAAAAATTCACATATCCAACATGTTGGGTTTTTTACGAAAATCGGCCGAATTTCGTATCATTAGTGGGGGAGTTGTATGATTTCGCCTAACAAAACACAGAACAGTAGGGAGTGTGTCCGGTAGAGATGTGGTTAAAAGGCACAAAAAATAGTGTTTTGTCGTACGATTTTCGGCTCACATTGATGGTACACTCGATGATGTGCACGAGTGCCGCTTTCGTTTATCGAACGATAAATCGTACGAAATTCGAATCGTCTATTGCCTGCTTTAGTCCGTAGGGTTCAATTTTGAGTTGGCCCACCCTTTGCAGCTATAACAGCTTCAACTCTTCTGGGAAGGCTGTCCACAAGGTTTAGGAGTGTGTCTATGGGAATGTTTGACTATTCTTCCAGAAGCACATTTGTGAGGTCAGGGACTGATGTTGGATGAGAAGGCCTGGTTCACAGTCTCTGCTCTAATTGATCTGCACAAAGCAAGGTCCATAAAGACATGGATGAGCGAGTTTGGGGTGGAGGAAGTTTGAAGGTGGGGGTAAAGAATGGCACCATTTTTCATGGTATGTCTCAAATATGGTTAGGAGTAATATGGAACACAGTATGAAAGGTAGAATTAACCTTTAACAGATATCATATAAAGTTCAATTTGTTATTCACCATTGTCATCTCCAGAATGATCTATCACTCTGCTTTCTCCTCCTATCAGAATGCTTTTTGTCAGTGCATGAACTGATTGGCTCCTTGTACTGTTTCTTCCTCTCACACTCCAGCTCTGCTGTACAGGGACTGCAAGAGGCTGATACCAGGACAAATTCAGGTACTTATTACATTGCTTTCATTTGAACAATACATTTAATAGGCTGCATTCTTCTATGTCTTTTATATCTGTCAAAAAAAGAGAGTGAATGTGGGCTTTGCACAAACATCTAAAAGGAACCCGACTTACACTTTCATTGTCACCGCAGTCATCAGAATATCTTGTCTCAATGTGGATGGAGAATTTTGGGAGGAAGGAGCACTGCATTGTGGGAAAAAATATTTATGTTAGAAGCCATGGCATAACATGGGACACCCACATCAAAAAATACAAATTTGCAAAGTTGTAATAAAACTTGCAGTTCTTTGTCTCATACATAGCTCCCTGATTTTCGAGGGACTGTCCCTGATTTGGAACAAAGTCCCTCTGTCCCTCTTTCCTCATCATTTGTCCCTCATTTTGATCTGTTCTATATAGTTGTATGTAATATACACTTTTTATCTGTCAGAAAATGTTTCCCAGAGTTAAACCTTTCATCCAATTTCTAAATTTCTGCATTTGTAAATGTCAAAAAACAGTATAAAGGAATAGTAGTGGTTAAAAAAAAAAGTACTTGTAGGTTTACCTAATCATTTTTTTTGTATAATTTTCCTTTAAGGGGGTGTGGCAGGGGGCGTGTCCTATGCATACATACTTTTGCTAATAGGTGTCCCTCAGTCCCGTCTCAAAAAGTTGGGAGGTATGCTAATATGATCATTTCCTACTATAATAAGTGCCATCTAGTGGCCATAATGTGGTGTTTCCCTTAAATACCTCAATCAGAAAAATACCACATTATGACCACTAGACCACTCGTCTCATCTGATCACCTTAAACGCACCTTGAAGATTCTGAGGTCACATGGAAAAAGGTGTTATGGTCAGATGAGATTAAATTTTAATTATTTAGCCTCAACATCAAATGAAATGTCTGGCTGAAATCCAATACAGCTCAAAATCCATATAACACCATTCCTGCAGTAAAGCATGAAGGTGGTAATATCCTGTTATGGGGGTGGTAATATCCTGTTATGGAGGCGGTAATATCCTGTTATGGAGGTGGTAATATCCTGTTATGGGGGTGGTAATATCCTGTTATGGGGGTGGTAATATCCAGTTATAGGAGTGGTAATATCCTGTTATGGGGGTGGTAATATCCTGGTATGGGGGTGGTAATATCCTGTTAAGGGGGTGGTAATATCCTGTTATGGGGGTGGTAATATCCTGTTATGGGGGTGGTAATATCCAGTTATAGGGGTGGTAATATCCTGTTATGGGGGTGGTAATATCCTGTTATGAAGGTGGTAGTATCCTGTTATGGGGGTGTAATATCCAATTATAGGGGTGGTAATATCCTGTTATGGGGGTGGTAATATCCTGTTATTGGGGTGGTAATATCCTGTTATGGGGGTGGTAGTATCCTGTCATGGAGGTGGTAAGATCCTGTTATCGGGGTGGTAATATCCTGTTATTGGGGTGGTAATATCCTGTTATGGGGTGGTAATATCCTGTTATCGGGGTGGTAATATCCTGTTATGGGGTGGTAATATCCTGTTATGGGGGTGGTAATATCCTGTTATGGAGGTGGTAATATCCTGTTTTGGGGGTGGTAATATCCTGTTATGGGGGTAGTGATATCCTGTTATGGGGGTGGTGATATCCTGTTATGGGGGTGGTAATATCCTGTTATGGGGACAGTAATATCCTGTTATGGAGGTAGTAATATCCTGTTATGGGGGTGGTAATATCCTGTTATGGGGGTGGTAATATCCTGTTATGGAGGTGGTAATATCCTGTTATGGGGTGGTAATATCCTGTTATGGGGTGGTAATATCCTGTTATAGAGGTGGTAATATCCTGTTATGGGGGTGGTAATATCCTGTTATGGGGTGGTAATATCCTGTTATGGGGGTGGTAATATCCTGTTATGGGGGTGGTAATATCCGGTTATGGGGGTGGTAATATCCTGTTATGGGGGTGGTAATATCCTGTTATGGGGGTGGTAATATCCTGTTATGGAGGTGGTAATATCCTAGTATGGGGGTGGTAATATCCTAGTATGGGGGTGGTAATATCCCGCTATGGAGGTGGTAATATCCTGTTATGGGGGTGGCAATATCCTGCTATGGGGGTGGTAATATCCTGTTATGGGGTGGTAATATCCTGTCATGGAGGTAGTAATATCCTGTTATGGGGGTGGTAATATCCTGTTATGGGGTGGTAATATCCTGTTATGGGGGTGGTAATATCCTGTTATGGGGGTGGTAATATCCTGTTATGGGGTGGTAATATCCTGTTATGGGGTGGTAATATCCTGTTATGGGGGTGTTTCTCTGTAGCAGGGACTGTAGGACTTGTCAGGATAGAAGGAAAAATATATGGGGCAAAATACCATCAAATTATTGAGGAAAATCTGCTGCCCTCTGCCAAAAAGTTGTCAATGAGAAGAAGGTTTACCTTCCAACATGACAATGACCCAAAGCACACAGCAACAATGAGCACACAGTGGTTGGATGAGAAAAGGATGAATATCTTTGCATGGCCTAGTTAGAGCCCAGACTTAAACCCCATTGAAAATCTGTGGAATGACTTGAAGACTGCAGTCCACAAACAGTCTCCATCAAATGTAACTGAACTTGAGAAGTTCTGCAAAGAAGAGCGGGCAAATATTGCAAAGTGTAGATGTGCAAAGTTAGTAGAGACAAATCCCAACAGACTAAAGACTGGAATTAAAGCAAAAGGTGGTTCAACAAAATGCTGATTTATGGGGGGGGGGGGGTGATCTTTTTCCAACTCAGTGATTCTGTTTTTGATATTTTTTTCTGACATGTTGGTGTTAAATCTTTTACTTGGATGTTCTAAGTTGCTGAGTAAATACAGCTGGATAAAACAAAAACTGTGTCTGTCTTCATTTCAGGCGGCAAGGCAACAATATATAATTATTGTAAAGGGGGTGATTCTTTTCTATACTCACTGTGTATATTTTATTGCAGGAAGCTGAAATTGCATATACTGTATAACAGACAATATATATATAGTATCTATATATCTGTATTTAGGTTGCAAAATGATATGATAACATTTTCATTGAATTGGTCTTTCTGATGGTTTTATTATCTATTTGGTTTTGAAATTCTGAGCAATAAGGACACTTACTGTGTATTCTGAGGAGCCATGACGTTCCATGTGAAGAGGAGGAGGGTGGACAGAGAGAGACCGATGTGTAGCAGGATGGCCAGTATAGGAGTATTCAACATGGAGGGATGGAGAGTTCAGGCAGAGGTAAGGGCAGGAGATAAAAATTAGAGACAAGACATGCTGTTAGTGAGTTATATCTGTAATAATAAAAGTGCAAATAACAGTTCATTGTGACTTGTGAAAATCTTGTAACATATAATGCGTTTATGAAGGTAAGATATAATGACTAGTCACAGGGCTGTCCTACTTTCTGTACAATATGAGGGGTTTTCACCATCTCTGTGCTGAGTTCCTGGGTCTGTACACCTGCTGTGCCCATTGTGGGGGGTTTACACCATCCCTGTGCTGAGTTCCTGGGTCTGTACACCTGCTGTGCCCATTGTGGGGGGTTTACACCATCCCTGTGCTGACTTCCAAGGTCTGTACACCTGCTGTGCCCATTATGAGGGGTTCCCACCATCCCTGTGCTGAATTCTTGGGTTTGTAAACCTACTGTGCCCATCATGAGTGGTTCCTACCATCCCTGTGCCAAGTTCCCAGGTCTGTACACCTGCTGTGCCCATTCTGAGGGATTCCCACCATCCCTGAACTGAGTTCCCAGGTCTGTATACTTGCAGTGCCCGTTATGAGGGGTTCCCATGATCCCTGTGCTGAGTTACTGGGTCTATACACCTGCAGTGCCCATTATGAGGGTTTTCCTCTATCCATGTGCTGAGTTCTTGGGTCTGTACGCCTGCTGTGCCCATCATGAGGGGTTCCTACCATCCCTGTGCTGAGTTCCCAGGTCTGTACACCTGCTGTGCCAATTATGAGGGGTTCCCATCATCCCTGTGCATAGTTCCTGGGTGTGAACACCTGCTGTGCCCATTATGAGGGGTTCTCACCATCCCTGTGCTGAGTTCCTGGGTGTGAACAGCTGCTGTGCCCATTACGATGGGCTCCCATCATCTCTGTACTGAGTTTCCTGGTCTGCACACCTGCTATGCCCACTATTGGGGTTTCCCACCATCTCCGTGATAAATTTCCAGGTCTGCACACCGGCTATGCCCATTATGAGGTTCTCCCATTTACTTTCTAGTGAACTTCTTTCAGCACAGCTAAATGTTGAAATAGCGCAATGTGTAAAAAGGAGACTGTAGAGCCACCTGCTGGCTGGCCAGAACTCGGCAATGTTTGCAATATAAAAAGAAGTGCAATATTTTAATTTTTAGATTTTAATATTTTTCATTCCTGACTATATAGGGGCTTATAGAGAAGGTCCTGACTGCATCTTCTCTATAAGCCCCACAATATGGCAGACATTGATGAGACCTACCTGTCACGGTGTAGGGGTAATAATTCCAGGCCTTCTCACAGACATAAAATATCCGGGGAACCACCGCCCGGGCCCATCCAGGTAGCTTGCTGCAAAAGAGATGGATAAGGTTAGAGTGTGAGAGATGGGGGGGGGGGGGGGGGGTCATTGTTCTATGCCAGGCAAACATGGCTATAGGAAGGAAGAGTTTCTTAACTGCTGAAATCTTGAGACACATTAAAAAACCTCATTAGAAATGTAAAGTTTAAAAAGCACTACATTTAAACTGGACCCGAGGCAACTATAAAAGACAGAAAACAAATGCAGCTCTGTAATCATGAATACATCATTCAATTAATTAAAAGTATCTGAAAGTGTTTTGGTGTCAGTGCTCCCTGTACAGCAAGGCTGGAGTCTGGGAGGAAGGAGCAGCGCAAGGAGCCAAATGTGCTGACAAGAAGCATGGTGATAGGAGGAGAGAGCAGAGTGACAGAGATGAGCTCATCACTGTGTTGCTTCTCCTTTCACTGTCCAATCACAGGCTGGATGATCTGAACTCAGAGGAAGTGGGTTAATGGATGTTGGTGATCAGACTGAGGACATCTAGTGGCATAAAAAAATACTGCAGGAAAAGCTGGGCACGTCCGGGGTGACCTAAGCTCAGAGGAAATGGATTGAATGATGCTGGCTATCAGACTGAGGATGTCTAGTGGCAGAAAAAATACTCCAGGAAAAGCTTTAAATCAATGCTGAATATTGCAGCAAGGGCTGGGGGCTCATCCGGGATGACCTAGGCTCAGAGGAAACAGGTTGAATGATGCTGCCAATCAGACTGAGGACATCTAGTGGTAGAAAAAATACTGCAGGAAAAGCTGGGCACGTCCGGGGTGACCTAAGCTCAGAGGAAATGGATTGAATGATGCTGGCTATCAGACTGAGGACGTCTAGTGGCAGAAAAAATACTCCAGGAAAAGCTTTAAATCAATGCTGAATATTGCAGCAAGGGCTGGGGGCTCATCCGGGATGACCTAGGCTCAGAGGAAACAGGTTGAATGATGCTGCCAATCAGACTGAGGACATCTAGTGGTAGAAAAAATACTGCAGGAAAAGCTGGGCACGTCCGGGATGACCTAAGCTCAGAGGAAATGGATTGAATGATGCTGGCCATCAGACTGAGGACATCTAGTGGCAGAAAAAATACTCCAGGAAAAGCTGTAAATCAATGCTGAATATTGCAGCATGGGTTGGGGCTCATCTGAGATGACCTAAGCTCAGAGGAAACAGGTTGAATGATGCTGCCAATCAGACTGAGGACATCTAGTGGTAGAAAAAATACTGCAGAGAAATCTCCAGATCAAAGCTGAGTACTGCCGCATGGGCTGGGGCCTCATCTGCCATGTCCTGAGCTCAGAAGAAGTGGGTTGAATGATGCTGGCAATCAAACTGAGGACATCTAGTGGCAGAAAAAATACTGTACAGGTAAACTCGAGATTAAAGCTGAATATTGCAGCACAAGCTGGGGTAGGTCTGGGATGACCTGAGCTCAGAGGAAATGGATTGAATGATGCTGGCCATCAGACTAAGGACATCTAGTGGCAGAAAAAATACTGCAGGAAAAGCTCTAAATTGATGCTGAATGATGCAGCATGGGCTGGGGGCTCATCTGAGATGACCTAAACTCAGAGAAAGCAGGTTGAATGATGTTGCCAATCAGACTGAGGACATCTAGTGGTAGAAAAAATACTGCAGAGAAATCCCCAGATCAAAGCTGAGTACTGCCGCATGGGCTTGGGGCTCATCTGCCATGTCCTGAGCTCAGAAGAAGTGGGTTGAATGATGTTGCCAATCAGACTGAGGACATCTAGTGGCAGAAAAAATACTGCAAAGGTAAACTCCAGATTAAAGCTGAATATTGCAGCACAGGCCAGGGGAGCATCTAAGGGTGACCTGAGTTTGGAGGAAGTACAGTAGATCGAATAATACTGCCAATTAAGACTTGGGATATCTAGTGGCAGCAAAAAAGATTGCTGAAAAATGTCTAAATCGATGCTGAATATTTCAACATAGGCTGGGGCATGTGCAGGATGACCTGAGCTCAGAGGAAGTGGGTTGAATGATGCTGGCAACCTGACTGAGGACATCTAGTGGCAGAAAAAATACTGCACAGGTAAACTCCAGATTAAAGCTGAATATTGCAGCACAAGCTGGGGTACATCTGGGATGACCTGAGCTCAGAGGAAATGGATTGAATGATGCTGGCCATCAGACTGAGGACATCTAGTGGCAGAAAACAAATACTGCAGGAAAAGCTCTAAATCGATGCTGAATAATGCAGCATAGGCTGGGGGCTCATCCGGGATGACCTAAGCTCACAGGAAGCAGGTTGAATGATGCTGCCAATCAGACTGAGGACATCTAGTGGCAGCAAAAAAAGAAGTGGGTTAAATGATGCTGTCAATCAGACTGAGGACATCTAGTGGCAGCAAAAAAATACTGTAGAGGGAATTTCTACATTGAAGCTGAATATTGCAGCAAAAGCTGGTTTTGTTATATATTTTTTTAATTGGGTTATTTTTTTTTTCTATTGGGCTATTTTGTTCTTCTTGCTGAAGTTCTGCTCTGATGTCCATGAGTACGCAGACCTCCTGCAAACCAGGAACTCATAGCTGCAAATCTCTATGATTCAGGTATCATTTCTGCTGGAGGCACATGACATAATGGCAAAGATCTGGTAAGAGCCCATTGTTAACACGTCTGTGTTTTTCCTGGACTGAGTGTGGCACGTGATTCGGAAACACTCTGTTACACAAGCCGTAGTTGTTTATGCGGAAAAATCGATAAAAATTGATTTAAAAATGTGACATATAACACCGCCTAACCGCTATAATGGATTCTCGGTATCATTTTCAACACTATCTCAGCGTGAGGTCCAATACTAAGAAAATCCTGCCTGGCAGTTTTATTCCCTAACAAGGCCCACTCCCAGCTGAGACGTAACGTCTTGTGAACAACGTCCTGTACCTTTAAATCGATCGGTGCTGGAAGCCAGATCGAAGTGTTCTAGAACATTAGGACACATTGAAGAAATCACTTTTTGGGCTTGTTGGCATACTAAAGCAGTGGTTATGCCTGTTGCAGTAATGCAGGTTACCTTGTACAGGGGTTATGCATCGTGCTGCAGTCTTGAACCTAGTCAAAGAATGCACCTTGTGTTGGAAAATGCGGCAAAATGCGCCAACCTGCTCAGCGTTACCAAACCTTTATGTGGCAACTTTCTTTTTAACCCCTTCTTAGTGGCCATATGTATATAGAGTAGGGATCGAGCGATTATCGGCAGAGTCGATATATCGAGGGCCGATATGCACTTTCCCCGATATATCGGAATCGGCCCCGGATATTTACTGTTACCGATATTACCAATATTTTGGTAAAGTGCTTGTACCAGAGTGATGCCTGCAGCTAGAGGCATCACCCCGGTACCGGCGTCCATAGCCGACAGTCGGCTGTCTTGAAATGACAACCGATGTGGCTGAGAAGCCGCTCGTCTGTCATTACAAGGAGCGGGAGGGGACGTCCCCCCCCCCCACCGCTTTCCGCGGCTCGCAGCAACCAGCCTGCATGGCCGCCGAAGACACGATCAAAGCCGCATTCGTCTCTGATCTGGTCTCCGTGTAAAAACCCGGAAGTGATGTCATGAGTGACATCACTTCCGAGTACTGTCTGGCGCCAGATTAAAAAAAATGACAGCATTCAAAACAGCCAAACAGAGGAGGGGTTTGGGGTCTTTTAGACCCCCAGATCCCTCCACAAGAGTACCTGGTAAAAAAAAAAAAAAAATGTTTTTTTAAATGTACGAAAATGCAATGTGATGCTGCCACCGCCATGTTTCACAGTGGGGATGGTGTGTTCAGGGTGATGTGCAGTGTTTGTTTTCTGCCACAAATAGCATTTTGCTTTTAGGGCTATAAATTTTAATTGGTTTCATCTGACCAGAGCACCTTCTTCCACATGTTTGCCGTCCTCCACATGGGTTCTCATAAACTGCAAGCGGGACTTCTTATGACTTCCTTTCAATAATGTCTTTCTTCTTACCACTCTTCCATAAAGACCAGATTTGTGGAGCGCACGACTAATAGTTGTCCTGTGGACAGATTCTCCCACCTGAGCTGTGGATCTCTCCAGTTCCTCCAGAGTTACCATGGATCTCTGGGCTGCTTCTCTGATGAATGCTCTCCTTGCCGGGCCGGTCAGTTTAGGTGGACGGCATGTCTTGGTAGGTTTGCAGTTGTGCCATACTCTTTCCATTTTCAGATGATGGATTGAACAGTGATCAGTGAGATGTTCAAAGCTTGGGATATTTTTTTCATAATCTAACCCTGCTTTAAATGTCTCCACAACTTCATCCCTGACCTGTCTGGTGTGTTCCTTGGCCTTCATGATGCTTTTTGTTCACTAAGGTTCTCTAACAAACCTCTGAGGGCTTCACAGAACAGCTGTATTTATACTGAGATTATATTACACACGGGTGAACTCTATTTACTAATTAGGTGACTTCTGAAGGCAATTGATTCCATTAGATTTTAGTTAGGGGTATCAGAGTAAAGGGGGCTGAATACAAACGCACTTCACACTTTTCAGGTATTTATTTGTAAAAACTTTTGAAAACCATTTATCATTTTCCTTGTACACCCCTCACATTTTTGTAAATATTTATTTTATCTTTTCATGTGACAACACTGAAGAAATGTCACTTTGCTACAATGTAAAGTAGTGAGTGTACAGCTTGTATAACAGTGTAAATTTGCTGTCCCCTCAAAATAACTCAACACACAGCCATTAAACCGCTGGCAATAAAAGTGAGTACACCCCTAAGTGAAAATGTCCAAATTGGGCATAATTAGCCATTTTCCCTCCCCGGTGTCATGTGACTCGTTAGTGTTATAAGGTCTCAGATGTGATTGGGGAGCAGGTGTGTTATATTTGATGTTCTCGCTCTCACTCTCTCATACTGGTCACTGGAAGTTCAACATGGCACCTCATGGCAAAGAACTCTCAGAGGATCTGAAAAAAAAGAATTGTTCCTCTACATAAAGATGGCCTAGGCTATTAGAAGATTGCCAAGACCCTGAAACTGAGCTGCAGCACGGTGGCCAAGACCATACAGCAGTTTAACAGGACAGGTTCCACTTAGAACAGGCCTTACCATGGTCGACCAGAGAAGTTGAGTGCATGTGCTCAGCGTCATATCCAGAGGTAGTCTTTGGGAAATAGGCGTTTGAGTGCTGCCAGCATTGTTACAGAGGTTGAAGGGGTGGGGGGGTCAGTCTGTCAGTGCTCAGACCATTCGCCGCACACTGCATCAAACTGGTGACAAGCAGACTAAGAACATGGATTACTGGAACCATGTCTAATGAGACCACATGTCTGATGAGACCAAGATAAACTTATTTGGTTCAGATGGTGTCAAGCTTGTGTGCCTATGTTGTTGGCTTGCCATTCAATTTCTTGGTCCTTTTATTTTCTTGTCGTAGTAGCAGGCAGGGGATCTATTGGGTCTTTGAAGGCGGTGCTGGTTAAATAATTGTGGAAAATTGTGAGTTGGGCACATCTGAGGTATGGGTGTCCCTTTCTAGCAATACGGTGGTAACATCGGGGTATTAATTAGGTTGTATCTTGTAGTACGTAGGTAGTTTATTGTCCCTGAGCCGGTGTCGTTGCGGCTGGGGGCCTTTGATTGGATGGCAGGTACAACCGGTTAATCAGAAGTTTAAAGGGCTTCAAACAGCGGCGGCTTCTCCGGCGTCCTCCTCGGTCCTCCCGGCTTCGTCCTCGGTGGCGGTGACTGTCGACTCCTCAGTCCTCCCAGCTTTGTCCTCGGCGGCGACTCACGCTCTCCTTTCCTGTGTCCTCTCTCTGGTGGGAACGGAAGGTGATCGTGACGCCGGGGCGGTGCACCGCCCCCACGCGTCACGTCACCAGGTCCATGTCCTCCTGTGATTGGTCCAGGCTGGAGTCTGGACCAATCACAGCCCGGACATCAGAAAAGTGGGGAGTGTCGGGGCTCATTGCTCTGCGCCCCGATGACCCCCAGAAGAGCACCAATCGGCGCCTCTGCCAGCCGAGGGTGGGGTCAAACCCCCCCCCCCCCATACCCAGCACTAGGTCCAGGGCCCCTAGTGGGCAACAATTTTCAATTTTTTTTTTACTTATTCTTTTTTTTTTCTTCTTTTTTTTTTGGGGGGGGGGGGGGGGCGCCACTGGCTTCAAAGACCTTAGACTGGGCATTGTCTGAGGTTGGTTTATTTGGTATGCATTGACTGTATTATATGCATTGAACTTGTTTTCTTGTGAAAGTTGTATTTAATGGTTTGTAATAAAAAAGGCTGCTATGGCCATTCAACTCCAAATAAAATGTGTCGTCTGGTCATTTTGGAAGGGGGATGAGTCAAGTGTTTAATGTTTTATAGAGAACCGAGCCTCGGCATTCTGCAGATCCCTCAGTCATGTACATTCACATCAGTCCCTGTCCTCACAGAGCTTACAATCTAAAGTCCCTACCTGATATGCAGAAACAGACTAGGGACACTTTATATCAACCTTTTCAACACAGAGGAACCCCTGAAATAAATTTCCCATCTCAGAGAACCCCTGATAAAAATGACTATATCTACATCTCATGATACATTAGTGTGATGGTCAGTGGGAAGAATGATCCTTACACATGTGGTCATTGGGAAGAATTCCACTCTTACAGATAGCTAAAAAGATCAATGGTTTCAGTGGGAAGTTATCTGAGAGGCAGAAACTGCTCATTGCTGAAGGAACCCCTAGCTACCACTGGAGGAGCCCTAGAGTTCCATGGAACCCTGGTTGAGAAACCCTGCTTTATATAGAAGCCAGTTGACCTACCAGCATGTCTTTGGACTGTGGGAGGAAACCGGAGTAAATCCACACAAGCATAGAGAGAACATGCAAACTCCAAAGCTAAAAAACCCAGAAATGGATACCTTTTTTTTTTCTTTTTTAAAAATGGCAGTTATTTTAATAGCATATATTTTATTGGCAGTCATTTTAATGGTAGTTATTTTCAGCTAAAGCCAATAGGATTTGAAAATAACAGTTACACGGCTTAGATAAATATACTTCTCTAGGTGTTTTATTCCTCATGCCTTTAATCTCTAAAACCAGGCAACTCAATACAAGTGTAATAATTCATAAGCCTAACCCCCACACACAGGGCTCTGTTAATAAATAGCCCCGCGATTCAAACGGAAGCTCCATCGCTTTTTACACAGAGTACAGAATGCGCCCTACGCACCTTCAAAAGCAATTTTAAAAAAACATTGATTATTTATGGAAATCCTAACTAAAAAGAAACATTGAAGGTAAATGAAAAGCCATCTAAAGATTCATCTGGCTGGGTTGTCAAAGGGGAAGATTGATCCTTTTCTATTTTTGTGCCCTGACCTGGCTGTGTTAAAGGAAATCAATGGCAAACAATGAAATCCCCCGGGCCCCTCTTTAACGTTTAAGAATGGAGTTGGGAGGCTCGTTCCGAGGAGGTTGTGAATGAGCAATGAGAAGGGAGTAAGATCAGCCAAGATGACTTGTCAGCGAGGACCCACTTACTGTTACTATAAATAGACGGAAAATGGATTCATGAGAGATGGAGGGAGCTATAAATAGACTCGGCGCTGTCGGCGCTCCTTCCCCCCACCCTCACCTCCTACGTGGGTCTGTGACATCCATCTACCTGGATATCGGCGTTACCTTCGTACACCAGGGTCCTCTGGGAGCGATTACCATGGAAGTGTGAGCGCCGCTGGGGCTTGGTGATAGCGCTGCCTGACAGCCAATATTCCCATCACTAATCTGAGGAGCCCATGATAAAACCTGATATAACCATGCCACTATGGACAGACTCTGCTGCGTTCTGAGGATGGAGAAAAACTGCCATAGATGCCATCTACTTCTAAAAATAAATAAATACCAGTTTCCTGGCTGTTAACCACTTCTGGACCGAAAGGATTTGCTGCCTTAATGACCAGGCCATTTTTTGCGATTCGGCACTGCGTTAATATAACAGACAGTTGCGTGGTTGTGCGACGCTGTACCCAAATAAAATTTCCGTCCTTTTTTCCCCACAAATAGAACTTTCTTTTGGTGGTATTTGATCACCTGTGCATTTTTTATTTTTTGCGCTATAAACAAAGAGCGACAATTCTGAAAAAAAAAAAAAACAATATTTTTCACATTCTGCTATATGACATTCCGCAAAAAAATATTAAAAATCAAAATGTTTTAACATTTTAGGCCAATTTGTTTTCTGCTACATATTAAGCGTATTTTGATTGGTTTGCGCAAAAGTTATCGTGTCTACTAACTACGGGAAAGATTTATGTAATTTTTATTGTTTTTTTTTTTTTTTTACTAGATCGGACCCCTGACTGACATTTTTGACACTTTTAGGGGAACCAGTGACATTACTACAGTAATCAGTGCTATACATATGCACTGTTACTGTAAAAATGACACTGGCAGGGAAGGGGTTAACACTGTAAGTGATCAAGGGGTTAAATGTGTACCTAGGGGCGTGTTGCTAACTGTACAGGGGTGGGGCTTGTGAAATGGTCACAGAGACCTGTGATCCTACATAGAAGGATCACAGGAGCTCTGTGATCATTCCAGGGAGAAGAACGGTCGGCTGTGTTTACAATAGCTGATCGTTCTTCTCTCTCAGCGGGGAGCGATCGCGGGTGGCAGACGGCAATCCGAGCCCTGTGCATCGGAGTCCCCGCTAATAAGTGGGGGCAGGAGCGCGCCGGCGGCGGCACGTGCTTGCCCCCTAGCTGCAGGTGCGCAGCCGACGTAGATCTACATCGATTCGCGCAGGGGGGGCTGCCTGCCACAGTAAAACTGCGGCGGTCGGTCCGGAAGCGATTCATCTGATCCCAGAGCCTAAAGGCCCACTCAGACCTCGGTGTCCTGGATCATTGTGTTAACGAACATGTATTATCGCAATTATTTTTCTTTTTTTAAATGTCAAAAAGGCATTGTGTTAAGACAGCCCACTCAAAAATACACTATATTACCAAAAGTATTGGGTCGCCTGCCTTTACACGCACATGAAGATTAATGGCTTTCCAGTCTTAGTCCGTAGGGTTCAATATTGAGTTGGCCCACCCTTTGCAGCTATAACAGCTTCAACTCTTCTTGGAAGGCTGTCCACAAGGTTTAGGAGTGTGTTTATGGGAATGTTTGACCATTCTTCTAGAAGGGCATTTGTGAGGTCAGGCACTGATGTTGGATGAGAAGGCCTGGCTCACAGTCTCATCTTTAATTCATCCCAAATGGTTTCTATCAGGTTGAGGTCAATCAGTCAAGTTCCTCCACCCCATACTCGCTCATCCATGTCTTTATGGACCTTACTTTGTGCACTGATCCAAATCATTTGGTGGAGGGGGGATTATAGTGTGGGGTTGTTTTTCAGGGGTTGGGCGTGGCCCCCTTAGTTCCAGTGAAGTGATCTCTTAAGGCATCAGCATACCAAGACATTTTGGACAATTTCATGCTCCCAACTTTGTGGGAACAGATTGGGGATGGCTCCTTCCTGTTCCAACATGACTGCGCACCAGTGCACAAAGCAAGGTCCTGTGCACTGGTACACTTCTGGAAGAATAGTCATACATTCCCATAGACACACTCCTAAACCTTGTGGAAAGCCTTCCCAGAAGGGTTGAAGCTGTTATAGCTGCAAAGGGTGGGCCAACTCAATATTGAACCCTACAGACTAAGACTGGAATGCCATTTAAGTTCATGTACGTGCAAAGGCAGGCGTCCCAATACTTTTGGTAATATAGTGTACATCAAAACAAAAAAAAATGTATATGCCCCACTTTTGACAACACAGTGCAATGCAGCACACAGTAGTGCATTACCATGTGTTCTAGTGTGCTGCCTACCTTAGGCTAGGCAGTATACACAAAATCACACCTGTTCCTGCAACGCACAAAAAATGTGTACTCCTTTTACACATACAGGCATACCCCGTTTTACGTACACTCACTTTACGTACACTCGCGAGTACGGACACAGCTTGGTCAGCTTGCCTTGGCTTGGCATGGCACTACTCTCGGCTTTTAACATTGGTTTCTATAGGAAATCTTGGTCAGCTTGAGATAGCACTGTTCCGGAACCATAAGTGACAGGGACACCAAACTTAATGAGCACCGAGAGGGGACCCAGGACTACAACATATCCTATTTTTTGGCCAGCCAGCTTGCCTAGGTAATCTACCATATCATAGTCCTGCGTCCCCAAAGTGGAGTTCCACCCTAAAATTATACTTACCTCCATCTTCTCGCTCCGGGTCACCTGAAAAACAAATGGATAATCGCAATTTTTTTTTTCTTTTTTTACTTACCTCGTTTAGAAGAAAATATACTCACCTCTTCCTCCCCTTGGCGGCCACGGCGATTCGTCACTTCCTGGCTTTGCAATGATTCCTGGGAGCTGAACGTCATCGCTCCCAGGAATCAATGCGCCTGCACCGGCCACGACGTCAGTTCCGGTGCAGGCGCTGTCATACCTTGCTAAACAGCTTCTGGGCATGCCCAGAAGCTGTGCAGGGATGACGCTGCGGCAACGGAAGTGACGGTGGGGCCGGTGCAGTGCATCGTGGGACCGAAGAAGACGGAAGAGGACACAGAAGAGCTGGCTTGAAGCTGCCCACACCTGAGATGGCAGCGCTGGAGAACACATTTTCAAGGTAAGTATTTCTTCTTGCAGGTGAGTGCAACCCGGGACAGGTCAGAGGCTAGCCATTGTGGAATGCACTAGCCCTGACTTATTTTATTTAAAAAGACGTTCACTGGGTGGAACTCCGCTTTAACGTCCTCCCCAAGTTTGGTGTCCTTGTCATTTATGCTTTGAGAGCAATGCCATATCAAGCTGACTAAGATTTCCTATAGAGCTAGTGTATTTACATGCATTGAGAAATTAAAAAAGGTATTGCTTCACTTTAAGTACATTTTCGTTTTACATACATGCTCTGGTCCCATTGTGTACTTAAAAGTGGGGTATGCCTGTATGCAATGGTGCCATTAATTCTTGAAGGCACCTGGGGAATCTAGCAACAAATTACCATGCATTTTAGTGTGGCACAATTTACATAAAAAAGTCATGCACGCCTTTTTGTGCGATTTTCACGCAAAGTGAAATCCGAAATCAGCCTATACCCAGTTTTGCAGAGGTTGCGGGAAGCTGTCAAGGGATGGCTTCCTTGCAGGCCCAATCAGCTTCAACGGAGGCATTCCACGTTCCGCCGCTACACATACACAAACGGGCAGGGATTTTCGTGATATCATTGAGCTAATATGGCCCTATGGTTATCTTAGGTAAATGGTTTGAGCTGGAGACCGAACTGGACTCATTTAAAAGTTACTGGTAGTTATTAGTTGGTTTCGCGGGTGGGTGGTGCTGGTCCCCCTCTCTGGAGGTTTGGGCTGCTAACTTACTGGTACAACAGAGCCGTCGCTTCAGCTCAAAAAAAATACTTTAACGGGGAGGCGAGAGCTGAGGTGTCCGGAATAATTCAACGCTTGATGGGAGAATACAGTAATTTATTCAAAGTGTAAAAACGTACAGATCAAGTCAACGCATTTTGGGGAAACTGACTCCCCCTTCTTCAGGACTTTTGGTACGTGCTAACGGAGATGGATGGGCTCTGCGGTGGTACCAGAACTTCTTGAATTGGCAAAATGCTGACTTGTGTTAAGCAGAAGCAACAAGCCTCCCATCAAGAGTTGCATTATTCCGAACCCTGGGCGCTCCTTCCTCCCCATTCAAATATTAGGTAAATTACATTCACCAAATTTGGCCATGTCGCCATTTTAGGTCAATGATGTCACAGGCATCCCGCCTCTTTGTGTATGTGTAGCTGGGGGGGGGGGGGTAATAATGCCCCAGCTGCAGCTGATTGGGCAAGCAGGAACATCCTAATAATTCTGCAAAACCGGATTCATGCCGACTTCAGCTAGAACCAAGCTCATTTCTATTCAAGATGAATGACACTACAACGCACTAATGCATTTAATGTGCATTGCGGTAGCGTGTGCATTACTAGGACACACATTAGTGTGCACAGCGTGTTGCATTCAGGTGTTCAACCCAAAGCTCACACACACATGCCTTTCTGTGCAGCCTCAGCTGCGCTGGAAAGTGATTGACAGGTCCCCAGGCTCTGTAAAGCCACACAGTTACATAGTTACATAGTTTATCTGGTTGAAAAAAGACACACGTCCATCCAGTTCAACCAAATAAATGGGAAATGCTCTGTGCTGAGCGACTTTCTCTCCATTCACAAAATGAAGCATAGTAAACACAGTTTACTACGCTTCAGTTATGAATGAACACAGTGGGTGAGTGTGTTCATTTGGAAAAGGAAGGAGCCGGTAAATGACATATTGACTAGCCCCTTCCACCACTCTCCATCCTGAAACATACCTGTTTCAGCAGAGGAGAGGAGGGAAGCCAGCAGCCCTACAGAGTGGGGGGAGTGCAAAACAAGGGGAAGGCCGGGCAATAGGGGGCATCTGCACCGCACAGAATGATTAGGGTGTGCTCAGTCAAACTGGCACACTCCCTACACATGCACCACTCTGGAAAGGCACGAATAGGCCCTCGGTGCTTTCTATTGGCTTTAAACAGACCGTGTCAGTCTTTCATAAAAACATACCCAAGAACCCATTCACACCATGTAGTTTGCGATATCGTGTGCACATGTAACGCTTGTGCGATAGTGTAAGGAAACGCTACATTAGCACAAATGCTCCCTCCCTACTATATTACCTTTTCTATCACAACCCCCCCCCCCCCCCCCCCCAGCACAAATCCTCTCCACCTATCCCCCCTTCCAACACAAATCCCCCCAAATCACCACTCCTAGCACACCTTCCCAAATTTGCCCTCCTAGAACAATTCTTATCCCCTACCACCCTCCCAGATTCCCCCTCCCAACACAAATTGCCGCCATTACTAGTTTACAAAAAACAACAACAATAAAAATGACATAAATCTTTCCCTTAGTTAGTTTTACCAAAAATATGTAGTAGAAAACAAATTGGCCTAAAATGTTAAAAAATTTAGATTTTTAAATTTTTTTTTGAGAATGTTATACACTGTATAGCAAAATGTGAAAAATATTGTTTTTTTTTTTTTTTCAAAATTGTCGCTCTTTTTTTGTTTATAGCACAAAAAATAAAAATCGCACAGGTGATCAAATACCACCAAAAGTAAGCTCTATTTGTGGGATAAAAAGGACATCAATATTATTTAGGTACAGTGTCGCACGACCGCGCAATTGTCCTTTAAAGTAACGCAATGCCGAATCGCAAAATAGGGCCTAGTCAGGAAGGGGGCAAATCCTTCCGGTCTTAAAGTGGTTAATAAGAGTTGCCTATAGGTACTGTAAATGTCTCCTAAACTTGCACCAATTAGGAGATATTTACTTTTAACGCAGCCGATGACATCATTGCGCAGGCGCTCTGAAGGAACGACCATCCTAGCCGTTTCCTTCAGAGCCCTATGCCTTGAACGGCGGCTCCCATGCACAGTGATGTCATCGCGCCTCCGGCCAATCAGATGGCCGGGGGACGCAAACCAGGAAGCAGGACGGCCGAACATGTTGGCCGTGTCCCTGCTGAGTGGGCGGCGCTGCGGGGGCTTTGTTCTAAGGTACGTTTTTTTATAATGATCTAGTATGTAATGCATACTAGCTCATTATGCCTTTTGTCTTACTGTTTTTTTGGGGGGGGGGTTTTTTTTTTTTTGGGGGGTTTACAACCTAACGTGTCTGTTTTAAATAATTAAACTTGTTTCCTTGAAAGAGCATTGCGCATTTAAAACAAAACTCCAACCTTCCTCGCAAGCGCTGAATGTAAATTTTCTAAACTTGTCCCTCTGATAATAATTTGTCTTTTGCTGAGTCCCCGGCTTATAAATAGCCTCCATTTATCCTTAAACGTCAGCACGCAGGACACGTGCTGTGCAGACCGGACTGGCAGTGAAAAATCCAAGGACGTTGCAGCGAGAAACAAGGCGATTCGTATCCAACGCAGAATCTGCACTGGGGGTTTATTTTTCATATGATGGGAGAGGAAGAGTTGCAGATTTTTATAATGTATTATTTATTATATGGTAAGTGCTCTGGCGCCTTGGAGAACCAAAGCAGCCGGCTATTAGAAGGCTTTAACCACTTTACCACCGGAGGATTTTGCTGTCTTACGTCCAGGCACTGTGTGACTTTAACTGACAATTGCGCTGTCGTGCGACGCCGTACCCAAACGAAATTTACGTCCTTTTTTTCCCACAAACAGAGCTTTCTTTTGGTGGTATTTGATCACCTGTGTGATTTTTACTTTTTGCGCTATAAACAAAAAAAGAGCGTAAATTTTGAAAAAATAACAATATTTTTCACATTTTTTTATATGAAATTCCCCCCCAAAAAAATGTAAAAATCAAAATTTCTTAAAATTTTTGGCCAATTTTCTGCTACCTATGGTTGGTAAAAAAAATCACAATAAGTGTATTTTGATTGGTTTGCGCAAAAGTTATTACGTTTACTAACTAAGGGAAAGATTTCTGTCATTTTTGGAGTTTTTTTTTTTAACGAGTAATGGCGGCGATCTGCGATTATTTTTGCCGGACTGCGACATTGCGGCGGACAGATCGGACCCTTGACTGACATTTTTGACACTTTTGGGGGTACCAGTGACATTACTACAGTAAGTGCTATAAATATGCACTGTTACTGTAAAAATGACACTGGCAGGGAAGGGGTTAATTTTATTAGAGAGGGAGGGGTTAATGTATGCCTGGTGCTTACTAACGTGTGTGGGGGGAGGTGACTGAGTGACACAAGGACAGATCGCAGGTTCAGCTATGCTGAACCCTGCAATCTGTCACTGTCTGTCACTTAGGAGATCCGCCCGCTTTGTTTACACAAGCGGGTGGATCTCCAAACTCGATTCCCCGACGATCGGGGAAGAGCGGCGATGATCACCGCCGCTCCTCCTCTGGCCCGACTCCCGCTGTGACTGAATACAGCAGGAGCGAGCCTCCAGCGGCGCGCGCGCGCCGCCCACAAGGGGAGGAGTCCAGCGACGTAGGTCTACGTCGCTGGACGGGAACTAACCACTTTGCCGCAGTAGAACTAGAGTGAGCGGTCAGCAAGTGGTTAAAGAATTGCTGTCATGCTTAAAAAATTGACGGCTCAGGGGACAGTCTACCTAAAATGGACATTTTGGGAAGAAAGGGCCCCTAGTCTCCTTGGGGGGCCCTGTTGGTAAGATCTCTGTGTTGAGTTCCATGGTCTGCACACCCACAAAATTCTGGATTATTACATTTCCTATAACAACACCACAAGATGGACCATCTATATAGCAACTAGGGATGGGTGAACAGTTCGGCCCAAGCATGAGTTTGGGCCAAATATTTGCCTATTCGCCCGTTCGCCAAACACCCGAGTTTGCAGTGTGTTCTCAAGGTGTTCTCCCCGACGGACACCCTGCAATGTACTGAGCGCTGCACAGTGCAATCTGCGCCCTGATTGGGTAAAGCTTTGCCCAATCAGGGCGCAGTGTAAGCTGGTTGTTAAGGAGCGGGGCCAGGAAGCAGGCCGCGACGTCCCTAACTGATGAGTTATCAGCTGTCAATAAGTTTCTCCACTAACAGCTAAATAAAAAAAAAAAAGAAAAGTGCCGGTAAAAAAAATAAAGAAAAAAATGGTGTGAGGTTCCCCTCTCCCCAGTCTATACAAGACCCTTCAGGTCTGATATAAATTTGAAGGGGATCCCTACACCAAAATTATAAAAGAAAAATGGCATGGGCCCCTTCCCCAAAATCCATACCAGACCCATATCCGGGCATGCAGCCTGGCAGGTCAGGAGGGTATGTGGCCTGGTATGGTTCGGGGGGGGGGGTAAGCAAGGGCCCCCCTCCCCCTGAACCATACCAGGCCACATGCCCTCAGCATGGAGAGATGGGTGCTTTAGGGTGGGTGGGTGAGGGCTCTGTTGATAGGTACAAGGGCCTCTTCCTGACAATGCTGGACTGTGGTTATCAGGGTCTGCAGGCGGGGGGCATATTGGAATCTGGATGCCCCCTCTAACAAGGGGTCCCCCAGATCCTGCCGCACCCTGTGTGAATGGGTATTGGGTACATAGTACTCCTACCCATATAAATAAAAAATAGTGTCTCTCAATGTAAATCCATTGTCAATCACGCTGCCCGCTGACCCCAAAAATAGAAAAAAAATGAAAAACGCTTCGCCTCCTGGGAGGCCTCCCGCTGTATGCCTGCTCCGCGCTTTGGCATTACTTATATAGGCAAGTTTACGTCAGAAGGGGGCAGTGCCACCGAGTGACGTAGCCAGGTGGCCTCGCCTCTTGTCTATATAAGAAATGTCAAAGAGCAGAGAGCGCATACGGCGGGAGGCCTCCCAGGAGGCGGAGCGTTTTTCATTTTTTCTATTTTTTGGGTCGGCGGGCGGCGTGATTAATGATAGATTTACATTGAAGAACACTATTTCTTTATTTTTAATAAAGAATTTGGCAAAAACTGACTCATGTGGTTATTACTTTTGTACACTTTTTTGGTGAATAGGTAGGCGTACTTTGTACCTGATACCCATTCACATGGGGGGGCGGGATCTCGGGGCCCCAGATTCCGATAAGCCCCCCGCCTGCAGACCCCGACAACCACAGACCAGGGTTGTCTGGAAGAGGCCCTTGTCCCCATCAACAAGTGCTTCATCATCCATATAATATGATAGTCATGTAGTCAGTTAGTGAACGAAGGTCGATCAGCATAGCTGAGGAACCATACTCCAGAAAAGTACATGGGCCAGATGGCTGCTGTGCAGTCTTCAAAGATAGATGGTTAATGAGCAAATCAATTCCAGGACGTATCTATTGCTTTACAGTCCAACTGCTGATATATTCATGGCTACCTTTCATTGATCTCACTTAAGAAAGATTGTTGTTTTCCGCGTTACCATTGCATCGCCAAGAAAACCTGTCATGAAAGAAATATTGGGACTTCCCCTGCTAACCTCCTTCTGGAAATGCTAGCCACCTGGCTGTTATCCTAATCCTCTGGCTTCAGATCTTTAAAGCTGAGCTCCAGCTTCTGCGAAAAATTATAAAATGAATAGCTATGGCCAAGTTAAAAAAGTAAGACTTGCAGCAATACTTCCCTTCACATGAGAGTTGGCTTCTTTTGGCATTTTGGAAAAAAAAAGTATGCAAGTTTTTAAATGTATTTTTGTGCATTTCTGGTGTAAGCATTTTTATTTATGCCAACAGAAAGCATTACATGTGTTTTTCAGGTGGTCAGGTTAAAATCTGTGGGGTCAAGAACGTTTGATCCTATCCAGTGCTGTATTTTGGCCTAGGCCGACAAGGCTCAGGGCCTAGGGCAGCACTTTGCAGGGGGGCAGCAAAAACAGCTTCCCCCCCTCCACCTGAGACTCTATTGGCCACTGGTTGCTAGAGCCGCCTCTCTCACCCCCTCCTCTCCTTCTCACCCCTCCTCTTCTCTCTTTCTCACCCCTCTTCTCTCTCTCTCACCCCTCTTCTCTCTCTCATCCTCCCTCTCTCTCTCATCCCCCCTCTCTCTCTCATCCCCCCTCTCTCTCTCTCATTCCCCCCCTCTCATCCCCCCTCTCTCTTTCTCTCTCAACCCCTCTCTCTTTCTCTCTCACCCCCCCCTTCTCACTCTCTTTTTCTCTCACCCCCCTTTCTCACTCTCTCTCTCATCCCCCCTCTCTCTCTCTCACCCCCCCTCTCTCTCTCTCATCCCTCCCTCTCTCCCTCCCTCACCCACCCACCCTCTCTCCCTCACCCACCCCCTCTCTCTCTCTCATCCCCCCTCTCTCCATCACTCACCCACCCCCCTCTCTCTCACTCACCCACCCCCTCTCTCTCTCTCTCATCATTCATCACCCCTCTCTCCCTCCCTCACCCACCCCCCTCTCTCTCCCTCCCTCCCTCACCCACCCCCCTCTCTCTCCCATCACTCTCGTGAGATCTCAGGGGTTCATGTTGGGAATTGTAGTCCTTAAAATTTGGAGGGAGTCACATCCGTTAAAAAGGAAGGAGTGGGGCAAATTTACATAGGAGGGGGGGCTCCCAATTTTAGTCTTGCCTAGGGCACCACAAAACCAAAATGCACCCCTGATCCTACCCGAAAAGAAGAACCTTCATTACTATGGCGCAATATGCAACAGCACATCGATCAGATGTGAACAGGCCCCTGAGAATATACTGGAAATCCTATTGTTGAGCATTGTCACACTTTTGGAAACTCATGACAAATTGCTCAGGTGTGAATGTAGGCCTAACCCTGTATTACCCTGTGTGAAAGGTCCGCTCCATTCTTGTTGAAGACTGGCCATCAGTGATGAGCTCAGGCATATTCAGACATGAGTGCAAACCAACCTAAGATATTCGACCAGGAAGCCGTCAAAACTGTCAATAATAGGCAGCAGAGGCGTTGCCTGCCCCACAACTGAAAATAAACACACCCCTTGCATATGTGCGGCTGCAGGGCTGGTAATGCCTCTACCACCTATGACTGGCTGTCAGCTTTGACAGCTTCCTGGTTGGATAACTTAGGTGGGTCTGGACTTGTCCCCTGAGTTCTTCCCTCTCCCATCATTCAACCAGAAGAGCTCATCCTTAATGGCCTGTGTCATCCAAACCATTTACTCTAGGCCCAGGCTGTCGAAGACCTGCCCCTGTGGGGCTTGTCATCTTGTAGCTTGGGCTCCCTTAGCTCCTGTATGTTGGCTCTGCTATGTCCAAGAAGAAAGACCTCAACCCTCTGGGGGACTTAGTGGGTAGGGGTTGGTGGTTATAAAGAAAGCTGGAGTGACTCATGTTCAAACCACCCTGTGCTCAGCCCTGCTGGCCATTATTCGACCAAAAGACCTGAGCTCATCCTAAATGACCAGCGTCATCCAACCCACTTCCTGTTGGCCAAGGCTGTCATGGACCTGCACCCACTGAGTAGTGCTTAAACGTCATTAGCTCTGCTAAGTCCAGGGGGAGGAGCCGCCTTCGCCAAAGAAGAAATGGAAAGACCAGTGACATCTACAGACAAGGAAAAGGGTGTATAGGGTTTTTAAGGGGTTTTACAGATTTCAAGGGGGTCTAGGGGGTGGGGCTTTAGGTATCTCGTTCACTAACTGCATAGTTGTTCTGGGTCAATGACTCAAACTATTTGAGAAAGTGGATCATCATGACAGACTGGCCATCTGCATTTTCCAGAGGAGCAGTCAGAATTTGCAGGCCGTCATCTTCTCCCACATGTCATAACTCACGCTAAAACCTAATTAAGCCGCTGCCTGCCTGTTCGGCAATACGGCCGTAACAACATTATTTTTCTTTAGCCTCCGGAAGGGTTAACCACGAGCTTGGCAATGTATCAGATCACATTCTGCTTCAATTAACCTTAATAGAGCAATTTGGGCAACTGCCTGACTAGGAATATAAATGGGCGCTGTCATCTTACGCTCTGGCTCGCTCTGTAATTAGCTGCTGAGTGACTGCAAACAGTCTATGAGATAAACGTACAGGTTTGCTTATGGGCTCAGCTACACAGCAGATTTTAACTGCCAGTGAGCGCCAGGGCTTTTTTTCCTTACAAACGACTGACTTGTTGGTCATAAATTTTGTTTAAGATGAGAAAACTTGTCAACAAGGGGTTAAGTCTTGCGCCTACGACCGCTTATTGGGGGGCGAGGTCTTGGTGTATCTTGATGCCCAACGAGCGAGCCGGCAATTATAGCATTGCAGCTTGTGTTGGGGTTGCTAGGCAGCAACTGCCACCTGTACCAGACCCAAATAGATCTCAGTGGAACAAAATGGCTACCAAGGGCCCAAGTATTGGTTGTGAACCAATGTACTGTCTTGGATTTATGCTGCTGGTTACAGTCCATCTGCCTGCTGACGTCAATATCTTTATGTTAGTTTAAAGAAACCAGTCATTTCAACAACCATCTCCCATATGTGTATGTAATGTATTTTATGCATGTTTGTTTTGTATAAAATCTCCCATCTGTAGGCATCCAAAAGCCCAGAGACTGCAACTGGGTGCCATCTTCTTGGATGGGATGTCAGTAGCCCCAGCAGACTCAAGTGAAACTCTACGGTATTTCCCTTCACTTTTTCCCTGACTGCTACATAAAAGGTTATGTAGGGCCGTGAGGGGGAGGGAGGAAGGAGCTGGGCCAACACAGACAGTAATTAGACACTTACAGTAAAGAAGACTATGAAGTGCAGAGAGGGGGCTGACTCTTCCTTGAGTACTCAAATTTGCTAACAAGTTCTAAGGCACAAGTGAAAAAAAAAATAATTTACCTCTTTGTGACTACAAAAATTCTTCTGGCCCTAGCCCTCTCTCTTTGGTGCCGCCATCTTTGAAAAACTGTCTCATGCCAGATGTGCCCCCCAAGTGTCAGACTATCCAGAAGATTGAGACAATGGTGCTACTTGTGGGAACAGCTGTCTGGCAGAGGTGGTCTGACACTATTGCTGCCTATGTCTGGGACTATAAATATACATTAGCTTGCTCTTGAGTAGGGACAGTACCAGTAGACATTAGGAAGAGTACCATTGGACTTTAGAAAGAGCTACATCAGGCTTTAGGAATAGTACCATCATATTTTAGGACGAGTGCCATCAGACTTTAGGAAGAGTACCATCGGGCTTTAGGAAGGGTACGTACCAACAGACTTTAGAAAGAGTACCATTGGGCTTTAGGAAGAGTATCATCAGGCTTTAGAAAGAGTACCATCGGACTTTAGGAAGAGTATCATAGGACTTTAGGAATAGTATCATCGGGCTTTAGGAAGGGTACCATCAGACTTTGGGAAGAGTATCATCAGACATTAGGAAGCGTGCTATCAGGCTTTAGGAAGAGAACCAACAGACTTTAGGAAGAATACCATTGGGTTTTTGGAAGAGTATCGTCAGACATTAGGAAGCGTGCTATCAGGCTTTAGGAAGAGTACCATTGGACTTAAGGAAGAGTACCATTGGGTTTTAGGAAGAGTATCGTCAGACATTAGGAAGCGTGTCATCAGGCTTTAGGAATAGTAACATTGGGTATTAGGAAGAGTACCATCGGGCTTCAGAAAGAGTTCCATCAGACTTTAGGAAGAGTACCACTGGGCTTTAGGAAGAGTACCATTGGGCTTTAGAAAGGGTATTATCGGACTTTAGGAAGAGTACCATTGGACTTTAGAAAGAGCTACATCAGGCTTTAGGAATAGTACCATCATATTTTAGGACGAGTGCCATCAGACTTTAGGAAGAGTACCATCGGGCTTTAGGAAGGGTACGTACCAACAGACTTTAGGAAGAGTACCATTGGGCTTTAGGAAGAGTATCATCAGGCTTTAGAAAGAGTACCATCGGACTTTAGGAAGAGTATCATAGGACTTTAGGAATAGTATCATCGGGCTTTAGGAAGGGTACCATCAGACTTTGGGAAGAGTATCATCAGACATTAGGAAGCGTGCTATCAGGCTTTAGGAAGAGAACCAACAGACTTTAGGAAGAATACCATTGGGTTTTTGGAAGAGTATCGTCAGACATTAGGAAGCGTGCTATCAGGCTTTAGGAAGAGTACCATTGGACTTAAGGAAGAGTACCATTGGGTTTTAGGAAGAGTATCGTCAGACATTAGGAAGCGTGTCATCAGGCTTTAGGAATAGTAACATTGGGTATTAGGAAGAGTACCATCGGGCTTCAGAAAGAGTTCCATCAGACTTTAGGAAGAGTACCACTGGGCTTTAGGAAGAGTACCATTGGGCTTTAGAAAGGGTATTATCGGACTTTAGGAAGAGTACCATTGGGCTTTAGAAAGGTTATCATCAGGCTTTAGGAAGAGTACCATCGGACTTTAGGAAGAGTATCATCTGGCTTTAGGAAGAGTACCACTGGGCTCTAAAAAGAGTACCATCGGACTTTAGGAAGAGTACCATCTGGCTTTAGGATGAGTATCATCGGGCTTTAGAAAGAGTACCATCAGACTTAGGAAGAGTACCATTTGACTTTAGAAAGAGTATCATCGGGCTTTAGGAAGAGTACCATTGGACTTTAGGAAGAATACTATCGGACTTTAGGAAGGGTACCATCAGACTTTAGGAAGAGTACCATCAGACATTAGGAAGCGTGTCATCAGGCTTTGGAAAGAGTACCATCGGGTTTTATTAAGAGTACCATCTGGCTTTAGGAAGAGTACCATCTGGCTTTAGGAAGAGTACCATCAGGCTTTAGGAAGAGTACCATCAGGATTTAGGAAGAGTACCATCAAGATTTACGGAGAGTGCCACTGGGCTTTAAGAGGAGTAGTGTTGAAGTCTAAAAAGAGTACCCCTGATCTTAAAGAGTACCACCTGACTTTTATAAATCTTTTATGCTTTTTTAAAGGTGAATGCTAGCCACCTCCCTGTTACTTTACTGACCTGGCTGGACAAATTGGCATTTATTGCCAATGTTTTCAATAGGGAATAGATCATAGGGTCCTTTTTTTGGCAACCTTGTTACTAAGAAAAACATGGAGGATTCCACTGCTGATTTCCTTCTGTAAATGTTAGCTGCTTGGCTGTCTCTGTCATCAATACCTTATGATGTATCTGCCTAGGACAGGGGTCTCAAAACTTCTCAGTACAAGGGCCTCGATGTACATTTTACGAATATTTGCAGTCCAGAAAAAAAAAAATCCGTTTTATAAATGAATAGAACGCCTTACATCAGAATCCCCTGCACTTACGGATCTGCCCTCTCAGAGTCCCACTTTTACATCTGAGTCCTTATCAGTTTTTCCCTTCTTACATCAGGATCCCCAATAGAGTCTTTTTTGGGTCTCCATTAGAGTTCCCATTACCAATGTAGTAGCAGGGTGGGAGCATGCCTGGAAGGCACAGCAGGTGTGGACGGAGGAGGCCTTATCAACCAACAATGGGGAGCAAAGCAGTTGTAGGGGAATCTGTGTTGCAGACCAGAGGGTGTGTGTGGGGAAGGGGGGGGGGGGGTTGATCTCCAGAAGCAGAGACCATAGTCAGCCTCTATACACAATGAAGATGTGTCACTGACCCTAGCTGTGGGCAGGATAAAATCTTGTAGAGGTGGCCCACAGTCCATAGTTTGGAGGCCCCAGGTCAAGAACACACACACAAGTCAGGACAGTCATAGTGATGTCCAAATGTCTAAACTGCATACTTGTCAGTGACCCAAAAATTATTGAAGCCAATGAATCAGGATGATAGCCAGTATTTTTAGAAGCAGGGGTGCAGCCTCCATAATTCCTCAGTACAGAATTTGTTCTTAGTAAATCAGACTGCACAGGATGCTTTCTCACCAGGATAGCCGACTAAACCAATTTTCACATGTTATAGAAGGAAAGCAGTAAAGTGTAAATCATTCCACAATTAGCAGGTTCTGCTCAAGTTTAAAGGAGGTTGTCAGTTCTTTTTTTTTGCTTCTAGCGAATTCCCTAACTCAGAGGCGGATTGGCTGCGGCTTCTTCCATATCTGTATCTTAATTTTCTTCTTGCCTAATGTAGACCTACCTGGACAGGTGGACCCGTTTCTCTGTGTACTGGCCGGATCCATAGACCGGATCATGATGCGCTCTGTTCTCCATGACCTCTACGCCCTCTCCCCGATCGCTCTCCTGGTGACTGTGTTTGCTGATAGTATACAGCTGTCCAATTCTGTACTGTTAATGAGAAAGACAAAGAGAGGGCTAAAAATAACCACAACAGACAGACATTAATTATAATACAAAAAGAGCACTAATCACATCAGAGACCCCTCCGGTACAAGAAAGGACAGTGATATTGCCTTTAGGTTTTCATTGGAAAGAGCATACAGCAATTAAAGCAATGCCCTATCCAAATGTTCCCCCCTCATTCACCCTCCCCCATAACTTTAGTACTCACACTAACCCTTGCATTAACCCTCCCTATAACGCTAACCCTCCCTGCAACCTAACACTAACCTTCCCTGTAATTATTACTAACACTCACACTAACCCTTGCATTAACCCTCCCTGCAACCTAACACTAACCCTCCCTGTAATTATTCCTAACACTCACAATAACCCTTGTATTAACCTTCCCTATAACTCTAACCTTCCTACAACCTAACACTAACCCTCCCTGTAATCCTTACACTCACACTAACCCTTGATTAACCCTCCCTATAGCTCTAACCCTCCCTGTAATCCTAACACTCACACTAACCCTTGCATTAACCCTCTCTATAACGCAACCCTCCCTACAACCTAACACCAACCCTCCCTGTAATCCTAACACTCGTACTAACTTTGCATTAACCCTCCCTATAACGCAACCCTCCCTACAACCTAACACTAACCCTCCCCGTAAACCTAACACCATACTAACTCTTGCATTAACCCTCCCTATAACTTTAACCCTCCCTCCAACCTAACACTAACACTCCTTGTAATCCTAACACTCACACTAACCTGTGCAATAATCCTCCCTTTGACGCTAACCCTCCCTGTTATTCTAACACTCCCACTTATCCTCTCTATAATCCTAACACTCACACTTATTCTCTCTATAATCCTAACACTCACCCTAACCTGTGCATTAATCCTCCCTATAACTCTAACCCTCCCTGCAACCCTAACACTCACCCTATCTGTAATCCTAACACTCACACTTTTCCTCTCTATAATCCTAACACTAAACCTCCCTGTAATCCTAACACTCACACTTATACTCACTATAATCCTAACACTAACCCTCCCTGTAATCCTAACACTCACACTTATACTCACTATAATCCTAACACTAACCCTCCCTGTAATCCTAACACTCACACTTATACTCACTATAATCCTAACACTAAACCTCCCTGTAATCCTAACACTCACACTTATACTCACTATAATCCTAACACTAAACCTCCCTGTAATCCTAACACTCACACTTATCCTCTCTATAATCCTAACACTAAACCTCCCTGTAATCCTAACACTCACACTTATACTCACTATAATCCTAACACTAAACCTCCCTGTAATCCTAACACTCACACTTATACTCACTATAATCCTAACACTAACCCTCCCTGTAATCCTAACACTCACGCTTTTCCTCTCTATAATCCTAACAAAAACCCTCCATGTAATCCCAACACCAACCCCTCTGCAACCTGACACTAAACCTCCCTGTAACACTAGAATTACATGCTATCCCTCACTATAACCTAGAACCAATCCTTCCTGTAATCCTAACACTTCCCTGTAAATGTAGTACTAAAGCTACATGCATAGAATTCTCTGGTTCAGCCTCCATCCATGCTAAATGACCAGATTCCCATATACAAGCTGAACAGAGTGGATGGAGGAATCTCCTCTGATGGCTATTTTATTCCCATAGCTGCAGCAACCATGGCTGTCTGGATACCTGAACAGTGACTGCATATAATTCTACGTGGTTCTTTAGATTTTTTCAGTCAACTTTTGTGGAGCTGGTTGATGCCAGTGGGGCTATCTACAGCTTGAATTTCATCGGATTCAGCAGGAATCAACCAAAGTTTGGGACATGCATGGCCAGCTAAAGTCTGACACTAATGGGCCATACACACTATTAGATTTTCTGAAGACTTTTTCCTTTAGACTTACCAAAACCATATAATATGAGGTCAAACCTAAACACTTTCAATTTGCATGCAATCTGGCAGGCCCTTGCACTACATAGAAAAGGTAAATCTGAAGGAAATCTAACCACAAAAGTTGGATAGTGTGCATCCAGCTTTACACTCCCTGTAATCATCCCTATACCACCAATCCACCCTGCAACTATAACACTTTTGCATTTTAATGCTAACAATAGCCTTTCCTTTAATCCTAAAACAAACCTCTCTATAACCCTAACCCCTAACCCTTCCTGTAACCCTAACACCAACCCTCTACGTAACCCTAACACCAATCCTCTATGTCAGCCCTCAAAAATTCCACTCGCCTGCTAGCATTCTGCGAGTGGAATGATGAGGATGGCGAGTAAGGGCTGTGCTGTATCGGGAATGTAGTGCCTAGCGCCGCCGCCATTCACAGCGCAGCCTGCATTGTCGTGAGTGCATTGTTCTTCAGAAAAGGGTGGACCTGGGGCGCAGAACAGTGCGCCCTGAGCCCACCCATTGTGTGACAATAGCGAATGAATATTTGCTATTGTCACACGGATGCTCCTCCTGATCCTTCTCCTGGCCAATCAGGAAGCGGGTCCGAGACTCATTTCCTGATTGGCCAAAAGGCGAACAATTGCCTTTGGCCAAGGAGGAGGAGGAGGACTCGGGAGACACGGAGGACACGGAGGATTAGGAGAAGCCGCCGCTGCATCAGGTAAGTGCACTGGTCTCTCTGCACGCTGTGCTAACTCTGCATTTAAGGGGGCACGCTGTGGGCACTCTGCATTTAAGGGGGCACGCTGTGGTCACTCTGCATTTAAGGGGGCACGCTGTGGGCACTCTGCATTTAAGGGGGCACGCTGTGGGCACTCTGCATTTAAGGGGGCACACTGTGGGCACACTGCATTTAAGGGGGCATGCTGTGGGCACTCTGCATTTAGGGGGCACGCTGTGGGCACTCTGCATTGAAAGGGGGCATGCTGTGGGCACTCTGCATTGAAAGGGGGCACGCTGTGGGCACTCTGCATTGAAAGGGGGCACGCTGTGGGCACTCTGCATTGAAAGAGGGCACGTTGTGGTCACTCTGCATTGAAAGGGGGCACGCTGTGGGCACTCTGCATTGAAAGGGGGCACACTGTGGGCACTCTGCATTGAAAGGGGGCACACTGTGGGCACTCTGCATTGAAAGGGGGCACCCTGTGGTCACTCTGGCGAGGGCGTGTTTAGGGACGGAGCAGGGTAGGGTTTGGGTGGGGCAACAAGTAGCGAGTAACTCTTAAGGCCTGGCTAGTAACTCATGACTTGAAATTTTGAGCCCTGCTCTATGTAACCCTAACATTATCCTTCCATGCAAGTGCAACCCTAACACTAATCTTCCCTGTAACCCTAACACCAATCCTCTATGTAAGCCTAACATTATCCTTCCATGCAACCCTAACATTAACCCTTCCTGTTACACTAACACTATTTCACTCTGTAACCCTAACACTAACCCTTCCTATAATTCCTAACACTAAGCCTCCCTGTAATTCTAACACCAATTCTCCAGGTGACTCTAACATTATCCTTCCATGCAACCCTTACACTAACCCTCCCTGTAACTCTAACACTATTGCACCCTGTAAGCCTAACACCAACCCTCCCTATAACTCTAATACTAAGCCTCCCTGTAATCCTAACACCAATCCTCTATGTAACATTATCCTTCCACGCAACCTTAACACTTACCCTACCTATAACTCTAACACTATCCCTCCCTTTAACCCAAATACTTTCCTTCCCTTTAACTCTAACACCAACACTAACACTCCTGTAATCCTAACACCAACCCTGGGGAAAAGGGGGGCACACAGGGAGAGGGGGGGGATCAGAGGCAGGCAGAACAAGGAGGGGGATCAGTGTCGGAACAATTACAGGAACGATGCCTTGTGTCTGTGTCTCTCCCTGCAGTAGCTGAAACCTGGCAGGAGTGGGAGAACCTGACTTTCAGCTGCTGCAGAAAGCTGCACAGGGCTTCCTCTGCCCGACTGCACCAATTCCCCATGCTGTTGGGCCCCCCCCTGTGTGCCCGGGCCCCCTACAGGAGGACAGGTGGTCCCCTCCTATCAGTGGTCCTGCTTGTGGAGGTCATTTCCGACCCTCTGAAAAGTGATATGTGGTGGTCCTAGACACCTGTTTTAACCTTTGAAAGGCTGCAACACCATGCCGCACCCACGTGCAGTTGCAGCGCGCCCTCATTCACTTGGACAGGACGCATTTGTTGGCCAAATGTGAGCTGTAGTAAATGTTTTGCTGCGCTGCGACCACGGTAGTGTGTACTAACATTTAAAATTGTGTTTAAGCGTTCGGTAAAACAGCAGTTCAAAAGCCTATTTTTACTGCCCCCCCCCCCCCCCCCCGTCTGCCTGTGTAGATGAGGCCTACATTTTGACAATGGTCACCACCACAAGAGGGTGACCCCACAAATGAACCCTTCCACCTCCAGACGCGTGCATCTGGATTCTAGTTGCAGCTTTCTCGCTGTTCGCACTTTTCTATAAACGTTTCGCTAAGGATATAGCAGGCTTGTCCTGGGAGGGGGGGCAGCCAAACCGCCATCCTGCCAGGGATTCATTAACCAGCAATGTCCCGCTGAACACCCAGACCAAATCACAGCTCCTACTGGGAAGATAATTTAACCCTTGAATAAAAGGCAGCTCTGGCCTCCACAAGGGGTTAAGGAGTCTTAGGCCCGCGTCATGTAATGATGTCACATGTGCGTTAATAGTGGCCCGGTCACCCCACGCTAACGGCCCTCCCCCCATTCCGAGGGACGGCGGATAGCAGCAGCAGGCTTTATCGGTACCTGTGACTCGCACAATTAGCGCTCGCATCGTCTGTAGTGACAGTGCGGAGAGCGTCCATCACCTTTGTTGCCATAGCAACACTATCCAACCCAGCGCGATTACACTGCCGCCTGCTTCTTCTTCTCACTTTTTCTTCTTCTCTCTTATCGCTCGCTCTGTGTAGCTTCCTCTCTTTTCTTCTTCTCATCCCCAGCATCACTCTGCTTCCTTTCCTCTTACACTCCTTTATTTTACCTCTCCTCTAATTCTTCCCTTCTCCCATTGTCTTCCTTCTAATGGTCCTTTCTCCATCTTTCACTTTTTTCTTTCTTTTGCATAAACTTTTTTTTTTCTTTTTCCCTTCTCTTTTATCCCCCCCCATTTCTCTCCTTTTCCTCTTTTTCCGCTCTCTCTCTCTACTCTCTTTTTTTTTTTTTCTTCTCCTTCTTTCCCCCCCCCCCTCTCCCCTCTTTCTCCCTTCATCCTCCCTCTCCCCCCTCCTTTTCAATTCTTCTATCTCTCTCCTCCTCCCCCTCCCCTTCCCTCTCTCCTTTTTTTCTCTGCCTTCCCCTCTCTTTCCCCTTGCTCTCTCTCTCTCTCCCCTTTTTCTTCTCATCCCCTCCCCCCTTTTTCTTTCTTCTGCTGCTCCCTCTTCTCCATCTCTCACTTTTTCTTTATTTTTTACCTCATTCTTTTTTCTTTCTTTGCCTTTCGTTCTCTCCCCCTCTTCTTCCTCTCCTTTGCCTCTCTCTCCTCCTCCTCTCTTTCTCTCACCTTCCCCCTTTCTCTCTTTTCTTTCTCCACCTGCCTCTACTCCTCTCCCTTCTTTATTTATCTCTCACCTCTCCTCCCTTTATTTTTCCTCCCTCTCTTTTTCTCTCTTTTCTCTCTCATTTTCCTAGCGCTCTCTCTCTCTCTCTTCCCTTTTCTGTTCTCTCTTTTTCTCCTCTCTCTTTCTATGTCTTCCCCTCTCTCCTTCTCCTGGCTCTATCTTTTGTTCTCTCTCTCATGCTTTTCTCTTTCCTCACTTTCTCTCTCTTCTCCTCCTCCTCCACTCTCCCTCACTCTCATTTCCTCTTCTCTTTTCCTCCCTTTGTAGGTATTCTCTCCCTCTCTCATTTTCTCTTCTCTGTTCTCTTTTTTGTTTTTCTCCTCTCTCTTCCTCTCTCTTTCCCTCTCTCATTCTCCTCCCTTTCTCTCTCTTTCCCTCTCTCCTGCTCCTCTCTCTTTCCTTTTTTTCTTCTCCTCACTCTTTCTTTCTTTTTTCTCTCTCTCTCTTTCCCTCTCTCACTCTCCTCCCGTTCTCTCTCTCTCTCTTTCCCTCTCTCACTCTCCTCCCGTTCTCTCTCTCTCTCTTTCCCTCTCTCACTCTCCTCCCGTTCTCTCTCTCTCTCTTTCCCTCTCTCACTCTCCTCCCGTTCTCTCTCTCTCTCTCTTTCCCTCTCTCACTCTCCTCCCGTTCTCTCTCTCTCTCTTTCCCTCTCTCACTCTCCTCCCGTTCTCTCTCTCTCTCTTTCCCTCTCTCACTCTCCTCCCGTTCTCTCTCTCTCTCTCTCTCTCTTTCCCTCTCTCACTCTCCTCCCGTTCTCTCTCTCTCTCTCTCTCTCTCTTTCCCTCTCTCACTTTCCTCCCATTCTCTCTTTCTCTCTCTCTCTCTTTCCCTCTCTCACTCTCCTCCCGTTCTCTCTTTCTCTCTCTCTCTCTCTCTCTCTTTCCCTCTCTCACTCTCCTCCCGTTCTCTCTGTCACTCTGCTCCTATCAGCATACCGCTTGCACTGCAGAGGAACTGATTGACTTCTAGTGCTGCTTCTCCCACTCCCAGTCTGAGCTGTGCTGTACAGGAATTTTACAGGTCTAATTAAGGTACTAAGAGCCGGTTCACCTGACAGGTCGCCTTCCATAGAGAAGCTGCGAACCCGTTCTGATAGGAGCGACACAAGTCGCTCAGACTTAGAAAAAGGGTCCGGTGCTTCTTTGGGGCGACCCGGAGCGACCGTCATAGACTTCAATGTTATGAAGTCCGTGCCGGCCGCTCCGAGGTCGCGGTGCGAGCAGCGCGCCGCGACCTATGAGGTCGCCCCGGCAAGTAGCGTCGCCCCAGTGTGAACGGGGCCTTAAACTGCTTGCATTAATAAAACAAAAAATAAATAAATAAAAAAACAAATCCTAATAATGATGTATTATACATCCAAGATGTATAATATATTATTAAATATATTATTATTAAATATAATGTATATATATTATTATTATTATTAAAAATGTATTATACACATGATGTATAATACAGAGCTGACATTTACATCTGCCTGGACTTCAGCTTTAAGATACCGCTGTGCTTTCAGCATGAATTTGTTTTTATTTTTCATTCTCAATAACTTTGTAACTGTTGAATACTAATTAGCATTTTCAGTTTGCTGGTGATTTCCTGTGTTTGTAGCTGGTGTTCAGTGGGAGGGAATGCAGAGACACAAGAAGAAAGAAATACAAAAAGATGTAACTATTAGCAAACGTATTTTAGTCATTTCACTGAGCCGCATGACTTATTATGGTAAAGCTGAATACTAATCTGCTTATATTTTGGTCCTTACCTCCCCACTTCTTTAACACGGCAATTAACCACTTTAAGACCGGGTCTATTTTTGACACTTGGTGTTTACAAGCTAAAATCCTTTTTTTTTTTTTTTTGCTAGAAAACTACTTAAAACTCCCAAACATTATATATATATATTTTTTTTTTAGCAGAGACCCTAGAGAATAAAATGGAGATCGTTGCAATATTTTTTATCACACCGTATTTGAGCAGCGGTCTTCCAAACGCAATTTTTTTGGAAAAAAAAAATCCCTTTTTTGAATGAAAAAATAAGAAAACAGTAAAGTTAGCCCAATTTTTTTCCATAATGTGAAAGATAATGTTACGCAGAGTAAATAGATACCCAACATGTCACGCTTCAAAATTGCGGAATGGGTGACAAACTTTGGTGCTTAAAAATCTCCATCGGCGACACTTTAAAAAATTCTATAGGTTACCAGTTTAGAGTTACAGAGGAGGTCTAGGGCTCAAATTATTGCTCTCGCTCTAAAGATCGCGGGGATACTTCACATGTGTGGTTTGAACACCGTTTACATATGTGGGCGGGGCTTCCGTATTCGCTTTTGCGTGCTAGCTAACGGGGACAGGGCGCTTTAATTTTTTTTCCTATTTATTTTAGTTATTATTTTTGATTTTTACACAGTTTAAAAAAAAAATAAAAATTTGATCATTTTTATTCCTATTACAAGGAATTTAAACATCCCTTGTAATAGAAATAGTCATGACAGGTCCTCTTTATTGTGAGATCTGGGGTCAAAAAGTCCTCAGCCCTCACAAGTACACTAAAAAAGAATAAAAAAAATCGGCTCTATAAGTCGGTTGCTAGGCAACGACGTTTGGCGGGTCCGGTAAGCAGGAAAAAGGACCGGGACGCAGCGGGAGGGGGGCACCTCTTCCGCCGCACCGTACCGCTGGTACCACCCTTACCTGAAAGCTGATCACCCACCATTTTTAAAAATACCAGGGTTATGGCAGCTATCTGCATCTGCAGCGGGCGGTCAGTAAGTGGTTAAAAAAAAATAAAAATTAAACCTTTCTATTTCAATACACACCTTAATTTAGACCCAGAGACGTCACCTCTGTGCTTCTCTATGCAAAGCAGGCAGATCACAGCTGGTGGGAGGAGCCAGCAGTGTGCTGTACATAGCCTCAGTAACGCCCCTCCAGAGCCCCCAGCTCTGATACAAGCAGTGGGCTGGCTCTTGGGAGGAGTTATCAATATCAAAATGCCTTGATAGGTGGATGTCACTCTGGAGGAGTGGGTGTTCCCAGGGCAGTCTGCAGACCACCATGGGTAACGCCCATATGTGATGCTGAGCCTCCATGATTGGAAGATTTGAAGTCCAATGAATGAAAGAAGCGGGCCAGGGATAGTCAGCCTAAGGCAGTGATGGTGAACCCTGGCACCCCAGATGTTTTGGAACTACATTTCCCATGATGCTCCACTACACTGCACAGGGGTAACAAGGTTCGCCATCACTGGCCTAGGAAATCACCCTGATGCCTTTATTTGCTTTTCTCTACAGAAGGATGGAGACATCTTTGTTTTGCTCCCTGGACTGAGAGGCTGGTTTAGAGTTGACCCAATCATGTAGGCGCGTGCACAGGGTGTGCTGGTTGTGCCTGGGCGCACCCTAATCACCCCAGGCGGTGCTGACTCCCCCTACTGACACCGTCCATGTTTTATACATTTTAAAATGTTTCAATATATCTTTATATCACTAGATGGATCACCAGCAAGATGAAGGAGGTCCTGATTCCTTTTTATAGATCTTTATATCACTAGAGGGATCACCAACAGGAGGTGGGGGGAGCAGACTGCAGCAGACTGGAGGGGGGGAGCAGACTGCAGCAGACTGGTGGGGGGGGAGCAGACCTCAGCAGACCGATGGGGGGGGGAGCAGACTGCAGCAGACTGGAGGGGGGGAGCAGACTGCAGCAGACTGGTGGGGGGGAGCAGACTGCAGCAGACTAGTGGGGGGGGGGGGGGCAGACTCAGACTGCAGCAGACTGGTGGGGAGGGGGGGGGAGCAGACTGCAGCAGACTGGTGGGGGGGAGCAGACTGCAGCAGACTAGTGGGGGGGGGGGCAGACTCAGACTGCAGCAGACTGGTGGGGAGGGGGGGGGCAGACTGCAGCAGACTGGTGGGGGGGGGGAGCAGACTGGTGATGTCTCTCTTCTCTCGACTAATTTACAAATCTCACTAATATAATACGTGTAATTGAGCTTCCACCCCCACACAGCCAGCACTGAACCCATAGCACACCATGTGAACTTGGTAACCTTTCCTGAACTCAGTGAGCTTAGGAGCCAGTCACAGGAGGATGGTGACGAGGGACAACGACCATGCTGGCCAGAGACATTACAGATCAGCCGGTCCAGCATGTGCAATCTGGGGTTCCCTCTTCATTGGAGCTCACAACGAATGTCCAATTTTGCTGGAATGCACAGAGTGACCCTACACAGTCCAATAATAGGCATCTCACAATTTACAGGGGGGTAGGGGGTAGGGGGGGGGGTAGGACCCTTGCCTGCCTTCTGTAGCCCTGGCCTTTTAAAACATGGGAGCCGCACAGCCAATCTATCATGTAGGCTGCACTATGGCCTTGCTGGAAATGGACAGACCATGAAGGGGAGAGAAGGGAAGGACAAAATGGGCCTATAAGCAGGCTGAAATGCTGGTTAGTAAGACAGCTGCTGAGCTCTGTCTGATAATAAAAGGGGGGAGGGCTCTACCCAGTCAGACAGTCTGCATGGGAGAGAAGAGTCCCCTTATATCACACCGTACTATTTTCCATACATTTTTTAAAAATTAATACTTATATCTGCGTGTGTGTGGGCAGGGCAACTGATAGGGGGGGACCACCAGTCCTCCTGTAGGGGGCCCGGGCACAGAGGGGGGGCCCAACAGTACGGGGGAATCGGTGTGGTCGGGCAGAGAGGCAATTACAGAAGGAAGCCCTGTGTGGCTCTCTGCAGCAGCTGTAAGCCAGTTTCTTTCCCTCATGCCAGCTTTTAGCAGCAGTGGGGAGAGACAGACCACAGGGCATCATTCCTGTAATTGCTTCTCTGACACCGATCACCCTCCCTGTTCTGTCTGCTTCTGAATCCCCCCCCCCCCCCCCCCCCCCCCGCGCAGAGCTGCAGGCTTCCCCGTCCTGTAAAAAAAAATAACAAATTGAAAAAAAAAAATAATAATAATTAAACATTGTAATAAAAAATTCTTAAAAGATTGTAAAATAAAAAAAAAAAAATATATATATATATATATATATATATATATATATATATATATATATTTTTTTTTTTTCTTTAATGTAAAAAACAATTAAGGGCTAATTCACACAAGTTGTTGCCTGCTAATAATGATTTTAGTGTATTTTTTGTGAAAATATTGTTTTGATATATTTGGGGATGGGGCCCTGCCAGGTAGGCTGTACGGGGCCCCGCAATTTCTAACAGCAGCCCTGTGTGTGGGTAGATGGATGAACGGACACACAAATGATTCCCCTTGCACCCATGCACAAATTTTACCCTCCTTACCTTAGGTGACATATATTGTCAGCCTCACACTTGTATCCCCATGTACATGACTTTACACCTAAGGCTCCGTTCACATCTTAGCGTATGGATCACGGGCAGAACCGCCGCGGTTCCGCCCGCGATCCGGAGATTATTGCAAATCGCGGGACGCCCGTGCGTTGCCCGTTGATTTGCAATAGACCCCCAAACGCTGAGCGATGTTGCCGCGATTTCCGCCTGCCGAATCGCGGTAACATCGCGCAAAAAAAAATCGCGGGACGCATTACGACCAAAAAAGTACAAGAGCTTCTTTGGATCGTATTGCCACAAACGTTAGAGTGAGAGCAATAATTCTAGTTGCTGGACCTCCTCTGTAACTGTAAATTTTAAAGCGTCGCCTATTTTTAACCATACCGTAGTTTGTCGTTATTCCACGAGCGTGCGCAGTTTTGAAGCATGACATGTTTGATATCTATTTACTCGGCGTAACATCATCTTTCATATTTTGCACAAAAAAAAAAAAAATTTGAGTATATATTGTGTTTTGTTTTTTAACCTCCCTGGCGGTATTCCCGAGTGTGGCTCGGGGTTAATATACAGTGCCAAAAGCGGTAACCCTGAGCCACACTCGGGAATACCCCACAATTACCTTCCGCTACGATCCCCCACCATCCTTCCCCGCGATTCTCCAGCCATCCTCCCGCTGTCCTCGCTGTGCGATCCAGCCAATGCCGTCACCTGTCTTCCGGTCCCCTTCCCTGCCAGCGCCGCGACGCAGGAGGAGTGGAAGCAGCAGGAAATTTAAAAAAATAAAATTAAATAATGTAATAGTGTAATCTGCTGGGATTATAACTTTGTATCAAGCTTTTCATCTAGTGCCCTGCCTGTATTTCTGCAGTTCTTTGTGCCTGGAAAATTGAGAACGTCCATGGCGTTCAAAAATCGTTCTTTCAGCTCAAAAGCGCTTTTGGACGAACTGGAAAACAGCGACAATGAATCAGATTTTTTTGAAGAACTGTGCAAGAGTGATTCATGGGAAAATTCGTCATCAGATACTGAAAGTGACGACGGCGACGATTCTGCGACTGAGCTCAGAGATGTGCGGACTGGTACGGATCAGGCAGCGCCCCCAAGATTCCCATTTACTGGAGCACCTGGTATGAAAGTTGACATTGACCATGACAACCCCTTGGCATACCTACAATTATTTCTGACCGACGAGGTTATTGAAAAAAATAGTTACCAAGACAAACCGGTACAAATAGCAACAATTGGCTACGCATCGGAAGTTTGCAAGATGCAGAAAGTGAGAACCAGTGACCAAAGGTGATATTTGAATAAAATGTATTATTATTATATTATAATTTATGATTTCGTGCTTCAAACTTTATCATACCCGGGATGTCTATTAGACCAGTGTTTCTCAACTATATATATATATATATATATATATATATATATATACCTATATACACACGTATATATATATAAAATTATATTATTGATTTGATTTTAATTATATATTTTATATATATATATATATATATATATACATATATATATATGTGTGTGTGTGTGTATATATATATATATATATATATATATATATATATATACACACACACACACACACACACACACATATATATATATAATATATAATGCATGAATTATAATCTAATCAATAATATAATTTTATTATATATATTGTATATTATATAATAAAATTATATTATTGATTCGATTATAATTCATGCGTTTGTGTTTCAAATTTATCACATCTGGGATGTCTACTAGAGTCTTGTTTTGGTCAGGTTTAAGTCAGTAATTACTAAGAATTGTAGGCCTATAATACATAACGCCAAATTTCCATGAAAAAAATTGTACCGCTTTTGGTATGTAATTCCTGACATAATCATACCGCCAGGGAGGTTAAAAAGGCTTTCTGTATGTATGTATTTATATGCATGTATGTGTGTGTATGTATGTGTGTGCATATGTGCATCTATATATGTATGTGTGTGTATGTGTGTGTATGTGTATGTATGTATGTGTGTGCATATGTGCATCTATATATGTATGTGTGTACTGTATGTGTGTGTATGTATGTGTGTGTACTGTATGTATGTGTGTGTACTGTATGTATGTGTGTGTACTGTATATATGTGTGTGTATGTATGTGTGTGCATATGTGCATCTATGTATGTATGTATGTGTGTGTACTGTATGTGTGTGTGTATGTATGTGTGTGTGTATGTATGTGTGTGCATATGTGCATCTATGTATGTATGTGTGTGTACTGTATGTGTGTGTATGTATGTGTGTGCATATGTGCATCTATGTATGTATGTGTGTGTGTGTGTGTATGTATGTGTGTGTACTGTATGTGTGTATGTATGTGTGTGCATATGTGCATCTATGTATGTATGTGTGTGTGTATGTATGTGTGTGCATATGTGCATCTATGTATGTATGTGTGTGTGTATGTATGTGTGTGCATATGTGCATCTATGTATGTATGTGTGCAGTAATTCATTTCTATACATACAGGGGGCCCTCTCAGGCCGCCTGCAGCATGGGGCCCGGTCGCCATGGCGACCCCTGCGACCCCTGTACGTCCGCCCCTGTATGTGTGTTTTACTTTGTTATACATTGGAAAAAAAAAAGTGTCAAAAATATGCTTTTTCGGGGAGGGGGGGGGGGGGGGGGGCCTTCATGATTTCTTGCACCGGGGCCCTGATCAATCTAGTTACGCCTCTGATGTGAGTGTATTTTTTTTTTTTTTAAATCTTTTTATTAAGTTTTAAAACAAGAAGAAGAAGAAGAACAACAAACAAAGGTGCATTGGTTCACAACTTAAAGAGGAAGTAAACCCTCCTCTGCAAGTTGTACCTATTGGTAAGCCTATTATAAGGCTTACCTGTAGGTACTGTAAATATCTCCTAAACATGTACCGTTTAGGAGATATTTACCTTACATGCAGCCAGTGACGTCAGTGATGTCATTTCGACTCTATATACTACACTATGAGCCTTTTTTACCATTCTTGGGGCCATTTGAGGATCTTGAGGATCTGGTGATTGATTTGTCAATTGTCGGAGACCTGTGGTCACTCTACATCTCCTGGGAATTTTCGGAGACCTGTGGTCACGCTACATCTCCTTGGAATTGTCGGAGACCTGTGGTCACTCTACATCTCCTGGGAATTGTCGGAGACCTGTGGTCACTCTACATCTCCTGGGAATTTTCGGAGACCTGTGGTCACTCTACATCTCCTGGGAATTGTCGGAGACCTGTGGTCACTCTACATCTCCTGGGAATTGTCGGAGACCTGTGGTCAATCTACATCTCCTGGGAATTGTCGTAAATCTGTGGTCACTCTACATCTCCTGGGAATTGTCGTAGATCTGTGGTCACTCTACATCTCCTGGGAATTGTTGGAGATCTGTGGTCACTCTACATCTCCTGGGAATTGTCGGAGACCTGTGGTCACTCTACATCTCCTGGGAATTGTCGGAGACCTGTGGTCAATCTACATCTCCTGGGAATTGTCGTAGATCTGTGGTCACTCTACATCTCCTGGGAATTGTCGGAGACCTGTGGTCACTCTACATCTCCTGGGAATTGTCGGAGACCTGTGGTCACTCTACATCTCCTGGGAATTGTCGTAGACCTGTGGTCACTCTACATCTCCTGGGAATTGTCGGAGACCTGTGGTCACTCTACATCTCCTGGGAATTGTCGGAGACCTGTGGTCACTCTACATCTCCTTGGAATTGTCGGAGACCTGTGGTCACTCTACATCTCCTGGGAATTGTCGTAGATCTGTGGTCACTCTACATCTCCTGGGAATTGTCGGAGACCTGTGGTCACTCTACATCTCCTGGGAATTGTCGTAGACCTGTGGTCACTCTACATCTCCTGGGAATTGTGGGAGACCTGTGGTCACTCTACATCTCCTGGGAATTTTCGGAGACCTGTGGTCAATCTACATCTCCTGGGAATTGTCGGAGACCTGTGGTCACTCTACATCTCCTGGGAATTGTCGGAGACCTGTGGTCACTCTACATCTCCTGGGAATTGTCGGAGACCTGTGGTCAAGGTTTGGGGAACCAGTGTTGGGATTATTTATTTGGTGCAGTCTTACCAGCCTGACGGTATGGGTCAGTTCTTTTGGTGATATCTGGTGGTGGTGATGATATGTTCATCCTGCAATGCCATCTTGGAATCACGGACACTTGCTGATTTACATCTAATGAGACTGCTCATAGACTCTTTGGAATCTTTGTATGTTTGTTATCCAGCGCTGCACCTTTTCTTTTATTTATTTGTGTATGTTTATATCCTGACATATGTGCAGCTGCTTTTTGTGTTTTTATATATATATATATATATATATATATATATATATATATATATATATATATATATATATATATATATATGTGTGTATTTTATTTCAAATCAAATTAATTGTTCCGAGCGCAGTTTTTTCTCTTGTTTTATACTGACAGAAGAGCCGCCTACTTTGTTTACATAGGCAGGCGGCTCTCCTGTCAGTTTCTGTGAAGATTGCGGGAGGCCGGCGGGGACTTAACCGGTTGCCGACCGCCGCAAGTACATATACTGCGGCGGTCAGCCCCGGCCAGGCAAAGTGACGTACCGGTACGTCACTAGCCTGTCACTAACTTGTGAGCCAATAGCGGGCGAGCGCGCGCCCGCGGAGGCACGCGCCTGCCCCGGCTCATTCCCTAACAAGTCAGTGCGTGTGACCGGCGGACCCGATGTCCGCAGGTCACTCGCGATCGTCCGCTGTGAAGGGAGAAAGGCAGGCGGCTAATGTAAACAAAGCCGCCTGTCATTCTCCCCTGTGTAAAAATGGAGATCACACGGTTCTACTATGTAGGACCGTTGATCTCTGTTCTTACACCAGTAGCCATGTCCAATCACAGTTAGAAACATGCCCCTAGGGACATACTTAACCACTCCTTCCCCAATAAAGTTAACCCCTTCCCTGCCAGTGTCATTTTTACAGTAACAGTGCATATTTATAGCACTGATTACTGTAGTAATGTCACTGGTACCCCCAAAATTGTCAAAAATGTCAGTCAAGGGTCCGATCTGTCCGCCGCAATGCGCAGTCCCGCAAAAAAAAACAACAAAAATGACAAAAATCTTTCCCTTAGTTAGTAAATGCAATAACTTTTGCGCAAACCAATCAAAATACGCTTATTGTGATTTTTTTTTTACCAAGCATATGTAGCAGAAAACAAATTGGCCAAAAATGTTAAAAAATTTAGATTTTTACATTTTTTTGGGGGGGAATTTCATATAAAAAAATGTGAAAAATATTGTTATTTTTGCAAAATTGTCGCTCTTTTTTTGTTTATAGCGCATGATCAAAAAATCACACAGGTGATCAAATACCACCAAAAGAAAGCTCTGTTTGGGGGAAAAAAAGGACGTCAAATTAGTTTAGGTACAGCGTCGCACGACCGCGCAATTGTCCGTTAAAGTCACGCAGTGCCGAATCGCAAAATAGGCCCTGGTCAGGAAGGGGGTAAAATCTTCCGGGGCTTAAGTGGTTAATTACGTACATGTATGTGATTATGCGCAGCCTAGCCGCCCTGCCGCAGTAAATCTGCGTGGGGCCATTGGCAAGTGGTTAAAGCAGTGTGTCTGCTTCCACAAATGACCTGGTGAGGCCGAGTGAGAGTTGTCCTCATCTACTGTGAATAGTCCAAGTTGGAGTATCCCACTATTCCCTTCCCCCATCCAAGTTCCACAATAAATATAAAACCAAATATCCTGGACTGATTATTGAGTAACGAGTAATTGGGAGTAAGGATGGATGAGGGAACTGTCCCCTAGTGACTGTCTGCAGGTAATCAGAGGAGGCCCAAGAGGTCATCACATAACAAGCCCTACGGGGACAGTGCTACACGTGGCGCGGTCCGGACGCAGTTAATGATTACAGAGCTGCATCAATTTATGTATTTTATACCTTTATATATCTCTCTATCTGGAGTTTAGTTTTAAAAACAGGGTGACACGGTGGAAGGGTAAAAGTCGCAGGCGACTCCCTGACATTTTGGGTAATTTGACCGGTGTGCATTTCCTGGGCGCGGCGGTGTGAAATGTGCAGACAATGCAGTGAAGACGGCAAAGCGCTTACATTTCAGTCTTGTGGTTCTGTGGCTCTCTCGCCATCTTTGTAGACACATAAAAAACCTTCAGCTAAATGACGGACCCAGAGGAAGGCGGTTAATTGTTAAAACCCGCAATCGACATGGAAGGTTCCATGACGCCGACCGTTCCCACGGCAACGCGAGTGACAGGAAGTTAGCTTGGAGGCCTCTTCCTGTCTCAGGTGGCTGCAGAGATAACACCGCTGTAACCCTTCGCAGGAAAGCCTTTTTTTAAGAAATGAATGTTTCGATTCGTAGCTATCGTTATTTATATCTTGCCTTGTTAGTTCACCTTCCACTAGCGGGACCGCTGCCAGTCATATTAACCACTTCAGCCCCCCGGAAGGTTTACCTCCGCCTTCATGACCAGGCCATTTTCTACGAAAGGGCACTGCGTTATTTTAACCACTTCTGGACCAGAAGATTTTCCCCCTTAATGACCAGGCCATTTTTTGCGATATGGCACTGCGTTACTTTAACTGACAATTGCGCGGTCGTGCGACGCTGTACCTTTTTTGCCCACAAATAGAGCTTTCTTTTGGTGGTATTTGATCCCCTGTGCGGTTTTTATTTTTTGCGCTATAAACAAACAAAAAAAAGCAACAATTTTGGAAAAAAAAAAAAAAAAAATTTTTATATTCTGTTATAAAACATCCAATAGTAAAAAAATCAAAATTTTTCATCATTTTAGACCAATTTGTATTCTGCAACATGTTTTTGGTAAAAAAAAAAAAAAAAATCCCAATAAGCATATATTGATTAGTTTGCGCAAAAGTTATCGCGTCCACAAATTAGGGGAAATATTTATGTTATTTATTTATTTTTTTTTTTTTTACTATTATATAATTATTTAATTTAATAATTGAATAAAAATAAATAATTATTAAATATTAGTTATTTATTACTTATTTTTTTTTCTAGTAATGGCAGCGATCTGGGATTTTTGGCGGGACTGCGACATGGCAGTGGACAAATGGCAGTGGACAAATGGGACCCCTGACTGACATTTGTGACACTTTTGGGGGGACCAGTGACATTACTACAGTAATCAGTGCTAAAAATATGCACTGTTATTGTAATAATTACACCGGCAGGGAAGGGGTTAACATGATCAAAGGGTTAAATGTGTCCCTAGGGGGTGCTTTCTAACTGTGTGGGGGATGGGCTTATGAGTTCCTAAATAGGAGGAACACAGGATCCCTGTGTTCATTGCTGACAGAACAGCGGTCTGCTGTGTTAACCATGGGAGACTGCCGTTCTGTCTCCATGGGGAGCGATTGTGGGTGCCTGGTGGCAATCTTGGCCGCCGGCCCCACAAATCAGCTTTCCCTCTGTCGAATGAATGCATGCATGCCCCCACGGGCGCTCTTGCGAAGCAACATACGGGTACATCGTTTCGTGGGAAACTGCCACAGTATATGTACGGCAGCTGGTTGGCAATTGGTTAACAGACAATTGCGCAGTCACGGCACGCTGTACCCAAATAAAGCTGATATATTTTTTTCCCACAAACAGAGCTTTCTTTTGGTGGCATTTGATCACCTGTGCGATTTTTATTTTTTTGCGCTAAAAAAAGACAGACAATTTTGAAAAAAAACCAACATTTTTTATTTTCTGCTAACGTATCCAATGCAAAAGTGTAAAAAAATCAAATTTCTTTATCAATTTAGGCCAATTTGTATTCTGCAACTTATTTTTGGTAAAAAAAAAGTCCTAATAAGAATATATTGATTGGTTTGCGCAAAAGTTATCGCGTCTTCAAACTAGGGAAGGATTTATGTCACTTTAATTTTTTTTTTATTTTTTTTTACTTGTAATGTCGGCGATCAGTGATTTTTAGCGGGACTGCGACATTGCGGCGGACAAATCGGGCACTCTTTGGGGACCAGTGACTCCAATACAGTGATCAGTGCTAAAAATATGCACTGTCACTGTACTAATGACATTGGCAGGGAACAGCTTAACATCAAAGGGTTAAATGTGTTCCCTGGGAGTGCTTGCTAACTGTGTGGGGGAGGTGCTTTGACTGGAGGAAGACAGAGATCCGTGTTCTTGCTTAGCAGAAACACAAGATCTCCATCTTCCCCTCTGACAGAATTTACATAGGCACACCGCCGTTCTGCCTCTCTCACTAACGATCGCCGGGTGACGGTGGACATCGGGTCCACCGGACCCACTGATTGGCTCCTGCTCTGTCCAATCGCAGCAGCAGCAGGTCGCTGGCGGCATGCGTGCCCTAGACCCAGTACTAAAGCGCTGCACAAACTGTTGGCGCTATATAAATCTTGTATAATAATAATACACAAAATTACGTCATCATTTTGCGCAGGAGGGCCGCCCTGCCCCCAGTATAACGGCGTGGGGCGATCCAGAAGTGGTTAAAGAGGACCTGTCATCAGATATAATTAATGCATCCTAGGTATTATGTAAGTGTAACACTTCCAGGTATTTATTATTTCTCACAGAGATCACTGCACTCCCCCTGACAATGACTTTATTATTGTTATATTTATACAGGATTTAAATAGCGCCAACAGTTTGCGCAGCACTTTACACCATGAGGGCAGACAGTACAGTTACAATACAATTCAATACAGGAGGAATCAGAGGGCCCTGCTCGTTCATCTGCTGCTCTCCATAGAAAGACGGCACCATCTTTGCTCAGGCATCATCCAGGGTCACCATCTATTTTCTGGACAGGGATGCCGGTGTCCTGTTGAACAGCGCATCCTGCCGGATGACGCCTACGACGATCTGCGCATGCGCAGTACGTAACACCGCGCATGCGCCAATCGTCGGAGGCGTCATCCGATGGGATGCACTATTCGAGAAAAGGGAAAAACTGAGGCTTATATGGACTTTAACCACTTCAGCCCCGGAAGGTTTGACCCCCTTAATGACCAGGCCATTTTTTGTGATTCGGCACTGCGTTACGTTAACGAAAAATTGCGCGGTCCTGCGACGCTGTACCCAAATACAATTGATGTCCTTCCCCCCCCCCCCCCACAAATAGAGCTTTCTTTTGGTGGTATCTGGGGTTTTTTTTAGATTTTGCGCTATAAACAAAAAAAGAGCAACAATTTTGAAAATAAATGCCATATTTTTTACTTTCTGCTATAAAACATTCCCAATAAAAAAAATGTTAAAATTTTAAATTTTTTTATCAGTTTAGGCCAATTTGTATTCTGCTACATATTTTTGGTAAAAAAAAAAAAAAAATCCCAAAAAGCGTATTTTATTTGGTTTGCGCAAAAGTTATAGCGTTTACAAACTACGGGATAGACTTTTGGACTTTTTATTCATTTTTTTGTTTTTACTAGTAGTGGCGGCGATTTGCAACATTGCGCTGGAGAGATCGGACCCCTAACTGACATTTTTAACACTTTTTGGGGATACCAGTGACATTACTACAGTAATCAGTGCTAAATATTATGCACTGTTACTGGATAAATGACACTGGCAGGGAAGGGGTTAACACTGGGGGTGATCAAAGGGGTTAATGTGTGCCTAACAATGCTTACTGACTGTGTGTGTGTGGGAGGGGGAAGGGTTCTGTGACAGGCACAGAGAGATGGGGGTTGTAGCTTAGCTGAAACTCCTGATCTCTCTCTGCCTGTGTGACAGAAGACTCGCCTGCTTTGTTTACATAAGCAGGCGGGTCTTCTCTCAGTTAATCTGACGACCGCGGGAGGCCAGCGGCAATCGCAGCCGCTCCTCCCACGGCGGTGTCTAAACACAGCGCGATCGCGGCTCCGGCACAAAATCACGTAGTACTATGTGGTTTTGCGCAGCCGAGCCGCCCTGCCGCAGTAATATTACGGTGGGCAGTCGGCAAGAGGTTAAAGAGGTTGTAAGCCCACTCTTCTAACCCATAGGAAAGCCTATAATAAATCTTACCTATAGATTCTGTAAATATCTCCTAAACTTGCACCTTTTAGGAGATATTTACATTTCATGCAGCCGATGACGTCATCGGCGCATGCGCTATGAAGGAAAGGCCATCCATGCGCGGGAGTGACGTCATTCGGCTCCTGGCCAGTAGCACAGCCGGAGTCCGCAGACCCCGAAGGAAGATAGGTGAAGATGGATGCGGCCTCCAGCAGGGATGACAAGGGCCTCGTTTGGAGGTAAGTGTCACATAATGTGCTAGTATGCGATGAGGGGGGGGGGGGATTTGTGTTGGGAGAAGGGATTAGAGAAGAGGATTTGTGCTAGGAAGGGGTATTTGGGGGGGGGGGGGATTTGTGTTGGGAGAAGGGATGAGAGAAGAGGATTTGTGTTAGGAAGGGGTATTTAGGGGGAGGGGGGGATTTGTGTTGGGAGAAGGGATGAGAGAAGAGGATTTGTGCTAGGAAGGGGTATTTGGGGGAGGGGAGGGGATTTGTGTTGGGAGAAGGGATTAGAGAAGAGGATTTGTGTTAGGAAGGGGTATTTAGGGGGGGGGGCAGGATTTGTGTTGGGAGAAGGGATGAGAGAAGAGGATTTGTGTTAGGAAGGGGTATTTGGGGGGGAGGGGATTTGTGTTGGTAGAAGGGATTAGAGAAGAGGATTTGTGTTAGGATGGGGTATTTGGGGGGGGGGCGGGATTTGTGTTGGGAGAGGGGATGAGAGAAGAGGATTTGTGCTAGGAAGGGGTATTTAGGGGGGGAGGGGATTTGTGTTGGGAGAAGGGATGAGAGAAGAGGATTTGTGTTAGGAAGGGGTATTTGGGGGGGGGGAGGGGATTTGTGTTGGGAGAAGGGATTAGAGAAGAGGATTTGTGTTAGGAAGGGGTATTTAGGGGGGGGGCGGGATTTGTGTTGGGAGAAGGAATGAGAGATGAGGATTTGTGCTAGGAAGGGGTATTTAGGGGGAGGGGGGGGGATTTGTGTTGGGAGAAGGGATGAGAGAAGAGGATTTGTGCTAGGAAGGGGTATTTAGGGGGGGGGAAGGGGATTTGTGTTGGGAGAAGGGATGAGAGAAGAGGATTTGTGCTAGGAAGGGGTATTTGGGGGGGGAGGGGATTTGTGTTGGGAGAAGGGATTAGAGAAGAGGATTTGTGTTAGGAAGGGGTATTGGGGGGGGCGGGATTTGTGTTGGGAGAAGGGATTAGAGAAGAGGATTTGTGCTAGGAAGGGGTATTTAGGGGGAGGGGGGGGATTTGTGTTGGGAGAAGGGATGAGAGAAGAGGATTTGTGTTAGGAAGGGGTATTTGGGGGGGGGGGGGATTTGTGTTGGGAGAGGGGATTAGAGAAGAGGATTTGTGTTAGGAAGGGGTATTTAGGGGGGGGTGGGATTTGTGTTGGGAGAAGGGATGAGGATTTGTGCTAGGAAGGGGTATTTGGGGGGGGCGGGATTTGTGTTGGGAGAGGGGATGAGAGAAGAGGATTTGTGCTAGGAAGGGGTATTTGTTTGTGTTGGGAGAAGGAATGAGAGAAGAGGATTTGTGCTAGGAAAGGGTATTTGGGGGGGGGGGGGCGGGATTTGTGTTGGGAGGGGGGATGTGAGAAGAGGATTTGTGCTAGGAAGGGGTATTTAGGGGGTTTGTGCTAGAAGAGGTGATATGGTAGAGGTGTGCTGGGGGGGGGGAATTTATATGGGGGAGGGGGGATTTGTGCTAGTAGGGATGATTGGGGGGTATTTATGTAAGGAGGGGAAATTGGGGGGGGGGGGTGCGCTAGGAGGGGGGATTGGGGGGAGAATTTGTGCTGGGAGGGGGGATTTGAAGTGGGGGATTCGGATTTGTGCTAAGAAAGGGGATTTTTTTCCTGGGAGGGAGGGGATCTAGAGAGTAGAGGATCAGGTAAGTAAATTTTTTTTTTGGGTGTGTGTAAATCTACTCTGTGTGCACCAAAAGGCCTTTGCAAACCCAGATATTACCTTGTAATAGTAGCAGTGACATCATCACTGTGCTGTAGACCCCCCCTGGGCAGAGAGTGGGGCAGAGTGGGAGAAGAAGAGAGAGAAAGAGAGGAAGGAAAGAGGTGTGGGGAGGCAGAGTAGGAGAGGAAGGGAAAAGAGTGAGAAGAAGGGCAGAAAAGGGGAGGGGGATGCAGGTGCCCAGAAGCCCCACCCACTACAGGCTGCCTGCAGAAAACTACAGCAGGGGGCGGAGACAAGACCAGTCACCCTGCACAAGGAGAGAGAGCAGCAGTGATTGGTCTTTATTACAGGAAGCTCCTACAGGGGAAGTCTCACATTGGATTACTGCACAGATCTGGAAGAAATACACAAAGCTCACCAAGATTCATGGAAGAATACACATGAAGAATGGATTAAGACAATATTTGCTTGTACCGGAGTTCAGCTTTAAATGATTAATTCCATAGAAATTCTCAGTGCAGTCGTTGAGTTGGTGAGTTGGACTCCCGCCAGGAACGCGTTTCATCCTGAACATTATTCCTCTGAATCTCTCTGAACACATTCTCCAGCGTACTGGACGATTTCCACATCCCACGCTCGTGTTTTCTGGAGCCTCTCTGGGCTCGTTATCCTGCCATCGTTAACTCACATACTGATTGTTTATGTCAGGAGCTGGGAAATCTATTGTTACCGCCTGTGAATACGGCATAGTATACGGCGGCGGCGGACTGCCAGTATAGAATTTCAGCGATCTGTGCGCACAATGCCGGGAAGATAAAGAGGCTTTGTAAAAAAAGAGAAAAAATTTACATTAATGGCAACAAAGAGGTTTAGAAAACAGATTGTAAAACAGACCAGTTTGGGGAAATTGCGAGACATTTTCTGCGTTGCTATAGTGACGTTCATAAACGCCGCGAACCTTCTTTAGATATTCTGTTCCAGACGGTCTTCCTCATCGTTTCAGAAATGTATCCCTCCCCAGGGCCGTGACAAGGGGTGGGCAAAAGGGACGACTGCCCTGTACACTGTGGTGTCATGTGAGGTTGGGGGGGGACCTCAAGATTGGGGGGATACCTCAAGATTTGTGGTGGGAGGGGGAATTTGGAGTATGGCAGGGGGTGGGAATTGTTATAGGAAGGGAAATTAGGAAGGGGGGGGGGGTGCTAGGAATGGTGATTTTTTTTTGGGGGGGGCGGATTTGTGTTGGGAGAGGGGGTGAGAGATGAGGATTTGTGCTAGGAAGGGGTATTTAGGGGGGGGATTTGTGTTGGGAGAGGGGATGAGGGATGAGGATTTGTGCTAGTAAGGGGTATTTAGGGGGAGGGGCGGGATTTGTGTTGGGAGGGGGGATGTGAGAAGAGGATTTGTGCTAGGAAGGGGTATTTAGAGGGGGGGGGGGTGCGTATTTGTGTTGGGAGAGGGGATGTGAGAAGAGGATTTGTGCTAGGAAGGGGTATTTAGGGGGTTTGTGCTAGAAGAGGTGATATGGTAGAGGTGTGCTGGGAGGGGAAATTTATATGGGGAGGGGAGATTTGTGCCAGTAGGGATGATTGGGGAGTATTTATTCTACGAGGGGAAATTAGGGGGGGATGGGCGCTAGGAGGGGGGATTGGGGGGAGAATTTGTGCTGGGAGGGGGGATTCGAAGTGGGGGTTTCGGATTTGTGCTAGGAAAGGGGATTTATTTTGGGAGGGAGGGGGTTTGTGCTGGGGCAATTTGGAGAGAGAGAGGATTTATACTTGCTCATTCATCTTGGGAGGGGGGGGGGGGTGCAGTTTGGTATGCTTGCCCTGGGCTCTAGATGACCCTGTCCCGGCACTGTCCCTCACTGTCTCTGTTGGTCTCTGCCTGTCTCTGCACGGTAATGTCAGCATGGAAGTGTGTAAAATATTGACCCCCGACCTGTAACCCCAGATGTACTCGTACCCTAACACGGAAAATGACCATTTAAATGAAAGCCAAATGGTGGCTTGCTATGGCAGGGCTGCAATAATACAACTCATCTGCTCATGGGGAAATTGTCTGACGCCTAACCTCAACCTTTACATTAACCTTCAAATTTAACACTGAACTCCGGTATAAACAAATATTGTCTAAATCCATTCATTATGTGTATTCTTCCACGAATCTCAGTGTGCTTTGTGTATTTCTTCCAGATCTGTGCAGTAATCCAATGTGAGACTTCCCCTCTGTGCAGGACCTTCCAGAGATAAAGACCGCTCACTGCAGCTCTCTCTCTTTGTGCGGGGTGACTGGTCTTGTCTCCACCCCCTGCTGTAGTTTTCTGTTGGCCAGCTGGAGTGGGTGGAGCTTCTGGGCACCTGCATCCCCCTCCCCTTTTCTGCCCTTCTTCTCACCCTTTCCCTTCCTCTCCTACTCTGCCTCCCCACGCCTCTTTCCTCCCTCTCTTTCTCTCTCTTCTTCTCCCACTCTGCCCCACCTCTTCTACACTGCCCCCCTCCCTTTCTCTCTACCCGTGCCTCCATATCTACCTCCCCCACTTTTCCCCTAGGTCTAGCTCTCTGACACTCTGAACTCCCCCGTCTGCCCCTCTCTCCCTCCTTCTCCCACTCTGAACCCTCTCATTTTTTTTCTCTCCCTCTCTCTTTAACTCTGCCCCCCCTCTGTCCCCCTTCTTTCTCTCCTGCTCCCACTCTGCCCCTCATCCTCTTCTCTCTCAAAATCTAGCCCCTCCATCCCCTTCTTTCTCCTACTCTGCCCTCTCTCTCTTTTTCTGTCTCCATTGCTTTCCCTATCTCTATCCCCTTCTACCCCCCCACCACCTACTCTGCCACCCTCTCCCTCTTGCACTTGGCCCCTCCTCCCTCTACCTCTCTACCCCCCCACCTTGTTCCCCCTTCCCTTCCTTTCCCATTCTGCCCCCATCCCTCTCCCAATCTGCCCCCTTCTCCTTCTCTTTTCCACTCTGCCCCCCATCCCCCTCGTGCTTCGATTCTGCTCCCCCTTCTTTCTCTCCTCCTCTCTTTTCAACTCTGCTCCCCTCTCTCCTACATTGACCTCCTCTCCACTTTGCCCCCTCTCTCCCTCTACATCCCCCATCCCCTTCTCTTTCTCACTCTGCCCCCTCTCCCTTTCTATCCCCATTGCTCTCACTTTCTGCCCCCCCCCACCTACTCTGCCCCCTCCCTTATGCACTCTGCCTCCACCCACACTTTGCCCCCTTCCCTCCCTTTCTCACTTTGCCCCCCTTCCTTTTCCCACTCTGCCCACCTCCCACTCTGCCTCCCTACTCTCTCTCCCAATTCCACTCTGCCCCCTCTCTTTCTCTCTTCTACTCTGCTCCCCCTCTCACTTTATCACTCCCTCTCTCTTTGACTCTACTCTCCCTCTCTCTGTGACCCCTCCACTCTATCTCCCTTTCTCCCCCTTTGTCCCCTCTCCTCCTCTCTCTCCCCCACACTATGACCCCCTCTTTTGCCCTCCCCTCTCCCCCTCTGCCCCCTCTCTCTCCCCCCCCTCCCACTCTGCCCACTCTGTCTCCCGCACACTATGACCCCCTTTTCCCCCCCTCTACCACACCTCTCTCTCCCCCCCTCCCCATTCTGCCCTACCCCTTCTATCTCCATTGCTCCCCCTTCCTCTCTCCTTATCTCCGGCCCATTCCCCATCTCTCTCCCTCTCTTCCTCTCTTGAACATCTGTTGCTGCTTGAGAGTCAATTTTTCCGGAGAAGTGCTGGGCGCGGATGGGCTCTGTTATTGGCAGATTACTCACTTCCCGGCCCCTGATATTAGGGGGTTTCATCTGTCGTGACTCTGGCTAATGGCGGCCCTGTCTTGGAGGCAGCTTTATCACAAAATGCCTCCAATTATCCCCGGATAAACAATGTCATTAATACTGAAGTCTGATTCACAGACGAGGTCACTGGGAAAAAAAAGGAGAAAGTCTGCAAGACAAACAGAACTCTCCCAAACCTACAGAATCCCATTCTTAAAGGGGCTGCGCACAACATTCAAAAACACCTCCAGTGGATTGGTATGGTCCAGAGCTATGTTCTTTAATCAGCAGGACCTCTACAATCATTATTTGCATCACCTTGACTTTCAATCCTGGCCTTATGTCCTTCCACCAATGACAGCAGACTGGTAGAAGCTAGTGATCGACCCATATCGTTTTTTTAAAGCCGATACCGATTTTTTTTATTTTTTTTTTTTTTTCCAGGTACTCTTGATGAGGGATCTGAGGGTCTAAAAGACCCCAAAACCCCTCCTCGGCACTGAAAAGCATTCAAAATGCCAAGTTTAGCTGTTTTGAATGCTGTCAGTTTTTTTAATGTGGCGCCGAGTACCCGGAAGTGATGTCATGACATCACTTCCAGGTTGTTTACATCGAGACCCAGTCAGAGACAAATGCGGCTTTGATCGGGTCTTCTGTTCGGCAGCCGTGCAGGTAAGATGCCAGGGTCTCCCGGTGGGACGGGTGACCCGGGGGCGAGCTGCGGAAGGTGGTGGGAGGGGACGTCCCCTCCGGCTCCTTGTAATGACAGCCGAGCGGCTTCTCAGCCGCATTGGTTGTCATTACAAGACAGCCGACCGTCGGCTATGGACGCCGGTACCGGGGTGATGCCTCTAGCTGCAGGCATCACTCCGGTACAAGCACTTTAACCTCAGGGACCAATTTCCGATGTATCGGGGAAAGTGCATATCGGCCGCCGATATATCGGTGGTGCCAATAATTATTCGATCCCTAGTAGAAGCATGGGGAGAAATGATTGGGTGGGGTACCGTACAGCTCAGTGCTAGAGGTCACCCAATGAGAATTGAGTAGACAAACATCCATACAATAAAAAACCAACACAGAGGGGCACCTGGCACGCGACGCAAAAGCATAACAAATGCGCAAATACAAATAAACAAACAAAAAAATGAACAAAATAAATAAATAAAAAAAATAAATAAACATAAAAATAAACAAATAAACAAATAAAATGTTAACACATCTTAATGCAATAGGTGCATTAATGGGCACTCAAATTTTCGGGTGCCTCTAAATGAGCCATTAGTGATGTACAAGGGTCGAGTGCGTTTTTGGCTCTGCACATTTTTAGCTCTGCTTCCATTGAACTCTATTAGAACATGCGTCTTGATGAAATAGCATCAAAGATGCAGCAAAGAGGACTTTTTTAGTGCGGCTAAAAAATTGCGTACAACACGCATAAAATGTGCTGCGCCACAAAACATGCCGCGCGCATGTGAACCAGCCGTAATGGTTACAGAGCTGCATTACTTTGTATCTTTTTATCTGCCTGGAGCTCAGCATTCGTTTGCTGGCAGCTGTTCGTTTTACACTCGCCAATGAGTTGTATTTGGGTTCCAATAAACTGGCCAATGTAAGACTGCGTCCTTAGAAAGCTCAGAGTCCAGACCTTCCTACGTCTCGGAGGCACGCGGGGGACCACGGTGAATAATGAAACCTTACAGCGAAGCCGCGGCGGTGAAAGCGATAGCAGATGGCGGCCAATATGCTGTGGCTTTCTCACATCTGCGGCAAACAATATCCACTTACAAATTCTCAATTAGCCCGAAAATGTTAATTAGTCATTACAATGCCGTCCTGCGTGTAAAGAGCGCACATTGACAAAATGGCTGCCCATCTGCCTCACCATAGGCTGAATGTGACCTCTCAGCATACCTTTTATTTGGCGACCATAAGCATCTGTTGGTAAATTAGATCCTCCTTTTTGGGGAAGGTTCACACTGTTCTCATTTAGGGAATAATTAGGAATGTCACTCAAATAAATAAAACTTTCCATCATTCGGGATGGCTGTTGTAATGTCACTGCCCCCTTTGCTTCTCGTCCTTTCTGTTCTATAGGCACAGCCGAAAGTGACCAATAAATCTCTTTTTGGACAGCAGTCACTGGAATAAGTTTCCCATTGGAAGTTTGCTTGGGCACCAGTGGGTTAAATAAGGGTCCATTAACACTGCCTGCACACCATGGCCTGGGGTCACACCTAGCATTTTTGTGCACTTTTTTGTGTGCGTTGTCACACCACACACATGGGGCAGCTCATTCATTTCAAACATGGTAAAAAAACTCATGTACCTTATTGGGTGTTAGGCTTTGTGCATTTTTTAATCTCGCATCTTTTATGTATTTGTCGAGTGTATTTGTAATGTGGGAGAGAAGGCCTGGCTCGCAGTCTCCACTCTAATTTATCCCAAAGGTGTTCTATCAGGTTGGGGTCAGGACTTTGTGCAGACCAGTCAAGGTCCTCCACCCCAAACTTGCTCATCCATGTCTTTATGGACCTTGCTTTGTGCACTGGTCCAAATCATTTGGTGGAGGTGGGATTATGGAGTAGGGTTGTTTTTCAGGGTGTGGTTTGGTCCCTTAGTTCCAGTGAAGGGAACTCTTAAGGCGTCAGCATACCAAAACATTTTGGACAATTTCATGCTCCCAACATTGTGGGAACAGTTCGGGGATGTCCCCTTCTTGGTCCAACATGGTCCACCAGTGCACAAAGCAAGGTCCATAAAAACATGGATCAGCGAGTTTAGGTTGGAGGAATGTTACTGGATTGTTGCTCATCACGACCCAGACATGTGTAATTTTCTTAATTTTAATATGTGTTACTGATTTTATGATATAATACGAATGTATCGTTAAAACTGTGAAATACTAATGAACACACTATTGGAATGATGGTGTTCTAGATATACAGGTACACAGAGGTTCCCTGAGGAAGCCGATCTATTCTGCGAAACGTGTCGGAACACAATATCTGGAATTTTTAATATCAATTTATGTCAAGCTGCTCAATAAGATTTGTGTCTTATGACTACTTGTAATGCTTTTACTATTTGTGCGGGTATTTTGACCCAACTACTGTTTTATCCATTTGTAATAAAGCTGTTCTTGTTTTTAATGAATAGTCTACAATGTGTTACCTCCCTGACAACTTCAAATCCTAAAAAGTCCTATATGATTTAGTAAGGGGCTTTCCCCGTTTTTTTTGTTGTGAATGTTAATTTGGATGCGGATGTGAATTGTTGTTCCCGGAGCTAGTACTGTTAATTCTTTATCACTTCTTTTACATTTTGGCGAGCCAATCAGGAGAGTGTGAACGAGTCCATCAGGAGAATGTGAACGAGACCATCAGGAGAATGTGAATGAGCCTATTAGGAGAGTGTGAACGAGACCATCAGTAGAGTGTGAACGAGCCCATCAGGAGAATGTGAACGAGCCCTTTAGGAGAGTGTGAACGAGACCATCAGTAGAGTGTGAACGAGCCCATCAGGAGAATGTGAACGAGCCCTTTAGGAGAGTGTGAACTAGCCCATTAGGAGAGTGTGAACTAGCCCATTAGGAGAGTGTGAACGAGCCCATCAGGAAAGTGTGAATGAGCCCATCAGGAGAATGTGAACTAGCCCATTAGGAGAGTGTGAAAGAGCCAATCGGGAGAGTGTGAACGAGTCCATCAGGAGAGTATTAACGGGTCCTTAAACTGTATATCTCTAGAAGACTGCAGTGGCAAGATTTACTTGTCCCGCCATAAGGCTTTGTGCCTAGGTTCTTCCATGAAGTCATAACGAAGGTGGCAATGTTTCCTTGCTGGGCTACACAGATTACTCCCTTCTTTTCCATTTTTGTGAGCCCATCAGGAGAGTGAGAACAAGTCCTTAAACTGTATATCTCTAGAACACTGCAGTGGCAAGATTTCCTCATCCTGCCATAAGGCTTGGTGCCAAGAAGTCATAGCGAAGGTGTCAGTGTCTGGTGGACTCCACAGATTACTTGCTTCTTTTTACATTTTGGCGAGCCCATCAGGAAAGTGTGACAAAATCACTTAGCTGTTTAATGGCCATGCCAGTAACAGAGACTACTGAAGGCTCCAAAAAAGCCAGCATGGAGCCCAATTTGGAAGCATTAATAAAATAATGATTCAGGCAGCTCTGGCAGTTAAAACATAACTCTGGGCAGATATAAAAGACGTGAATTAATGCAGCTCTTTTTTTTTTTTTTTTTTTATAAATCAATAAGGGTAGGGTCATACCTTTGTGCTTCAGGAATTTGCACAAAATCGCCCGCTTTCCAATACGCACAGAAACATGCTAACCTTTAGCAGACACACGGTGTTGTAATTAATTAATAACGCATCTGCTAATGTGTGTGCCAAAAGGCATAATGCCACAGTACCATGTGATTAGGTGCAGCAGGGTTTTGGAAAAGGAACAGGGACTTGTTTTCCATGTTTTTTGCACGTAGGGCAGCCCATTAAAACAAATAGGTTGCCCTACATAAGATGCACGGGAACGCATGGGAAATGCGCAGAAACACGTGTAGGCATCAGCCTAGCCTAATTTTTTTTTTTTTAATTAAAGCAGTATAAGTACCTGAACTTGACTTAATACCTGAACTTGGAAAATGTACAGCAGAGCTCAGACTGCGGGATCAAAGAGCAGCACAGGGAGCCAGTCAGTGGTGCTGCAGTATTTATATGCTAACAAAGGCATGCTGATATGAGGAGAGAGCGGATTGGCAGGGAAATGAGCTCATCACTCTGCCACTTCTTCTTTCTCTATTCAGTTACAGGTCGGGGACTCGTCCGGGATGACCTGAGCAGTCCAGTCACAGGCTGGGGGACAGACAAGACGTATAAGCATTACTGAACTGCAACACAGAAAAACCAGGCCTCCTCCTAAACCAGACAGGGCTGTGTTGTGTGGCAGAGCTGTGTAAATCTCAGAACTGGATGGACAGAAGTGTAAATATGTATTTCATCTGTGTGCTTAGCGGATTGCCTGGAGTTCAGCTTTACCCATCTAAAGCTCCACTTTTTCTTCTTTATCCACAAGCTAGAGTAAAGCTTGGTTTACGTAAACCAACCTGGAATTTGTTTATAGCGTTCGCTTACTGATAATAAATGCTCTCTGCAGTGCATATTCTGGGCTCTTTAACCCAATCGCAGCAAACATCGTCTAAACAAGCTAAAAGTGTGCAGCAGCCGCAGCTGTACAGCGAGGCAATCAGCGCAGAAGTGCCTGATGGGAAAATAATAAACAGGTCAGGGCCAGTTACCGCCCAGCGTGAGGCTGATTCCCGGGAGACAGCGCTGGGTAAATGTTTGCAGCGGGGACTGTTTTGAGGCTTTACATCGATTCACGGAGAGGTGATAAAAGCCGGACAGGCAACCAGGGACATCCATAGCGAGAGAGAAGATTCATTACAGCAAAGACGCTTGGGAATCAAAGGCGTAAAGTTACGAAGGCGAACGCTTTCCCTTGTGGCTTTATTTTATTGTCTTTAGTTTGTCAAGTTTACTTTTCTACGATGTCTTGATCCCTGAATTCAATGTACCATCCCTTTAATACCTACTTTCCAAGCTGGCCAAGGTTAAAGTACCTTTCCCATCATCCCTTTCTGCATCACCAAACTTTTGGAATGTACCCCCATCCATCATTTGAAATGTACCCCCACCCTTCATTTAAAATGTACCCCTACCCATCACCCATCATTTGGAATGTACCCCCATCCTTCATTTAGAATGTACCCCCACCCATCATTTGGAATGTACCCCCATCCATTATTTAGAATGTACCCGCATCTATCATTTGAAATGCACCCCCATCCATCATTTGGAATGTACCCCCAGCCATCATTTGGAATGTACCCCCAGCCATCATTTGGAATGTACCCCTACCCATCATTTGGAATGTACCCCCATCCATTATTTAGAATGTACCCCCATCTATCATTTGAAATGTACCCCATCTATCATTTGGAATGTACCCCCATCCATCATTTTGAATGTACCCCCGTCCATCATTTGGAATGTACCCCCATCCATTATTTAGAATGTACCCCATCTATAAATTTGAAATGTACCCCCATCCATCATTTGGAATGTACCCCCAGCCATCATTTGGAATGTATCCCTACCCATCATTTGGAATGTACCCCCATCCATTATTTAGAATGTACCCCCATCTATCATTTGGAATGTACCCCCATCCATCATTTGGAATGTACCCCCACCCATCATTTGGAATGTACCCCCACCCATTATTTGGAATGTACCCCCACCCATCATTTGGAATGTCCCCCCACCCATCATTTGGAATGTACCCCCACCCATCATTTAGAATGTACCCCCATCCATCATTTGGAATGTACCCCCATCCATCATTTGGAATGTACCCCCATCCATCATTTGGAATGTCCCCCCACCCATCATTTGGAATGTACCCCCATCCATCATTTAGAATGTACCCCACCTTTCATTTGGAATGTACCCCCACCCATCATTTGGAATGTACCCCCACCCATTATTTAGAATGTACCCCCAGCCATCATTTGGAATGTACCCCCAGCCATCATTTGGAATGTACCCCCATCCATCATTTGGAATGTACCCCCATCCATCATTTGGAATGTACCCCCATCTATCATTTGAAATGTACCCCATCTATCATTTGGAATGTACCCCCATCCATCATTTTGAATGTACCCCCGTCCATCATTTGGAATGTACCCCCATCCATTATTTAGAATGTACCCCCATCTATAAATTTGAAATGTACCCCCATCCATCATTTGGAATGTACCCCCAGCCATCATTTGGAATGTATCCCCAGCCATCATTTGGAATGTATCCCCACCCATTATTTGGAATGTACCCCCACCCATCATAGATCTACTTGTCGAAGGAGATAGAAACCCAAACTAAATAACATTTACTTTAATTAAGCACTGCATAGCATAAACACCTGTCATGTTTTACAGAACACACTTGTTTTCACCTTTTTGATCCATCCCTTGTTCTAGAAAGGAAGAAAGAAAAAGGAAAGGAGAGCAAGAGAAAAGACGGATGGAAGGGAAGAGAAAGAGAAGGGAAGAAGGATGATGGGAGGGAAGAAAAAAAAAAGAAGAAAGAATGACTGGTGGAGGGGAAGAGTGAAGGAAGAATAAGATAGAAGGTAGGAAGGGGGAAAAAGGAAGAATGGGGGAGGTGAGAAGGGGGAAACTAAGGAAGAAGAAAAAGGAAAGCAAAAAAGAAAAATAAACAAGGGATAGAAGGGGAAAAGGAAGGAAGGAGTGAATGGGAAAGGGAAGGAGGGAGTGAAGGGGAAAAGGAAAGAGGGAGTGAAGGGGAAAGGGAAGGAGGGAGTGGAGGGGAAAAGGAAGGAAGGAAAAGAAGGGAAGGAAGAAATGAAGGAAAGAGGGAAGAAAAACAGTAGGAAGAAGGGAATGTGTAGAGAAAGGATAGAAAAGGGAAGAAATAAGGAAGAGGGAAGAAAGGGAAAATGTATGAAGAAAGGAAGGAAGGAAGGAAGGAAGAAAGAAAGAGAGGGAACAAGAATAAAGAGAAGGAAGGAAGGAGAGAAGAAAAACAGTATAAAGAAAGGTAGAGGAAAGACAGGAAGAAACAAGAAATAGGGAAAAAAATGAAAAAGAATAGAAAGGAAGAAAATAGTAAAGGTAAAAAAGTGAAGAAAAAGTAGGAAGAAGGAAGGAAGAAAGAAAAAAATGTAGGACAGAAGAATAAGTAAAGGAAGGGAGGAGAAAAAGAGAAGTAGGAAGGAAGGTGAAGAAGAGAAAAGGAAGGAGTGAGGAAGGAAGAAAGGAATGAAGGAGGGAAGGACTTTAAGAAGAAAAGGAGGAAAAGAGAAAAGAAGGAAGGAAGGGATAAAGAAAGAAAGGTGAGAAGGAAGAAAGGAAGGAGGAAGGAAAAAAAGGAGTAAAATAGAAAAGAAGGAAGGAAAGGAGGAAAAGAGAAAAGAAGGAAGGAAAGGAGGAAAAGAGAAAAGAAGGAAGGAGAGAAGAAGGAAGTAAGGAGAGGAGGATGAAGGAAGGAAGGGGAAAAGAAAGGAAGGACAGAAGAAAGAAAGATAGGGAACATGAATAAAGAAAAGGAAGGAAGGAGAGAAGAAAAACAGTATAAAGAAAGGTAGAGGAAAGACAGGAAGAAACAAGAAATAGGGAAAAATTTAAAAAGAATAGAAGATATATAGGAAGAAAATAGTAAAGGTAAAAAAGTGAAGAAAAAGTAGGAAGTAGGAAGAAGGAAGGAAGAAAGAAAAAAATGTAGGACAGAAGAATTGGTAAAGGAAGGAAGGAGAAAAAGAGAAGAAGGAAGGAAGGTGAAAAAGAGGAAAGGAGTGAGGAAGGAAGAAAGGAATGAAGGAGGGAAGGACTTTAAGAAGAAAAGGAGGAAAAGAGAAAAGAAGGAAGGAAGGGGAAAAGAAAGAAAGGTGAGAAGGAAGAAAAAAAAAGGAGGAAAAGAGAAAAGAAGGAAGGAATGAGAGGAGGATGAAGGAAGGAAGGAAGGAAGGAAGGGGAAAAGAAAGGAAGGTGAGAAGAAAGAAAGGAAGGAATGAAAGGAAGGAGGAAGGAAAAAAAAGGAGGAAAAGAGAAAAGGATGGAAGAAGAGAAGGAGGAATGAAAGAAATGAAAGGAGGAAGGAAGAAGAAAGTCTTCTTGAGTATTTTGCAGAGACTCTCTGTATAAATGAGATGTGGGGTGCACAGTCCAACAGTGAACGATGAGCATTGCCCCCCTCCCCATCCCTCCTCTCTTCTCCTCTAAGCTCCTCAATCTGTGTAGTTTACCTGCTAATGGCAATTCCTACTTAGACAATGCAGATCTGTCAGTGTTACTACGGTAACACATGGGGACCTGTCATGCTGTCACGAACCTTAATGTCACGTCATACCCCCCTCCACCCACCCCCCATCTTACAGTTTAACTCTGTCAGTGCTGGAATGAGCCTCTCTGAGGGGTTAGGTTGTAGACGTACCATGGTCTCTGAGGCCGGAGTGTAAAGTTTAGGGGAAATGGAAGTCTGTGGTGCAGTTCTCACCTGTGCATTTTTTGTGGATTTCAGGTATGGTGCAATAAAAAAAGTCCCTCATGCTTCAGTTTTATTGCGCTTTCATCAACACACACGTTCTATTGCGTTCAATGGTAATTTTCCTAAAACACATGTAAAATGCACCTAAAATGCAATGCACCACAGCACAGAGATGTGAATTAGCCCATAGTCAGTAAACACATGGAGGTGAGGAATCTGCGGTGTGCCCCATGTCCGTTCTGGCTTTGATGCTCCTCAGTAGACATGACACATAAATGAAGCCTCCTTGGATTCTGGGCCTAATTGCTGCGTTCTCACGGTGCGTGTCGTTTCCCTGTTCTCAGCAAGCGTTTTGGCAGAAAACAGGAGCTGACCGTGTGTCTATAAATATCTCATTGGCGGTAATGAGGAGATGGAGCTGAAGTGTGATCAAATAGAAGACGACTGATACTCGGGGTGTGATGAGAAAAGCGCTTAACCTACACCATAAGCGCTGTGACCACCGCACTGATGTCACTTCATCAGGAGGCTGATTAGTAGATGAATCTCGCCACTGACGCTTTTTTGCACAGGTCATTACTATAAGATACACTCAAGTCAAACATTTTCTGGCATATACAGTAAATACACTCTGACCCAGGGTATTCCTTGGTTCAGGGACTGCCCCCTCTCTAAAGTATTTCCTGGTTCAGGCACTACCTTTCTCTACCATGACCACCCCCTTTCTAGAGTGGCCCCCGGTTCAAGCACCACCCCTCTCTATAGTACCCCCCGGTTTAGGCACCACTCCCTCTTTGGAGTGTTTCTTGGTTCAAGTACCAGCTCCTCTCTAGAGTGTTCCCTGGTTCAAGCACCGCCCCCTCTCTAGAGTGTCCCCCCCCCCCCCCGGTTTAGGCTCTACCCCTCTCTAGAATGCCCCTCAGTTTAGGCACCACACCCTCTTTAGAGTGTTCCTTGGTTCAGGTTACAGCTCCTCTCTAGAGTGTTCCCTGGTTCAGAGGCTCCCCTCTGTAGAATGCTCCCTGAATTAGGGACCACCCCTCTCTAGAGTGCTTCTTGATCCAGGCACTGTGTCTTTGTTCAGGCACTGCTCTCTCTGTAGACTGTACCCTGGTTCAGGCCCTGCCCCTTCTTTAGAATGTTCTATGGTTCAGGCACTGCCCCTCTGTAGAGTGCTCCCTGATTCATGCACTGCCCCCTCTGTAGAGTGCTCTCTGGTTCAGGCACAGCCACTTCTGTAGAATGTTCCCTGGTTGAGGCACCGTCCCCTTTCTAGAGTGCTCCCTCCTTCAGGCACTGCCCCCTCTCTAGAGCGCTCTCTGGTTCAGGCACCGCCACTTCTGTAGAATGTTCCCTGGTTGAGGCACCGTCCCCTTTCTAGAGTGCTCCCTCCTTCAGGCACTGCCCCCTCTCTAGAGTGCTCCCTCCTTCAGGCACCACCCCCCCCCCCCTATAAAGTGTTTTTTGGTTCAGGCCCCCGGTAGAGGCATTACCCCCTCTCTAGCATGCTTCCCAGTTCAGGCACCATCCTTCTCTAGAGTATTCCCAGGTTCGAACACCAACACATTTCTAGAGTGATCTCTGGTTCAGGCATTGCTCCTACTCCAAAGCATTCTCTAGTGCAGGCACCATCCCATTTTTATAGAGTTCCCTGGTCCAGGCACTACTCCCTCTGTAGAGTACTGCCTGGTTCAGGTACCATCCTCTCTGTAGAGTGTCCCCTGGTTCAGCCACCACCCCTTCTCTAAAGGTTCCCTGATTCAAGCACTGCCTCCTCTACAGAGAGTAATTTCTGGTTCAGACTCCACCATGTCTCTAAAGGGTTCTTTGGTTAAGGCATAATCCCCAGTGTAGGGTGTTCCCTGGTTCAGACACTACCCCGTCTCTAGAGTGGTCCCTGGTTCACACACCGACCACTTTGCAGAATGTTCCCCGGTTTAGGCACTGCACCCTCTGTAGAGTGCTCCTTGTTTCAGACACTACTCCTTCTCTGGTGTATCCTAATTCAGGCACTGCCCAATCTCTGGTTCTGGTACCATCCCTTCTCTAAGTGTTTCCTGGTTCAGACCCTGGTTCCTCTCTAGAGGGCTCCCTGGTTCAGGAACTACCCCCTCTATACAGTGCTTCTTGGTTCATGAACTATCCCTCACTAGAGTGCTGTCTGATTTAGGCACTCCCTCTATAATCTTTCTATAGACAAAAGATCATTAGATAAGGGTAACAAAGCATGGAATAACATAACAGGAGGCTCAAGTTCCAGAGGCACCTTGAGAAGTCGCACCTGGCTCTACCAGATTATATAAAAGGTAAATTGACTTCCCCGATGTAATCTCTGTGCTGGAGCTCCCAGCTTTGGGCTCATTAACCACTTGCCGACCAGTCACGTTGACTGTACTGCGGCAAAGTGGCTCGTTCCCGTCCAGCGATTAGACCTACGTTGCTGGACTCCTCCCCTTGTGGGCACCGCCAGAGGCGCGCTCCCGCTGTATTCAGTCACAGCGGGAGTCGGGCCAGGGGAGGAGCGGCAGGGATCACCGCCGCTCTTCCCCGATCGTCGGGGAATCGAGTGTGGAGATCCGCCCGCTTGTGTAAACAAAGCGAGCGGATCTCCTAAGTGACAGACAGGGTCAGATTGCAGGGTTCAGCATAGCTGAACATGCGATCTGTCCCTGTGTCACTCAATCACCTCCCCCCACACACGTCAGTAAGCACCAGGCATACATTAACCCCTTGATCACCAATAAAAATTAACCCCTTCCCTGCCAGTGTCATTTTTACAGTAACAGTGCATATGTATAGCACTGATTACTGCAGTAATGTCACTGGTACCCCCAAAAGTGTCAAAAATGTCAGTCAAGGGTCCGATCTGTCCGCCGCAAGTCCCGCAAAAAAAAAATTGCAGATCGCCGCCATTACTCGTTAAAAAAAAAAAACACCAAAAATGACAGAAATCTTTCCCTTAGTTACTAAACGCAATAACTTTTGCGCAAACCAATCAAAATACGCTTATTGCGATTTTTTTTTTACCAAAAGTATGTAGCAGAAAACAAATTGGCCTAAAATGTTAAAAATTTAGATTTTTACATTTTTTTGGGGGGAATTTCATATAAAAAAAAATGTGAAAAATATTTTATTTTTTCAAAATTGTCACTCTTTTTTTGTTTGTAGCGCAAAAAATAAAAATCGCACAGGTGATCAAATACCACCAAAAGAAAGCTCTGTTTGTGGGAAAAAAAGGACATAAATTTATTTTGGGTACGGTGTTGCATGACCGCGCAATTGTCAGTTAAAGTCGCACAGTGCCGAATCGCAAAAAGTGGCCCAGACGTAAGACAGCAAAATCCTCCGGTGGTAAAGTGGTTAAAGATGTCACCACTGCACCTTCTGAGCAAGCAGGCGATTCACTCATAACTGAAATAGTGTTGTTGTACTGTATGGGACAGACCCCAACATCTCTAAGCAATATCTTCATTTGGCCCTTTTATTATTACCGAGTATACACAGACAGTGCACTAGCATCCACTGAATACTAAACTGTAAGTTTTGGTTGATCCAGTCCTTTGGTGACATAAGGACTAAGCTGCTGAAAGCTGAATTCTGATTGGTTGATAAGTTATAAGCACTGTTGGCCTTTTAAACAAGGGCGGCATATGGAAAGGGTTTTTTTTTTTTGCCCACGGCAGCCATATTTTTCCTTTTAGCTGTAAAAAATGACAGATTTTTGGATATTATTGGCAACACAGTCATTATCCTTTATAGATTATTCCACACCAGGTCTGTCCTCAGCCCCCCAGTTTCACATGCTATGTGTTACTGCTAATTATTTTATTCCTTAATGAATAAGAACCACCCTAATCCTAATATTTTCATGTACTATAAATATGACTTACCTCCTCTGTGGTGAGGGGCATGCATATTCGGTATTCCTTCACCAGCATGCTGATTTATTGGCCAAAATGGACCTCTTGAGGGAAGTCTAGAAGAGAACAGAAATACCAATGATAAAGTGATAAGCGTGCTTAGTTCAAATACAGGTCACAAAATGGCATGTTGTCCTTAAAGTGACACTAAACGATATCCTTATTCTCCAAAATAATCCATACACATCCACTACTTAAAGTAAAAGCAAAACTTTATTTTTCATTTTGGATATAGTAAGGGAGTGATATAACCCCTGTCAGTTTTTTTTTTTTTTTTGCCAACTGTGTCCCATTGGGGAGATTTCCCTTCACTTCCTGTCTCAAAGTCAAAACAGGAAGTGAAAGGAAATCCCCAACAAAGCGAGGGAATTGAAGAGTGACACCAGGGTCCCAGTACTAGTGTCCCCATTGGAAGATTTCCTTTCTATTACTGTTCTGATGTCAACCCAAAATTTGGGTTTTTCTTTTTCCTTTTACTTTTGATGATCAAGATATACAGGATATATAGAGAGAGTGAATCTCCCTAACAGAGGCACAATTAGCAATTTAACCGAGAGATTATCTAATCCCTCTCCACTCTCTCCAAAAAAAAAAAAAAGTTTTGCCTTTAGTTACACTAACCTATTTTTCATGAAATTATTTCTGTGTGGTTTGACTCTTTGTAAAGCTCCCAGTCTTTTCCACCTTTACTTCTATTTGTTTGGAATGAGCAGTGCTGGTTAGTTGCGGTCACATGCACTACTCTATGCACACTACAAATTTCACAGTAAAGGGGGTCTCCAAACTCTCTAGGCAAAGGGCCAGTTTACTGTCCTTCAGATTTTATGGGGGTAGAATTGTGACCAGTGGGAGTAATACCCCACTGTCAGTGTGAGTAAACAATGTCTCATGCTTAGTGGTCAGTGGGAGTAAAAAAAATCACATATTGCCTCCAGTCAGTGGGTGGAGAAATAGTTCCCCATCATTGGTATTAGTGGGGGGAATAATGGCCCATTGTCAGTGTCAATGGGAGGAATAATGCCCCATGGTTGGTGTCAATGGGAGGAATAATGCCCCATGGTTGGTGTCAATGGGAGGACAAATGTCCCATGGTTGGTGTCAATGGGAGCAATATTGCCCCATTGTTGGTGTTAATAGGAGGAATATTGCCCCATTGTTGGTGTTAATAGGAGGAATAATGGCCCATGGTTGGTGCCAATGAGAGGACAAATGTCCCATGGTTGGTGTCAATGGGAGCAATAATGGCCCATTGTTGGTGTTAATAGGAGGAATAACGTTGCATGGTTGGTGTCAATGGGAGGAATAATGGCCCATGGTTGGTGTCAATGGGAAGAATAATGTCCCGTAGTTGGTATAAAAGGGAGGAATAATGCCCCATAGTTGGTCTAAATGGGAGAAATATTGCTCCATGGTTGATGTCAGGAAGGGTGTCTTGTTGTTGGTGTTAGTGAGAAGAATAGCTCTCTAAGGGCCAGATACAGGCACATTAAAGGCCAAAACTTGTCCACAGGCCACAATTCAAAGACCACTGCCCTAGTCCATAGTTTATCTCGAGAGAAAGAGAGGGAGTGGGAGTAAAAAAAAAAAAATTACATATTGCCTGCAGTCAGTAGGTGGAGGAATAGTTCCACATCATTGGTATTAGTGGAAGGAATAATGGCCTATTGTCAGTGTCAATGGGAGGAAAAATGCCCCATGGTTGGTGCCAATGAGAGGAATAATGTTCCATGGTTGGCGTTAATAGGAGGAATTATTCCCCATGGTTGGTGTCAATGGGAGGAATAATGGCCCATGGTTGGTGCCAATAAGAAGAATAATGTCCCATGGTTGGCGTTAATGGGAGGAATAATGCTCCATGGTTGACAATGAGAGCAATAATGCCCCGTTGTTGGTGTTAGTAGGAGGAATAATGCCCCATGGTGGGTGTCAATAGGAGGAATAATGCCCCATGGTTGGTGTCAATGGGAGGAATAATGACCCATGGTTGGTGTCAATGGGAGGAATAATGGCCCATGGTTTGTGCCAATAAGAGGAATAATGTCCCATGGTTGGCGTTAATGGGAGGAATAATGCCCCATAGTTGTCGTCAATGAGAGCAATAATGCCCTTTTGTTGGTGTTAATAGGAGGAATAATGCCCCATGGTTGGTGTGAATGGGAGTAATAATGGCCCATGGTTGGTGTCAATGGGAGGAATAATGCCCCATGGTTGGTGTCAATAGGAGGAACAATGCCCCATGATTGGTGTCAATGGGAGGAATAATGTCCCGTAGTTGGCAGCAGTGGGAGGAAAAATGGCCCATGGTGGGTGTGAATGGGAGGAATATTGCGCCATGGTTGATATCAGCAAAAGGAATAATGCCTTGTTGTTGGTGTCAGTGAGAGGAATGGCTCTCTAAGGGCCAGATTCAGGCAAGTCAAGGGCTGAAACTTGTCCACGGGCCACAATTCAAAGCCCACGGCCCTAGTCCCAAGTCCATGGGAGCAAGAGCAAGAGAGAGTGGCTAAGTTCCTGCAAACAGCGGGACCATGGAGAATGAACATAGCCACCCTCTAACAGGAAGTCAGATCAGTAGTTAAGAAAAGAAATTTGGAGATTTGAAGAAGAGCAAAAGAAGGGACTTTTCTTTTTAGTTAACCACTTCTGGACCAGAAGGTTTTCCCCCTTAATGACCAGGTTATTTTTTGCGATACGGCACTGCATTATTTTAACTGACAATTGCGCGGTCATACGACGATGTACCCAAATAAAATTGATGTCCTTTTTTCCCTACAAACAGAGCTTTCTTTTGGTGGTATTTGATCACCTGTGTGATTTTTATTTTTATTTTTTGCACTATAAACAAAAAAAGAGCGACAATTCTGAAAAAAAAACAATATTTTTCGCTTTCTGTTATATAACATTCCCAATAAAAAAAAAAAAATTAAAATCACATTTTTTCATCATTTTAGGCCAATTTGTATTCTGCTACATATTTTTGGTTAAAAAACAAATCCCAATAACAGTATTTTGATTGGTTTGCACAAAAATTATCGTGTTTAAAAACTTGGGGAAAGATTTATGTAATTTTTATTTATTTATTTATTTTACTAGTAATGGAGGCGATCAGCGATTCTTAGCGGAACTGCGACATTGCAGGGGACAGATTGCACGCCTAACTGATATTTTTTACACTTTTGGGGGGACCAGTGACATTACTACAGTAATCAGTGCTAAAAATATGCACTGTTACTATACTACTAATGACACTGGCAGAGAAGGGGTTAACACCAGGGGCGATTATAGCGTTAAATGTGTCCCTAGAGGGTGCTTTTTAACTGTGTGGGGGATAGACTTATGGAATGAACACAGGGACCTGTGTTCCTAAATAGGAGGAACACAGGAGCTCTTTGTTCATTGCTGACAGAACAGCGGTCTGCTGTGTTTACAATGGCAGACCGCCGTTTTTGTCTCCTCGGGGAGCAATCGCGAGTGCCTGGTAGCAGTCGCAGCCCCCCAGCCCCGCAGATCAGCTTCCCCTGCGAATGGGCACATGCGCGCGCCCCAAAGAGCGATCCTGCGAAGCAACATACGGATACGTAGTTCCGCGGGAACCTGCCGCAGTATATGTACGGCGGTTGGTCTGCAAATGGTTAAGTATACATACTTAAATAATTCGTTTTTTCTAAACCAGAGTCCAGTGTAACTTTAAATGTAGCAATTTTCGGCAGTAATAGTTCTTTTAACCAGCTATGGATTGCTAATAGGATTAAAAGTAATTAAAAGAACAAGGACAGCTACTATTAATGAATGAATCACATTTCCAACAAATCTATGGATTTAAAGAGCTTTAATCCATTGAAACCAATCTGAAAGCTATTAGACTTTCCGTTAAGTTCGTTTTTTTTTTTCAATTTGATTGCCTAACGGTCCATTGAAGACAGTGGATTATCTTTTTGATTCTCTTCTGATTTCAATGGAAAGTTGGACTGAGATTGAATGAAGGGATTTCCATGTGTATAGGGCAGGATTGGGCTAAGAAGTAGGGCCCCCTGGCCAGTATGGATGATGATGGGCTGGTGGCCCCCAAATGGAAATACATGACCATTTTTACATCAATCAGAGTGGGTCAATGATACTTGATGGGCATTATATTGCTATTGGCTCCTAGGAAATATTAACACTTTATTAATTATATGACAAACCTATTTATTAAAAAAAAGACTAAAACCATGTATGCAAGTTAGCCATCTGAAGTATCTGTTCATATGGCCTTGAGATCAACTTGTAAAGGTCGACGTGTTTCATGGGATACCCCACTTCATCAGGGCTTGGAACTCAATATAAAAGTGCTGTAATAATACACATAAGAAAATTGTCATTAGAAGATTTTATACATAGTCTTAAAAGTAGGGTTGCACCGATACTGTTTTTTTATTGGTGAGTGCCGATACTTTCGGTCAAGTACTCGCCGATACGGAGTACCTATACTTTGCAGTGCAGTTTGCGCCAATACAAAAAAACTGGCGCAAATCGCACTGCAAAGAAATGTGTGTGTGTGTGTGTGTAGATCTAGTGGGCAGTTTAGCCCTCACAAAATTCAGCAGAGTGAGTGCAGTTCCACTGATGACATTAGGTAAATAGATAACAAACCCATGCAGAGAGATGGTAGTGTGCCAATGAGGCACTGTGACTCACAGGTTCCATAGTTGACTCTGCTGAGCCTGGTGGAGTGAACGGATGCCACCCTTGGAGCCCCTGGGGACGGGCAGCGAGCCCAGTGGATGCCAGATCAATGGACGGAGTGGCGATGCAATGGCTGGTGCACCTGGAAATGACAGCTGTGGTCAGGGCTTATCACCGCCGGCCAGAGAAAATGCCAGGAGCGGGTGGAAGTGCTCCACTATGGAGACAGTACTGTGCGGTCAATCAGGGCTGCTGTTAGAAATCATATGGCCCCTTACAGCTTTCCTGATGGGGCCCCCGCAACCCCACTTTTACCCCCTTCTCCTCTGTTGACCTGATAGGGCACAGGGAAATGTAATTTAAGCCCTGGGAAGCAAGTAGGAGCGGGGGTCTAGCAAAATCTATTCAATTAGGCAACCCTAATCGATTCAATTAGGCAAGCATGAACAATAAAGTTGCCCTGGGCCCCCCATTTAGCTGATGGGGCCTGGGCCCAGTACAAAAAGGCCAGTTGCACGAGGGAAAGCCAAATGGTTCATGACTCATCGGCTCACCGCCGCCCCCCCCCCCCCCCCCAGGAGCTCCTTGGTTAGAAGCAGCCGTACACTCCACCAGGCTCAGCAGAATCAACTATGGAACCCGTGAGTCACAGTGCCTCACTGGTACACTACCATCTCCCTGCATGGGTTTGTGATCTATGCACCTAATGGCATCAGTCTGTTCTGTTTTCAGCACCACAAAACATCCAATTCGGTATTGGGAGAATCTGAGCGAGTACCGATACTCACTCAAATGCCTGGTATCAGCACCAATACTGGTATCGGTGCATCCCTACTTAAAGCAGGGGAGGACTGGGCCAGGGGGCAGGGGTGCAATTGCCCCTCGGGCCGCCCTGATGCCCCGTAAAAAGGCTGCACCGCTTTCTGACACAGACATGCCTAAAGGATTTCTGGTGAAGAGAAGTAAAAAGTCCCCACCGCTGACCTACTGAGTGCGGGATGAGGACAAGGACAGAGCGCAGGCCTCCCCCCAGCATGGATGGTGTAAACTGTGTCTGAGCAGGGCCAGTTCCATGCCCCACTGCAGTCTCTCCTCCCCCAGGCAGCCCCAGCCGAGTTGTCCCAGCTCCCCCCAACTGCCCTCTGCTGACCAGGTCGGTAACCCGGATTCGGCCGGTGGGTAGAGAGTAACTGGAGCAGAGCTTCAGCCTGGAATGGGGGTCAGGAGGAGGCCTGGGAAGAGGGAGAGTGGGAGGGGGGCCGATTCGCTGGACCATGGTCCTCTGGTTTTTACTTGCCCCCTGGGCCGAAAGTACACAGCTTCCCTTTCCACCCCCTTTTTCTTTCCCCGCGGTTGCTGCGGCCCTTCTTCCTCTTTCCTTTTCCCCTTCCAGTTACTTCGGATGGCTAACTTGCATACATGGTTTTAAGTCTTTTTTATTGGATAAGTGTTATTATTTTATATCTTTATTGTTTGCCTGTATTACACTCCTAGAGGTATACACAAAGCCGCATTTCTATTTATATAATCTGATTGTACAATCACCTTTAGATCTGCCAAAAACCATGTAGACCAAAGTTTGGTCACCAGAACAGAAATAGTGGGAAAATCTTTGATTGAGGACATTTGTGCCAGTGACAGCTGTCTAAGCCTGGCCATACATTACACAATTTTCTTATTCAATTTCCTTGAGATTTACCTTCAGCTATGTAATGGAACCCTTGAAATTAATTTCTGGTCTCGGGGAACCCCTGCTAAAAATGTAAAATCTACAACTCATGACACATTAGCGTGACAGTCAGTGGGAAGAATGCTCCTTACTGTTGTCATCATTGGGGAGAATTACCCCCTTACAGATAGCTAAAAGGAACAATGGTGTCATTGGGAACTTATCTGAGAGGCAGAAATTGCCCATTGCTCAAGGAACCCCTAGCAACCTCAGGAGGAACCCCTAGCAACCTCAGGAGGAACCCTAGGGTTCCACGAAACCCTGGTTGAGAAACCCTGATGTAGTGTTAGGACTAGGGATGATCGAATGGTTCGAATTCGGCCGAATTCCGAACTTTTTGCGGAAAAAGTTCGGAATTCGGCAACCAGAACCAACCAAAATGCAATGGGACAGGAACTAGGCTTTAAAAGCCAGTGATTGGACCAGAAACATTAGTAAAAGCCAATTGAGGGGGCAGGAGGATGCTAGGAATGTGATTGGAGTGACTAGGGGGTCCAGAGGCCAATCAGTAGTGAATACGCCCCCCAGTATATAAGATAGCCCCGCCAAATCTCTAGCACTGTAATACAGGGGCTGTGGAAGAGAGTGGAAGCAGTTCTGTTACTCCTGCTTCAAAAGTGTCATTTAGCAATTATTAGTGTGAGGAAAGGGATATGCAGTGTAGTTAGGGTACAATATACCACTATAGTTAGATTCAATAATCTAGTTTCTGAAGGGAAAGTGTTAAGTGTCAGGGTGACCGTAGTGTAGTGCAGGGTGAACTGACTCTGACTGCTATGGCAGGGTGACCAAACTCTTCCATGTCATCTGAACTTCTGTGTAGGGGTATATATACACACACACATATATGCATATATACACATACACACATATAGGTGTGAAAGTAGCAGAACCCTATGCCTGCGCTAATGAAATTATTTGCAGGGACGTGGCTCCGCTCCTATTACACCTATATGTGTGTATGTGTATATATACATATATGTGTGTGTATATTTCCCTATACAGAAGTTCAGATGTTATGCCTGCCTCCAAAGACGCCCAAAAAATGCCCAAAAAAACGCCTGCAACAACACACCTCAGCGTTTTTGTTGCAGGCGTTTATTGTGCATTTTTTGGGCGTCTTTGGAGGCAGGCATAACATCTGAACTTCTGTATAGGGTATATACACACACACACACATATGTATATGTATATATACACATACACACATATAGGTGTGAAAGTAGCGGAACCCTATGCCTGCGCTAATGAAATTATTTGCAGGGATAGGGTTTCGCTCCTATCACACCTATATGTAAAAAAAAATGCACAATAAACGCCTGCAAAAAAAACGCCCAGGTGTGTTGTTGCAGGCGTTTATTGGCCATTTTTTTGGGCGTCTTTGGAGGCAGGCATAACATCTGAACTTCTGTATAGGGGTATATATACACACACATATATGTATATATACACATACACACATATAGGTGTGATAGGAGCGAAGCTCTTTTTTTTTTCAATAATTTTTTCAATAATTGGCTCTCTATCAAAAAACGACAATTTTTAAGAACTTTTTTTTGTGTGATTAATAGTCCCTGGGGCATGACCCAGAACCCTAGGCACTTTTTAGGGGCATTTATTGGGTTTTAGGGCTTCAAAATGGTGTTTTTTGATTACCGAAGTTTGGGTCCCATTGATTTCAATGGGGTTCTGGAATCCAGACCCGAACTTTCGGGAAGTTCGGGTGTTCTGGTCGAACCAAACTTTTCAAAAGTTCGATCATCCCTAATTAGGACCTGCCTGATTGCATATAATTAAAAATGTTTAGGTTTGACCCCATATTACATGGTTTTGGTAAATCTAAAGGCAAATTGTACAAGACAATTGTATGTATGGCCAGCCTTGGAGGACATTTTCTTTCCTTTGGGGAGATTTCTTCTCAGTTCCTGCGGTGTCCCCAAAACAGGAAGTGAATGGAAAATCTCTTCCATAGTAAAAAGATGGCAATGAAAAAAACTGGCAGAAGTTTTAACCCTTCCCCGCTGAAAACAAAAGGTTCAGATATAGTTTTAACCACTTGCCGTCTGCTCACTAGAGCTCTACTGCGGCAAAGTGGCTCTTGTAAGTCTGACGACGTAGACCTACGTCTGCAGACACTCCCCCTTCTCGGCGGCGCGCGTGCCGCCAGAGGCGCGCTCCCGCTGTATTCAGTCACAGTGGGAGTCGGGCCAGGGGAGGAGCAGCGGCGATCGCCGCTGCTCTTCCCAGATCGTCGGGGAATCGAGTCTGGAGATCCGCCCACTTGTGTAAACAAAGCGGGCGGATCTCCTAAGTGACAGGCAGGGTCAGATTGCATGCGATCTGTCCCTGTGTCACTCAGTCACCTCCCCCCACACACGTCAGTAAGCACCAGGCATACATTAACCCCTCCCTCTCCAATAAAATTAACCCCTTCCCTGCCAGTGTCATTTTTACAGTAACAGTGCATATTTATAGCACTGATTACTGTAGTAATGTCACTGGTACCCCCAAAAGTGTCAAAAATGTCAGTCAAGGGTCCGATCTGTCCGCCGCAATGTCGCAGTCCCGCACAAAAAAAAAAAATCGCACATCGCCGCCATTACTCGTTAAAAAAAAAAAACACCAAAAACGACAGAAATCTTTCCCTTAGTTAGTAAACGCAATAACTTTTGCGCAAACCAATCAAAATATGCTTATTGCTATTTTTTTTACCAAAAATATGTAGCAGAAAACAAATTGGCCTAAAATGATAAAAAATTTTGATTTTTACATTTTTTTGGGGGGAATTTCATATAAAAAAAATGTGAAAAATATTGTTATTTTTTCAAAATTGTCGCTTTTTTTTGTTTATAGCGCAAAAAGTAAAAATCGCACAGGTGATCAAATACCACCAAAAGAAAGCTCTGTTTGTGGGGAAAAAAGGAAGTAAATTTCGTTTGGGTAAGGCGTTGCATGACCGCGCAATTGTCAGTTAAATTTGCACAGCGCCGAATCGCAAAAAGTGGCCCAGACGTAAGACAGCAAAATCCTCCGGTGGTAAAGTGGTTAAGGTTGCCTCTGTTGAAGGAAAACTGATATTTATGTAGGAGCTTTCTTGGCCGCATACTGAATAGTGAATGTGACTGACGAATCTCTGAAAAGACAGGTCCGCTTTAAGAAAATGTTTTATTAGAAATGAAATCAACACACAAACAGCTGTTAAAAGAAAAAAAAAAAAACGTGAGTGCACGAATGCTCGTTGCTATACCGACTGATATCTAGAAATATCCCTTACGCCGCATCCCTGACAACCTCTAGACAAGATGCATCTATTTATGAGACGGACAAAAATAACATATTTCTTATTCCCGGGATTCTGTAGCAGGTCACTAAATGCTTTAAAGGGAAAGTACAATCTTTTTTGCTGAAATCTTAGGTGGGGTTCACAAGAAAGTTCTGATTCAAGTTTGATTAGTCAGATGCCTATAGTTCTAGGTGTTCATCTAGGGCAGGGGGTCTCCAAACATATCAGTAAGAGGGCCACATCGTATATTTTACAAATACCTGCGGACTGAAAAAAAATAACTTTTACCCATCAGGATCTCCATCAGAGTCCCCCTTAACATCGGGGACTTCATCAGTGTTCCCCTTTACATTAGGGTCTGCATCAGAGTCCCCCTTTACATCAGGGTCCCTGTCTGTGTCTCCAATTACATCAGGGTCCCCCTCTGAGCGTCCAATCATATTAGGGTCCTCATCAGAACCCCCCTTACATCAGGGTCCCCATCTATGTCTCCCCTTACATCAGGGTCCCCATATGAATCTCCCCTTACATCAGGGTCACCATCTGAGCCTCCAATTATCAGGGTCCTCATCAGAGTCTCCCCTTACATCAGGGTCCCCATCTGATTTTTCCAATTATATCAGGGTACCCATCTGAGTCTCCCCTTTCATAAGGGTCCCCATCTGAGTCTCCCCTTACATCAGGGTCCCCATCTGAGTCTCCAAATACATCAGGGTCCCCATCTAAGTCTCCCCTTACATCAACGTCCCCATCAGAGTCTCTCTTTACACCAGGGTCCCCATCTGAGTCTCCAATTATATCAGGGTCCCCATCTGAGTCTACAATTATATCAGGGTCCCCATCTGAGTTTCCAATTACACCAGGGTCCCAATCTGAGTCTCCCCTCACATCAGGGTCCCCATGTGAGTCTCCTCTTATACCAGGGTCCTCATCTGAGTCTCCCCTTACATCAGGGTCCCCATCTGAGTTTCCAATTACACCAGGGTCCCCATCTGAGTCTCCCCTCACATCAAGGTCCCTGTGTGAATCTCCCCTTACACCAGGGTCCTCATCTGAGTCTCCCCTTACACCAGGGTCCCCATCTGAGTCTCCCCTCACATCAAGGTCCCCGTGTGAATCTCCCCTTACATCAGGGTCCTCATCTGAGTCTCCCCTTACATCAATGTCCCCATCTGAGTCTCCAAATACATCAGGGTCCCCATCTAAGTCTCCCCTTACATCAAGGTCCCCATCAGAGTCTCTCTTTACACCAGGGTCCCCAACTGAGTCTCCAATTATATCAGGGTCCCCATCTGAGTCTACAATTATATCAGGGTCCCCATCTGAGTTTCCAATTACACCAGGGTCCCAATCTGAGTCTCCCCTCACATCAGGGTCCCCATGTGAGTCTCCTCTTATACCAGGGTCCTCATCTGAGTCTCCCCTCACATCAGGGTCCCCATGTGAGTCTCCTCCTATACCAGGGTCCTCATCTGAGTCTCCCCTTACATCAGGGTCCCATCTGAGTTTCCAATTACACCAGGGTCCCCATCTGAGTTTCCAATTACACCAGGGTCCCCATCTGAGTCTCCCCTCACATCAAGGTCCCTGTGTGAATCTCCCCTTACACCAGGGTCCTCATCTGAGTCTCCCCTTACACCAGGGTCCCCATCTGAGTCTCCCCTCACATCAAGGTCCTCGTGTGAATCTCCCCTTACACCAGGGTCCTCATCTGAGTCTCCCCTTACATCAATGTCCCCATCTGAGTCTCCAAATACATCAGGGTCCCCATCCAAGTCTCCCCTTACATCAAGGTCCCCATCAGAGTCTCTCTTTACACCAGGGTCCCCATCTGAGTCTCCCCTTACATCAGGGTCCCCATCTGAGTCTCCCCTTACATCAGGGTCCCCATCTGAGTCTCCCCTTACATCAGGGTCCCTATCTATGTCTCCCCTTACATCAGGGTCCCCATCTGAGTCTCCCCTTACATCAGGGTCCCTATCTGAGTCTCCCCTTACATCAGGGTCCCCATCTGAGTCTCCCCTTACATCAGGGTCCCTATCTGAGTCTCCAATTATATCAGGGTACCCATCTGAGTCTCCCCTTTCATAAGGGTCCCCATCTGAGTCTCCCCTTACATCAGGGTCCCCATCTGAGTCTCCAAATACATCAGGGTCCCCATCTAAGTCTCCCCTTACATCAACGTCCCCATCAGAGTCTCTCTTTACACCAGGGTCCCCATCTGAGTCTCCAATTATATCAGGGTCCCCATCTGAGTCTACAATTATATCAGGGTCCCCATCTGAGTTTCCAATTACACCAGGGTCCCAATCTGAGTCTCCCCTCACATCAGGGTCCCCATGTGAGTCTCCTCTTATACCAGGGTCCTCATCTGAGTCTCCCCTTACATCAGGGTCCCCATCTGAGTTTCCAATTACACCAGGGTCCCCATCTGAGTCTCCCCTCACATCAAGGTCCCTGTGTGAATCTCCCCTTACACCAGGGTCCTCATCTGAGTCTCCCCTTACACCAGGGTCCCCATCTGAGTCTCCCCTCACATCAAGGTCCCCGTGTGAATCTCCCCTTACACCAGGGTCCTCATCTGAGTCTCCCCTTACATCAATGTCCCCATCTGAGTCTCCAAATACATCAGGGTCCCCATCTAAGTCTCCCCTTACATCAAGGTCCCCATCAGAGTCTCTCTTTACACCAGGGTCCCCAACTGAGTCTCCAATTATATCAGGGTCCCCATCTGAGTCTACAATTATATCAGGGTCCCCATCTGAGTTTCCAATTACACCAGGGTCCCAATCTGAGTCTCCCCTCACATCAGGGTCCCCATGTGAGTCTCCTCTTATACCAGGGTCCTCATCTGAGTCTCCCCTCACATCAGGGTCCCCATGTGAGTCTCCTCCTATACCAGGGTCCTCATCTGAGTCTCCCCTTACATCAGGGTCCCATCTGAGTTTCCAATTACACCAGGGTCCCCATCTGAGTTTCCAATTACACCAGGGTCCCCATCTGAGTCTCCCCTCACATCAAGGTCCCTGTGTGAATCTCCCCTTACACCAGGGTCCTCATCTGAGTCTCCCCTTACACCAGGGTCCCCATCTGAGTCTCCCCTCACATCAAGGTCCTCGTGTGAATCTCCCCTTACACCAGGGTCCTCATCTGAGTCTCCCCTTACATCAATGTCCCCATCTGAGTCTCCAAATACATCAGGGTCCCCATCCAAGTCTCCCCTTACATCAAGGTCCCCATCAGAGTCTCTCTTTACACCAGGGTCCCCATCTGAGTCTCCCCTTACATCAGGGTCCCCATCTGAGTCTCCCCTTACATCAGGGTCCCCATCTGAGTCTCCCCTTACATAAGGGTCCCTATCTGAGTCTCCCCTTACATCAGGGTCCCCATCTGAGTCTCCCCTTACATCAGGGTCCCTATCTGAGTCTCCAATTATATCAGGGTACCCATCTAAAATTAAATGGCTGAAAATGGATGAAATGGAGATTATAGGCAGCCTCTGTTGACCCCCATTTTAAGTCTGTGCACATTAAGGACACACCAGTGACCCCAGCTGGGGACCAGAAGAAACCCAGTCGCAGGACAGATGTGAGCCACGGACTGTAGCTTGTGACCCCTGATTTAGGGTTACCAAAGCTTCTATAGAGCAATTCAAATTATTTTTAATCTAGTTTTGCTATGTTTTGCTCCAAAACTGTTGTCATACAGATTTAATTCTATAAAGGCTTGCATAGATTTGGGATTTTCCGGCACAGTCCCGCATTCAAGGGGATTGTCCTAATGATGCCGTGTCCAGGGCTGTGTCCTGGGATCACAGCATCACCCTTATTATAATTATTGAGCACAGTTATTGCGTCCACGAGTGCGTATTTCCATCATTCTGTCAGGGTGTGACCACAAAGTAAGCAGATAAGCTAAGCACAGAGGTAAGACCTTTCTTGTAGTTAAGGCCCGCACACACGTAGCGATTGTCGGACGTAAATATTAGGCCACCGACCGATCGGCCGATTGTCGGCTTGTTAGTATGATGCTTCCGACAACCGACTGCGACTTTTCGGCCGAACAGAATCTGGTGTGCATGGCTACTAAGCCATGTTTTGCTTGGGGACCAAATACCTATTTTACTCACTGAACAGCAACTTAATTTATAGCTTTTGTTTTATGTGTTTTTTCTGGATTTTGGGGTGATATTCTGTCTCTATCATTTAAGAACTTGCCGACCGCCGCACGACTATTTACATCGGCAGTCAGCCCCTCACAGGCAGAGTGACGTAGGGCTACGTCGCTAGCCTGTGAGGGTCTAGGGAGCGAGCGCGCGCCGCCAGAGGCGCGCTCCCGCGCGGTCACGGTCCCCCCTGCGTGTGTGACCGGCGGACCCGATGTCCGCCGGTCACTCGGCGATCGTCGGTGCAGAGGGAGAAAGGCAGGCGGCTGATGTAAACAAGCCGCCTGTCATTCTCCCCTGTGTAGGAATAGTGATCATACGGTTCTACTATGTAGGACTGTTGATCACTGTTCCTACACCTCAAGCCACAGCCAATCCCAGTTAGAATCACGCCCCTAGGGACACACATAACCCCTCCCTCTCAAAAAAAGTTAACGCCTTCACTGCCAGTGTAATTTTACAGTAACAGTGCATATATATAGCACTGATTACTGCAGTAATGTCACTGGCAACCCCAAAAATGTCAGTCAAGGGTCCGATCTGTCCGCTGCCATTACGCGTTAAATAAAAAAACAACAAAAATGACAAAAATCTTTCCCTTTGTTAGTAAACGCGATAACTTTTGCGCAAACCAATGAAAATACGCTTTTTGCAATTTTTTTTTACCAAACATAGGTAGCATAAAACAAATTGGCCGAAAATGTTAAAAAATTTTGATTTTTACATTTTTTTTTGGGAATTTCATATAAAAAAATGTGAAAAATATTGTTATTTTTGCAAAATTTACGTTCTTTTTTTGCTTATAGCGCATGATCAAAAAATCGCACAGGTGATCAAATACCACCAAAAGAAAGCTCTGTTTGTGGGAAAAAAAGGACATCAAATTCATTTAGGTACAGCGTCGCACGACCGCGCAATTGTCCGTTAAAGTCACGCAGTGCCGAATCGCAAAATAGGCCCTGGTCAGGAAGGGGGTAAAATCTTCCGGGGCTTAAGTGGTTAAAATGCACCTATGATAAAAAATGAGAGACCCTTCATTTCTTTGTAAGTGGACAAACCTACAAAATTTGCTGAGGATGAAAAAATTATTCTCCCCACTGTATGTCAAGTGTGGACATTTTCCCAGGGACTAGAACTAATAGGTTGGTAAGTATTGACACACAGGTCCCCTTTATAAAAGGTGACACTGTTGGTTGTGCATTCTATAACTGCAAGGATTTTTGAGGTATGAGAGTGGAATGGTCACGCACACAATAAAGCTTTTTCAGAACCACCTAACCGCTCAATCGAGATGCAAATCAGTCTTTACTGAGACACCTCTTCTCCAAAGAGAAGGATTATGGGTAGCAGAAAGTATTTTATTTCATATCGAAAAACAGTTTAGTGACCCAAAGCAACCACAGTGGGGGGGCCTCAATCCCTAAATATGTGTATAAAAAATATATAAAGGAGGACATGGGACTTTAAGTGAGGCCAACCGCTTTTCTAAAGTAGATATATAGAGTACATACCTTAACAAGTTGGTTACAGAAATAGAATACAGCAAAATAAATGCAAAAAAATAAAAATAAAAAATCCTAAATGAAGTAAAAAAAAAAAACACAAAAAATTATATATATATATATATATATATATATATTTTTTTTTACTTCATTTAGGATTTTTTTTTTTGCATTTATTTTGCTGTATATATATATATATATATATATATATATATTACTGACATATAACAATTCATGATAGATACAGTAAATACATAATACAATTACGGACACGGATGACACTTGTGTCATCCGGTCCGTATGTCCGTTTTTCATCCCATCCGTTTGCGGATGAAAAACTGACATAATGCATGTCTATGTAAATACGGATGTCTGCGGATGACACCACTGACATCCGTTTTTGCTTCCGTTCCGTTTTTTGAAAGGAAGAAAAAATAGGGTTCTCCTCCGTTCAAAAAAACTGAACTGAACTGACAAAAAACGGATGTCAGAGGATGATCATCCGATGACATCCGTATTTACATAGAGATACATTATGTCCGTTTTTCATCCGCAAACGGATGGGATGAAAAACGGACATACGGAACGCCCGTGTGAAAGAGTCCTTACATGTTAATATATATAAGAAATTAATACATGATTGATATAGACATGATGAATAAAACCACTTGGTAGCCTGACTTGTTATACGGAAAACACTATCCGCTTCTTCAAGAGTGTAAGGGCTCTTTCACGCGGGCGGTCCGATCAGATCCGCCTGTCAGTTTTTTAGGCGGATCTGATCGGATCCTCCATGCAGCTCTATGGGGCAGCGGGTGTCAGCGGAGGTCACCTCCGCTGACACCCGCTGCCATCCGCATCCGATCCTGTGCTGAAATCTGGACGGATGGAAACCCTATTTTTCCATCCGTTCAGTAATCGGAGCGGAGCAGATCTGATGAGAGCGGACAAGCGGTCCGCTCTCCTCCGATCACCCATAGAGGGCAGCGGGTGCTGAGACACCTCCCTCTCCGCTCTGCAAGCGGAGACGGAGCTGTCATCCGCCCGGCTCAGCGGGGATCGTGGATCGATCCCCGCTGAGCAACACAGATCCGCCTGCGGAGGCGGACTGTGTGAAAGATGCCTAAGGCTCCTTTCACACGGCCGCTCCGTGTGAAAGGTCCGCTGCGGGACTTTTTTTTTTTTTTTTCCACGGAGCGGATGACATTTCTGTCATCCGCTCCGTGTGCCCGCATATCATCCTATCCGTTTGCGGATGATATGGGGACATAATGTAAGTATATGGCACTGCGGATGTCAGCGGATGACACCGCTGACATCCGATTTTCCTTCCTTTCCGTTTTTTACACGGAAGGAAAAATAGGGTTCTGTTCCGTTCGTAAAAACGGAACAGAACTGACAGGAGGAAAATCGGGTGTCAGCGGATGGTATTCCGCTGACACCCGCAGTGCCATTCACTTACATTATGTCCGCAAATCATCCGCAAACGAATTGGATGATTTGCGGGCACACGGAGCGGCCGTGTGAAAGGACCCTTAGGGCTCTTTCACACGGGAGTTCCGTATGTCCGTTTTTCATCCCATCCGTTTGCGGATGAAAAACGGACATAATGTATCTCTATGTAAATACGGATGTCATCGGATGATCATCCTCTGACATCCGTTTTTTGTCAGTTCAGTTCAGTTCAGTTTTTTTGAACGGATTGAATTTTTTCTTCCTTTCAAAAAACGGAACGGAAGCAAAAACGGATGTCAGTAGTGTCATCCGCTGACATCCGTATTTACATAGACATGCATTATGTCAGTTTTTCATCCGCAAACGGATGGGATGAAAAACGGACATACGGACCGGATGACACAAGTGTCATCCGTGTCCGTTACAAAAAAAAAAGAAGGACCTGATCGGGCAAAAAAAAAGGAACGCCCGTGTGAGATCTAAAAATCGAAATAAATATAAACATGTAAAAAAAATAATGATACTGAATGGTTCCAAAAATAAAAAAAATAAAAATAAATATATAAAAAATAGAATTAATTACCAGCATCTAAAAAGAAGGGTGAAGGGGCGGCAGACACAATGTTTTATATTTTATGACTCACAAGGACAGCTGGGGAAAAATACTAAAAGCACTGAATCAATACTAAAAAAAAGTTTTTACCGGGGGCTTCTCTTAATTTGTTATCACGGTCATTTATCAGTATTGGATGACTAGAGAGCCATGTGCAATGTTTGATTTACTGCAGACCGGAGAGGCGCTATTTCATTTCTTTATATATGTTCTTTTTTTTCATCCTGTGCAGGGAATCTGTGCTGCTTATTTCCTGCAGCCTGTTTTCAGACACTTCCCGTCTTCATGAACTCCAATGATGGCTGCAAGGTATTTCCCTGTGTGAGTTCCTGATGGTGATAAAGTGGACCATGCCTGCCTAATTTGTGCTTGTAATCTTTATTAGGACAACACAGGAACACAATTGTGAGACAGGGATAGAGCGTTGTCACCTTATAACAGGAAGTGCCTGAACAAGGACCTGTGTAATGTGTGTCAGCATGGTGGCTTATAGTCTGCATTAGGATTGCGTGTGACAACGCAGGAGCACAATTAAGCGACAGGGACAGAGCGTTGTCACCCTATAACAGGAAGTGCCTGAATAAGAATAGGAGGATCACCAGAGCAGATTTAAAACGATTGAAAATTATTTTTTGGAATTACACTGACATTTTAAAGCTTCCATGAGATTTTGGTAATTGGCTTTACTTGTAATTTAAAGTGATTGCAGCCATGAACTAGCTGGGCCACTTTTACGTATGGAGAGTCTGCGGGCTCTGCCGCCATTTGCGTTTTTTTGTCCTTGGAAGACATGACATAACATTTAGAAGAAGATAAATCTTTTGGATGATACCAGTAAAATAAATCAATTATGTGTAAGTAGTAGATGAGTCACATTTTCAAGCACAGGTTTCTATTTATAGAGCAGACATGAGGAATATAGATTACAATCTCAACGTCCAGCAATGACGGACCAATCAGCTCGCGCCCGATGATTGACGTCACAAGGACGGAGTCACCGAGCAGACCCCCACGCCACAAGAGTTCACAGGCTGACATATCCTTACTCTGACTTCCAATCGGGTGGATTTAATTATTTAGATGACTTTATTTTTTATTTTTTAATTATATATACAGTATACATATAAATAAATAAATATATATACATATATATATATATATATATATATATATATATATATATATATATATATATATATATTTCCAATTCTTTACTTTTATTTTTCCAATTTATTTACTTACATATATATTTAAATATATATATATATATATATATATATATATATATATATATATATATATATATATATACATATATATATATATATGTATATATATACACACACACACAGTATTTATTTATATATATATATATATATATATTTTTTTTTTTATATATATATACAGTTTATATATATATATATATATATATATATATATATATATATATTTACACTTTTTCCAATTTTTTACACACATATATATATATATATATATATATATATATATATATATACACACATACACACACAGTATTTATATATATATATAAAATATATCCTTTTCCCTCCCGCCCGTTTTTTGGAGATGTGACCAATATCATTATTATCTATAATATTACAGAACAGGAAGCCTGCTTGGTTCATAACATTGTTATTTCATAAATCAGCTGCAGTGTGTTGTGACAATACCTCCAGGAGGGGACAGCCCAGAATTCTTCTGTTTTTACAAAACAAGGGCTATAACACACCAAATAAGCTGGACTACGATAAATACACTTCTATATGGGAGCCGCTTTACCCGCCAAACAATTTGTAATTCTGTTCAGCCGCTTTTGTGATTTACAAAGCCCTGCCAAACAGCACAGCCAGTCAGTAACCTGACTTTTTCCCACTGCGGATATATAACACAGCTTGGTCACCTCTCCTTCCTTTAGACTGTGATTGGACAGTGAAGGAGATGGGTGGGCTCTCTGCTTTCTCCTCCTGTCAGCATTCATGTTAGCACATGTGCAATGCCCCAGCTGTATGGAACTGAGCATTGCCCCTCCCTCTCCTAGACTAAGGTGACCAGATTTGGGGACATCCTTCTGACTATGCCTACTTCTATGGGGGGGTGGGGTGGGACCAGGGCCGGCGCTATCAGTAAGGCGACCTATGCAGCCGCCTAGGGCGCAACTTAGCAGGGGGTGCCGGCGGAGCCTGATCCGAGGTAAGTGACTTACCGTAAGTCACTGAAGGGGTTTTAACCACCAGTGACGGCCCGTCCATTAGGGGAGTAGGTTAAGCCCCCCCCCATCCATGCCTCCAGCCCCTAATCTACATGCAGGGCGCCTGAAGCATGGATTCCAATGGGGATTTTTTTTTTTTTTTTTTTAAGTACGTGATTAGAGCCAGAGGCTCTAATAGGCTTCAAAAAAATGGTGGGCTCGGGCGCGTTGAGCCCACCCAGTTGTGTGACAACAGCGAATAAATATTTGCTATTGCCACACTGATTCTCCTCCCGGGCAATCAGGAAGCGGGGCCTGAGACCTGTTTCCCGATTGGCCAAAAGGGAAGGCGTCCTATTGGCGAAGGAGGAGGGAGGAGACAGTCGCCGAGAGGGGACATTGAAGAGACTGAGGGGGAAGCCCTCGCCATCCGGAGGAACAAGGTAGGTGAACTGGCGCCCGGGGGGGGGGGGGATATGGTGTGGACTGGACTCTGGAGTGATGGGGGGGGGGGTCCATGGCCGGGTCTGTCTGACGCCGCCCCCGACCGATGGAGCACCAGCCACCACTGGTTTTAACCCCTCCAGACACTTGGGTTAGGGGGTGGGAGAGCAAATGGGGGGGGGGGGTTCTGCAATTTTTATTTTGCCTAGGGTGGCAAAAATCCTTGCACCGGCCCTGGGTGGGACAGGAGCAGAGCATGGGGTGGGGATACCAGCAGCATGCTAATGGGTGTGGCCAAATTGTGCTAACAGTGGGAGGGGCTTAAAGGGGTGTGCTCTGGGTCAAGAGTGCAGGCCTAGGTGTGCACTGCAGGTCACTGTCCCAAGCAAGGCCAAGGCAACAAATATTCCATATTATTACTTCCTATAATGAAGTTTGCACTGCAATGTCCATAAGGGTAGATTTCCCTAACAGTCTCCACTCCATCTGTAATAATGATGCAGTGCCACTTAACGGAGAGAAACCTGAACCTTCCTGCACTCCCCCCCTCTTAACGGATGCCGTCCTCAACAGGTTTACACAGGAAGAACACATGGCATAACATATGAACAGCCAAAGCTGAGAGGGAAGGGACTGGGAAGACCAAATAATATCGGCATGTGACATCATCAAAAACCCTGGACACATTTAGGGACAGACACACCCCCCCTCCCCCTTTCTTCTCCAGGCCAATCACAGAAAACATGCTAAAATGGATTACCCCGCAGCCGCCCAAGCCAGGGAGGCCATTATTAAAGCTGGAAAGAAATATGGGATACATTTTTTTAACTAGGGACGAAATTGGGGAAATTTCAGTGCTGGGACAAAGTCATCTAGAGCCCAGGGCAAATATGCCAAACTACCCCCTCCTCCCCAAGAACAATTTGTGTTAGCAAAATTCCCCCCACAAAAACACTGATCACTAATGTAATATACCCCTGCAGCATAAATTCCCTCTCCTCCCAGTACAAATCCGCCCCTGCTGAAATCTGCCCTCTCAGCACCAATCTTTGCACCCCTCATCCCCCAAATCCCCCCAGCTCAAATGCCCCCAAAAAACAAATGAACCCCTCCTAACGCAAATCCTCTACCCCTAAAATTTCCCTTCCTAGTACACACCTTTACCCTCCCCCCCCCCCCCTGCTTCAAATCCCTCTTTCCCAGCACAAATATTCTACCCCCCACCCAACACAAATTCCCCTAGATCACCACTTTTAGCACTGCCCCCCCCCCCCCCCAAATTTCCCTTCCTAGTACGCATCTGTACCCCCCTGCTTCAAATCCCTCCCTCCAGCACAAATATTCTACCCCCCCCCCCCCCAACTCAAATTCCCCTAGATCACCACTTTTAGCACCGCTACCCCCCCCCCCCCCAAATCTCCCTTCCAATACAAATCCCCCTCCTCTCCAATCTCCCTGAAGCCCCACCCACCTCATATGATACCACAGTGCCCAGGGCAGCCGCCTCTCCTGGCCACCCCTTTTCCCGGCCCTGGGACATTTTCTTCCCTATAACCTGGACTGTCCCTGGAAACCGTGGGACATCTGGTCACTCCCATCCTAGACTGCATTAGAGGGGTCAACAAGAGTTTGCAAACCAAGTCAAACTCAGGTACTTGCATTTCAAAAAATAAATTTCAGAACTAATCATGTAAAACAATAATTAATATAACAACAACATAGTCCATGTGAAAAACATAGATAGTCCAAAACGGGTATTTTTTAATCCACAAATTAATCTCTCCTAGAGAGCCGGGGCTCAATAAAAGTGCTAGAGCTTTAACTAATGTCGGCTATAGTGCTGAACTTTTCACCACCAACATTCCATTTTGTGCAAAACGGTGCCTTTCCCCAATGGGGAAGGGCAGGGATCCGTGAATGGTGAGCCCGGCTTGAATTTTGCGTATTGTCAGTACACTATAGGAGCTGAAGCTACCCGTATTATTATCATTGCACGCGTTTTTTTTTTTTTATATTATTTTCATTTTTTAAAAATACATTAATTTGATGTTTTTTTTTTTATTTGTTAATACAATTCTGCATGCCTTGATGTGTGTGTGTTTTTATTCTCACCGGGATGAAACTTTTAGGTTGGAGATTCTGTAGCGGATTCACAAAAGGTCAGATTGAAATTTAATGGAAAAAGATCAATTTCCACATTCCCTAAATATAAAAAGCCGCACAGCTTATTTCTGGTCTCATTTTTTCCTCAGTTCAGCTGAGGTCTAAATAACCTGGCAAGGTCTATTGTGTAAAAAAATATTTCCACTTATTTATAAAAACTCTATTATTTTTATGCTCAAAAATGGTTCCAATTATTTACAGCACCTTGATTGAAAGCTGAACTCCAGGCAGATAGCAAAGACAAATCAATGCAGCTCTATAATGATTAATGCCACCCAACGGCGGTCCTTTAACCGCTTCAGCCCCGCCCACAGCAGTTTTACTGCGGCAGGCAGCCGCTCCTGGGCAAAGTGACGTAGTACTACGTCGCTCGCTCAGGAGACTGTAGGGGGCGCTCCCACACCCACTCGTTAGCTGGGGAGCCAGCGCGTGTGGCCGGCGGCTCCGATGGCCACCGGCCACTTGCGATCTCCCGCAGCAGAGAGAGAAGGACAGACGGCTGATGTAAACACAACCGTCTGTCATTCTCCCTGAAGTAATGACAGAGGCTATGCGATCCTGCTATGTAGGATCGCATGTCTCTGTGATTACTTCACAAGCCACGCCCCTCCACAGTTAGAATCACTCCAGTCCATCACCTTTACCAGCTATTTTAGCCAAGAGCTGGTCGTCTTGGAGGTGTGTTTAAGGTCGTTATCATGTTGGAATACTGCCCTGCGGCCCAGTCTCTGAAGGGAGGGGATCATGGTCTGCTTCAGTATGTCACAGTACATGTTGGCATTCATGGTTCCCTCAATGAACTGTAGCTCCCCAGTGCTGGCAGCACTCATGCAGCCCCAGACCATGACACTCCCACCACCATGCTTGACTGTAGGCAAGACACACTTGTCTTTGTACTCCTCACCTGGTTGCTGCCACACACACTTGACACCATCTGAACCAAATAAGTTTATCTTGGTCTCATCAGACCACAGGACATGGTTCCAGTAATCCATGTCCTTAGTCTGCTTGTCTTCAGCAAACTGTTTGCATGCTTTTTTTGTTCATCATCTTTAGAAGAGGCTTCCTTCTGGGATGACAGCCATGCAGACCAATTTGATGCAGTGTGCGGCGTATGGTCTGAGCACTGACAGGCTGACCCCCCACCCCTTCAACCTCTGCAGCAATGCTGGCAGCACTCATACGTCTATTTCCCAAAGACAACCTCTGGATATGACGCTGAGCACGTGCACTCAACTTCTTTGGTTGACCATGGCAAGGCCTGTTCTGAGTAGAACCTGTTCTGGTAAACCGCTGTATGGTCTTGGCCACCGTGCCGCCACTCAGTTTCAGGGTCTTGGCAATCTTCTTATAGCCTAGGCCATCTTTATGTAGAGCAACAATTCCTTTTTTCAGAGCCTCCGAGAGTTCTTTGCCATGAGGTGCCATCTTGAATTTCCAGTGACCAGTATGAGAGAGTGAGAGCGATAACACCAAATTTAACACACCTGCTCCCCATTCACACCTGAGACCTTGTAACACCAACAAGTCACATGACACCGGGGAGGGAAAATTACTAATTGGGTCCAATTTGGACATTTTCATATAGGGGTGTACTCACTTTTGTTGCCAGCGGTTTAGACATTAACGTGTGTTTGTTGAGTTATTTTGAGGGTACAGCAAATTTACACTGTTATACAAGCTGTACACTCACTACTTTACATTGTAGCAAAGTGTAATTTCTTCAGTGTTGTCACATGAAAAGATATAATAAAATATTTACAAAATGTGAGGGGTGTACTCACTTTTGTGAGATACTGTATATATATATATATATATATGTATATATATATATATATATACATATATATATATATATATATATATATATATATAGTATTATAAATATTATTATAAATACATGTTATTTTATTTTAAGGTCATATTATGTAGCATGGTTTAAATTTCTGTCCAGCAATGGCATCCTCCAAAATTCCATGAAAGATGCACTGCCTATCCCGTTATCACCAATACCATCTACCCACCCTGTGCTGGGTCCCAGTGCTGAGATTCCAGTGCCAAGTACAGCTAATTTGTTCCTGCCTGGAGGTGGCAGATTTTTTTGATTGCTCTCCATTTTAAATCATTTTTTTTTTTTTTTGACATTTCATTTACCAATCTGTCATCATCATTTTTTTTTTTTTTGGATCTCAAAATCACAATCTACGGCTCCTATGATTCTGTAGAGTGCGAGTTGCTCAGTAGACGCAGGCAGATTGCAGTGATAAGACCGCGTCTCCCGCTCTGATGTCACCTAAACACACACATTACACATGGATACACATTTAATCACACGAGAGTTACAATGTAACCGATCGCCGCGTGTCATCACCATCAAACGAGCGCCTGCTTCTTGACCCGTCGCTATGTAAATAGGTTAGTGTTGATTTTTTTCTTTTTGCTTATGTTTCAGAAATCCAATAAAATGTTAGCTTTCCAACCAACAAAGAAAGAGATTTAATGGCTTGTTCTCTAAGAGAGCTTTCCGGCCCCCAACACGACGCTTAAAGACTGCTTGGCGTTTTCTACCGTGTGTTCATGGATAGAGTAATCCTTGTGGTCTGTCTTTAAAATCCTACAAGCAGCATCTGTTGTTTCCCATAGGTGTACTGGGTGTAAAGCACATGTTTGATGCACGCAGCTGCAAGTAAAACATACCCTCTCTCTATAACTGAAGCGCTGGCACCAAAAGAAACCAGCAAATAGAACAGATTTATGCTTCTCCATAATGCTCTATGCGCCGTTCAGACCCACTGCCAGCAGACTGTTAATGGCTATGAGCGGCTGAAATATTTGATGACTGTACTGAGAGCTGCATTTAGGGATAAATGCGTTCAGAGCGTATATTCTAGACGCAAAATTCGGAATATGCTCCCCTGAATGCATACAGCCCTAATGAGAATACTGCTTGTCCATGGGCGTCCGCAGAACTTTTTTCAAGGGGGGCATCATTTTAAGATCACCCATGCTACGTCCCTTTTCAACAATGTCATGAAGGGGAGGGGCTTAGTCATTATACTTATTTTGAGCATTTATTTTTAAAGAGCAAACAGCAGTATTTATTTTTAAAGCATTTGTTAACCTAAAAAAAAAAAAAAAAAATAATTGATCCAGTTCCCTTAACCGCTTGCCGACCGCCGCAAGTAAATTTACTGCGGCGGTCAGCCCCTCACAGGCAAAGTGACGTTAATTAACGTCACTAGCCTGGGAGGGTCTGGGGAGCGAGCGCGCGCCGCCACGGACCCCCCCCCGCGCGTGTGACCGGCGGACCCGATGTCCGCCGGTCACTCGGCGATCGTCGGGGGAGAGGGAGAAAGTCAGGCGGCTTGTGTAAACAAGCTGCCTGTCATTCTCCTCGGTGTAAAAACACTGATCACACGGTTCTACTATGTAGAACCGTTGATCAGTGTCCTTACACCTCAAGTCACAGCCAATCACAGTAAGAATCACGCCCCTAGGGACACACACAGCCCCTCCCTCTCAAATAAAGTTAACCCCTTCACTACCAGTGTATTTTTACAGTAACAGTGCATATTTATAGCACTGATTACTGTAGAAATGTCACTGGTAACCCCAAAAGTGTCAAAAATGTCAGTTAAGGGTCCGATCTGTCCGCCCCAATGTCGCAGTACCCCAAAAAATCGCAGATCGCCGCCATTACGCGTTAAAAAAAAAAACAACAAAAATGACAAAAATCTTTCCCTTTGTTAGTAAACGCGATAACTTTTGCGCAAACCAATAAAAATACGCTTTTTGCAATTTTTTTTACCAAACATATGTAGCATAAAACAAATTGGCCGAAAATGTTAAAAAATTTTGATTTTTACATTTTTTTTGGGGGGAATTTCACATAAAAAAATGTGAAAAATATTGTTATTTTTGCAAAATTTACGCTCTTTTTTTGTTTATAGCGCAAAAAGTAAAAAGCGCACAGGTGATCAAATACCACCAAAAGAAAGCTCTGTTTGTGGGAAAAAAAGGACGTCAAATTTGTTTAGGTACAGCGTCGCACGACCGCGCAATTGTCCGTTAAAGTCAGGCAGTGCCGAATCGCAAAATACCCCCTGGTCGTTTAGCAGCCAAATCCTCCGGGGCTTAAGTGGTTAAAGCATGTTATACAGCACAGTGCTTTGCTGTGTAATTTGGTCCCTTCTATCTCCTAAAATACCTGGCTGATCCTGCCTGGCTATATCCTCCCTGTAAACTGACCACGGTATACCATGGCTGCTGAGCCCTGACACTGTGGTCAGTTTACCTGCCTCCATCATCTGCAGCCCTCCTGTCCTCCTCTGTCCTCTCTCCCCCCTCCCTCCCTGCCTGTCTGCTTCTGTGTCAGTGCCCACCATCCCCTCCCCTCCTGCTGCTGTATTTTTATTTAAAGTTTCATATCCTGTCTACAGTCTGTTTAATAATCCTGTGTGCCCCTGTGTCTGTGTTTTATAAAAATAAGCTGTTCTTTACAAGTTTTCAGAGCTCCACTCGCCCCTCACATGCCTCTCTCCTCCTCCCCTCCCGAGTGACATCAGTGAGAAATCCTTTGCCCCACCAGGCAGCTGTGAGACAGGGAGAGGAGAGAGCTGATGGGTCACGTGAGCGGCGCTCGGTCCTCTGAAAACTGGTAAAGAACGGCTTAATTTTTTAAAAACACATACACGGGCACGCAGGATTATAAAACAGACCAGACAGAATGGTATAAAGTGGGTTAACCACTTGAAAGGGGAAGTTGAGATTCCAGGGGGGGGGGGGGCATTTGCCCCCCCCTTACCCCTACCTGCGGATGCCCATGTGCTTGTCACAAGACCTAGCAGCCACATATTTCACCATGGCCGTGGATAGATAGACACTGGGATTTGACGGGTCAAACTGCCAGTGTCTATGACAGTGATGGCAAATCTTGGCACCCCAGATGTTTTGGAACTATATTTCCCATGATACTCCACTACACCGCAGAGTGCATGAGCATCATGGGAAATGTAGTTCCAAAACATCTGGAGTGCCAAGGTTCGCCATCACTGGTCTATGAGGTCTCAAATTGCCCACTTGACATAATTACCAACTGTTGTCTAAGTCTTTCCCAGTCCAATATATCTTGAAGCCCTGAGGCAGGGCATCAGAACCCCTCAAATGTGTTGACTTTTTAGGCAGATCCTGTTTACACAGATTGAAGGTCTACCTTTTTTTTTTTTTGCTCCCCTTCATCGTTCATAATCTGTACCGCTCTGATGTTGAAGTGCATAGTTCCTCTGACCAGCCAAAAATGATCAAGTTGATTAAAAACTCTTGAAAATCACATTTTGCCTCTGCTTTACATAGACGTTGACAAATTTTAGTTTCCCAATTTCTTCAAAACTGTTAAGCCCCGTACACACGATCAGATTATCGAACGATCTGTCGTCCGTTTTTTGTGGCATGCTAGTCTGATGTGGAAAGTGAAGAGGTTATTTTCACACAAATTTTCCCGTACGACAGAATTCTACTTCAGAAGTGATGTCATGTGTTGGATTGCTTTGTATGTGTTCTTTCATCTCTAAACATGCCTAGTCTTGCTCTTAAGATTTTTTTCTGTTGAAATCTGTACTAATGAGATGAAAATCGGACGTTGTATTACAGACGAAAATTTTTTTATAGCCTGCACATCAGGATTTTGTCAGCCGAAAAGTCAGAGTTGGCTTTCGAAAAGCACCATACTAACAATCTGAAAATCGGCAGATCGGTCGTCGGACGAATTTTCCCTACAGATTTTCTTATCGTGTGTCCCCAGCAGGCCCAGTAGACCCAGCAGGCCACTGGGCTATGAGTTCCCCAAACACAGCTGTCCACATTTTATAAATAATTACCAGCTACATTTTGTACTGAGGAGGGTGTAACCAAATACATCTTGCAGAACGCTGTCTCAGGAGACCACAAATTATTATGTATCTAATTATGGCTTGCTTCATATCTCACAACTTTCTGAGACGGGGAAAGAGAACCAAGTTTTGATGTCAACATTTTTAGGGGGGAAAAAGACACGCCTCTTGTCACCACTTTGGTCAGATCCAAAACCAGCTGCACCATCCATACTTCATGAGCCGAAGATACATCAACAGACACCTACAGCCATTGCCAGCAGCAAAACATAGACACAAAAAAAGTCTTGTATACAAGTTGCCAAATAAGATATTCTTCTGCTAAAGAGATAAAATGGACATTCCTTTAAGAGTTTTCTAGTGATTAGAGCAGGGGTCCACAAACTGCGGCCTGAGGGCCAAATTCCGCCCTTTGCTAGCCTTTATTTGGCCCTTGGGGCATTATTTCTTCCAATGATATGAAGCACTATTCCTCCCACTGACACCAATGATGGGGCACTATTCCTCCCACTGACACCAATGATGGGGCACTATTCCTCCCACTGACACCAATGATGGGGCACTATTCCTCCCACTGACACCAATGGTGGGGCACTATTGCTCCCACTGACACCAATGATGGGGCACTACTCCTTGTCCCGCTGACCACCAACCCTGAGGCTATGTTTATTCTAACTGATGCTGGGCCAATGATATTTTCTACCTCTACTGGCCACAATCCAGCCCCCCTAAAGTCTGGGGGACATTAAACTGGCCCTTTGTTTGAAAAGTTTGGAGACCCCTGGGTTAGAGGACAAGCCCATATTTTTTTTGGTTTCACAATGTGCAAAACAGTTTGCATAACAAAGATGGTCTAGGTCTATCAAGAGGCTGAGATCTTCCCTGGGAAAGTTTTAGGTGGCAGGATGATGCTTGGCCATCTGAAAAAAAAAATGTATGCAAAATACAATGACTGCATCATGCATGTAAAGCATCCAACTGTGCTTCATTCAACCTTCTAACCCCTATGCCAAACACAAGGCCTGTGGGCTGAATCTGGCCCTACAGGCCATTTCATGTGGCCCTCACACCACTCCTGCAGCTGCAGCAGCCCCCTTATCCCTGCTCCTATCTTGTCTCAGCAGTCAACAGCAGAGAGGAGGACATACTGCCTCCACCAGATCTGGCGCTTTCCTGTGCATCCACAAAAAAGCCTATCTCTGCACCCCCCCCCCCCCCATTCTCAGCAGTTGGCAGCAGAGTGGAGGACAGGATTCCTTCTACAGATCCTGCTCCTCTCTGTGCATCCAGAGAACACCCTCATCTCTCCCTCCCCTGGTCTCAGCATTCAGCAGAGTCCAGGCCTCCTCTGGTCTTCTTCCAGACCATGCACCTTCTGCTTCCCAGCTCTGCCCCCAGCATTTTCCCGGCAGCAGCACAAGGTAAGGGAGGTGCAGTGATTTAAGGGAGGTTGGGGGATTCTTGACTCCTGATGGTGGGGGGAGTCTTGACATCTAATGTAGGGGCTAAGGGGGGGGGGGTGGACATCTAGTCTTACAGATACAACTGGCCCTTTGAGGGCAACCAAAATGCTGATGTGGCCCACCAAAAAATTGAGTTTGACATCTCTGTCCTACCTGATCTTCCTTAGGTTAAACGAAGTACGATTTCTTTCAAGGGGACACTGCACTTAGCACCTAGGGTTTGCATTTTACATTTTGCTCGCTGTGCATTTTCTGCACTTTACTGGTAGGTCATTGCACTTTATACTGTATTAAAGGAAAACTCCTGATCTTTTCAGGTTCTTAAATATGTGAGACAACAACCATTTCTATAGTGATGATGGTCTAGGTCCATCAATGGAATAGCACTTCACTGTCTCTTTAAGAACACTGACATTGATTATTAGAGGATATGATTGATCTATACACCAATCAATTTTTTTAATGAAAACTCTGCACTTGCTTAATGGACTTTCTTGTTTGAATGATTAATGAATATTATTTTTATGGAGTCACGGATTGCACTTTAATTCAGGCCCTGGCACTTTTTGGCACACTTTACTTGAATGATATTTGTATCAAACATTTTATTTACCTAATACCTTCATTACTTATTTAGAGCCGGTGTTCCGTGAAAAATCCATACCCGTGAGAAAACCATACCCTCGTCACTTCCGGTTCCGCTACGGAGGGTATGGATTTCTCACGGTAGTTAAACTTGCGGCGCTTACATTAAAACAGCTCCTCTGCAACATAAATCATCTCCGCTCTTCGCCCTGTCACTGCCCTCATCTCCGGTAATAAATATAAAAGCGGATCACGGAGCCGCGATCGCCGTCACATTTACATCACATACACCCGCCGCCGCTTTTATATTTATTACCGGAGATGAGGGCAGTGACAGGGCGAAGAACGGAGATGATTTACGTTTCAGATGAGCTGTTTTAATGTAAGCGCCGCAAGTTTTACATTAGACACAGTGCCGTGAGAATTTCATGCCCACCGAGCATGCGCACTTGTCTAATTCTTTAATGTTCAATCACGTATCCGGGGCTTTGAGCATGCGCACTGCTGCGCTGCTCAGCTGTTTCAGCCCGGAAGTGACGAGGGTATGGTTTCTCCACGGGGTATGGTTTTTTAACGTTACACCGGTTCACACTGGGGTGACTTGTCAGGCGACTTGGTCGCCTGACAAGTTGCCGTGGGTCGCCTGCCATAGATTAGCACAGGACCCGTTCTAATAGGAGCGACAAAAGTTGCTCCGACTTAGAAAAAGGGTCCTGTACTACTTTGGGGCGACCTGGAGCGACCTGCATTGACTTCAATGATACTTAAGTCCGTGCATGTCGCTCCGAGGTCGCGGTGCTCGCTGTGCACCGCGACTTCACAGGTCGCCCCGGCAAGTCGGGTCGCCTGTATGTGAACCGGCTCTTAGGCTCTTTTGTTTTTGGATATATCCAGCACATATAGATGTAAAAAAAGAGTAGCGCACTTTATACCGTTTATCTCTTACAAATCAATGCGTCTGCATTGAGAGAGTGCAACTGCCCTGAGCTTGTTACTAATTAACATTGTGCAGGTGTTATATTATTAGCTTGATTATGCTTGACATATTGTAACAACTTGTCTTGATATAGTTTGTGTACTAATAATGGTCACCAAAATCCCCTGAAGAAGCCTTGGCAGGCGAAACATGTTGGGAACATGACCGTGTGGACATACTATGACAATGTAACCAAGAAGTGTATATATCCTCTAATTTTTATGAATTTTTAATTTTGTGTACCAATAAACTTTGTACATTTTATCTCTCTTTTCTCTGTGTATGGCACCAAAAAATATCCCATATTGTTACTACCATTTTCCATTCTTGCACTTTATAAATACCACATTGCACTTTGCACTGTTTTATCAAAAAGGACAACCCCAGATCTTTTCAGTTTCCTAAATGTTTGAGACAACAACAATTTCTATTCTAAAGATGGTCTAGCTCTATCTAGAACAGTGGTTCTCAACCCTTGCCCTCAGGACCCACTAACAGGCCAGGTTTGCAAGATAACTGAAATACATCACAGGTGATATAATTTGCTGCTCAGTGATTGCAGTATTCTATTCTGCATCTCCCCAAGGTAATACTTAAAATCTGGCCTGTTAGTGGGTCCTGGGGACAGGAGTTGAGAACCACTGATCTAGAGGATGAGACATCACTGGGGCAGTTTAATGTGATAGAATGTTGCTTGGTGACCTGTAGCTTATTAGATAAAGCGATTTAAAGTGCAAAGTCTGCATGCAAAGTAAAGTAAGCCATAGAAGCAATCAGAATTTATTCGAACTCTTAATTGATCTGCCTTCAATTATTTTAATTAAAGGAAAGTAGACATCATTTTTTGATAAGAGGTCACTGCACTGTGCACTCAAGATTTGCACTCAGTTTGCAACGACTGCATGCCATGAACAGCGATCCACAACATTCAACCAGACTTCATCTGGTCTCTTAACCTACAAAAAAAAAAAAAAAAAAAAGCAATCCAATTTCTTAATAAGGGGGCTATTGCACTTTGCACATATACTTTGCACTTTGCATTTTTGCTTGTTGTGCATTCCTGCACTTTATATGGAAGTCATGGCACTTTACATTAAATATTATAATTAATATTATTATCATTATTATCATTGATATTAATAAACAACATTCTTTTCTAGTGCTTAAGGGACAACCCCAGATCTTTTTAGGTCCCTCAATTTGCGAGCCAAAAAACATTTCTATAATAATGATGATCCAGGTGTATCCAGAAGGTGAGACCATTATGGGAACAATTTTAATTCAAAGGAAGATGCTTGATGAACAGACAAGGCTTATTGGATAAAGCAATACAAAGTGCAATGACGGCATGCAAAGAACAGCAATCGGTAGTCTTTAATCCGACCTCATTCGATCTCTTAACCTACAATAAAAGGCAGTAATTACTAAGGGCCTATTGCACTTTGTGCATATGTTTTTGCACTTTGTACTTTCCCTTGCTGTGCTTTCCTGCACTTTACCTGGAAGTCATGGCACTTTACATATATTATAGTTGTCATTATTATTATCAATATTATTAATAATCAACATTCTTTTCTACTGCTTAAAGGACAACCCTAGATCTTTTTAGGTCCCTCAATTTGCGAGCCAAAAACCATTTGTATAATAATGATGATCCAGGTGTATCTAGAAGGTGAGACCATTATGGGAACAGTTTTAAATCACAAGATGATGCTTGGAGACCAGACAAAGCTTATTAGGTAAAGCAATACAAAGTGCAATGACGGCAGGCAAAGAACAGCAATCCATAGCCTCTAATCTGACCTCATTCGATTTCTTAACCTACAATAAAAGGCAGTACTGTAATTACTAAGGGCCTATTGCACTTTGTGCGTAGGTTTTTGCACTTTGTACTTTTGCTTGCTGTGCATTTCTGCACTTTACCTGGAAGTCATGGCACTTTACATTAAATATTATAATTCGTATTATTATTATCATTATTATCATTGATATTAATAATCAACATTATTTTCTAGTGCTTAAAGGACAACCCTAGATCTTTTTATGTCCCTCAATTTGCGAGCCAAAGACCATTTCTATAATAATGATGATCCAGGTGTATCCAGAAGGTGAGACCATTATGGGAACAGTTTTAAATCACAAGATGATGCTTGGAGACCAGACAAGGCTTATTAGGTAAAGCAATACAAAGTGCAATGATGGCAGGCAAAGAACAGCAATCCATAGCCTCTATTCTGACCTCATTCGATCCCTTAACCCACAATAAAAAGCAATAAATACTAAGGGGCTATTGCATTTTGTGCATAGGTTTTTGCACTTTGTATTTTTCCTTGCTGTGCATTCCTGCACTTTACCTGGAAGTCATGGCACTTTACATATAATATTATAATTGTCATTATTATCATTAATAATAATAATGAACATTCTTTTCTACTGCTTAAAGGGCAACCCCAGATCTTTTTAGGTCCCTCAATTTGCGAGTCAATAACCATTTGTATAATAATGATGATCTGGGTGTATCCAGAAGGTGAGACCATTATGGGAACAGTTTTAATTCAAAGGAAGATGCTTGATGACCAGACAAATGTTATTGGATAAATCAATACAAAGTGCAATGACGGCATGCAAAGAACAGCAATCCATAGCCTCCAATCTGACCTCATTTGATCCCTTAACCTACAATAAAAGGCAATAAATACTAAGGGACTATTGCACTTTGCACATAGGTTTTAGGACTTTTGCTTGCTGTTCATTCCTGCACTTTACTAGGATCATGGCGCTTTACACTGTTCATCAAAGAAAATTTTCTAGTGCATGAAGGTTCCTCAATGTGTGAGCAAACAGCATTTTCTATAATAATTATGATCCTGGTCTATCCAGAGGCTGAGACCATCATGGGAACAGTTTTAAGCCATAGCTTGATGTTTGGTGACCAGACAAGGATTGTTAAAAGCAATGCAAAGTGCAGTGACTGCATGCAAAACAGCAATCCATAGCATCCAATCAGATCCCATCCAGTCTCTAAACATATCTACCATCAATGAGTTCTTGCTGAGGGGTCACTGCACTGTGCACACAGGATTTGCACTTTGCATATTGCAATGACTGCATACAAAGAACAGCAAACCATAGCCTCCTATCAGACCTCCATCCAATCTCTTAACCTACAATAAAAACCAATATTATTTGTTACAAAAGCCCCGTACACACGTAGCGATCGTCGGCCGAACGATCGGCCGTCTTTTGTCCAGGGCTGTCATGTCTGTTCAAAACTGCAAAAGACTGCACACGAATTTTGTCGGCCAACAACAGCCGTCTGCAGAAGTGATGTCATGTGATGGTTAACTTTCCTTGTCTTTTTTCTTTTCTGAGCATGCCCAATCTTGCTAATCTGCTGTCTGTCGGCCGAATTCTGTACTGACTGGCGAACAATCGGCCGTTCTGGTGACGGCCAACAAATATTTTAAAGTCTGCACGACAGATTCTGTTCGGCCGAAAATGCGCTGTCGGAAGCATCATACTAACAAGCCTACAATCGGCTGATCGGTCGGCGGCCGAATATTTACGGCCGACAATTGGTACGTGTGTACAGGGCTAAAGGGGACATTGCACTTTACACATAGTGTTTGCAGTTTGAACTTTTGCTTGCTGCATATTCTTGCATTTTACTCAGAGGTCATGGCATGATGAAACCATCATGGGAACAGTTTTAAGTTACAAGATGATGCTTAATGACCAGATGAGGCTAATTAGTTAAAGCAATGTAAAGTGCAATGACTGCATGCAAAGCACAGCATCCATAGCATTCAATCAGACCTCATCTTATCTCTTAACCTACAATAAAAGGCGATAAATACTAAATGGCTATTGCACTTTGCACATAGGATTTGCACTTTATACGTTTGCATACTGTGCATTTCTGCACTTTACCTGGTAGCTGTGGCCCTTTACACTGTTCTATCAAGTAATCTTTTGTAGTGCCTAATAGAAAGCTCCAGATCTTTTCAGGTTCCTCAATGTGTGAACCAATAACCATTTCTATAATAATTATAATCCAGGTTTATCCAAAGGCTGAGACCATCATAGGAACAGTTTTAAGTCACAGGATGATGCTTACCTTATTAGGTAAAGCAATGTAAAGTGCAATGCCTGCATGCAAAGAACAGCAATCCATAGCCTCCAATCAGACCTCGTCTTATCTCGTAACCTTCAAAAAAAGGCAATATATCCTAAAGGGCTATTGCACTTTGCACATAGGATTTGCATGTTTGCTTGCTGTGCATTCCTGCACTTCACCTAGGAGTCATGGCACTTTACACTGTTCTATCAACTAATCTTTTCTAGTGTCTACTAGAAAGCCCTAGATCTTTTCTGGTTTCTCAATGTACGAGCCAACAACCATTTCTATAACAATGATGATCCTGGTCTATCCAGAGGCTTTGATCATTATGGGGACAATTTTAGTTGACAGGATAATGCCTGTTGACCAGAGAAGACTTATTAGGTAAGTGCAATGACTGCATGCAAGGAAAAGCAATTTATAGCATCCAATCAGACTTTTACCCTACAATCAAAGAAAATCAAATTTCTTGCTAAGGGGTCATTGCACTTTACACTAAGGGTTTTCACTTTACATTTTGCAAAGACGAGCAATCAGACCTCAACTGATCTTCTAACTTACAAAGAAAATCACATTTCTTGCTAAGGGATCATTGCACTTTCCAATAAGGGTTTTCAATTTACATTTTGGAAAAATCAGCAATCAGACCTCAGCTGATCTTTTAACCTACAATCAAAGAAAATCGAATTTCTTGCTAAGGGGTTATTGCACTTTACACTAAGGTTTTTCACTTTCTATTTTGCAAAGATCAGCAATCAGACCTCACCTGATCTTACCTACAATCAAAGAAAATCGAATTTCTTGCTAAGGGGCCATTGCACTTTACACTAAGGGTTTTCACTTTACATTTTGCAAAGACGAGCAATCAGACCTGTACCTGATCTTTTAACATACGAAGAAAATCAAATTTCTTTCTAAGGGGGTCATTACACTTTGCACTAAGGGTTTTCACTTTACATATTGCAAAGATCAGCAATCAGACCTTCCTGATATTTAACCTACAATAAAAGGCAATCTGATTTCTTTCCAAGGGGCTATTGCACTTTGCACATAGCTTTTGCACTTTGCACTTTTGCTTGCTGTGCATTCCTGCACTTTACCCTTAAGTCATGGCACTTTGAAGTCTTCTCCCACCCCAAGCTTTGTCGTGCCATTGTTCTGGGAGCCCAGGAAATGCCCTTCTCTGTGCAACGGTCTACGACAAGCTGTATCCACAATACAGGAGCCAAGTTTGGTCCCTGAGCCTGCACGCCTCTTCCATGGGATGTGACGGTCCCGGCATGGCTTACCTACAAAGATGCTGCTTCTCGTCCTCCGTCCTCTCCTCCCGTTACATGTATACTGTATCTTTCCTTTTTTTCCTCTCTCTCTCCGGCTTTCCACTTCTTTATTGCGTTGCCAGGGTTATCCAACCACCCACCCCTCCTCTGCTGCTTGGAAGCCTCTGTAATGTTTGTACAGGCAAAGATGCGATGCTGGGAACGGGTGCAATCTGGTCCCCTGTCTGTGATTTTCTTTTGTTATTTTTGTTTTTGTTTTATAATTTGGGGCGGCTTATTTCCTTTACTTCAGCATCCGTCAGTCTTTTGTCTTCTTTTGTGGCTGGGTGGGTGTGTCGGATTTATTGGTCTTTGTGTTCTCTTCTAGTCTTTGCTGACTTCTTCCATCCACGTTGCTTCTTCTCCTTCTCTCTCTCTCTTGCTCTGTGTCTCACTATTCTTGTGTCAGGGTGTGTCAAGCATCATGCTCATTAGAATTTTCTCACACTCCCCCCCCCTATTTGTCACTCCGCGTGTGCTACTGTGCGCAAGCTACCTTTAACCCTCTCTGAGCCTCCGTCTCCAAAATATAGCCTGTCCCCTTTTCATTTTATTAAGGCTGTGTGGCCCTCCCTGGTGATCTTAGAAATGGCCAGCGTTGGCGGTTTTATAAAGTGCGAGGTAGGTAGCGCTGGTCTGCGTCTCAACTTCACTTTTTCTGGCCGTTCACACCTATATATGATTTACTTCAAATGGGGCTTTAGTCTCATCCTCCACGCCTGTGCCAGTTTATGTAACAAGAGAGTTTTTACATTTCAACAGTTAACTCAGTGCTTTACATACTGTACATTCACATCAGTCCCTACCCCAAGGTGCTTACAATGTATAGTCCTGAACTCACATGCATATACATACCCGGTCCTTGTATCATGTCTTCAGTCTCTGACCATCTCTTGTATCATGTCTGCAGTCTATGATCATCTTCTCCTGTATCATGTCTGCAGTCTCTGATTATCTTATCCTGTATCATGTCTGCAGTCTCTGATCATCTTATCCTGTATCATGTCTGCAGTCCATGTATCATCTTCTGTATCTTGTCTGCAGTCTCTGACCATCTCCTGTTTCATGTCTGCAGTCTCTGACCATCTCCTCTATCATGTCTGCAGTCTCTGACCATCTCCTCTATCACGTCTGCAGTCTCTGACCATCTTCTGTATCATGTCTGCAGTCTCTGACCATCTCCTGTATCATGTCTGCAGTCTCTGACCATCTCCTGTATCATGTCTGCAGTCTCTGACCATCTCCTGTATCATGTCTGCAGTCTCTGACCATCTCCTGTATCATGTCTGCAGTCTCTGACCATCTCCTGTATCATGTCTGCAGTCTCTGACCATCTCCTGTATCATGTCTGCAGTCTCTGACCATCTCCTGTATCCTGTCTGCAGTCTCTGACCGTCTCCTGTATCCTGTCTGCAGTCTCTGACCATCTCCTGTATCATGTCTGCAGTCTCTGACCGTCTCCTGTATCATATCTGCAGTCTCTGACTGTCTCCTGTATCATGTCTGCAGTCTCTGATCATCTCCTGTATCATGTCTGCAGTCTGACCATCTCCTGTATCATGTCTGCAGTCTCTGACCATCTCCTGTATTATGTCTGCAGTCTGACCATCTCCTGTATCATGTCTGCAGTCTCTGCCCATCTCCTGTATCATGTCTGCAGTCCCTAACCCTTCCTTGTATCATGTCCGCATCTCTGTCTATCCCCTGTATTATGTCCTCTGTCTCTGACTCTGACCATCTCTTGTATTATTATTATTATTATTATTATTATACAGGATTTATATAGCGCCAACAGTTTATGCAGCGCTTTACAATGTGAAGGAAGACAATACAGTTACAGTACAATTCAATACAGGGGGAATCAGAGGGCCCTGCTCGTTAGAGCTTACAATCTAGAAGCATGTCCACACACTGACCATCTCTTGCACCATGTCTGCAATTTCTGACCATCTCCTGTATCATGTCCACAGTCTCTGACCATCTCTTGTATCATGTCCACAGTCTCTGACCATCTCTTGTATCATGTCCACTGTGTCTGACCATCTCTTGTATCATGACTGTAGTCTCTGATCATCTCTTGTATCATGTTTGCAGTCTCTGACATCTCTTGTATCGTTTCTGCAGTCCCTAACCATTCCTTGTATCATGTCCGCAGTCTCTGACTCTCCCCTGTATTATGTCCACTGTGTCTGACCATCTCTTGTATCACGTTTGCAGTCTGACCATCTCTTGTTTCATGTCTTTAGTCTCTGACCATCTATGTATCATGTCTTTAGTCTCTGACCATCTATGTATCTTGTCTGCAGTCTCTGACCATCTCCTGCACCCTGTCTTCAGTCTCTGACCATCTCCTGTATCATGTCTGCTCTTTCTGACCATCTCCTGCACCCTGTCTGCAGTCTCTGGGCATCTCTTGTGTTATGCCTATAGTCCAGGGGTGGGGAACCTTTTTTCTGCCAAGGGCCATTTGGGTATTTATAAAACCATTCGGGGGCCGTACAAAATTATCACCTTAAAAATTAGCCTGTTATATTTGGTCAAACATTGAATTAACTCACCCCTAATGTGATGGCTGCAACTGTTTCTCTTTGGTGAGGTGTGTGAGGTTAGCTGGTATTGATGATGTTGCTACTCGCAACAGGTTTCCCAGGTTTGCGTCGGTCAGTCTGGCGCGCAGTCGACTTTTTTGTGGTGGTAAGTTTTGAAAAGAAATGCTGGCAGGTACTGCTGGTGGGTACTGCTGGCTCAGGCTGGTACTGCTGGCTTGTACTGTGCTGCGCCTGCGAGTACTGCTGGATGGTACTGCTGGCTCAGGCTGATACTGCTGGAGGTACTGCTGGCTGGTTCCTGCTGTGGGTACTGCTGACTCAGGCTGGTACTGTGCTGTAGGTACTGCTGGCTGGTACTGCTGTGGGTACTGCTGGCTCAGGCTAGTACTGATGGCTGGTACTGTGCTGTGGGTACTGCTAACTGGTACTGCTGGCTCAGGTGGATACTGCTGTGGGTATTGCTGGCTCAGGCTGGTACTGCTGGCATGTACTGCTGGCTGGTACTGTGCTGTAGGTACTGCTGGCTGGTACTGTTGTAGGTACTGCTGACTCTGGCTGGTACTGCTGGTTCTGATGTGTGTACTGCTGGTTCTGGCTGGTACTGCTGTGTGTACTGCTGGCTCTGGCTGGTACTGCTGGCTCTGGCTGGTACTGCTGGCTAGGAGAAGTGTAGCAGCGCCACGCTGGAGGAAGAGGTGATGTTTCCTGTATTGGTCACAGGCGGAGTGCATTTGATATCACTCCGCCTGTGACACTCAGACTGTAATAACGGAGCAGGAACTATATAGGAAGCATCGGCTCCATTCTGACAGATAGCTGAGAGACACAGACTCAGCTGCATGGGGGGCCGGACCAGATGACTTCGGGGGCCGCATACGGCCCCCGAAACGTAGGTTCCCCACCCCTGCTATAGTCTCTGATCATCTCTTGTATCATGTTTGCAGTCTCTAACCATTCCTTGTATCATGTCCGCATCTCTGACTATCCCCTGTATTATGTCCTCTGTCTCTGACCATTTCTTGTATCATGTCCACTGTGTCTGACCATCTCTTGCATCATGTTCACTGTGTCTGACCATCTCTTGTATCATGTTCACTGTGTCTGACCATCTCTTGTATCATGTCTGTAGTCTCTGACCATCTCTTGTATCATGTTTGCAGTCTCTGACCATCTCTTGTATCATGTCTGCAGTCTCTGACCATCTCTTGTATCATGTCTGTAGTCTCTGACCATCTCTTGTATCATGTTTGCAGTCTCTGACCATCTCTTGTATCATGTTTGCAGTCTCTGACCATCTCTTGTATAATTTCTGCAGTCCCTAACCATTCCTTGTATCATGTCTGCAGTCTCTGACTATCCCCTGTATTATGTCCACTGTGTCTGACCATCTCTTGTATCATGTCTGCAGTCTCTGACCATCTCTTGTATCATGTTTGCAGTCTCTGACCATCTCTTGTTTCATGTCTTCAGTCTCTGACCATCTATGTATCCTGTCTGCAGTCTCTGACCATCTCCTGTATCCTGTCTGTAGTCTCTGACCATCTCCTGCACCCTGTCTGCATTCTCTGACCATCTCCTGTATCATGTCTGCTCTTTCTGAGCATCTTCCTGCACCCTGTCTGCATTCTCTGACCATCTCCTGTATCATGTCTGCTCTTTCTGACCATCTCCTGCACCCTGTCTGCATTCTCTGACCATCTCCTGTATCATGTCTGCTCTTTCTGACCATCTTCCTGCACCCTGTCTGCAGTCTCTGGGCATCTTGTATTATTGCCTATAGTCTCTGACTATGTGTGTCTGTTATCTCCAAGACTGAATATTCACCTAATTTTATGTGTGGCCCTTTGGTGATGTTGAGGGCCACACTTGAGGTCCCCAATATTAAGACATTTGACCACCACTAGTTTAGACTGTAGGAGGAAACTGGAGTACCTGGACGAAACACACGCAAGCACAGGGAGAACATGCAAAGTCCATGCAGGTAGTGTCCTGGATCTCCAACTAGGGGCCCTAGTCCTGCAAGGCAGAAGTGGCAATCACTAAGCCACTGTGCTGTCCTTACAGTTATATTCTATGGGGCCCCTTTATACCTGTGCGTTTCACTTCCATGTGTCTTGAAAAAAGTACAAGTGCATTTTTTGGTGAGACAATGAACAATTTTGGCCCATAGACTTCAATAGGAGTGCATGAAAAAAGGCGTAAATAGGAACCAATGAAGAAATCACAAAATTGCATACACACCAGTGTGAACATAGCCATAGCAAGCCTTAAAGCGGTTGTAAACTTAAAAAAAAAAAAAAAAACCTGCAAGACAAAGGCATAATGAGCTAGTATGCATCGCATACTAGCTCATTATGAATTACTTACCTTAGAACGAAGCCCTGACACGGACCCCCGGACACCGCTGTGGGCGCTGACATGATCCCTCGGCGTCTCTTCCGGGTTCGGCGGCTCCGGCGCTGTGATTGGCAGGAGCTGCGATGGCGTCACTCCCGCGCGGGAGTCATTTTCCGGCAAGCTACCGGCAAAGAAAGCTAAAGGTCCGCCGGACCTTCAGAGCGCATGCGCCGCTCGCGTGAGCGGCTGCATGCAGTGCAAATATCTCCTAAACCGTGCCGGTTTAGGAGATATTAATTGTACCTACAGGTAAGCCTTATTATAGGCTTACCTGTAGGTAAAGGTCACAAAAAATGGTATACTACCGCTTTAAAGTGGTTGTAAACCCTTACATATGCCCAGTGAGGTCACAGGCCTCAGGTGATATACATAGTTGGTAAGGTTGACTAAAGACAATACTCCATCCAGTTCAACCTATGTTGGTGTGTGTGTTTGTGTAGATAATTATTTCCCATATCTCTGTGTAATGTGTTCGATAAGATGCACGTCCATGAGTCTTTTGAAACTATCAATACTTCCAGCTAAACCACGGATTGTGGGAGAGAGTTCCACATCCTTACTGCCCAGACAGTAAAAACCCCCTACGCAGCTTAGGGTTAAACCACTTCTCCTCCAATCTCAATGTGTGGCCCCGTGTCCCCTTACACTCCCTGAGACTGAACAGTTTTTTACCTACACAGGGATTACAATTGAGATATTTGTATATAGCTATCATATCTCCTCTCAAGCGCCTCTTCTCCAGGGAGAATACATTTAGGTCTTTTTCCCTGTATTTGAGTTCCTCCAGCCCCCTTATAATGAAACAAATCTTCCTACATAAGTTGTACCTGTTTATCTGCAGTCTGTGTGTAAGAGTACAGAATGTGTAAGAGTACAGAAAAAAAGGGGACGGAGAGCTAAAGTTACACTTTGCAGAGCTCATTGAAGAGAGCTCTGAGAGCTGATTGGAGGAAAGGGACATGTAGTTCTAAAATATCTGGGGTGCCAAGGTTCGCCATCAGTGCTTTAGAGAGACATTCTTTGTTCATATTTAATTTCTGAAGTTTACAACCCTTTTGCTTTCGGGGCTCACACACGATCCCTTGGCTGCAGCCACTGGGATTACGTGCAAAGCTGATGTAGCATTCAGGCACTTGCGCTGCCGCCTGATTACTTCCACACACCCCTGTTATTCTGGGGGTATTTCCGGGCTCCACTTGCCCATCTGCAGGCCCGGGACCAACATGGTGGGTAGAGGGGAGGGAGAAGAGCGGATAAACCTCCCTTCCCATCCCCTTCTTGATGTGACCCGAAAAAGCAACGTGTATGACGTCATTTCTAGGTCAGCCTCTCTGTGTCCCCGGCTAGCATAGTCAGCAAGGCATGTATTGCAATGGGATCTGCAGTGCAATACATTGAGTGGAGCCCAGAGGAGACATGCAAGGCCTTTTAGACCCTGCATGTCTCATTAAAGAGAACCTGTCACCAGTGGCGGCCCGTCCATTGGGGGCGCAGGAAACCGCCCCCCCCATCCATGCATCCGGTCCCCTAATCCAGTGTTCCCCAACCCCCGGGCCGCAGACCGGTACCGGTCCGTGGATCAAACGGTACAGGGCCGCCCGAGGAACTTTAAATTATTTTACTGTCTCGGCAGTGGCGGCCGGGGCGCAGAGCAGTGCGCCCCAAGCCCACCCATTGTGTGACAATAGCGAATGAAAATTCGCTATTGTCACACGGATCCTCCTCCTGGCCAATCAGGAAGCAGGAGGACCCCATGCCATTGGCCAAAGGAGGAGGAGGGAGGACTGAGGACTCGTGGAGATACCGGGGGACTGAGGAGAAGCCGCCGCTGCCTGAGGTAAGTGCACTGGTCTCGCGGGGGGGGGGGGCACGCTGGCATCTCTGCATTGAAAGGGGGAATGCTGGCATCTCTGCATTGAAAGAGGGAACGCTGGCATCTCTGCATTTAAAGGGGGCACGCTGGCATGTCTGCATTGGAAGGGGGCATGATGATCTCTGCATTGAAAGGGGGAACGCTGGCATCTCTGCATTGAAAGGGGGCATGCTGGTATCTCTGCATTGAAAGGGGGAACGCTAGCATCTCTGCATTGAAAGGGGGCACTCTGGCATCTCTGCATTGAAAGGGGGCACGCTGGCATGTTTAAATACAATTAAATTAAAATTATTAAATCAAAACAAGCGGGCCATGGAAAAATTATCAAACGTTTACCGGTCTGCGGTGATAAAAAGGTTGGGGAGCACTGCCCTAATCTACATGCAGGGTGCCGGATGCATGGATTCCAATTGCATTTTTTTTTTTTTTTTGAAGCACGTGATTAGAGCCAGAGGCTCTAATAGGCTTCAAAAAACGGTGGGCTTGGGGTGCAGAGCACTGCACCCTGAGCCCACCCAGTTGTGTGACAATATGAAAATTCTCTATTGTCACATGGATTCTCCTCCTTGCCAATCAGGAAGCGTGTCCTGAGACCCGTTTCCTAATTGGCGGCCGAAAGGTGAAGCCATGCTATTGGCCAAGGAGGAGGAGGAGGGAGGAGACGCAGGAGAAGCCCGACCCATGGAGGAGACTGAGGGGGAAACCGCTGCTGCCACCGCTGCCTGCCCTCCACATGTCAGTCCAGGGTGAGTTATCTGGCGATGGGGGGTATGGTGTGCAGGCTGGAGCTGGTGTGGTTTTTTTAGGCAATGCGTCACAGTGCAACACATTTTTATTCACATGCAATGCCTTGGTAGACTGCATCTTGTAGTACTCTATGATAACATACATTGCACATGCATTGCCCTGCAAAAGAGCCCACAGGAGGGCGCTCTCACCCAGGGCTGAGACAAGGGGTGGGCAGGAGGGGTGGCTGCCCTGGGCACAATGGTATATTGTAGGGATAGGGGGCGCTCTTAACCTAACACTAAGAGAAAGGGAGGGGGTGCAGTTTGGCATCATTTCATCTTTTCAATTTCATCGCGGGCCGCATCAGCATTATGGTCGCCCTCAGAGGGCCAGTTCTATCTGTAGCCCCCCCCCACCATCAGAAGTCAAGAGTTCCTCACCCTCCCTTACATCACAGTATGCTCCCCTTACCATGTGCTGCTGCCAGAAAGAAGCTGGGGGGGCAGAGCTGGGAAGAAGAAAATGCAAGGTCTGGAGAAGGACCAGAGGAGGGCTAGAGTCAACTGCGGACTGGTCGAGATGGAGACAAGGGGGTGCTGCAGCTACACAGAGAGATGCAGGATCTGTAGGAGGAGCTCTGTCCTCCTCTCTGCTGCTGACTGCAGAGACCGGGGAAGGGGTGGGGGTTTTGACAGAGACAAGCCTCTCTGCAGCTGTATGGAGAAACACAGGATCTGGCAGAGAAGTTCTGTCCTCCTCTGCTGCCATCTGCTGAGACAAGGTGGTGGTAGAGATGAGGGAGGTGCAGCAGCAGCAGGAGAGGTGCAAGGGCCACATAAAACGGCCTGGAGGGCTATAATTGGCCCCTGAGCCTTGTGTTTGACACGTGTTTTACACCATGTTACAGCAGACATTAGGTAGGGACACAGAGCTGGAGGAATAGTCTGCAGGAGCCTGACTTTGTAGCCGGTTGCAATGCTTTGCAGGTTCATATATATAAAAACTGTATTGGTTAAAGGCAATTTATTGAAGACCATACAATTGGCAACTCACATGAAATTGAGTAAGAACAAGCACATCTGTACGATGGGGGTCCCAAAGTTGTCCTCAGTGATCGTGTTATCGGCCCGCCCGCTAGCAGCGCAATGATGGATGTTGCTCTCGCTGGTCACCGCTTGTAAGAAGTTGGCCGCCCTATGGACTCTCTCTATGGACTTTATTGTCATAGGTCAGTGATAGCGAACCTTGGCACCCCAGATGTTTTGGAACTACATTTCCCATGATGCTCTCCTACACTGCAGAATGCATGAGCATCATGGGAAATGTAGTTCCAAAACATCACCATTACTGCATACCTGTCAACTGTCCCGTTTTTCCCGGGACAATCCCGGCAAATAGGAGCCTGTCCCGGGTAATTTACATTGTCCCTGTTAATCAGGGACAATGTAAATCATTTAAAAAATATATATATATATTTTTTATTTTGTGCCACACAGTGTCGCTCTCACCCCAGCTAGGTTTTGTAGTTCTGGCAGCAGGTTGTCTCTCTCTGTGCCCGTTCACTCTTCCCGTCTGTCGCAAATTTAACGTGTCACCGGAGGCAGGGTGTCAGCATGGTGCACTTTCCAAAATCCGCCAGCAGGGGGAGGCAGAGCACCTTCCGACAAGCTGGAGGCCTCACACTCCATTAATTACTACTATTAATAATGTTTTTTTATAGTTTTAATTTTTACACCTGTTAATTGATACATATATATAGTTTTTTAGCTCTAGATAAATGTGTGTACATATCCGTGTATGTGTATGCATATATATATATATATATATTGCTCAAAAAAATAAAAACAGACCTCAATCCTCAATGGGAAAAATCTCATGCTGGATATCTATACTGGTATGGACTTGGTATGTGTTAGGATAATATGAACTGGGTAATGTGTTAGGATCTATACTGGTATGGACTATACTGGTATGGACTCTGTAATGTGTTAGGATGGTATGGACTGGGTAATGTGTTAGGATCTATACTGGTATGGACTGGGTAATGTGTTAGGATCTATACTGGTATGGACTGGGTAATGTGTTAGGATGTATACTGGTATGGACTGGGTAATGTGTTAGGATCTATACTGGTATGGACTGGGTAATGTGTTAGGATCTATACTGGTATGGACTGGGTAATGTGTTAGGATGTATACTGGTATGGACTGGGTAATGTGTTAGGATGTATACTGGTATGGACTGGGTAATGTGTTAGGATGTATACTGGTATGGATTGGGTAATGTGTTAGGAAGGAAAGGATGCCACATTGTTTTATGTAAATGCAGATTATCACCCTACAGAGGGCTGAATTCAAAGACAGGTGAATAAAGTGTGAAATGTGCTCAGGTGTGACCATACAAAAAAATGTAATATGTAAATATAAATAAAGTGCAAGGTGTAAATAAGTACAATTGTGATGAGAATTTTAAACTTTAGGCAGAAGTAGTGCAGCTGAATGGGAGAATTATTCCAACTCTGCTACTTTGGCCTCAAGTTTTCAATTCCCTTTTCAATTTCCTGTAATTCTCTCTTTATGAAGTAGACCCTATAATCTGATAAGTAGGCGGAGATTAATTATGCGGAGTGGGCGGAGCTTCAGGGAAGTGGGTGTGGTAAGTAATTGATAGCTGCGCTGCAAAGTATCCCTGGAATTTTTTTTCAAATGTTGGCAACTATGTTACTGTCATAGGTTATATGTGAACTACGGTGTTTGCGCCTTTTCCTGGTGTTTGTTCTGACATTTTTTTGTTCTGCAAACAATATGTTCATTTATTATTTTTTGCAGAAGGTGGACTTACCCTTTATTAACCAGTTCCCGACCACCTGCCATCTTTTTTCTGCGGCAGGGTGGCTCGTACAGGCAGAGTGACGTAGACCTATGTTGCTCTCAGGAGGCTAGGGGGCGACCGCGCGTCGCCGGCGGCGCGCTCCCACCCCCGATCATCAGCGGGGAAGCTGATGCGTGTGTCAGGCGGCTCTGATTGCCGCCTGACATCTGTGATCGCTCCCCGCTGAGAGAGAAGGACGGTCGGCTGTTGTAAACACATCTGACCGTCCTTCTCCCTGGGATAATCGCAGAGCTCATGTGATCCTTCTATATAGGATCACATGACTCTATGGTCATCTCAGAAGCCACGCCCCCCCTCACAGTTAGAATCACTCCCCTAGGGTTACATTTAAACCCTTGATCACCCACAATGTTAACCCCTTCCCTGCCAGTGTCATTATTACAGTAACAGTGCATATTTATAGCACTGATTACTGTAGTAATGTCACTGGTCCTCCCAAAAGTGTCAAAAATGTCAGTCAGGGGTCCGATCTGTCCGCCGCAATGTCGCAGTCCCGCAAAAAATCGCAGATCGCCGCCATTACTAGTAAAAAAAACAATAAAAAATGACATAAATCTTTCCCGTAGTTAGTAGACGCGATAACTTTTGTACAAACCAATCAAAATACACTTATTGCGATTTTCTTTTACCAAAAATATGTAGCAGAAAACAAATTGGCCTAAAATGTTAAAAAATTTAGATTTTTAATTTTTTTTCGGGAATGTCATATAGCAGAATGTGAAAAATATTGGTTTTTTTTTTTTCGAAATTGTCGCTCTTTTTTTGTTCATAGCGCAAAAAATAAAAATCGCACAGGTGATCAAATACCACCAAAAGAAAGCTCTATTTGTGGGAAAAAAAGGACATCAATTTTATTTGGGTACAGCGTCGCACAACCGCGCAATTGTCCTTTAAAATAACGCAGCGCCAAATCGCAAAATAGGGCCTGGTCATTAAGGGGGCAAATCCTTCCGGTCTTAAAGTGGTTAAAACCATTCCTGTTTTGGAGGTCGTCTCATTGTTGCCCATCTAGTGCCCCTGTTGTTAATTTGATTAACACCAAAGCAGCTGAAAGGGATTAACAACCCCCTCTGCTACTTAACTGACCAGATACAAAATCCTTGGAGTTCAATTGACTTGATGCTATACTTGGATTAAAAAGTGTTCTTTTAATTATTTTGAGCTGTGTAGTATAAAGGCGTGCCTGATTCAGATCACATTTCATCATTTTGGTGAAGCTAGAGGAGATCATATGTAGTGCCATCAGCCTGTATGGTGTATGTAGGGGGTGACCAGCAAAAAAAATGCAGATGGAATAGTCTTTCATCTTCTTAAGCTGAACTTTGATAAACTGAATTGTGCAAGGATGTGGACATATTTGGTGATGGCCAAAATGTGAAGATTTGGTGTTAATGGTTCAGCTTTGCATTTAGAATGATAGGGGGGGGGGGGGGGGAGGCATTGTAGGATGATGCCATAGACCAACAGAGTTCATAATAGCACTTGATTTAAAAATTACAATTAAAAACCAAAATATGGGAGAAGGGGAACAAGCAGTTCAATGGAGGATTGCTAATTCCTGTTATTCATTCAGAGGTACAAATTGTCACTGCAAGAGTAGGGATCTGCTGCCCTCTGCTGTCAGCTGCTAGTATCACACTGTAATGTATAATTATGTGTGTCACTTCCTGACTCTGGGGTTGTTGGTAAAAAAAATCCTGGAAGGAGGAAGTGGACAGAGAAAAGGTCTCAGCCACATGCCCTGTCCATCGTCTCCAAAGCTCGTATATCCTCTCTTATCGGCGGTCTCTGCACCCTATCATCTATGTGCTGCCTGGGTTTCTGGTTGATGACAACAGGCCTTATAACATGCACTTTTTATTCTACTACAGTACATGTAAGTGGTTTTGTGTTTTTTTTATAAATAAATTGACATACTGCACTTAGAAGCACACTCTTGTATTTATTTGCCTGCCCAATAATACCTACTAATACCAGATCTGAAGAGATGATGCACATGAAACATGTCTATACTTAACGTCACAGGTGTGCGCAGCCTAATGCATTATGGTGTGCACACCAAAGCTCAAACGCACACTACCGATCACTCACGATGTTTTATTTATTTATTTATTTATTTCAGGTACTTATATAGCGCTGTCAATTTACGCAGCGCTTTACATATAGATTGTACATTCACATCAGTCCCTGCCCTCAAGGAGCTTACAATCTAAGGTACAATGTTCATTCAGAAAGGGAAGGGGCCGGCAAATTATATATTTACCGGCCCTTTCCCCGCTCATCCTAAAACATCCCCACAGCAACAGCCGGCTGGAGAGGAGAGGAGGGAAGCCAGAAGATCTGTGGGGGTAAGGGGGAGGGGAGCCAGGGCAGTAGGGGGAATCTGTGCTGCACAGGGTGATTAGGGTGTGCCACCCTGTGCGCACACCTATGCTTACCGTGAGCCTAATCTTCTTGGGTCACCCGCCGCCCCTCCTGTCTGTCCAGTGCCCCCATGGGAAACCACTCATGCTTGCTAGCTCCTGAGCTCGGCAGCTGCATCCATTGATTGGGACGCTGCCCTGTCCCCCGTTCCTTTGTCACTGGTATTGATTGACAGCACTTTCAGTGCCCCAGCAAAGCCAGCGAGACCCGGTGGTGAGGGAAGCTAAGAGCTGCAGAAATGTACAGCACTAGATCGAATGAGGGGTCAGGTAAGTGAATGGGAGGGGTGAATATGCTGAACATATTCTACCTTAATGTAAGGAATGCATTAAGGTAAACATGTAAACATATTTAGGCTTTAGAACCACTTTAATCCTTGTGGCAAACAGGGTATATCTGTCCTATCACTATCTCAAATGTGCTGTATAACTAGGACTGCATTCCTGGCTGGTTGGGTAATGGCTGGAGGGTCTCCTCATCACCACAGATCTTGTCTTCAGGTCTCCCACACAAAGACAGACACTGCACCATCCTCATGGGCCCTTGCCACAGATTTTGATGCAACACCTTACCTTACCTTAAATCGAAGCCCCCCCTACGTCAGTGCTGCAGGGGCTTCCATCTTCATCCGTCTTGTTTCTGGGTTTGCAGATTCCGGCTCTGTGACTGTCTGGAGCCGCAACAACGTCACTCCTACGCATGCGCCCTGGTGCCGCCCTTCATGGCATAGGGCTCTGAAGGTGCGGCACAGGTGGGTCTTCCTTCAGAGCGCATGCGCCACCGATGTCACTGGCTGCATGTAATGTAAATATCTCCTAAACGGTGTTTAGGAGATATTTACACTATCTATAGATAAGCCTTAATATAGGCTTACCTATAGGTAAAAGCAAATGATGGAAATTTACTTCCACTTTACGTTGTAGCTATATATACCCAGGTATATGTGCACAATTCCTCCAGCACTCTTGTTGGGCCATTTGCTGATAATACCTGTTCGTTTGTTGGATGTTTTTACAGTTATTGATCTCTTCTTATATAAACCTTCTATTCTTTCTATACTGGTGTGCATCTATATGCTATATGCTGGTTGCAATAGTTCCTCTGCTCTGAATCAATCACAGCCCATTCACAATGGAGGAAGGGAATGTCCGTAACCACAGGAAAGGAATAGGATTGCAGCAGATGAAAGGTGGTGGTGTGTGTGTGTGTGGGGGGGGGGGGGGGATTGGGGGGTCTAAAAGTGCCACTGATCACCAATGATTACCAATGATTGTGGGAATATTTTAATATGTATTTTTTTTAAAGGTGGGCGTGTGGGGTATAAATTGTCGTTGATTGATAAATGTAAGCAATCTCAAATTTCATTAAATTATAATTTTACAACTTACTTTATAGACAATATTTAGGAAAATCTTAAATTTACTGTCCAACTGATCCTTAAAATGTATCACTTCAACAATGCAATAGTGAGACTATAGCAGATGACTGTGCATGTCTGCCACCTGCTGGTCAAAATGAAAAATGCAGATTTGTTAGTAAAAATATAAATAATTGATCTGTGCATCTGTCTTTTTTTTCTTTTTTTTCTTAAATTGTGAAATCCAACAAAAGCTATGCTGAAGGGTAAAAATAGGGGAGACAACAAGTAGAATATTTCTTGCAGAGAGGACCCTGCTGAATTAAGGTTTGTACAACAACTAATCACACATTATATGGGGTTACACACTGCTCACAGTAGGTAATAAAGAGGTTTTGAGATCTGTATTTAATTTATTTTGATTACAGAACTCCCTAGTTACTCCTAATATGAAATAATTACATATAAATCTTACACATCAGAGCAGTGGCTTTGAACACTTGGTTTATTCACTTAAGGATCAGGCCTATTTCTGACACTTGTTTACAAGTTAACAAGTTATAATCAGTATTTTTTGCTTGAAACTGACTTAGAACTCCCAAACATTATATATATATTTATATATATTTTCTTAGCAGAGGCCCTAGAGAATAAAATGGAGATTGTCGCAATACTTTATGTCACACCATATTTGCGCAGCGGTCTTACAAATGCAATTTTTTGGGAAAAAAATACACTTTTTTTAATTAAAAAATAGGAAAACTGTAAAGTTAGCCCAATTTTCTTCTATAATGTGAAAGATAATGTTACGCTGAGTAAATAGATACCCAACATGTCATGTTTCAAAATTGCGCATGCTCGTGGAATGGCGACAAACATTGGTACTTAAAAATCTCCATAGGCGACGATTTAAAAATGTTTACAGGTTTTTTTTATCACTTGTAAACATCCCTTGTAATAGAAATAAGCAGGGAGGTCCTCTTTAAAGTGAGATCTGGGGTCAAAAAGACATCAGATCTCACATCTACACTTAAAAGCAAAAAAAAAACAAATATTTTTTTTTCAGTATGAAAAAAATGGGCCCTTTAAGGCCGCTGGGAGGAAGCGACGTATGACCTCGCTCCGGTCCTCCAAGGCCATAGATTCGAGTGGGGGAGGTGTTTTGTAGATCACAGTGGTGACCTGGGAACAATAATAACTGAAAGAAAAAAAGAGAAGTTATCTGGGTTGGAAACTCGATCAGCAGCTAAGCACCATAACCCACATACCAGGCCCACTAACAATAAGTACCGTAAACAAAGTGCAGCACTATACATACATTAAGTGCATATGATATATACAAAGCTAGAAAATTTTTTTTTGAAATTAAACATTTTGTAAAAAATAATGTCCATAAAGAGAAAGTCCCATATATCTGTGCTCGAAAGAAAATCCAAAACCGTGACAGTGACACCCACAGTAAATTCACACTGGAGGCTCACCAGGGAGCCGGCGATCTTCCTTACTCAGGGAGATCAGTAGACTCTTAATTAGACTCTTAGCGTTTGTACGTATCTTGATCCGACGCGTTTCATCAGAGGTGACATCATCAGAGGACCCTGATGACGTCACCTCTGACAAAATGCGTCGGAACAAGATATGTACAAACGCTACTGCGCATGCGTGACCGATGTTCAGTCATCTTAACTCTGGGAAACTGATTTGTTTTTAATGGAAGATGCTCAAGCATAATATTGTCGTTTTAAATGTAAGTGTACTGTTTTTTAAATAAACAATACAAATTGTACAGTATTGTGCTATGTGGAGTGATCGACCGATATTGGTTTTTAGTTGCCGATACCGATATTTTGGCCAATGCATATCGGTATCAGCCGATATGGGCCGATATTTTGTACAAAAAGAAAATATATATATATATTTTTATCTTTATTTGACAGGTACTCTTGTGGAGGGATCTGGGGGTCTAAAAGAACCCAAACCCCTCCTCTGCATTTAAAAGCATTCAAAACACCAAGTTTGGCTGTTTTGAATGCTGTCATTTTTTTTTAATCTGGCACCAGGCTGTACCTGGAAGTGATGTCACTCATGACATCACTTCCAGGTTTTTGCATGGAGACCCGATCAGAACCGAATGCGGCTTTGATTGGGTCTTCGGCGCCATGCAGGCTGTTTGCCCCGATCTCCTGGTGGGATGGGAGACCCGGGCGAGCTGCGGAAGCTGGCAGGATGGGGGGGGGGGGGGGGACATCCCCTCCCGCTCCTTGTAATGACAGCCGAGCGGCTTCTCAGCAGCATCGGTTGTCATTACAAGACAGCCGACCGTCGGCTATGGACGCCAGTACCGGGGTGATGCCTCTAGCTGCAGGCATCACTCAGGTACATGCATTTTCCCAAAATATCGGCAATATCGGGGAAAGTGCATATCGGCTCTCGATATATTGGCATTGCCGATAATCGGTCAATCTCTAATGTGGAGCTATTTGTTTTACATATACCCCGCTCACTGAGCACGCACGAGGTTTTGCTTCCTGGATTGTTTGCTCACCATATCTGAACACTTATCGCCCGGAACCATGTGTATTGACATGTGATGAGCTAAAGCATCTGGATCTAAGAGTCCAATTAAGCGTGTACTGATCTCCCTGACTAGGGGAGATTGCCAGCTCTCTGGTGTGGGTGTCACGGTCGCGGTTTTGGATTTTCGATTGAGCACGGATTTTTCTTTGGTTCGGATTTTTCTTTGGTTCTTTCTCTTGGACATTTCAAAAAAAAATTTATTGTTTAATTTAAAAAAAAAAAAATGTCTAGTTTTGTTTATATCATATGCACCCAGGGCTGGGACAAGAGGTGGGCAAGAGGGGCAGCTGTGGCATCATGTGAGGTGGTAGGGCACCGTGAGAAAATATGGGGGTAAGAATTTTTTGAGGAGGGGAAATTTGTGGGGGGGGGGGGGGTGCTAGGAATGGTGATTTAGGGGGAACTGTGTTGGGGGGGGGGGAAAGAGGATTTGTGCTAGGAGATAGGACTGGGGGTTTTATGCTAGAAAAGGTGATATGGTAGAAGGGGGGGGGGGGTGGAATTAGGAGAGTGTTAGGAGGGTAAACTTTTTTGGAGAATGGTTTTGTGCTAGTAGGGATGATTGGGGGAGGGTATTTGTGCTAGAATGAAAAATTGGGGGGATTTGTGCTGGGAAGAGGGTGGGGAATATGTGCTGGGGGGGATTTGGAGTGCGGGGGAGGATGTGTACTTGGAGGGGAAATTTTAGGGGTAGAGTATTTGTGCTAGAAGGGGTGATTTTTTTTGTGGGGTAGCATTTGTTCTGGGGGGATTTGGGGGATGGGGGGGCAAAGATTTGTACTGGGAGGGGGGGGTTTAGCAGGGGTGGATTTTTACTAGGAAGAGGGGGGGATTTGGGAATTTATGCTTAGGTGGATAATCATGCAGATTAGCGCTCAGTTTTGAGTACTTGGGGGATTGTTGCTGACATATAACGCTCATACATCTTGGAGGGGGGGGCGCAGTTTGCCATGTTCGCCCTGGACTCTAGATTACCTTGTCCCGGTGCTGTATGCACCTATTATTTGTATAGGGCCACACTTTGTTTGCTTATTAATAATAATAACTGATAACAGGCAACAGACAGTTATCAGCTCTCTGGATTTCTGGCAGGATCAATGTATTCTCATTGAACAGATATAACAAAATGCTCTACATGGTTTATTTAACAGACCCGATAAATCATATAATAATTGTTAGGATTTATATACACTTTAAACTGAACTTGTAGAGAGGACTTGGAGAGAGTTTGAGGCCAAGCCAATCCACAGGGACCAATCTAAAAGTGTTTTTGCCTTCCTCTGGATCTACTGCAGCTTTTGGGGTTCTGAGAATGTAAAATTTGCCAATATAAGTTTCTCTTTTGGTTAAACTCAGTGGACATGTCTATTTTTTTAACCTGTTATAGCACTCACCCCAAAGGAGTCGCTGGTTTGTATTGAGTCCTTCTAGACCAGGGGTCTTCAAACTATGGCCCTCCAGTGGTTCAGGAACTACAATTCCCATCATGCCTAGTCATGGCTGTGAATGTCGGAGTTTTACAGTGCCTCATGGGATGTGTAGTTCCGTAACATCTAGAGGGCCGTAGTTTGAAGATCCCTGTTCTAGACTGTCTAGGGTTAACCAGTTCCAAAATTGCCCTGTCCCACTTACCGACCCACCAGAGTAGGGGAAATAACGGTAAAGTCCCAGACACCATACTTCAGACGAGCCCCCGGTTATCCCAGCCAAAGGTGGTCCATGGTGGTCCTTGTTCAGGCACTGTTCCATTCTCCTTGGGGAAAAAAAACCTCCAGCCGGGTGGTGTGAGCCTAGACTCCTCCTAAGCACATGGTTTCCTCCCTAGCCAGCTGGTCTAGAAGGACAAGACATCCAACATACAAGGTACTGTATGTCTATTAAATAACGAGACTGTGATTCCACCTACTGAACAAAGAAGTCAGAACCGTTTATAACTTCATGCGTGGTGACCTTAAACATGTTTGAACCTGCATGACGAGCAGCAACACTCTATGACGGTCAGTTAATTGGGAGTCGCCATTTAGTTTGGTTGTGTTTTCTGTAGTTTGCCGAAAAATGCTAAGCTTGGTTGGAAAACACCGTCATCACCAAGAATGAAAAAAGCTCCTCAAACCAAGTCAAAATTCAAAGCCATGCTCATTGTGTTTTTCGATATCAAGGGTATAATTTTGAAAGAATGGGTTCCAGAAGGTACAACAGTTAACCAGCATTATTATAAAGAAGTTTCAATTAAGCTGAAAGAGTCAGAAAAAAACGGCAGCAACTGTGGGAAAACGGTTTCATTCTTCACCAGGACAATGCGCCCGCTCACACAGCACTTTCTGTGAAGCAGTTTTTTTTCCCACTTTAAAATTTTTTATTAACGTATCAAAAGTATAACAAATTATACATTGCATTTCCAATGACTTCAAGAATGCTAAACATACATAGATCGCATATGGAAACATAGGCTTATGAAGTATTCCAACAAATACAGGTTGATGTTGAGTCAATTTAAATATATATATAGCAGCCTTTCTCAACCTTTTCAACGTGGAGGAACCCTTGAAATAGTTTTCAGGTTTCAGGGAACCCCTGCTAAAAATGACTTTATCTACAACTCATGACACATTAATGTGATGGTCAGTGGGATGAATGCTCCTTACACTTGTGGTCATTGGGAAGACTTACCCTCTTACAGATAGCTGAAAAGATCAATGGTGTCATTGGGAACTTATCTGAGAGGCAGAAATTGCTCATTGCTCAAGGAACCCCTAGCAACCTCAGGAGGAGCCCTAGGCTTCCACAGAACCCTGGTTGAGAACCACTGATATATAGGAACAGTAATACCTATTGACCCCAATGGGATCATATTGTCCAGTGGGGGCTGGTGTATTGAGGGCACAGGGGCACCGCCCCCCCTATCCATGCGTCCAGCCCCATAATCTACATGCGGGGCACCAGACGCATGGAGTCCAATGGGGCATTTTTTTTAACCATGTGACTAGAGCCAGAGACTCTTACAGGCTAAAAAAAAGGGTGGGCTTGGGGCGTAGAGCACTGCACCCCTAGCTCACCCACTTGTGAGACAATAGCTAATGAATATGCACTATTGTCCCATTGATCCGCCTCCTGGCCAATCAGGAAGCGGGTCCTGAGACCTGTTTCTTGATTGGCTGAAAGTAGAAGCCATGCCATTGGGCATGGGGGAGGAGACGCTTCTACTGAGGGGGAAGAAGCCGAAGCTGAAGCTGCTGCCACTGCCGCTGAGGTTGAGTGAGCCGTGGGGGGGGGGGGGTCTGGGGTCCTGGTGTGCAGCCTGGTGGGGGCCGGGGTGGGTGTATGATGCAGTCTGTCTGCCGCCGCCCCCTGGCCCATGGAGCATCAGCCGCCACTGATACTGTCAATTGGTAAGATCCAATGGTAGGAACAAGTAAAGAGGGGGTGGGGGGGGCAGGGGGAGGATAGGGATACAGGGGGGAAGCTATCTTTACAATATTTAGATAAATTGCAATTAATTCTTGTTGAAGGTTTTCAGGTAATTGGATGCTTTAGGGTGAGATAGCCAGGTTCCCCATACTTTAATGTACTTTGCGGTGGAAAGATTCTTATTTGCCAGCATCAGTTCGTATTGAGAATGTATATTTAGTCTCAAAAGGAAAGGTTGGGAGCTATATTGGATTTCCACAATTTAGCTACGATGGGCCTGGCTGCTATTAGAATGTTGGCAACAATAATTTGATGACAAAGTGGGTATACAGTATATCAAGATGAATTTCCAGTAGGGCCATTGGCAGTGTGAGAGGTGATAGGTTTCCTGGAAGGGATGCTATAAAGGGTGTGATACTGCCTTCCAAAAACTAGATAAAGTTTTACATTTCCAGAAAATGTGCTATAATGTGCCTGATTGTTCCTCACATCTCCAAAACCGGGGGGGGGGGGGTTTATAGGGTGTCATATACCATCGATTTAAGATTTTTGGGGAATTTTCCCAATGCTCGATGCAAGATGAAGCAGATCCATTTATTTTAATGGCTGATTGCCAGAACTTCCAAGAAAAGGTTTGAGACAGTTCCTTTTCCCATTTGAGCATTATAGTGCTCTTCAAATCATTGGGAAATGAGATCGGTAGGTTATAGAAATAGGATAGACCTTTGGAATAGTGCCTGTGTTTATGCAAAACGATGTGAAGCAGTTTTTGACCGACAAGCACATTACTACACTTGAACATCTTATATTCACCTGATTTAGCACCATGCGACTTTTATTCTTTCCCAAAAGTTAAATCAGTGCTTAACCACTTACAGACCACCCACTGTGTATTTACATCGGTACTTTGACGTTAAATACCAGAGTTATGGCAGCAGACAGGTGCCATAACCCCGGTATTTTTTTAACCACTTTACCACCGGAGCATTTTGCTGTCTTACGTCTGGGCCACTTTTTGCGATTCGGCGCTTTGCGAATTTAACTGACAATTGCGCGGTTATGCAATGCCGTACCCAAACGAAATTTACGTCCTTTTTTTCCCACAAACAGAGCTTTCTTTTGGTGGTGTTTGATCACCTGTGCGATTTTTACTTTTTGCGCTATAAACAAAAAAATCGTTTATTTTGAAAAAATAATATTTTTAACATTTTTTTATATGAAATTCCCCCCAAAAAAGATGTAAAAACCAATTTTTTTTTAAATTTTTGGCCAATTTGTTTTCTGCTACCCATGTTTGGTAAAAGAAAAATCACAATAAGCGTATTTTGATTGGTTTGCGCAAAAGTAATTGCGTTTATCAACTAAGGGAAAGATTTATGTCATTTTTGGTGTTTTTTTTTTTTATTGCGTAATGGCGGCGATCTGCGATTTTTTTTGCGGGACTGCGACATTGCGGCGGACAGATCGGACCCTTGACTGACATTTTTGACACTTTTGGGGGTACCAGTGACATTTCTACAGTAATCAGTGCTATAAATATGCACTGTTACTGTAAAAATGACACTGGCAGGGAAGGGGTTAATTTTATTGGAGAGGGTGGGGTTAATGTATGCCTGGTGCTTACTAACGTGTGGGGGGAGGTGACTGAGTGAGCCAGGGACAGATCGCATGTTCAGCTATGCTGAACACTCCGATCTGTCACTCCCTGTCACTTAGGAGATCCGCCCGCTCTGTTTACACAAGCGGGCGGATCTCCAAACTCGATTCCCCGACGATCGGGGCAGAGCAGCGGCGATCGCCGCCGCTCCTCCCCTGGCCCGACTCCCGCTGTGAATGAAAACAGCGGGAGTGCGCCTCCGGCGGCGCGCGAGCGCCACCTACAGGGGGAGGAGTCTGGCGACGTAGGTCTACGTCGTCAGACCTACAAGAGCCACTTTGCCGCAGTAGTACTACGGTACTCAGCGGCAAAGTGGTTAACCACTTACAGCAAACCAACGTAGCTCTACATCGGCTACAATAAGTGGCTGTACCAGGGTGAGGCCTGCAGCTAGAGGCAACATCCCGGTACCATTTTTTAGAGCCGGCAGTCGGTTTTTAGGCGGTAACGGCCGATGCTTGGGAGCTGCTCGATCGTTCTCCCAGCGAGTGGGAGGGGATGCCCCCCGCGGCTTTGCCCGGGTCCCCCGTCCCACCGGGAGACCCAAGCAACCAGCCGGCGCGTCCACCGGCTGGTTGCAGTCCCAATCAAAGTCGGATTCGGCTTCAATCGGATCTCCAAACAGCTAACCCGGAGGCGGCGTCCATGACGTCACGTCCGGGTTACTGGGCAGCTAAAGGCGCCGAATTTAAAAGTGACAGTATTCGAAAATGCATTTTTTTGGCGTTTTGAATACATGGAAGTGCAGTGGAGGGGTTTGACCCCCGATCCCTACATAACGAGTACCTGTCACTGCCTATTGCTATCACAAGGGATGTTTACATTATTATTTCAGGTACTTATATAGCGCTGTCAATTTATGCAGCGCTTTACATATACATTGTACATCAGTCCCTGCCCTCAAGGAGCGTACAATCTAAGGTCCCTAACTCACATTCATACATGCATAATAGGGCCAATTTTATACAGGATCCAATTAACCTCCCAGCATGTCTTTGGAGTGTGGGAGGAAGCCGGAGTACCCGGAGAAAACCCACGCAGGCACAGGGAGAACATGCAAACTCCAGGCAGGTAGTGTCGTGGTTGGGATTTGAATTGCTTGTGACAGCAATAAAATTGATTAAGTTTTTTTTTTTTTTTTAAAAACCTGTCCTAAAATTTAAAAAAGAAATAAAATGAATAGGAAAAAAAAAAATAATTTTAACTGCCCCCGTCGCCGTGAGCTCGCACACAAAAGAAAAACGTATACGAAAGTCGCGCCCCGCAATTGAAATCGCTGTTCAAACCACACATGTGAGGTATCGCCGCGATAGCCAGGGAGAGCAATAATTTAAAAAAAAAAAGAGCTACTCTGTAACTCTGGTAACCATTAAAATTTTTTAAAGCATTGCCTTAAAAAAAATGGGATAACTTTACTGTTTCGTTTCTTTTTTTAACCACTTGCCTACTTTGCACTTAAACCCCCTTCCCATCCAGACCAATTTTTAGCTTTCAGTGCTCTCACACTTTGAATGACAATTGCGCGGTCATGCAACACTCAACCCATATACATTTTTCGTCCTTTTTTTCATAGAAATAGAGCTTTCTTTTGATGGTATTTATTCACCGCTGGGCTTTTTATTTTGTGCGCTATAAATGAAAAAAGACCGCAAATTTAAAAAAAAAACGTTTTTTTTTTAGTTTCTGTTATAAAATTTTGCAAATTAGTAATTTTTCTTCATAAATTTTGGCCAAAATGTATACTTCTACATATCTTTGGTAAAAATAACCCAAATAAGTGTACATTATTTGGTCTGCGTGAAAGTTAGAGAGTCTACAAGTTATGGTGCTAATCATTGAAAATTGATCACACCTAATGTACTGACAGCCTATCTCACTTCTTGAGACCCTAACAAGCCAGGAAAGTACAAATGACCCCCAAATGACCCCTTTTTGGAAAGTAGACATTCCAAGGTATTTAATAAGAGGCATGGTGAGTTTTTTGAAGTTGTCATTTTTTCCCACAATTCTTTGCAAAATACATTTTTTTTTTTTTTTTACAAAATTGTCATATTCAACAGGTTATTTCTCTCACATGGCATATGAATACTTACAACTACACCCCAAAACACATTCTGCTACTCCTCCTGAGTATGGCGATACCACATGTGTGAGACTTTTTTACAGCCAGGCCCCATACAGAGGTCCAACATTGAAGTAGCACCTCCAGGCGTTCTCGGAGCATAAAATACACTTTTCATTTCTCAACCACCTATTACACTTTTGAAGGCCCTGGAGCACCAGCACAATGAAAAAGCCCACTAAATGACCCCATTTTGGAAAGCAAACACCCCAACGTATAATCTATGAGGCATAATGAGTCTTTTGAACATGTCATTTCTTTCCAGAATCTTTCGGAAAATGTGGAAAAAAAATGAAAACGCATTTTTTTTACACAAAGTTGTCCATTTATAAGATATTTCCAACACATAGCATGTACATAGCAAAAATTACCCCCCAAAATACATTCTGCTACTCCTCCTGAGTATGGCGATACCACATGTGTGAGACTTTTTTACAGCCAGGCCACATACAGAGGTCCAACATTGAAGTAGCACCTCCAGGCGTTCTCGGAGCATAAAATACACTTTTCATTTCTCAACCACCTATTACACTTTTGAAGGCCCTGGAGCACCAGCACAATGAAAAAGCCCACTAAATGACCCCATTTTGGAAAGCAAACACCCCAACGTATATTCTATGAGGCATAATGAGTCTTTTGAACATGTCATTTTTTTCCAGAATCTTTCGGAAAATGTGGAAAAAAAATGAAAACGCATTTTTTTTACACAAAGTTGTCCATTTATAAGATATTTCCAACACATAGCATGTACATAGCAAAAATGACACCCCAAAATACATTCTGCTACTCCTCCTGAGTATGGCGATACCACATGTGTGAGACTTTTTTACAGCCAGGCCACATACAGAAGTCCAACATTGAAGTAGCACCTCCAGGCGTTCTCGGAGCATAAAATACACTTTTCATTTCTCAACCACCTATTACACTTTTGAAGGCCCTGGAGCACCAGCACAATGAAAAAGCCCACTAAATGACCCCATTTTGGAAAGCAAACACCCCAACGTATAATCTATGAGGCATAATGAGTCTTTTGAACATGTCATTTTTTTTCCAGAATCTTTCGGAAAATGTGGAAAAAAAATGAAAACGCATTTTTTTTACACAAAGTTGTCCATTTATAAGATATTTCCAACACATAGCATGTACATAGCAAAAATGACCCCCCAAAATACATTCTGCTACTCCTCCTGAGTATGGCGATACCACATGTGTGAGACTTTTTTACAGCCAGGCCACATACAGAGGTCCAACATTGAAGTAGCACCTCCAGGCGTTCTCGGAGCATAAAATACACTTTTCATTTCTCAACCACCTATTACACTTTTGAAGGCCCTGGAGCACCAGCACAATGAAAAAGCCCACTAAATGACCCCATTTTGGAAAGCAAACACCCCAACGTATATTCTATGAGGCATAATGAGTCTTTTGAACATGTCATTTTTTTCCAGAATCTTTCGGAAAATGTGGAAAAAAAATGAAAACGCATTTTTTTTACACAAAGTTGTCCATTTATAAGATATTTCCAACACATAGCATGTACATAGCAAAAATGACCCCCCAAAATACATTCTGCTACTCCTCCTGAGTATGGCGATACCACATGTGTGAGACTTTTACGCAGTCAGGTCACATACAGAGGCCCAACATGCAAAGACACATAGCATGCACATACCATGAATTACCATGAATTACACCCCACAATACATTCTGCTGAGCAAAGGGTAAACAAAAGCTTACCTGTAGTTTTAGAAGCGCAGTTGTCCACAGGAGTTGAGTCCAGGCAGCAGGCAGGGACTTGATCAGCAACAGTGCATGCAATTCTCCAGGCAAGGATACCAGTCCAGTGTCAGTGCATGCGGCAGGCAGAGGCATGATGGCAGTAAGTCCTGCAGGCAGAAGTAGGGCCTCTGTCGGGATAGAATGGGGACAGGGGTAGAGGCTTCTCCCACCCAAATCGCTTTGAAGCCTCCGGGATCCAGACCCTAATCTGAGAAGAAGAAAAACAAAAAAAATTGTTTTCTTCATCCAGAAAAACATTTCTGGTCCCCTCACATATGCGAGACCCCTGTGGTATGAATCCCACTACTTCCAGAGGCAGGCAAAAATCGTGGTCAAACAGTCCAGGGTCAGTTCCAGAGCAGGCAGAGGTAGGTACAAAATCGGCAGGCAAAGGCGTGGTCAAATAACAGTCCAGGGTCAGTTCCAGATCAGGCAGAGGTATGAACAGAATCAGCAGGCAGAAGCATGGTCAAAAAACAGGCCAGGGTCAGTTCCGGAGCAGGCAGACATAGGTACAAAATCAGCAGGCAAAGGCGTCGTTGTATAACAGTCCAGGGTCATTTCAGGAGTATACAGTGGCATAAGGGGTGAAAGCGGAGGACTACGTTTACCATACTAATAATTTAGACAAGTATGGTAACGGCGGAAACAGTCGTCTACACAGAGGCCTGGTTGGGAAGGACACTGGGGACAGTAATAGCGGGTGTCTTTTCGAATTCCTGCCTTGGTACACACCCTACATTTTTTCTGCCGTTTTTGGTCTCTTTGTGTGGGAGGGATTTTACTTGGAAAATGGCGTTCAGACAGTCTGCTTATTACGTCAGATCTAATGTTTTCTGGTGGGCCGTTTGGAAATATGAGGGTTGTGAAGATTTCCTCCAGGTAATAAAGGAAGGGTTGGGGGCTTTCGGTAGATTTGCGGTATAAAATGTAGGAATTGTATATGGCCAAATGAAAAATATAAATTGCTACTTTTTTGTACCAATGATAGGTACGTCTTGTGGGTAGATAGGGTTCCATCATTTGGTCGTTGAAATCCACTCCCCCCATGAATAAGTTGTACTCATGTACACATGTTGGCTTTCGGACTGGGCCATTCCTTCGTCGGGATTCCACATAGTTGTCATTGTGGATCGAAGACAACATGTACACGTCTCTTCTGTCCCTCCACTTCACAGCCAGAACTTCCTCATTTCTCAGACTCGCCGTCTCCCCTCTTCTCAGCTTGGTGTTTACTAGCCTTTGAGGAAAGCCTTTCCGGTTTTTTCGGACCGTGCCACATGCAGGAGTCTTCTTTCTGTGAAGGTTTCGGAACAGGGGCAAACTGGTGTAGAAATTGTCTACGTACAGGTGGTAGCCTTTTTCAAGGAGGGGGTAAATGAGGTCCCAAGCGACTTTCCCGCTTGATCCCATGTAGTCCGGACATTCAGGGGGATGCAGCTGGGTGTCCTTCCCTTCGTACACCCTGAAGGCATAGGTGTACCCTGTGGCTCGGTCACATAGTTTGTAAAGCTTCACCCCATAGCGGGCCCGTTTGCTGGGAATGAATTGTTTGATGCCCAGCCTGCCAGTAAATTTTACAAGGGACTCATCCACACATATATTTTGGTCTGGGGTAAATAATTGAGGGAATATTTCTGAAAAATAATTTAGAAGTGGCCGAATTTTGAACAGCTTGTCAAATGCTGGGGAATTTCGGGGAGGGCACTGGGTATTGTCGTTGAAATGTAGGAACCTCATGATCATCAGATACCTGGCCCTGGGCATTACTGCAGAGTAGATGGGCATATGGTAGATTGGTTTGGTTGACCAATATGCTTGCAGTTCGTTTTTTTTATTGAGTCCCATGTTGAGGGTGAGGCCTAAAAATATCTTGAACTCCTCCACCGTCAGGTCTCTCCACTCAAAGGGACGGGAATAAAAAGATGTGGGGTTACTCTGGATAAATTGATGTGCATACAGGTTGCACTGGGCCACAATGGACGTCAGCAGGTCCTCCGTAAAAATTAAACGGAAGTAGTCAATTGGGGCAAAGTTCTCAGTGTTGACCTGGACTCCTGGCTGGGCAGTGAAAGGGGGGATGATGGCTTCTCCTGAGTTGGGAGGAAGCCACAGGGGGTTCAGAAGGGCATAGGGAAGGCTGGCGTTGGTCCTAACCCTTTGGGGGCGAGGTGACACCCCACTTGAGCTTGGCCTTTCTTGCCGAGGCACTGTGGTGCTGGTGGATGGCACTGCGGAGCTGGTGGATGGCACTGCGGAGCTGGTGGATGGCACTGCGAAGCTGGTGGATGGCACCGCGGAGCTGGTGGATGGCACTGCCTCCTCCTCACCAGAACGCCTTCGTTTGGCAGGCGGGCAGCATTCCTCCTCGTCGGAGTCGGTCTGCGTCCCGCTGCTAATGACCGGCTCGTAATTTACTTCGGAGTCAGACTCTGACTCCGAAGATTCCGAAGCAGAAAGCTCCCTGTCCATGTCCTCACTGATTATATTGAAGGCCTCCTCGGCTGAGAAAATTTTTTTTGCCATCGTTGGTGACACTGATGGGCACGGTGACACTGATGAGCACTGGGCGGCACTGATGGGCACACTGGTGGGCACTGGGCACACTTATGAGCACTGGGCGGCACTGATGAGCACTGGGCGGCACTGATGAGCACTGGGCGGCATTGATGAGCACTGGGCGGCACTGATGGGCACACTGGTGGGCACTGGGCACACTTATGAGCACTGGGCGGCACTGATGAGCACTGGGCGGCACTGATGAGCACTGGACGGCACTGATGAGCACTGGGCGGCACTGATGAGCACTGGACGGCACTGATGAGCACTGGGCGGCACTGATGAGCACTGGGCGACACTGATGAGCACTGGGCGGGCACTGATGGGCACTGGGCGGCACTGATGAGCACTGGGCGGCACTGATGGGCACACTGGTGGGCACTGGGCACACTTATGAGCACTGGGCGGCACTGATGAGCACTGGGCGGCACTGATGAGCACTGGACGGCACTGATGAGCACTGGGCGGCACTGATGAGCACTGGGCGGCACTGATGGGCACACTGGTGGGCACTAGGCACACTTATGAGCACTGGGCGGCACTGATGAGCACTGGGCGGCACTGATGAGCACTGGACGGCACTGATGAGCACTGGGCGGCACTGATGGGCACACTGGTGGGCACTAGGCACACTTATGAGCACTGGGCGGCACTGATGAGCACTGGGCGGCACTGATGAGCACTGGACGGCACTGATGAGCACTGGGCGGCACTGATGAGCACTGGGCGGGCACTGATAGGCACACTGGTGGGCACTGGGCGGCACTGATGAGCACTGGGCGGCAGTGATGAGCACTGGGCGGCACTGATGGGCACACTGGTGGGCACTAGGCACACTTATGAGCACTGGGCGGCACTGATGAGCACTGGGCGGCACTGATGAGCACTGGACGGCACTGATGAGCACTGGGCGGCACTGATGAGCACTGGGCGGGCACTGATAGGCACACTGGTGGGCACTGGGCGGCACTGATGAGCACTGGGCGGCAGTGATGAGCACTGGGCGGCACTGATGAGCACTGGGCAGGCACTGATGGGCACAGGTGGGCACACTGGTGGGCACTGGTGGGCACACTGGTGGGCACTGGTGGGCACTGATGAGACTGGGCACACTGATGGCACACTGATGGCACACTGGTGGGCACACTGGTGGGCACTGGTGGGCACTGGTGATCACTGGTGGGCAATGGTGGGCACTTTTTTTACACTTACGATCTCTCCTCTCCTCACACTGCAGTCTGTGTGTGAGGAGGGAGAGCTGGCAATGAGTGATGATCTCAAATGTTTACATTTGAGATCATCTCTCATTGGATGCCTCGATCGTGACGAATGGCCGCTGTGATTGGCCATTCGTCACGATCTGTGATTGGCTGTGTCCAAGGGACACGGCCAACACAGATTATCCCCGGTGCGCGCTCGCGGGAGCGCGCAGGGAGTCTGTTACTACCGAGGCAACGACAGATGATCTCATATGTTTACATATGAGATCATCTCTCATTGGATGCCTCGATCGTGACGAATGGCCGCTGTGATTGGCCATTCGTCTCGATCTGTGATTGGCTGTGTCCAAGGGACACGGCCAACACAGCTTCTGCCCGATGCGCGCTCGCGGGAGCGCGCGGCGGGCGTGTTTATGGGAGGCCGTTTAAAAACGGCCTCCCGAAAATTCAAGTCCGCGCTGCAGCCGTATATAGGCTGTAGCGCGGATGTGAGCAGGTTAAATGCAGTGAAGTGTAATTTTTCCAAAAAAATGTCGTTTGAAAGACTGCTGCGCAAATACCGCGTGACAAAAAATATTGCAACAACCACCATTTTATTCTCCAGAGTCTCTGCTAAAAAATGATATATAATGTTTGGGGGGTTCTAAGTAATTTTCTAGAAAAAAATACTGATTTTAACTTGTAAACAAAACGTGTCAGAAATGGGCTCGGTCCTTAAGTGGTTAAACAACGGGCAGTCCGCTTTAACATAAGGGTGGTCCCAGCAGTGGATTCGCCTTTATGGGCGGTGGGAGAGGCCAGCATCCCTGTTCCCCCCCCCCCCCCCCCCCCCGTAGCTTCCCGGTCATTTTCCTCCCAGCTAGGAAGTCGAGTGAGGGCAAGATGGCCCCCACTCCACTCTATGGCCTTGGAGGACCGGAGCAACATCATACGTCACTTCCTAGCAACGATTTTAAAGAGCCCATTTTTACCATTGTGACAAAAAAAACTTTTTTTTTTTTTTCCTTTTTTAGTGTAGATGTGAGATTTTTTTGACCCCAGATCTCACATTAAAGAGGTCCTGTCATGCAAATTTCTATTACGTGGGATGTTTACATTCCTTGTAATAGGAATAAAAGTGATCAAAACATTTTTTTTTTTTAAAAGGACAGTGTAAAAATAAAAAATAAAAGATAAAATAGGAAAAAAAATGAAAGCACTCTGTCCCCGTTAGCTCGTGCACAGAAGGGAACGCATACGCAAGTCACGCCCACATGTGTAAACAGTGTTCAAACCACACATGTGAGGTATCGCTGTGATCGTTAGAGCGAGAGCCATAATTTGAGCCCTAGATCTCCTCTGTAACTCTAAGCTGGTAACCTGTAGAAATTTTTAAAGTGTCGCTTATGGGGATTTTTAAGTACCAATGTTTGTCGCCATTCCACGAACGTGCGCAATTTTGAAACATGACATGTTGGGTATCTATTTACTCGGCGTAACATTATCTTTCACATTATAGAAAAAAAAAAGAAATAATCGGGCTAACTTTACTGTTTTCTAATTTTTTAATTAAAAAAATGTATTTTAAAAAAAAAAAAAAATTTGCGTTTGTAAGACCGCTGCGCAAATACGGTGTGAGAAAAAATATTGCAACAATCTCCATTTTATTCTCTAGGGTCTCTGCTAAAAAAAATACATAATGTTTGGTGGTTCTAAGTAATTTTATAGCACAACAAAAAAAAAAAAACAGATTTTAACTTGTAAACAACAAGTCTCAGAAAAAGGCCCGATCCAGAAGTGGATAAAGGGACACATTTTGAGTCAGTTGATGGTGTAAGTCCCATGCGGGAATGCTGCGAATATGCGGCGTGTTCCCACATCGCATCAGCACCCCTGGCAGTTCACACTGCCATATGCTATATGCAGGGGGTGTCAATTAAAAGTTAATGACACCCCCAGTTGAGATTGCATATCGCAGTGCGATCTGCAAGTTCGCACAGAATCGGATCGCACAAGTGTGAACCACCATGCGATCCGATTCTGCTGCGGATAAAAAAAAAAGGGTCCTGTGCATGTTTAGTGTGATTGCGGTGCGAATTCAGCCATACAAAATTTTTTCTCACCTTGTAATTGAAGATCGAAAATACTCACCTCAGGGTACTTCCTCCCTCAGCGCCCGCGGCTCCGCCGTCACTTCCTGTCTCACGATGATTCCTGGGAACTGAACGTCATCGCTCCCAGGAATCAATGCGACGGCACCGGCCCCGCTCGTCACTTCCGGGCGACGCCGCATTCCCCTGCTAAACAGCTTCTGGGCATGCCCAGAAGCTGTGGAGGAATGCGGCGCCGCACCGGAAGTGACGAGAGGGGCCGGTGCGGCGCATTCTGGGAGAAGAAGACGCGGAAGAAGACACAGAAGAGGACCGCGCCGACTTCAGCTGCCCACAAGAGAGATGGCAACGCTGTGGAAGAAACTATATAAGTGAGTATTTCTTCTTGCAGGTAAGTGCGAACCGGGACAGATCAGAGGCTAGCCATTGTGGAATGTACTAGCCCTGACTGTCCCGGGGGTATGTTTATTGAAAAATGGTTTCTGTGCCCGGAACTCCGCTTTAAGGAGAAAATGGCGGATGTGTTGAAACAACTGACAGAAATTGATTTTCTCCATGCCTTCAACCATTGGAAAACAAGACTGCAGCAATGTATTAGTGCAAATGGGGAATATATTTTAGAGGACGAGCAATAAATTTTTAATTCATATACAGTAAATAAAAGGTGAGATATGTAATCTGTCTCGTTTTTTAACCACTTGCCGACGGCCCGCTGCAGTTTTACTGCGGCATGCTGGCTCAGCTGCACGAAACGACGTAGCCCTAAGTCAGTTGCGTGCATGCTGCTGGGGGGGGGGGGGGGGGGGGGCGAGCGTGTGCCGTTGGTGGCGTGCTCCCACCCCCACTAGGCAGCGGGGATGCCAATCCACGGGACCAGCACCCGCGATCGATCCCTGCTGAGAGAGAAGGACGGTCAGCTGTTGTAAACACAGCTGACCGCTCTTCTCTCTGGAATGATCACAGAGCGCCTGGGATCCTTCTAGATAAGAATACAGGTCTGTATGATCATTTCACAAGCAACCCCCCCCCCCACAGTTAGAAAACACCCCCTAGGCTCACACTTAACCCTTTGATCAGCCATAGGTTAACCCCTTCCCTGCCAGTGTCATTATTTTTAGCACTGATTACTGTAGTAATGTCACTTGTACCCCCAAAAGTGTAAAAAATTTCAGTTAGGGGGTCCAATCTGTCCGCCGCAATGTCGCAGTCCCGCAAAAAAAAAAAAAAAAAAATCGCCGCCATTACTAGAAAAAAAAAAAACAATAAAAATGACAAATTTTTCCATTAGTTAGTAAACGCAATAACATTTGCGCAAACCAATCAAAATACGCTTATTGTGATTTTTTTTTTACCAAAAATATGTAGCAGAAAACAAATTGGCCTAAAATGTTAAAAAATTTCGATTTTTTTACATTTTGTTTTGAGAATTTCATATAAAATAATGTGAAAAATATTATTTTTTCAAAATTGTCGCTCTTTATTTGTTTATAGCGCAAAAAGTAAAAATCGCACAGGTGATCAAATGCCACCAAAAGAAAGCTCTATTTGTGGGGAAAAAAGGACATCAATTTTGATTGGGTACAGCGTCGCACGACCGCGCAATTTTCCGTTAAAGTAATGCAGTGCCAGATCGCAAAATAGGGCCTGGTCATTGAGCAGCCAAATCCTCCGGTCTTAAAGTGGTTAAATCATGTTAAAATATGAATAATATACAATATTGACAAAAGAAAAAACAACAATTCACATAAATCTAAATTACACATCCTGGTTGTGTCATGCACACTAGGGATCGACCGATTATCGGCAAGGCCGATATATCGAGGGCCAATAGGCACTTTCCCTTATATATCTGAATCGGCCCTGGAAGTTACCAATATTTTTCGGGACGTCATTCTGCCTTCTTAGGACAACGCAACCAACCAGGATGTGTTATTTTATATCTATGCGACAACCAGGATGTGTTATTTTAAACTTGTGACAACCAGGATGTGTTATATTTAAATTTATGTGAATTTTTGTTTTTTTCTTTACTTTTGTCAATATTTTATGTTATTCATATTTTAACATGATTTAATAAATGTATATAATTTTTACTACATTGGTGTCTTGCCTACCTATAAAGTCCCAATTTCCCAAATTCACTTCGTTTTCATCACTGTATTGGTGTCACTGGTCCCCAAAAGGTGTCAAAAGTGACAGGTGTCCGATTTTTCCGCTGCAACGTCGCAGTCTCGCTCTAAGTTGCTGATCGCCGCCATTACTAGTAAATAAAAAAAAATTACATAAAAATTTCCCATCATTTGTAGACGCTATAACTTTTTTTGTAGACGCTATAACTTTTGCACAATCCAATCAATATATGCTTATTGGGACTTTTTTTTTTTTTACCAAAAATATGTAGCAGAATACATATTGGCCTAAATTGATGAATAAATTAGATTTTTTTTTTTTTTTTTTTTTACATTTTTTTATTATAGATGTTTTATAACAAAGTAAAAAATATTGTTTTTTTTTTCAAAATGGTCGCTCTTTTTTTGTTTATAGCGCAAAAAATAAAAACCGCAGGGGTGATCAAACACCACCAAAAGAAAGTTCTATTTGTGGGAAAAAATACATCAATTTTATTTGGGCACAGCATCCCTTAATTGCGCAATTGTCAGGTAAAATAACGCAGTGCCGTATCGCAAAAAATGGCCTGGTCAAAAAAACCTTCCAGAGCTGAAGTGGTAAAAGACTGCACGGTCGTTTCCCACATAATGAAGGAAGAAGCACAAGGATATGGACTAATTCAATGATTTTTGTATAATTTTATATATTTTTCACTTTTCATTTTTTGTTTTTATTGTAATTTTTTAGTTGTTCAAATTTTTCACTGTTCACATTTTCCCATTGGTGTTGTTATGCGCTTCATTTGAGCTGCAGCTGGTCATATAGTGATTTAATATTGGTAGAGGTAATTTATTACTTTTACACATATTTAATCCCAAGAGCAGGGGTGTTTTTGGTGTATTTTGGTTTTGTGCTGCCCTAGGCAAGACTAAAACTGGGCCCCCCTTTCTTTCCCTTCCTTTTCAAGTGGCTTTGCGGGGTCCCTGGTGGCTGTGGGGGGTCGCTGGTATCTATCCAGGGTCCCTGCTGGCTGTGCAGGGTCCCTGGTGGCTATGGGGATCCCTGGTATCTATGCAGGGTCCCTGCTGGCTGTGTGGGGTGCCTGGTGGCTATGTGGGGTCCCTGGTGACTGTGTGGGGACCCTGATGGCTGTGTAGGGATCCCTGATGGCTGTGCAGGGTCTCTGGTGGCTGTGCGGGATCCCTGGTGGCTATGCGGGGTCCCTGATGGCTTTGCGGGGTCCCTGATGGCTATGTGGGTCCCTGATGGCTGTGTGGGATCTCTGGTGGCTATGCGGGGTCCTTGGTGGCTGTGTGGGGTCTCTGATGACTGTGTGGGATCTCTGGGGGCTATGCGGGGTCCTTGGTGGCTGTGTGGGGTCTCTGATGGCTGTGTGGGATCTCTGGTGGCTATGCGGGGTCCTTGGTGGCTGTGTGGGATCTCTGATGGCTGTGTGGGATCTCTGGGGGCTATGCGGGGTCCCTGGTGGCTATGCAGGGTCCTTGGTGGCTGTGTGGGGTCTCTGGTGGCTATGCAGGATCCCCGGTGGCTATGGGAGGGCCCTGGTTGCTATGCAGGGTCACTGGTAGCAGTTTGGAGTCTCAGGTGGCAATGTGGGGTCTCTGGCCGACTGTGGGGTAGTAACATGCAGTGTCTGGTATTACTCGTGTGCCTCAATCAGGCAGCTCAGATAAATTATTGACTTCTAAATGCCTCTGCAAAATTAGATAGACCTCTGCAAAAAAAAGAGGCCTGCTCCTCACCCAACCCAACCTATCCAACTGCTCCAGTGCACTCCTCATTCATCCTCTATAAGCCCCCTCAGTTTATAGGAAGACAGGAACCAGGCAATCATATGGGAATTCCCCTTCTGTGGTATGCACATTGTATGGAGGATGCTAGGGTAGTGAAAGCTTGCAGATAAATAATTCCACACCGGGGTACACCCTGGAACCTCCCCCCTAAAAAATGGCGCCCAAGGCAAACGCCTTGTTTGCCTTGCAGTAGATATGGCCCTGGCGAGGGTACAAAATTAATAGAAGCTGCACCAACACTGCTTGTCAGTTTTATTTTTTGTTTATTATTATTTTATTATTTTGATTTATATTATTTTTCGTTCAGCCCATTGGGTGGGTTAAATCATAAAAAACGGAGTGTGTGTACCAGGCTTTACAGGATTGGTCATACGAACACATGTTGGTAGCTTCGAAAGTTTGCATGTAGGGCACTTACTGTAGCTATAAATGCACTTTAAATATATTCTTGTACACAAGTGATTTCATTTTTTTTAAACTTTTTTTGAGCACTGCAAGGCTCTGGAGTTTGTAAGAGATGAAACTTTTTCAAACAAGCGAGAAATGAAATAATGTAACAAAAAGACCAAGCAAAGATTTTACAAACAGATACAAATGGTTCACTTTAATGAGCACTGAGGTGATCAGAAATAGAACGAAACCGCATTCATCCATACTGTTAATGTTGTCATAGCAACTCTACATTCCCGTCATGAAACCGCACACGTGTGCGAGTCCAGTGAAATCTTGTTGGAAAAAATACAAAATATATGCATATTATTAGGTAACAGGCTCTTGTAAGTGGTTGGCCGAATAAAATGATGATGATCATCTCCCAGCTGTCCGTATTTATGGTGGATGGTCAAGATCACAAAGTATTGGGACTTACCACAAACAGGTTTGGTTTTCACCAAGGCTTTGGCATGGTCTGTGGCTCTACATAAGACCAGAAGGACAGAGAGAGGCCCCGAAAGTTGTCACATTTTGAAATTTGAAGGCTGAAAGCTCAACATGGGGTTCCGTTACCACCGTTTTGTGAATCCTGACGGGGTCTCCTGTCCATGTTTGGCTTCTTCCTTGGCTATGACTTTGGTCTCCTGAGTGCCTGAGATTTGCCACTGCTTGAACTGGCAGGTGGTGAACAAAATGGCTGCCTTGCAGTTTGGTTTAAATCGGAACTAAACCCATCAATTTAATGATTTCAAAAAACAGTTATGCTGATGGCACTGCCAGGAAGCTAACTGGCACAGATGCTTGCTCCCTCAACCAAATTGTGAAACCATCAAATGGCGGGTGTCATAACTGATCACATGTGCAGCACCATGGCAGGTGCAGGTCTAACAGAGGCAAAAATGGCAACTTCCTTGGCTGAACAGGTAAAACGGTTTAGTTCCGCTTTAAGTTATTAACATACCAATTATAAACAACCAGTGGTCTGCAAAGAGAACCAATCATCAGTGGACATTTGTGGTAATATGGATGTCCACTCTTGAACCTTTATAACAATGAAACAGTTTTTTTCACAGAAATTACTTGTCTTATTATTTGCTTGTATTTTCTCCCTGTCAGAGCAGAGCGTCAGACAGTAAGACCCCTATAATGGCTGTCCAATCTCCTGCATGACACTACTATATTGCAAATATGCTGTTGGGATTATATATAAAAAAAAAAAAAAGTCTTTGCCCATTTTCAGCTTTATCCTCCTTTAGCACAGGAGTGTGTCACCCTGAGCACAGGCAGGAAACCGGACAACCCCTATACATTGTACACGGTGCAGGACAAGTCACATTAATAGGGAAAAGATCAGCTTCGGGAAGACCATAGGTAATACTGGTGACTAGTTCTTTGCCCTCTGCCTGCCTTTTTGGGCACAGATTGCACAGTACAGGTTCTCTAAGTTTGGGCAACTTTTTAAATAAAAAAACTGACTAGTGTTTTGTTCCCATGGAAAAGGTACATATATTTATGTGATGAAGTGCTCTAAAAAACAAAAGTTCCAGGAATTCGGCTTCTAAAGCCAACTCAGACCCTTCTTAACTTTACGACAATGTGCCAAGTAAAATAATCCACAGAGGTCCAATCAGAAATTGTCTTTGATATCATTTCAGTAAACAGACATGTGATTGGTTGCTGTGGACAAGTGTACATCATTGTTGCTATTTGCTCTGCTTTGTCAGGTGACACTAGTTAGGGGTTTACAAAAAATAAAAATAAAAATCTTAAAGCCCAACTCAAAGCCGAAGCTTTTGTTTGGTTTTAGATAGACCAGGAGAACCTTTGTCAACTTTTTATTGCCATCTGTGTCCTCACTAGGACAGGACGTTACGGAAAAATCTCTAATGGGGAAATTAATACAAACAACTGTTAGCAAAGTGAGGAAGGGTTCGGACGTCCGACAAAGTTTTTAATGTCGTCTATGCTTCTCCATCTTTGGGAAAACTGTAAACTCAATTTTTTGGTATGGGTGTCACTTGAGGGGAAAATTCTACTATTGGGTTAAAGAGAGAAATAAAAACCTGCCATAAATTTGAACTCCTCCACACTCTATTTGAAAAATGTTGTCTGCAGTTGGGCTTTCAGTCGGGGCTACAGTTAGCTGTTGTTACTTCTGCAACCCCGTTGCCAAGCCATATGTATACATTTTGAAGTACATACGTTATTTTTACAGTAATCCAAGGTGGCAATTCTTTCATTTCCATATAGTTATTGTTCAAGTAGACCTGGCATTGAGTTTTGGTGAACAGAGCTGGTTATCCTGCTGACATTTTAGAGTCTAGGCTGGGACTGTGAAGAAAACCATTCTAAAGGAGTAGACCGTGTCCACAATGTAAGCCACCAGGTTGATGTAACTCAAGATGGTGATCCCAACTCCCCTATCATTTAGACAACCATCATATCCACACTCATTTTTAATGAGATAAGGATTAAAAAAGTAGTAAGGCCAAATGACTGCCACTGTGATGTACATGGCCACTGCCAAAATATTATAACCAATGAGAATCTTCTCAAAGTTGATGGGCAGTCTAGGCAAGAGACGTCCAATGATTGTGATGATGATTAAAGTGGTAATAATGAAGCAAATAGAGTAGACAGCCACACACCAATGCAAGCCTGGTATACCATAAATGAGCGGCAGAAGAGAGAAAATAATACAGGCAACGTAGGCTTCAAAGACCTTCAGCAGGCCAGGGATGGTAGAGAGGAAGCCGCTAGTCTCGCCAGGTTTCGCCCGGGTGATTCCAACCTCAATGGCGTAGGCGAAGAAGCACAGGATAGACATGACAGTGGCTGCTCCTCGACAGGCACAGGTCTTTCCGCTGCAGCCTCCTTTCAGGAAGACAGATGGGTACATGATGGATGTGGTGAGGAGCATCAACGAAGCCAACATGGAGAAGGCCGAGGTAAAGTCCTCCCAGGAAATAGGAACTCTACTGGCAAACCCTGTGAGCTCAAAAACAACAATTAGGATAGTCACGATAAAACACATGATCCATGTAACCATACTCCAGGCTCCATATGAGTTGTGGTACATTTGAACGCTGGCCACCAAGCTGAAGGCGGTGCAGGAGAAGAAGATTTGGAGGATGCGGAGGATCAGCAAGGGATTCAAAAGGGAACGAAGTTCCATCTTGGTGTTATGAAGATACAAGGAGGTGAAGGTGTACAGAGGTGCCCCGAATGAGGATATCAGAGAGGAATCTGTTATATGACTGATGTCCAACAAGCTTCCACCTTTGCTTTATGAAGCGGTCTGTACCTAAAACACAAGAAAAAAAAAAATGTGATATTAGGTGCTGAAATTTTATTAATCTCATATATAACGTTGAACCCCAATTCAGGGCAAAACTTTTTTGAATGGAAGGGTTAGAACTTTTATAAGACTTATTGCGGTTTGTGCCTTCAATGAGTTTGCCATATTGATGATTTATTTTTCTGTTCTGTCTGACTCACACTAGGACAGGAAGTGAGGGGGGATTTCTCTCATGGGGACACAGGCACAACAGCAACATCCTAAGAAAGGTTGTAAACCTTCCTTGCTTTACTAGAAAATGTGTTTTCATCACTGTTTGTAGTGGATTTTTCTTTATTTCCTGTTCTGGCTGACATGTGGGCAGCCAGAACAGGAAGTGAGGTAAATCTCCCCCGCAGGGAATCCGGCAATAAAACAGGAAGTTAGTTAATCAAGCAGGGACACAGCAGTAAAATAAACAGGAAATTAGGTAATTTTCCCTCACATCCCGTTGTGTCTGCCACCATTCATAGAGGCAGGAAGTGGGGAGATTTCCTAGCACTTCTTGTTCTGCCTGGTGTCGGTCACGTCAACAGGAAGTAAGGAAAAAAAAACTTCCAAATAGGAAAAGAGATAGCAATGAAAAGTTTACAGAGATTCTAAACCAGGGTTCTCAAACTGGTAGCCCTCCAGCTGTTGCAGAACTACAATTCCCATTCAGGGCAAAACTTTTTTGCATGGACGGGTTAGAACTTCTATCAGACTTATTGCCGTTTGTGTCTTCAATGAGTTTGCCATATTGTACAGGATGTGATAAGAAAAAAAGTGCGCTGGAAAAAATTATAGAAAAGCTGCTACCGTAGAAAATAAATTATGTACTGTGTGATAGGTATCAGGTGCGCTAATCCATTAGTAACAATTATGTATAAATATAAAGTACAATCAACACAAATATTGATCAATAAATATTGGAAGGACTAAATCCTATAAATACCAAACCAAGTGCTCAACAAGGTGAACAATGAAAACAAAATCAATGGTGGATCAAAACAATAAGTCCATAAGTGAATATGATGTCCATATAAATCCAACATGCATGTGAAGTATCTCCAGGTGCAAAACTCAACACAATAGATGGGTGCAGCGAAGCCCTCCACCATGAATGAATTAGTCCCTTACCAGATGCGATAATACAAGGGCGTGTGTATTATCAGATCCAATGAAAGTGTAGCCCAGCAGGGACACAGCAGTAAAATAAACAGGAAACGAGATGATTTTCCCTCACATCCTGTTTTGTCTGGCACCATTCATGTAGGCAGAAATTGGGGAGATTTCCTAACACTTCCTGTTCTGCCTGGTGCCTGTCATATCGACAAGGAAGTAAGGTAAAACCTTCCAAATAGGGACAGCGATAGCAATGAAAAGTTGACAGAGGTTCTAAACCTTTTACACCCCACGAAAACCAGTTAAAGGAAAAGTATAGTGTAACGGAACCACGACCCCACAATACCTATGTGCTTCCTTCAGAATACCACTTCCTCCATTCTTGAACATAGATATTAGATATTCTAGCCGCCCCCATACAAAACTAGCCAAGAATAGCTTGTATAAGATCTGGAACCTTTATTGAACAAACTCACACCGAATATATACCCCACCAGGTAAAGTACCTGATTACATTATCCTATGCAGATGAAATTGTGTACAGAAATATAATTAATCTGAACTAATTACCTAGCCACCTGGACAGAAACAATAGGTGAATGGGAATGCAGACCCAGACAATGTTATAATTAACCAGTTCCGGAATGTCCTTCAGAAGGAGGGCGATCGTGCCGCTGCATGCACGTGCAGCGGCGCAATACCGATGTGTCTGTGTCCCTAGGACACAGAGCATCTACGCTCTGCAGGAGGGCTCTCTGATTGGCCCTCCCGATCACATGACGGCTGTGTCCAATCACAGCTGTCATTTGATGCCAACAAAGCCGTTCTAACAGTGATCAGCTTTGCTTCTCCTCTGACGGAGGCTGTCAGTGAGGAGAAGGAGAGCAGATCTCAGCTGCCAGCCATGGATCAGTGAGTATACAGCATTTTTACTGCTTTTTACTCACTTATCTGGGTAACCAGTGAGTAAAAAAGCAGAAAAAGTGCTGTATACAAACTGATCCCTGGCTGCCAGCTAAGATCTGCTCTCCTCCTCACTGACAGCCTCTGTCAGAGGAGAAGTGGATCGGATTGCTGTCCCCAGTGTCCTGCAGTAAAAACAACTGTCCCACACATGTCCCACATCTGTCCAAATTAAATATGTCCATGATCATCTGACACATTTTTTAGTGATCATCTGTCACACGTTATCTGCCACATCTGGCGCACATCTGTCACCCCAGTGATCAACATTTGTCACACATCTGTCCCAGGAATCATTTGCACACATCTGTCTACGTGGCTAAAAAATTATCCAGGGCCTTCAAAAATGTGATAGGTACTCAGGAAATGAAATGTGTAATTTATGCTCCTAGAACGTCTGACAATGCTCCCTGCATGTTGGACCTCTGTATGTGGCCGGGCTACGTAAATGTCTCACACATGTGAGGAGTGGCAGAATGCATTTTGGGGTGTAATTTTTTTCTATGTACATGCTATATGTTATAAATATCTTATAAATTGACAACTTTGTGTAAAAAAAAAAAAACGAATACACTTATTGGGATTTTTTTTTAACAAAGACATGTAGCAGAATACATTCTGGCCTAATTTTATGCCAAAATTTGATTTTATTGGATTTCTTTTATAACAGAAAGTAGAAAAAAAATGTTTTTTCAAAATGTTTGTTATTTTTTCGCTTATATCGCAAAAAATAAAAAACCCAGCGGTGAATAAATACCACCAAAAGAAAGCTCTATTTGTGCAAACAAAATGATAAAAATTTAATTTGGGTACAGTGTAGCATGAGTAATTGTCATTCAAAGTGCGAGAGTACCGAAAGCTGAAAATTGGTCTGGGAAGGAAGGGGGTGAAAGTGCCCAGTATTGAGGTGGTTAACATGTTAATTAACTCAGCACTGCAACAAGGCCAAAACAAAGCACACCACACATCATCCCAAGTATAAACACAGAACACCTTATTAAAAAGACAATAGCAGGAGATCCCCAGTAGCAGACTGTCCGTCTCTTACATTGAAGTACATGGAATCTACATCTAAGCAATGCTTTGATTATTCAGGAGTCACAGACTTCATGGCAACAGTCTACAACAGACTATAGGTCTCGCAGTGTAAAGTGGGATTAAATCTTCATATTTCTTGAGGGACATTGTGGATAAATATTACTGTCTCATTTGAAGTAATCCAAACCATATTCTAAGTGTCCATTAAGCAGCTGCCCATAATTTTCTTGGTCCCCCTGTGCCCCTAATAGACACAGGCTGACTTACACATAAGAGGGGCTGGGGGAGCTGGAAAATGAGTTTCCAGAGCTCTCAAATGTAAGCTGGGTTCCACGGGCCCCCCACCCAAAGTGACTCCCGTCACATATAGCTAAAGCTCTTCTGGCCATGCTTCTCCTCTGGGTCACAGGAGTGCACTTAGTTCTGCATTCCTGTGCCCGAGATTCAGGCTACAGACTGACATCACAGATCGGGCCCAGACTCTGGAGAGATCCCAACAATCATGTCGGAATCTGCCCAGATGCCTGCACTGGTAACGGTCTCAGCAAGCTGCTGGGATACTGAGCCTGCAGCTCCTGCCCCCTTCACAGCCTGGCGCTCCAGTGGGCACTGGAGGGGCAGAGCAGAGAGCCGGAGACTGACAGTCACTCCTGTTTGCTCAGAGCGAGGGAGAACCGAGTGATCGTGTAGACCTGTTTAGGTATAGGGCCAGCGGGGGGTCAGCAGCAGCAGCAGCATCAGATCGATGCTGCAGGCATCTAGATGAGAATCTTTTGAGGTGACAACTACTTATCGTTAGGTGGAAGTCATATGACATCCTGATGGTCCCCGGTCATCTCTATGACCTTCGGAGACCTGGTGCAAAATGATAACGTCATGTCCAGCCTCGGCAGGTGTAAACACTGCCGTTTTCTCGACTGGGAAGCCGAGATCGTGTTTTTTTTTTTTTTTTAATCTCAGGCTTTCCAGCCTAGAGGCGAGATGTGGGGACTTCTAGACCAACGAATCTCTTTGTAAAGAGGACCTGTCATGCCCTATTCCTATTACAAGGGATGTTTACATTCCTTGCAATAGAAATAAAAGTGATTAAAAAAAATGTTTTAAAGGGAAAGTGTCAAATTAAGCCCAATTTATAAAAGTAAAATAAACAAAAAAAAAAAAATGTAAAATTGCCCCCACATATGTAAACAGCTATCAAACCACACATGAGGTATCGCCACAAACAGAGTGAGAGCAATAATTCTAGCCCAAGACCTGCTCTGTAACCTTAAACAGGTAACCTGTAAAAAAAAACTTTTATAGCGCCGCCTATGGAGATTTTTAGGTACCGAAGTTTGGGCGTCATTCCGCAAGTGTGCACAATTTTAAAGCGTGTCATGTTATCTATTTATTTGGCGTAACATCATCTTTCACATTGTATAAAAAATAAATAAATAAAAAATTTGGGCTAACTTTGTTTTTTTTTTGTTTTCCTTCATTCATGAAACTGTTTTTTTTCCAAAAGTAAGAGCGTTTATAAAATTGCTGCGCAATTTGTGTGTGACACAGAAAGTTGAAATGACCCACCATTTTTTTCCCTAGGGTCTCTGCTAAAAAAAACATATATAATATTTAGGGGTTCTGAGTAATTTTCTAGACAAAAAAAATGATGATTTTTACACGTAGGAGAGGAGTGATAGAATAGGCCCGGTATGGAAGTGGTTAAACCCTCAATTTAAGTACTTTCAGAAGCTGATTTAATTACTTACTGAGTATGCATTGCAGCTTCTTCTTTTAAGCCCTGTACACACGTAGCGAACGTCGGCCGAACGATCGGCCGTCTTTTGTCCAGGGCAGTCGTGTCGGCTGAAAACTGCAAAAGACTGCACATGAATTTTGTCGGCCAACAACAGCCGACTGCAGAAGTGATGTCATGTGATGGTTAACTTTCCGTGTGTTTTTTTCTTTTCTGAGCATGCCCAGTCTTGCTAATCGGCTGTTTGTCGGCCGAATTCTGTACTGACTGGCAAACAATCGGCCGTTCTGGTGTTGGCCAACAAAAATTTTAATGCCTGCACAACAGATTCTGTTCGGCTGAAAATGCGCTGTCGGCTGTCGGAAGCATCATACTAACAAGCCTACAATCGGCCGATCGGTCGTCGGCCGAATATTTACGGCCGACAATCGGTATGTGGGTACGGGACTTTAGGCCCCTTTCACACAGGCGGACCGTTCAGATCCGCCTGTCCGTTTTTTTGGCGGATCTGAACGGTCCCCCCATGCATTCCTATGGGGCATCGGATGGCAGCGGAAACATGTCCGCTGACATCCGACCCGATCCGATCCGTCAAATCTGGACGGATGGAAACCCTATTTTCCATCCGTCCAGGGGATCGGATGAGAACGGACCGACGGTCCGTTCCCATCCGATTTCCCCCATAGAGATGCATGGGGAACTGACAGCTGTGTCTCCGCATGCAGAGTCCTGTCTCCCTACACTATGTGTAGCCACAGAAACACAGCCCCACAGCCTAGGATGGCAAGTTACCCCCTACTCCCCCCCCCCTTTTCCACCCACCCCCCTTTCCTTCTCCAAGCTAACAAAGTAACAGCAGACTACACTGTCCACAGTCTTTACTGGGAAGATCCGAAGTTCAGGAAAGCAGCACTGGGGGTTGCTGGGGTAAGAATTTTAACAAAAAGTTTATTAGGGAATGTTTTATTTCACGTGTTCAATGTGTAAGCTAAAAAAAAGCTGAGGGTTTAATACTGTACTTCTTAACCACTTGCCGGCCGCCGCCCGACTATATACGGCGGCGGTCAGCCCCTCACAGGTACTGCGACATTGCGGCGGACAGATGGGACCCTTGACTGATATTTTTGACACTTTTGGGGTTACCAGTGACATTACTAAAGTAATCAGTGCTATACATATGCACTGTTCCTGTAATAATGACACTGGCAGGGAAGGGGTTAATTTTATTGGAGAGGGAGGGGTTAATGTATGCCTGGTGCTTACTGACATGTGTGGGGGGAGGAGACTGAGTGACACAAGGACAGATCACAGGTTGAGCTATGCTGAACCCTGCAATGTGACCCTGCCTGTCACTTAGGAGATCCGCCCACTTTGTTTACACAAGCGGGCGGATCTCCACACTCGATCCCCGACGATCGGGGAAGAGCGGCAGTGATCACCGCCGCTCCTCCCCTGGCCCGACTCCCGCTGTGACTGAATACAGCGGGAGCGAGCCTCCGTAGGTCTACGTCGCTGGACGATAACAAACCACTTTGTCGCAGTAGGGTCAACGTAAGCGGTCGGCAAGTGGTTAACCTGAAAGAGTAACACATAATGAGCTAGTATGCATTGCATACTAGCTCATTATGAAATACTTACCTTAGAACGAGCCCCCGCTGTGCCGCCTCTATGACGGGCGACAGGTTCAGTCGCCGTCTTCCGGGATCGCGGCATCCGGCCATCTGATTGGCCGGAGCCGCGGTGACGTCACTCCCACGCACGCGCGCGAGAGCCGACAGTCACGGCACGGGACTCTGAAGGAACGGCACCAGCGGCCGTTCCTTCAGAGCGCATGTGCCAGTGATGTCACTGGCTGCATGTAAGGTAAATATCTCCTAAACGGTACATGTTTAGGAGATATTTACAGTACCTATAGGTAAGCCTTATCATAGGCTTACCTATAGGTAAAAGTTGCAGAGGAGGGTTTACTTCCTCTTTAAGGGTAGCAGGTACACTGATTTTTTACTGTCTTGTCTGCAGCTTCCCCTTTACTCCTGATCCTGAACCCTGCTGTAACCTGATTGACTCCTGATTGACCTCCTGGCTTGTCTCTTACTGTGCTTGTTTGCTGCCCGCCTTCACCTCAGCTTGTCCTGCGACTACTCTCCTGCCTTATCCTTATCTGCCATCGGATCGGAACTTGCTCACCTCCTGGTGGGGCGACCCTGAGGACCGCGACCTGGTGCTATTCACGCAGCAAAATCCATCCTCACCATCAGAGGCTCTGGTAATATCCGGTTGGCACTTAGATTCCGCACCTCAGGCTAGCCTGTGTCTTCTGCAAAAGGTGACTTGTCCGTGTTCCTTCCTCAAGATCCTGTGAGGCTACCCTCTGCACGTCAGGCTTGCCACCAGCTCCCTGATACCGCCTCATTTCCTGGCTAGAGGAGGTCCAGCATCATCTATCTCTTTCCTCTCCAGCCTGACTGTCTCTGGCCCGCCCCTTTTATTGGTTGGATTTTTTTTTTTCCAAAAATGTCATTAGCATGTTCATGAGAGGGGGAAGAAGGAAGCAGAAAAGGCAAAATAAAGCAGAGTAAACTTAACCCTTTAAGAGAATGTCACAAAAAAACATTGTTTCGGTTGTGATAGATCGGGGAAGGATTAGAAACCTTTTTTTACTGTTAACTCGGGGCACCATTAGAATGTTCTTCCCTAATCTACCATCTCAGTAAAAAAGCTTCACTAGACAAGAAGGAAATATCTCCAACAGCAACAGTTAGCTTTTTTTAAGTAGAGCAGGGGAAGGCTAGAACCCCCTGTTAGCTTTTTATTGCGGTGAGAGCTCTGGACCAACCAAAAAGTACCACCACTGTCACATGGACTGAGTCACATGTTCTTACATACCTGCTAGAACTGGGCATTCTCTTTGCCCCTAACAGTTGGAGTAGTGGGGAAAAAGCATTGAGTGCTTTTGGGTAAAGGTAAGGTTTTAATAAGTAAAGTAAAAACATAAGTAAAACATGACCAGGGTAGGTCAGAGCTCCCGTGTTGCCCTTAGCATATTCTACACCAACTGCTACCAACTCTAACTACCTTAACCATCCCACCCTATTAAATAATCACACTACTCTTACTTGGGAGTTAAATAACAATTTTTTTTAACAAACATAACATAATCCAGTTTAAATTTGGTTGCAGGTCCTTGACAGTACCATAATTCCACCAACTTTTGTGTCTGTCACCATTTGGCCTAGTCACTCCCCCAGCCGCTAAGCACTGCCTCAGGGACTAACACAGCCGACCTCAGACACCCACCTGTACCAAATTAGAGGACACCATACCTCGGATGGGTCCCCACCATTTTTTCCCAAAAAAACAGCTTTTAGACCCCTGTCAAGAACCCCAAACCGCCATAGCAACACAAGTGTGACACCTTACACTTGTGCGCCCCTCCACACACGAAAAGCCCTCTGAATCCCATCCTTCAACCCCAAAAAACCACAAATCAGTGCCAATGGCATTGAGATGAACCCCGTCACCCCGGAGGAACTGCCACCTATCGCTTTCCAATTCCAAGTGCCGAACCAACAGACCCCCATTCCTGCTACCAAACCTCCCCACCTCCTTGTTTACTTTAATACGGGCCGTGTTAAGTTTCTCAATAGACCTGGCCACCCGCCGCGAAGAGCGGGCTACTATGTCGGACCACACAATGAGCTTCTCTGGAAAGGAAGTACAAAGTCTCAAAAAATCGAACTTCACATCCCGTATTAGCTCCCTCATGGAGCGGAGGCCCAGATCGTTACCACCAACGTGAAGTACTAAGACGTCAGGGGCCCTGTCCAATCTTGCGAACAGGTGAATCTCCGGAACTACACGGCTCCACAGCATACCTGGCAATTATATCCACCTGACCCTACCGGCCTCCCTGGGTAAGCCCAATTGTCTACCGTTAGGTCTAACCTCAGCCCTCTTGGCCCCCAGAAGACATAGGAATACCATATCAGGCACTGCGGGACACCTGTAAAGAAACAAACACAGTGCACCCACCACCCATAACAACGCAGACGAATAACAAAAAACTGAAAATTCACAAAGAACAAACAAGATAGGCCCTGCTGAACAAGGAGCGTCTAAACAAGTTGGGGCCTAACGTACGAGCGGAATCCTCTGGATTCCCACCTGACGATGCGCCTGACCACACCCTCATCCAAACCCCACCAGGCTGCCTCCGTGGCAGCCCCAATACGGAAGGAATGCAAAGCTCTCCGCCAACAAACACTTTATAAAAGCGGACACAAATTGAAACTTGGACAGCGCAGAACCGTCCAAGTGAACTAATAATGCGCCACCTAGCTGAGGTCGAACTTGAAGAAAATGTTCCAGAGCCAGCACCGGACAAAGACCAGGACTGTTATCCCAAAACAACTCCACCCACCTGCTTCTGCCCTTCTGGCCTTTCTTGGACCTTCTGAGACAGATCCGCACAAAAGTATCCGTGCAGACGACATCCCCCCGCAGAAGCCCTCCGGCAACCCACTTTGACGGACTCACAAGTTGGCTAATCCTGAATGCTCCAAAGAAAGCCAATAAGAAGGCCGCCCTAAACAACAATTGCTCATAAGGCGACCATCCCCAACCTCCCCAGAATGGCACCCAACACTGAGAAAGACACCGGGCGCCGCAAATCGCGGCTGCGATTGCCTTTTCGATAACCCCTCATTGCCTGCCTCAACGTGAACGCCTTAGTAAAATCCATAAGCGGACCATCAATCCACAAGGAGCAGCCGTTATAGGACTCCAAAAAGATATCCCATATCCGAAGATCCGCCCTGAGCTCCCCAGTCAGCCTCACCGAGTGCCCAGGGGCCCTAACGCCCAATGTAGCCGTAGTCAAGCGGCGACAGAAAATCCGCCCCATAGGTATAATCCTACAGGCAAAGTTCAACTTACCGAGCAAAGCCTGCAACTCCCGTAGCGTGATCCTGCGACGTCCATACGCATTCTTGACCTCTGCCCTCAGGAGCACCAACTTGTCCATCGGTAATCTACATTCTTTGGCCACAGAATCTATAGTAATGCCCAGGAAAACCAATTCTGTCACTGGTCCTTCCATCTTGTCAGGAGCCAAGGGGATCCCGAAGCAGTCCGCGATGTGTTGCAAGGTCCCCAGGAGGACCGCACAGGTCCCAGAGCCTGGAGGTCCAATCCACAAAAAATCATCCAACTAATGGATGACGGAGTTGACACCCGACACATCCTGGACCACCCACTCCAAGAAAGAACTAAAGGTTTCGAACAAGGCACACGATATAGAGCATCCCATCGGTTATCAGCTATCCACAAAATATGAACCCCCTCCAACAGCACCCCAAGAAATGAAAACTCTGGGAATGGACAGGAAGCAAGCGAAATGCAGCTTCAATGTCCGCCTTAGCCAGAAGCGCACCCTTGCCATACTTACGAACCCAAGAAATGGCCGCATCAAGTGATGTATTAGGTAACCGCACACTCCTGCGGGTCACAAGATGATGGAGGAGGGGACCTGGGTTGCGGGGCGGTGAGTGCCCCCCCTGTGGGCTCCGTCCAAGATGGGGATTCCTCCCAGAGCTCCCACCTGCAGAAGCTGGCACACGCTTCGCAGTGGGGCCTGAAGGGTCCCTAGGGGGGCTCCCTGAGTGACGCTGAGCCCTGGGGGCATGATCAGGGCTAAAGCGCTCCGGAGACCTAGACCTCCGAGCACGTGTGGAGGCAGGCCTCATCTGCGAGGAACCCTGCCTAGCACCCTGCAAGGTACTGGATACCTGGCCCTGCACCCAGTCCGAGCCATGCACCTCAGCCAACTCTCTAAGCCGGGACAGCAATCCCTCCAGCTCACTCATCTTCCTTCTTTTGCAGGTGGAGACACAGCAGCCGGCTACACGGGACGTTTTTCCACAATTTCTCCTCAAAGAGTGACTGAAACCCCTCCTACCCTGCAGCTATACTTATGCAGCTCCACCCCATCACCCCGTACGAATGACCAAAAAGGTTAGAGACCAGCACTGACCACCTACTTTTTCCCAGTTAACCCCTGCAGCTCAGTTCACCTTCCACCCAGTCATGTATGCCCTCTACTTAGTTCGTTCCTCCTAGCGCCGGGCATGTCTTTATATATTTTCTTTAAGCCAGTGGTGCTGCGTTGGGTATCATACACCTGCCTAAATGAAGGCCAGACTTATTAAGCAAGTCATTTGTGTTCCCTGTACATTCCCCTTAACTCTCCGAGATGGAAAGAGGGACACCATCTAATGCAAGGGACACACCCTGCCATGCCCCAAGACCATAAATAATTAATACGCACAGAAAAAAAAAATGATTGGTTAAATCACCAAATGTTTTCTTTTAATCACTACTTTACCTTTTATATTGGCTTTTCAAAGTAACAAATGTAATAGTTCTGAGGTTGGATGAAAGGTTTAGTGCAGTCAACCAAAGTCACATGGAGCCCCAGGGTTCCTCCAGGGGTTGCCAGGGGTTCCTTCAGCAATGAAGCATTCCTCCCACTGACCCGCCAGTGGAAGAAGCCTTCCTCCCACTGACCCGCCAGTGGAAGAAGCCTTCCTCCCACTGACCCGCCAGTGGAAGAAGCCTTCCTCCCACTGACCCGCCAGTGGAAGAAGCCTTCCTCCCACTGACCCGCCAGTGGAAGAAGCTTTCCACCCACTGACCCGCCAGTGGAAGAAGCTTTCCACCCACTGACCCGCCAATGGAAGACGCATTCCACCCACTGACCCGCCAGTGGAAGACGCATTCCACCCACTGACCCGCCAGTGGAAGATACATTCCACCCCCTGACCCGCCAGTGGAAGAAGCATTCCTCCCACTGACCCGCCAATGGAAGAAGCATTCCACCCACTGACTGCCAATGGAAGAAGCATTCCACCCACTGACTGCCAATGGAAGAAGCATTCCACCCACTGACTGCCAATGAGAGAAGCATTCCACCCACTGACTGCCAATGGAAGAAGCATTCCTCCCAATAGTAAACTTTTGATTGGTAAATAGTTGAGTTAAATAGTCTATTTTTGTAAAGTCTATAAACCAGACCAAAAAGAGGGACAACAGAGGAAGAAAAAGGTAGAGAGGAATTTTGGTTCTATAAGCCTGTCCTTACAAATGAGGGATAGTTTGTATCCAATGCTTTAGATTTGGGGTTTGGTTTATTCATTTCTTGTCTTCCCTGAATTTTTTTCATAATAAACGTTTAAAACCCAACTTCAGGAAAAAAACAAAAAAATCAACCCTTGCAATGGGGCCTGAAAAGTCCCAGTATATTCCTAATACTAGCATGTAAAAAAAAATGGTTTGATATTCTCATCGTGTGTATGGGACTTTTTTATTCTAGGAACAGAGGATTAGGGTAAAACCACTTAGTCCTGGTTCTGACTGGTGTGATGCGGGAAACCCTGCTATTCAGTGCCGGTTCTCGCATTGCACCAGAATCGCACAGTGGTTTACACTGAGATCTGCAAATCTCTGGGGGGTGTCAATGTAAAGGTAATGATGACACTTCCAGATTGGTTCGCAGATCGCAGTGCAAACTGTGAAATGGTGCAGGAATTGGATCGCATAGGTGTGAACACCCATGCAATTCAATTCCAGTGCGAACCAAAAAAAAAGGGCCCTGCTCCATTTTTGTGCAAATGGGATGTGATTTCAGCCAAAAAGTTTGTATGGCTGAAATCACATTGCACAGACATCGCATGTGATCTGCACAACAATGAGGTGCAAATCACATGCGATGTGTGGCATTGCAATAGTGTGATTCGGCACTTAAACTGGCACACATGCATAGGTTTTTTTTTTTGTTCAGCCAGTGGGCTGAATTGAAAAAAAAAACACTTACAGATTCATCCATCCACACAAGAGGTGGATGAAGAAATCCCCTCCACGAGACGTATTCTGACGCTGGGGACTCTTCTCTGTCAGAATACACTGATCAGCATTGCAGCTGATTGGCTGCAAGCTGCTGATCGAACGAGGTTTTCCAGTAGGCTCCCATTATACAGAAGCTCCCATTCTGACAGGCGGCTTCTAACAGGCAAGGCCACACATAGATCAAAATTCAGCTGGTCCCTGCTGAACCGAACAAATTTTGTTTCATGTATACCCAGCTTTACCTTACTCCTTGTTGCAGTAGGCTCTCTCCAGTGCTGTGACTGGTCCTCAGGAGCTCCTGGGTAAACTGTGACTGGGTCACACTCCAGCCTCATCATACCATACAGGGTTAATGTTCCTGTATGGTATGTGATGAGACTTTGGGTGGTAGAGGAGAGCACTGTAGCTGGCTGGAGAAAGTATACATGAGGCTATTTCCCCCAGCACTGCAAGGGTGGACTGTTTCATATTGCTGGAGTTGGGCTGCAACATATCACTTGTTTCTGATCAATCTTTGAATAGGTTAGGAATATACTGGGACTTTTCAGGCTCTACATACTGTAGATGTATTCCACACACACACTATATCTTATTAAAAGGCAGGATTTTCATTAAGATATAGTGTGTTTGTGGAATACATCTACAGTATGTGGAGCCTGAAAAGTCCCAGTATATATATTCCTAACCTATTCAAAGCATTTTACTTTCTCTTTAGTAAACCTGCACTGCAAGGGTCAGTACCAATGGCGGCCGGCCAGCCAAAAAAAGAAAAAGAAAAAAAAAAGATTAAAAAAAAAAATGGGGGGTGGGGTTTTCCACCCGCAGAGGCGCCGATTGACGGCCTTCTGGGGCGTATCTGTAGCGCAGAGCACTGCGCTACACCACCCCCCTTTTGGCGCCCGCCTCATTGGTGCCTATGGGGGGTGGGGTTTTCCACCCGCAGAGGCGCCGATTGGTGGCCTTCTGGGGCGTAACTGTAGCGCAGAGCACTGCGCTACACCACCCCCTTTTGTGATGTCTTGGATCATGATTGGTACAGACTCCAGCCTGGACCAATCATGATTCAGGACATCCATGCTGACCTCGTTGGGGGCGGTGCCGGTGCGTGCATCAGTCACTCACCGTCACCGCCCGGTCACCTTCCCGCCGCGGCAGAAGAGGAGTCGCGAGGAGGGGAGAAGCCGCCGCCGGGAGCCAAGCAGAAGAGGACGGATGTCGGAGTCGTGAGGAGGGGAGAAGCCGCCGCCGGGAGCCGAGCCGTCGCCAGGTAAGTGTCTCAGCCTATTCCCTCACCTACCGCATGCCGGGACCTGACTATTCTCTCACCTACCACCTGCCTGGACGGGACTATTCTCTCACATACCACCTGCTTTAATCCCTACCTGGACCTAACTATTCTCTCACCCCCTGCCTGCCTGGACCGGCCTATTCCCTCATCTGTGGGCACTCTACATTGAAGGGGGCACACTGTGGGCACTCTACATTGAAGGGGGCACGCTGTGGTCACTCTACATTGAAGGGGGCACGCTGTGGTCACTCTACATTGAAGGGGGCACGCTGTGGTCACTCTACATTGAAGGGGGCACGCTGTGGTCACTCTACATTGAAGGGGGCACGCTGTGGTCACTCTACATTGAAGGGGGCACGCTGTGGTCACTCTACATTGATGGGGGAACGCTGTGGTCACTCTACATTGATGGGGGCACGCTGTGGTCACTCTACATTGATGGGGGCACGCTGTGGTCACTCTACATTGAAGGGGGCACGCTGTGGGCACTCTAAATTTAAGGGGCACACTGTGGGCACTCTAAATTGAAGGGGGCACGCTGTGGGCACTCTACATTGAAGGGGGCACGCTGTGGGCACTCTAAATTGAAGGGGGCACGCTGTGGGCACTCTAAATTGAAGGGGGCACGCTGTGGGCACTCTACATTGAAGGGGGCACGCTGTGGGCACTCTACATTGAAGGGGGCACGCTGTGGGCACTCTACATTGAAGGGGGCACGCTGTGGGCACTCTACATTGAAGGGGGCACGCTGTGGTCAATCTACATTGAAGGGGGCACGCTGTGGTCACTCTACATTGATGGGGGCACTGCTCACTGGTCACACTGCATTGATGGGGGAACACTGTACCTTGATTACTGAAGGCCCCTTTCACACTTGTGTGACCTCAAAGTCACGCTATTTTTTACCTCGTTTTTTGCCGCGAAGCAATGCCTATTACATTTTTCTGTTTGCGCCCCCCCAAAAATTTTGAGCACCAGCCGCCACTGGTCAGTACAGGTTTACAGCACAGCATTGCACAGTGTAAAACAGGACAGGACACATCGGGACTCACAGGAGGAGGAAATTCAGTCTGCTATCTGTCTCTTATCTTCAGTGTGCAGAGGAGGAGAGGAGAGGAGAGCTCCGATGTCTGCTGGGCAGAAAGCAGTGATCGAGGCTGCAGTGTAGTGTGCTCTGCTTGCTCCGCCCACCTGCACAGGAGCTCTCACAGTCCCGATCCAACCAGCCAGCCTGTACGAAACCTGTGCCCAGGAGAGTGTTTCTCTCCTTTCCAGCAAGGGGCGGGAAGCCTGCAGAAGGTATGGGGCGCATTATTGTCTCTGCTTTTGGACATGTTTTAGCAACACAGGAGCTTAAAAAAAGGTGATTCTTCAGTGTTTTGGCACCCCCTCCCACACTCCGCCCAGGGCAGCTGCTCCCTCCTGCCCACAACCTTGTACCGGCCCTGATCACCGCTGACATCCGCTGCGCCATAGAGGTACATGGAGCATCCGATCAGGTCTGCCTGAAAAACTGACAGATAGACCAGATCGGAAAGCCCGTGTGAACGGAGCCTTAAAGAAAAAATCACTATGTAGGCAGGTTGGAAATATGTACAGCTTAGTTAGCCAGCAGCTGGCCCAGGCTGGGAAAAGGGCTCATTGTTTTAGCTCAGTTCCCAGGCTTTTGGTCCTAGCAGGCCTATCTGTGCTATAAAAAGGGGGACAGCTAAGGTCCAGAACTGAAGTGGAAGCAAGAGAGGGAACGCAGGTGGCGCTGCTGAAGGAACTGGGAATTGCAGAGGACATCCAAGCCATGGACAATGCCATAATGGGTTCTCACTTCCAGTAGGTATTCCTGGGCCACTACAATATTCTAGTTAGGATCAGGGAAAGGACGTTGTTCACAATGAACTGTATTCATCGTGTTCAGTAAAGTTATATTAACCGTTCTAAGCCTGGTCGGAAATTACTCAAGGGAATGCGTGTTGGTTCTGGCACATCTGAAGAACCTGGGTCTGTAATTTCACTACGGGGTATGAAGTAATGCTACTACAAAAGGGGTTAACTCGGCAAGACACAGAGAAAAGGAATGTAGTTGCTATGGGTTACCAAGTGAAGGAACAAGCTACAGGCAACCAGCCATTAAGCATGGTAACTGGTAAGGGGTGACAGGTTCTCCGGTAGTGAGGGGTTGATGTTCTGGTTTCCTAGCAGTCGGTATCCAATATCAACTGGGTCCGAATCCACATTATGGAGATCTATGGCCTGGTCACGAGGTATGGAAGGGAGAGAGTTAAAGAGCACTCATGAGGTCTGTGCTGGGTGCTCGCTTGGTGGGACCCTATTCTATTAGTGGGAGTGAAGGAACAGAGGAATGCTGGACTGGTGGAGTGGGCTCAGGCTCAGCACATCCTTCCTCATGCATATATACAAGTTACAGTGTGTAGTGGCATGGGACAAGTCGTTTTTCAGAGGAACTCTGCACTTTTTTACTGCACACAGTGAAGACTCATCTCCAAGTCGGAGGAACTACCTTAACCACTTTACCACCGGAGGATTTTGCTGTCTTCCGTCCAGGCCACTTTTTGCGATTCGGCGCTGTGCGACTTCAACTGACAATTGCGCGGTCGTGCAACGCCGTACCCAAATGAAATTTACGTCCTTTTTTTCCCACAAACAGAGCTTTCTTTTGGTGGTATTTGATCACCTGTACGATTTTTACTTTTTGCGCTATAATTAAAAAAAGAGCGTTTATTTTGAAAAAATAACAATATTTTTAACATTTTTTTATATGAAATCCCCCCCAAAAAAGATGTAAAAACCAATTTTTTAAAAAATTTTTGGCCAATTTGTTTTCTGCTACCTATGTTTGGTAAAAAAAAAAAAATCGCAATAAGCGTATTTTGATTGGTTTGCGCAAAAGTTATTGCGTTTACTAACAAAGGGAAAGATTTCTGTCATTTTTGGTGTTTTTTTTTTTAACGCGTAATGGCGGCGATCTGCGATTTTTTTTGCGGGACTGCGACATTGCGGCGGACAGATCGGACCCTTGACTGACATTTTTGACACTTTTGGGGGTACCAGTGACATTACTGCAGTAATCAGTGCTATATATATGCACTTTTACTGTAAAAATGACACTGGCAGGGAAGGGGTTAATTTTATTGGAGAGGGAGGGGTTAATGTATGCCTGGTGCTTACTGACGTGTAGGGGGGGAGGTGACTGAGTGACTCATGGACAGATCGGATGTCCAGCTATGCTGAACAGTCCGATCGGTCACTATGGAGATCCGCCCGCTTGTGTTTACACAGGCGGGCGGATCTCCACACTAGATCCCCGGCGATCGGGGCAGAGCGCTGTGAATGAAAACAGTGGGAGCGAGCCTCTGGCGGCGCGCAAGCGCCGCCCAGAAGGGGGAGTGTCTGACGACGTAGTACTACGTCGTCAGACGATAACGAGCCACTCTGCCGCAGTAATATTACTGTGGGCGGAGGTAAAGTGGTTAATGTTAGATTTTTCCCATGATCACTGTCTCCACCTGGTCCCCGATGAGCGTGCGCTAGGTGACAGGTACCCACTCGTGCACGGACACAGATTACCTCGCTCACATACATACCTGTTTCCCAGGGTAACTCAGCCTTGTTCATTACAGGTTTTCTTCATCTTCTTCTTCTTCTTCATTTGCAGTGGGCAGATCATCACTTTCTCTATACCAGTCATTCTAAACCAGGGTTCCTCCAGAGATTGCTAGGGGTTCCTTGATCTGTTGTTGATTGATCATCTACCCTATGGTGCTTTGATAATTCTAAAAACTACTTCAAGGGTTCCTCTGAGTTCCTTCAAGGGTTCTATTAAAAAGTTAAGTTTATCCAGGGGTCAAAGAATGAGGGGGAACCATGACACCCCGGACCCATAAAGTGGGCTAAATGATGCCCAGAACCTAGAAGTGAAGTGGCATTGAATTACTGATTTGGTAAATGGGTGAGTCTGGGGGGATTATCCCAGAGAAGAGGGGGACATAGCAGCTGGAGCCATTTTAAGGGCTGCTGTGGGGTCTACTTTTTGTTAATTGTCCAAGTTAAATTGCCTGTACTTTGTAATAATAATAAATAAAAAAAAAGCTTTCACAAGGGAGAAAGAGGAAGTAAGGTAAGTATATTATCTTCTAAAACAAGGTAAGTAAAAAAAAAAAAATTATGATTATCCATTTGTTTTTTAGGTGACCCGGAGCAAGAAGATGGACTGAAGTTACATTTTAGGGTGAAACTCCACTTTAAGTATAAGCAGCTGTTGGGTCGGTAATAAAGTGAACCTGCATAACAAGGTCTTTATTTCTGTTTGTGTACCCATCAGAGACACAACAGGAAGTGAAAATCCACCCAAAAGTAGACTCACCTCTGACAGTTTTCCCATTGGACAATTTCCCTTCTACTACTATGCTGCTTAGATCTTTCCAATAGGAAAACAGACGTCAATGAAAACTTGGCGGGGGTTCTTACCCTTCCTCACAATATGCAAAACTAGAACAAACGTTTTGGCTGGAGTTATACTTGATGCCAAGGTACCAATATGACAGCTATGTTTTGTGTTCTCAGAAGGAAAACCCTGAGGGCATAAGTGGCAGGGGCTGGCTGGCAACTTTCAGCCCAGGGGGCGAGTACAAACCAGAGGCGCATGGTGCAGCGACTCGGCCCCCTTCCCACTATCGCTCTTCCTGGCCTCCTCCTGGCCCCCATTCCAGGCTGAAGCTCCACTCCAGGTACTCTCTGCTCACTGGCTGAACTCAGGGCTGGCCAGGGGCAGAAGAGTCTCCAGTGGGGCATGGAACCAGCCTCTGCTCAGACACAGTTTACACCATCCATGCAGCGTTCTGTCCTTGTCTTCATCCCTCACTCAGTAAGTAAGCGGTGGGGACTTTTTACTTCTCTTCACCAGGAATCCTTTAGGCATGTCTGTGGCAGAAGCGGTGCAGCCTTTTTATAGGGCATCAGAGCGACCTGGGGGGCAATTGCCCCCCTGCCCCCTAGCCCAGTCCTCCCGTGATAAGTGGGGAGGTAATTTCCAACAAACAGCTGACTTTCGGTTTGACATTTGCTTTAGCAGTGGAACCTGGGAAAGGAGGGTGCCACTCATACCAATCACAGATTACTCTCTATGCAGTAAAACGTATTTGGTTCTCTGTCATAGCGGTGTAAATTTATTGCCCTCTGAACTTCTGCTTTAGATTAAAATTAATCCTGTATGCAGGGCTGGGACAAAGGGTGGGCAGGAGGGGCAGCCGTCCAGGGTGCAGTGGTAGGGGAAGGCACCCCCTCATTACATGAAAGCTCCAAATCAGTGGCTAGTAACCAGGGACTGCAGCTTCACATCTGCTCTGATGGCTACCGCTGTCACGCCATACTCCAGCATACCCGGTCTCCACCCCATCCACCCATAACTGACACAGAAACACACCGTACATGTGCAACTACCTTCAAGCCACAAGAAAGGAAACGATTGCCCATGCAGGGGCAGTGCATACTCTATGCCAAACATGAACAGTTGGAGCAAAGGGGCAAAGAATGGGCACAAGGTGGTAACCCATTCTATGGCATGCATTAAGAAGGGGGTGCAGGTCTGCATCCTATACCTGGGTGCTGGACGAACCTGACCTGGTACTGCCTGTATGTTTAATGCAGTCACAAAAATGAAAACGTTCAGGCTGGATTCACACCCAGGGGTGGGAAAGAGGGACTGGATCCCTGGGCACTGTGGTATCATGTGAGGTGGGGGGGCGGGATGGGAAAAGAGGATTCGAGCTAGGTGGGGGATTTGGGGGGTTTGTGCTAGAAGTGGTGATATGGTAGAGGAGGGAAGGCGAATTTTGCTAAGAGGAGAATTGTTCTAGTAGTGATGATTGGGGGGGGGGGGGGTTGTGCTAGGAGGGAGATTTGGCGTGGGGGGGGGGGGGGGGGAGAGAATGTGAAATGTGAAGGATGGAGTATTTGTGCTGGGGGGGTGATTTTGTTTGGGGGGGGGGTATTTGTGCTAAGGAGAAGAGGGGGGGAATTTAGCAGGGGGGCAGATTTGTACTGGGAGGGGGAGGAATTAATGCTTAAGGGTAATTATGAAGACAAGAGCACAATTTTTTTTGGGGGGCGGGGGTTTGTTGACACCTTATGCTCATGCATCTTGAGGGGCGCAATAAGCATGTTCGCCCTAGGGGACCTTGTTCCGACACTACTCACGCCTATGTATTTTTTGCAATATAGTAAATGGAAGTGCATCAAAACATGTTAATGTGATTTCCAATGCATTATGTTGCATTGGATGTCAATGTGCATCATAATTAGGGATGGGCCCAGGTGTGTTCCAATCCAAGTCAGAACCCACCTGAGCAAGACCTTTAGGAAGCGGTCACTGTACTGGGCAAACCATTAGCGGCCGAGGCCCTACAGCTGCACATATACACACCCCTTGTATACATGCGGCTGTGGGGCTAGCAAGGTCCCAGCTGCAGATGCTTGGCCTGGCACAGGTGACACCTTCCTGGTGGAACTGTCCATGTTGGTTCGGACCGGGACTCGGACCCGAACACACCTGGACATCAGAGGCTAGCATATTCCACAATGGATAGCCTCTGATCTGTCCCGGGTTGCACTTACCTTTCAGGAGAAATACTTACCTTGAAATTGTCTTGTCCAGCGCTGCCATCTCAGGTGTGGGCAGCTTGAAGCCAGCGCGATCCTCTTCCGCGTCCTCTTCCTTCTTCTTTGGTCCCACGATGCGCCTGCACCGGCCCCGACGTCAGTTCCGGGGCACGCGCATCATTCCCTTCTAAACAGCTTCGGGCATGCCCAGAAGCTGTGGAGGGATGACGCGCGCGACCCGGAAGTGACGTCGGAGCCGGTGCAGTGCATCGTGGGACCAAAGAAGAAGGAAGAGGACGCGGAAGAGGATCGCGCTGGCTTCAAGCTGCCCACACCTGAGATGGCAGCGCTGGACAAGACAATTTCAAGGTAAGTATTTCTCCTGAAAGGTAAGTGCAACCCGGGACAGATCAGAGGCTATCCATTGTGGAATGTGCTAGCCCTGACTGTCCCGGGGGTACTTTTATAAAAAAAATGTATAACGAGGGTGGAACTCCGCTTTAAAGTCCCCCTCTTAAATCAAATTTCACAGAGCATCCTTTAAATCAGAGTCTCCAGAGTTTCCCCCTTACACTGTAAGAGGGAACTCTGAAGACTCTGATGTAAGAGGAGTTCTGGGAACCCTGATTTAGGGTGAATGTTGGGGACTCAGAAGTAAGGGAAGTTCTGGGAACCCAGATTTAAGGGGGAATGCTGGAGACTCTGATGCAAGGAGAGTTCTGGGAACCCTGATTTGAGGGGGAAAGCTGGGGACTCTGGTGTAAAAGGGAACTCTGTGGTCATCAAAGCTCCCCCTTGCATCAGAGTTTCCAGAGACTCCCTTACACTTCCCTTCCTCAGTCCGCCACAGTCTATGGCACGACAAGTCCCACTGCAGAAGGCTGCCATACCTGAGTCCCCACAGAGGGCACTGTAAATTCCAGTATAGTGCACTGCCATTCCTCCCTGAGGAATGGAAGCCTGCTATGCTTGGACTTGTACTGCTCTCTGTAGGGGACTGAGGAACTACTGCCTGCTATGCTAAGACTTGTAGTGCCCTCTGTGGGGACTAAGGCATGGCAGCCTGCTATTCTGGAACTTGTAGTGCCCTCTGTGAGGGACTGAGGATTCCTCAGTCCTCCACATTCTAGGGCACTATAAGTCCCAGCATAATGTACAGAGTCCATATGCTATATGATGTCAAAGCCCTGCTACCCCTCACCTTCCACCTCGGGTGCTGTCATTGTGTAGGGCAAAGGGCTCCAGCTCGACCATGTTTGGCTTTGATGTCAGATATGCAGGACTGGCTCAGCTCCACTCTCTTCCCTGGCAACTGACTCTGGTGTCACGGGGGACCTCTCCTCCTCCCCCAGCCACCCAGGGGCCCTCTCCTTCTTCCCCAGCCACCCAGGGGCCCCTATCCTTTTCCTCCAGCCACCCAGGGGCCCTCTCCTTCTGCTCCTCCAGCCACCCAGGGTCCCTCTCCTTCTCCTCCTCCAGCCACCCAGGGTCCCTCTCCTTCTCCTCCTCCAGCCACCCAGGGTCCCTCTCCTTCTCCTCTTTCAGTCACCCAGGGTCCCTCTCCTTTTCCTCCTTCAGCCACCCAGGGTCCCTCTCCCTCTCCTCCAGCTACCCAGGGGCCATCTCCTTCTCCTCCAGCCACCCAGGGGCCCTCTCCTTCTCCCCCAGCCACCCAGGGGCCCTCTCCTTCTCCCCCAGCCACCCAGGGACCCTCTACTTCTCCCCCAGCCACCCAGGGGCCCTCTCCTTCTCCCCCAGCCACCCAGGGGCCCTCTCCTTCTCCCCCAGCCACCCAGGGGCCCTCTCATTCTCCCCCAGCCACCCAGGGGACCCCTCCCATTCTCCCCCAGCCACCCAGGGGTCCTCTCCCCAGCCACCCAGGGGTCCTCTCCTCCAGCCACCCAGGGGCCCTCTCCCCCAGCCACCCAGGGGCCCTCTCCCCCAGCCACCCAGGGGCCCTCTCCTTCTCCTCCAGCCACCCAGGGGCCCTTTCCTTCGTCTCCTCCAGCCACCCAGGGGCCCTCTCCTTCTACCCCAGCCACCCAGGGGCCCTCTCCTTCCCCAGCCACCCAGGGGCCCCTATCCTTTTCCTCCAGCCACCCAGGGGCCCTCTCCTTCTGCTCCTCCAGCCACCCAGGGTCCCTCTCCTTCTCCTCCTCCAGCCACCCAGGGTCCCTCTCCTTCTCCTCTTTCAGTCACCCAGGGTCCCTCTCCTTTTCCTCCTTCAGCCACCCAGGGTCCCTCTCCCTCTCCTCCAGCTACCCAGGGGCCATCTCCTTCTCCTCCAGCCACCCAGGGGCCCTCTCCTTCTCCTCTTGCCACCCAGGGGCCCTGTCCTTCTCCTCTTGCCACCCAGGGGCCCTGTCCTTCTCCCCCAGCCACCCAGGGTCCTTCTTCTCCCCCAGCCACCCAGGGGCCCTCTCCTTCTCCCCCAGCCACCCAGGGGCCCTCTCCTTCTCCCCCAGCCACCCAGGGGCCCTCTCCTTCTCCCCCAGCTACCCAGGGGCCCTCTCATTCTCCCCCAGCCACCCAGGGGACCCCTCCCATTCTCCCCCAGCCACCCAGGGGTCCTCTCCCCAGCCACCCAGGGGTCCTCTCCCCCAGCCACCCAGGGGCCCTCTCCCCCAGCCACCCAGGGGTCCTCTCCCCCAGCCACCCAGGGGCCCTCTCCCCCAGCCACCCAGGGGCTCTCTCCTTCTCCTCCAGTCACCCAGGGGCCCTTTCCTTCGTCTCCTCCAGCCACCCAGGGGCCCTCTCCTTCTACCCCAGCCACCCAGGGGCCCTCTCCTTCTACCCCAGCCACCCAGGGTCCCCCTCCTTCTCCCCCAGCCACACAGAGGCCCTCTCCCTTTCCCCTAGCCACCAAGGGGCCCTCTCCTTCTCCCCCAGACACTCAGGAGCCCTCTCCTTCTCCCCCAGCCACCTAGGTGCCCTCTCCTTTTCCCCTAGCCACCAATGGACCCTCTCCTTTTCCCCTAGCCACCCAGGGGCCCTATCCTTTTCCACTAGCCACCCAAGGGCCCTCTTCTTTTCCTCTAGCCACCCAGGGTCCCTCTCCTCCTTCTCCTCCAGCCGCCCAGGGTCCCTCTCCTCCAGCCACCCAGGGGCCCTCTTCTTCTCCTCCAGCCACCCAGGGCCCTCTCTTTCTACCCCAGCCACCCAGGGGCCCTCTCCATCTTCCCCAGCCACCCAGGGGCCCTCTCCTTCTCCCCCAGCCACCCAGGGACCCTCTCCTTTTCCCCTAGCCACCAAGGGGCCCTCTCATTTTCCCCTAGCCACCAAGGGGCCCTCTCCTTCTCCTTCAGCCACCCAGGTGCCTTCTCCTTTTCCCCTAGCCACCAATGGACCCTCTCCTTTTCCCCTAGCCACCCAGGGGCCCTCTCTTTCTCCTTCAGCCACCCAGGTGCCCTCTCCTTTTCCCCTAGCCACCAATGGACCCTCTCCTTTTCCCCTAGCCACCCAGGGGCCCTATCCTTTTCCACTAGCCACCCAGGGGCCCTATCCTCCTTCTCCTACAGCCACCCAGGGTCCCTCCCCTCCAGCCACCCAGGGGCCCTCTTCTTCTCCTCCAGCCACCCAGGGCCCTCTCTTTCTACCCCAGCCGCCCAGGGGCCCTCTCCTTCTTCCCCAGCCACCCAGGGGCCCTCTTCTTCTCCCCCAGCCACCCAGAGGCCCTCTCCTTCCCCCCCAGCCACCCATGGGCCATCTCCTTCTCCCCCAGCCACCCAGGGGCCATCTCCTACTCCCTCAGCCACCCAGGGGCCCTCTCCTCCTCCCTCAGCCACCCAGGGGCCCTCTCCTCCTCCCTCAGCCACCCAGGGGCCCTCTCCTTCTCCCTCAGCCACCCAGGGGCCCTCTCCTCCCTTAGCCACCCATGTGCCCTCTCCTTCTCCTTCAGCCACCCAGGGGCCCTCTCTACTTCCCCTTGCCACCCAGGGGCCCTATCCTTTTCCCCTAGCCACCCAGGGGCCCTCTCCTTTTTCCCTAGCCACCCAGGGGCCCTCTCCTTTTCCCCTAGCCACCCAGGGGCCCTCTCCTTTTCCCCTAGCCACCCAGGGGCCCTCTCATTCTCTTCCAGCCACCCTCTCCTCCCCCAGCCACCCAGGGCCTTCTTCTTCTCCTCCTCCTCCACCAACCATTTTAAGACTCTTCCAACTTCCCTGGGGCTACTCACCCCCTTTGCGTAGTAGATACCACAAATCTATGACCAGCCTGCAGAGTGACAAGTCGGGCCTGGTTACCTGTATGTTTCTGGGCCAGGGCAGAGCTCTCCTCCCAGAGCAACAACCAATGATAGCAGAGTGAGCTGACCGGGCAGTCACTTCCTACTGATGCAGGTACACACCCACCAATTCCTCCACATCTTAGGATTACATGATCAGACGGCCAATCCCCAGGCAGAGAAGGCGGGGTAAGTGTCAGCGGACAACAGACACCTGGCAGCCGCAGTGAAGGGACTGCCTGCAGAGTGACAAGTCGGGCCTGGTTACCTGTATGTTTCTGGGCCAGGGCAGAGCTCTCCTCCCAGAGCAACAACCAATGATAGCAGAGTGAGCTGACCGGGCAGTCACTTCCTACTGATGCAGGTACACACCCACCAATTCCTCCACATCTTAGGATTACATGATCAGACGGCCAATCCCCAGGCAGAGAAGGCGGGGTAAGTGTCAGCGGACAACAGACACCTGGCAGCCGCAGTGAAGGGACTGCAGCACACTGCTGCAGCTTTTATATCCGAGGATTTAAAACAATCTTTTATATGGGAGATTTCCCTGACTGCGCCCTTGTAAATGTTGTCGCTCCGCCACTGGCCGCGAGGCCCCTGTACGTGCGAGGCCTTAGGCGACCGCCTAATTTGCCTAATTAGAGAGCCGCCTATGAGTGTCCCATAACGTAAAAGAAAACAGAAAAAAACAATAGAGCATACATTTAATAAAACATGAAAGTAATACTAAACACACACTGTTTAATTTACATTATGCCTTTTCTTTTTCTGTATGTTGATGATGGCACTGTAATTGTTTTTTTTGTAATAAAAAAATAAAATAAATGATTTAAAAAAAAATAAAACATCCAAGTTCATTTTTCCTTAGGCTCCGTTCACATGTAGGCGTTTTGGGGCGTTTTTGGGGCGTTTTTCTGCTCTAGGATCAGCTCTCAAAACGCCCAACAAGACAAATCCTATTCATTTCAATGGCCCCTGTTCACATCTAAACGTTTTGATGCTGTATACAAAACGCCCAACGCTCAAAAAAGTACATGAGCTTCTTTTTGGGCAGATTACAGGCGTTTTCCATTGGTCTCTATTCAATCTAAAAACGCCTGCACAAAAATCGCGGTAAAAATCGCGGTAAAAAACGCGCGAAAACGCTACGCTCAGGTGTGAATGTAGCCTTATCGATACACATCTGTCACAGGACCCAGTTCTTTCCCAGCCTGTCTGCAGGCAAACATAAGCAGGAGAAGCTTCTAGTCCTCTGCTGCTCGTCACATGTTCAAAAAAAAAAAAAAAACAGCCTTTGGAATACAGAGAAAAAATAAATATTTAATATCAATAAACTGTTTTTTAACCTTTTGCCTACGGGTCCTTTCATACGAACGATCCGATCAGATCCGCCTGTCAGTTTTTTAATCAGATCTGATCGGATCCTCCATGCATCCCTATGGGGCAGCGGATGTCAGTGGAGACATATCCGCTGACACCCGCTGCCATCCGCATCCGATCCTGTTCATGAAATCCGGATGGATGGAAACCTTATTTTCCATCTATCCAGGGGATCGGATCGGATGAGAACGGACAGGCGGTCCACTCTCATCCAATTCCCCATAGAGAGCAGCGGGGCTCTGACACCTCCATCTCCGCACACAGTGCAGAGACGGAGCTGTCATCCGCCTGCTCAGCGGGGATCAGCGGATCGATCTCCCGCTGAGCAGAGAACGGTCCGCAACAGAATGCGGGCCGTGTGAAAGGAACGTAACGGGCCTCTTCCTGCCCAGGCCAATTTTCAGCTTTCAGCGCTGTCACACTTTGAATGACATGTGCCCAAATAAAATTTGTAACATTAATTTTTTTTCCCGCACAAATGGAGCTTTCTTTTGGTGGTATTTAATCACCACTGGGTTTTTCATGTTTTGCTAAACGAACTAAAAAAGACTGAAAGTTTTGAAAGAAAATTACTTTTTTTTTTAGTTTCTTTTATAACATTTTACAAACAGGTTATTTTTCCCCTTCACTGATGTGCACTGATGTGCACTGATAGGCTGCACTGATGGGCACCGATGAGCCAGTACTGATGAGGCAGCAATGATAGGCTGCATTGATGGGCACCGATTAGGCAGTACTGATGAGGCAGCACTGATAGGCTGCACTGATGGGCACCGATGAGGCAGCATTGATGGGCACTAATGAGGTGGCACTGATGGGCACTGATGAGGTAGCACTGATGGGCACTGATAGGCAGCACTGATGGGCACTAATGAGGCGGCACTGATGAGGCAACACTGATGGGCACTGATAGGCTGCATTGATGGGCACTAATGAGGTGGCACTGATGCGGCAGCACTGATGAGGGAGCACTGATGGGCACTGATGAGGCTGCACTGGTGGGCACTGATAAGGAGCCACTGATGAGACTGCAAACATATGTTGCACTGATGGGCACTGATAGACAGCACTGAAGGGCACTAAAAGGAGGCACTGATGGACACAGTGATCACAGTGTGTGCCGCCCCAGAATTGGCTGACTACGCTATAGCCGTCATTTTGCTACAGCACAAGTGGTTACATTGGCATACAAATATATATTTGAAATCAAATCTTTTGTATTTTTTGGCAGTATCATGGTGTGGGCAGATTTCTGCCAGTCACAGGCTGTGCCACGCCCCTCCAGCCGGTGTCTATGAATAAAAGGGAGGTGAAGCCTCCATTAATCTACATGTAATATCCCCCCATTTTGTTTAGCTGGTTAGTGGTTCTGAAGGAGGGGAGAGGGAGTGTGCTGTCATTTACCACTGTGTATACGCCCACAAGTGTGACTTTATAGTCACATGGGCTGCTCAGATGTGATAGGGAGGAAATGCTCAGAATAGAAAATCACTGAAAACTGAGCATGTGCAGGGCTGCCACAACAGCTGCAAAAATCTCTAGCTGCATTAGAGACATGAACAGAAGGGGGAGATTGTAGGAACAGCATGTAATACACCATTTATTGATAGTTTTTTATGATGTGGGTTTAGTGACACTTAGAACCATATAAACCCATTTACCTCCATTGTTGGGCTGGACACATACTGGCAAATTAAATAGCAGCACAAACACACATTTTCACGTATGTACCAATGATAAAGGGTCTCTGCTGGCAGCAAATAGAAGAAATTTCAGGTGTTTTTTTCCACCCCTGAAATGCCCCACAACCACCTTACTGGACTGCGATGACGTTAGGTGTCAGAATGACGTACAGGTAATAATTAAACTCACTTAGTGCTTTATCTGCATTAACCACTTGCTGATGGCCAGCAGTACATATACTGCGGCAGGTCGGGTCTGTTCCGCAAAACGACGTACCTGTACGTCACTTCGCTGGGCCGCTAGCAAGGGCACGCGCGTGCGCCCATTCACCACAGGGGGAGCCAATTCGTGGACACTCGCGATCGCTCCTCGTGGAGACAGAATAGCAGTCTGCCGCTGTTCTTTCAGTTATGAATCCTGTGTTCCTTCTATTTAGGAACACAGGTCTCTGTTCTCATGCAGAAAGCACATCCCCCACACAGTTAGAAAGCACCCCTAGGGACACATTTAACCCTTTGATCGCCCCTGGTGTTAACCCCTTCCCTGCCAGTGTCATTATTACAGTAACAGAGCATATTTTTAGCACTGATTATTGCAGTAATGTCACTGGTACCCCCCAGAAGTGTAAAAAATGTCAGTCAGGGGTCCGATCTGTCCGCCGTAATGTCGAAGTCCCGCTAAAAAACGCAGATCGCCGCCATTACTAGTAAAAAATGAATAAATAAATAAAAACGGCATAAATCTTTCCCCTAGTTTGTAGACGCGATAACTTTTGCACAAACCAATCAATATTCACTTATTGGGATTTTTTTTTTTTTTTAAATATAAAAATATGTAGCAGATTACAAATTGGCCTAGAATGATGAAAAATGTTGATTTTTAATTTTTTTTTAATTTTTTTTATTGGGAATGTTATATAGCAGAAAGAAAAAGAAATTGCTTTTTTTTTCCCAAAATTGTCGCTTTTTTTTTGTTTTATAGCGCAAAAAATAAAAAATCGCAGAGGTGATCAAATACCACCAAAAGAAAGCTCTATTTGTGGGAAAAAAGGACACCAATTGGATTTAGGTACAGCGTTGTACGACTGCGCAATTGTCAGAGTAACGCAAAAAATGACGTGGTCATTAAGGGGGCAAATCCTTCCGGTCCAGAAGGGGTTAAATTAGCCTCAGAACCTGTGTAATTGATAAGTGTTTGGGTTTATAGGGATGAGGCGACAACCCTACCGGGCATCCTTTTAACAAGATCTTTATGCCCAGGGGGTGATAAGGAGCAGCTGATCATGTGACCACTGGGATTGGCTGTCAGGAGCTGGTCCCGCACATACATGTGTACACAGTGCCGGTGTTCCGTGAAAAAACCATACCCGTGAGAAAACCATACCCTCGTCACTTCCGGTGCACCTACGGAGGGTATGGATTTCTCACGGTACTTAAACTTGCAGCGGTTACATTAAAACAGCTCCTCTACATCATGCCTCATGTCCGCTCCTTCCCCTGTCACTTCCCTGATCTCCGGTAATAAATATAAAAGCGGATCACGGAGCCGCGATCGCCGTCATTTACATCTCATACACCCGCCGCCGCTTTTATATTTATTAGGCCAGATCAGGGAAATTACAGGGATAGGAGAGGAGATGATTGATGTTGCAGCCGAAGTGTTTTTATAAACCGCCGCAAGTATAAAATTACACACAGTGCCGTGATAACTTCATTCCCTCCGAGCATGCGCACTTCTCAAATTCTTTGCTGTTCAATTGCGTATCCGGGGCTCTGAGCATGCGCACTGCTGCGCTGCTCAGCTGTTTCAGACAGGAAGTGACGACGGTATGGAATTCTAACGAGGTATGGAATTCTAATGTTACACCGGGACAAGGTTATCCAATGCCCAGGGCAAGTATGCCAAACTGCAACCCCCCCCCCCCCCCTTTCTTTAGAGTTAGGGTTGAGGCGCCCCCTATCCCTGCAATAAATCATTGCGCCCAGGGCAACCGCCCCCCTCCTGCCCCCCCCCCCTTGTCCCGGCCCTGTGTGTACATAGCAGGACACATGCCGCTGTTGCAATGCTTTGCTTTGTGGCTGCGCCTATTATATCTGCCTGTCAAATGCACCAATTAAACACCATGGGAGCATGCAGCAACTGCAAGCTGTTGTTCTGCTTCAAATGCTGCTTTTTGCATTGACATACCTCCTTAGACCCCTTCTGTCTGGACAATATGGTGGTCACCTGCTGAATCAGCACCATCCACAGACAGCCTAAGGCAGGGCTTGACAAATTTGCCTGAAATCTAGGAGCCAGCTAAAAAAGTTAGGAGCCAGTTTTTTTTTTTTTTTTTTTAAACAACCAAGCTTTATTTAAAAAAACTGATACTAAATTTACACATAAATACGACTAGAACCCCACTCTCCTATATAGCGCAATTGGATGGAAACAGACTGTCTGTCTCTTTCCATCCGATGCCATCTGATCCGATCCACGGGATGGATAGAAAATAGAACCACCATCCGTCTGTTTTTGGCGGGCAGGGTCAGATGGCGGCAGATTACCGCTCCATAGAGGAGACTGAACGGTCCGATCAGGTCTGCCTGAAAAACTGACAGGCGGACCTGATCAGACAGCCCGTGTGAAAGGGGCCTTCGGCTGTGGCACGGCGATGAGGAAAAAAAAAAAAAGATATATATATATATATATATTTTTTTTTTTTTTTAATAAGAATTGAAGAAAAAAAAAAGAAAACATTTTATTTTTTTTTTAATTAAAAAAAAAAGAAATTATTATTTTTTTTACATTTAAAAAATAAATTAATAATAATAACCACACTCCCTGTCCACTTACCTTTAAGCAAAGGTAACTGGACAGAGAGATGAAGCCTTAAAAAACTTCCCTCTCTTCTCCTCTTTGGAAGGAGAAGAAAAGGCATTGAGAACATGCATTACTCCCGGCCACCACAAGAGGGCGCCAGTTCCCCTAGCTTCTCATCTCACAGAAGAAGGCCGAAAAGCCGGGGACTAAATTTCTGGACGGCGCGGAAGTCCGTGAACTCGAAGAGGAGGTGGGGGGCGCAAAAGGGACAGGACAGCTCAAGCAGGGCACCCCAGGCGCCAGGTCGCTAATTCTAGTCGCAAATGCGACCTGGCGCCCGGGATTTGTCGAGGCCTGGCCTAAGGCCCCTTTCACACACTCCGTCCGCTGGACGGAGTCCGTTTCTCTCAGCGGGGGATCGAGCCGCCTATCCCCCGCTGAGCAGCAGGAGGACAGCTGTGTCTCCGCGCTGTGTGCGGAGACACAGCTGACAGTTCCCCATGCATCTCTATGGGGAAAATCGGATGTCAACGGACCGTCAGTCCGTTGTCACCAGATCCCATCCGATCCGATCCGCTGGACGGATGGAAAATAGGGTTTCCATCCGTCCAGATTTGACGGATCGGATCGGATGTCAGCGGACATGTCTCCACTGACATCCGATGCCCCATAGGAATGCATGGGGGGACCGTTCAGATCCGCCAAAAAAACGGACAGGCGGATCTGAACGGTCCGCCTGTGTGAAAGGGGCCTAACTCTTCAATGGGACACTGTTGTTGATTTATTAAAACTAGAGAGTGCAAAATCTGGTGCAGACAGCCAATCAGCTTCTAACTTCAGCTTGTTCAATGAAGCTTTGACAAAAAAAAAAACCTGGAAGCTGATTGGTTTCTATGCACAGCTGCACCAGATTTTGCACTCTCCAGTTTTAGTATATCAACCCCACAGAAGTTGAATCCAGCACAATTTTACTTCAGACAATTGCATTTCACCGAATGTTTTTCCAGTCTGTAAAAAAGACAATGGCTTTCTCAGACCCTGTCTTTGTGAAGAAGGGGGAGGGGGGGGGGGGGGGGTAAGATACCAAAATCACATACTAAACTGGTTGTACTGGCCCAGAACCACCATTGGATGTAAGCATACAACAGAAAAAATAATCATTTAAAGTGGTTCTAAGGGCTCAAGGTTTTTGTACCTGCATGCATTCAATTCATGAAAAAAACTCCTCTGTGTCGCAGCTCCCCCAGCCTCACCTAATACTTACCTAAGCCCCATCTCGATCCAGCGATGTGCATGAGAGCCTCTTCTCTCGTGGGACTCTCCCTCCTCATTGACTCCTCATTGGCTGAGACAGCAGCAGGAGCCATTGGCTCCTGCTGCTGTCATTCACAGTCAGTGAGCCATTGAGGAGAGAGAGGGGGGCGGGGCCAAGTCATGGCTCTATGTGTGAATGAACACGCAGAGCCGTGGCTTGGGAACGAGTCTGCTTGGGTGCCCCTACTGCAAGCTGCTTGCTCTGGGGGCAATCAGCAGGAGGGAAAGGCCAGGAGTGCCAGCAGGAGACCCCAGAAGAGGCATATCAGGGCTGCTCTGTGCAAGACAAGGTGAGGATAACATTTTTTTTGTTTGTTTTTAACAAAATGCTTTAAGGCGGAGTTCCGGGCACAAAAACGATATTTTTTTTTTGTGCCCCTCCGCTAGTTCGAGATCACCTGAAAAGGAATTGGATAGTTATTTTTTTTTTTTGTTTATTCACCTTTTAATTGAAGATCGTAAATACTCACCTCAGAGTACTTCCTCCCTCGGAGCCGCAGCTCACCCCGTCACTTCCTGTCTCGCTATGATTCCTGGGAGCTGAACGTCATCGCTCCCAGGAATCAATGCGACGGCACCGGCCCCGCTCGTCACTTCCGGGCGACGCCGCATTCCCCTGCTAAACAGCTTCTGGGCATGCCCAGAAGCTGTTTAGGAATGCGGCGCCACACCGGAAGTGACGAGCGGGGCCGGTGCAGGCGCATTCTGGGACAAGAAGACGCGGAAGAAGACAGAGAAGAGGATCGCACCGGCTTCAGCTGCCCACAAGAGAGATGGAAACGCTGTGGAAGAAATTTTATAAGTAAGTATTTCTTCTAAAAGGTAAGTGCGAACCGGGACAGATCAGAGGCTAGCCATTGTGGAATGTGCTAGCCCTGACTGTCCCGGGGGTATGTTTATTAAAAAATGACTTCTGTGCCCGGAACTCCGCCTTAAATATCACTTTAATGCAGTTCAAAGACATAAAAATGTTTAAAAGCAGGGCAAAACAGTATTTTTTTTAAAACAAAATCCACATTGGAAACATTTTTTATTTAAGCTGAATTTCATCCAAAAGTGGAACTTTCGCTTTAAATACTGCTGACCCCCTGACTTGCCACATTTGGCATGTCCTTTTTTTTTGGGGGGGGGGGGGCAGTGTGTGTGTGTGCGTGTGTGTGTGTGTGTGTGTGTGCGTGTGCATGTGCATGAAAAATCTCAATGATTGCAGAGTGCCACAGCATTGTACCCCAATGATTGCAGAGTGCCACAGCATTGTACCCCAATGATTGCAGAGTGCCACAGCATTGTACCCCAATGATTGCAGAGTGCCCACAGCATTGTCCCCCAATGATTGCAGATTGCCCACAGCATTGTACCCCAATGATTGCAAAGTGCCCACAGCATTGTCCCCCAATGATTGCAGAGTGCCCACAGCATTGTACCCCAATGATTGCAGAGTGCCACAGCATTGTACCCCAATGATTGCAGAGTGCCACAGCATTGTACCCCAATGATTGCAGAGTGCCACAGCATTGTCCCCCAATGATTGCAGAGTGCCCACAGCATTGTCCCCCAATGATTGCAGAGTGCCCACAGCATTGTACCCCAATGATTGCAGAGTGCCCACAGCATTGTACCCCAATGATTGCAGAGTGCCACAGCATTGTCCCCCAATCAATGCAGAGACCAGCGTGCATGCTCCCTTCAGCCCAATGCACTTACCTGGCGGCGGCTCGGCTATCAGCGGCGGCACCTTTCTGCCAAAGGCAAGGTCTTGTTGCGACAGTACTTCCACACGATAGTGCTTTAGGAAGGTATCTTGACTGGACCAGGTGGCAGCATGGCAAATCTGTTCCCAGGATGCTCCGGCTTTTTCGGCCCAGGAAGTTGCAATGCCCCTTGTGGAATGTGCCTTTAGAGTTGTTGGTGTGGGGGTACCTGACACCTTATATGACAAACTAATGGCTTGTTTAATCCACCTAGAGATTGAGGGTTTTGATGCTTGTAAACCCTTCCTTGGTCCAGAATGAAGAACCAACAAGTGACTAGATCTTCTAAAGCCATTGGTTCTTTCCAGATATGCTAGAAGACATCTTCTTACATCTAAGCAAAGGGATTTTTGTTCTTTTGCACACTTAGGTTTCTCACAGAAGGATGGGAGAACCATCTCTTGATTCCTATGAAAAGATGACACCACCTTGGGCAGGTACAGTGGATCTGGTTTAAGAATCACCCTGTCTTGGAGAATTCTCATAAAGGGTTCTTTTATGGATAAGCTTTGCAAATCTCGACACTCTCCTGGCTGTGGTGATTGCTAACAAAAAAGTTAACTTAATAGACAAAATGTTTAAACTAATTTTGTTTACAGGTTCAAATGCTTCACTAGATAATGTCTCTAGTACTAGCGTTAAGTTCCAGGCTGGAACATTAGTTCTGTTAATTGGAGATACCCTACTCCGAGCTAACAGAAATCTCTTAATTAAAGGTTCTTGGGCTAACCTTTTGTCTAAAAAAAAACAGAAAGTGCCGCTATCTGTACTTTAAGGGTGTTCACCGCCACCTCCTTATCTACCCCATCCGGTAAAAAATCCAGGATCCTTGGGATTGAGGCAGAGGAATCCTTTGTTTTCCAGATTTTGGAATAAATTTTTCTAGTTACTGGCTTTCTACTTGAAAGGAGGGTCTCAATGACTTTGTCTGAGCATCCTTTTTCTTTTAATATTTGGCGTTCACTACCCAGGCTGTTAACTGAAAAAACTGCGGTCTGGGGTGAATCAGAGGTCCTTGAAGTAACAGGTCTGGAACTTCTGTTAGTTTCCAAGGTACTGTCACTGATAGAAACACCAGGGTTGCAAATCACGTTTTTGGCCACCCAGGTGTGACTAGGATGAGCAGGGTTCATACACATTTTCACCAATAAAATTCCATGACTTTTCCATGACTTCTCCATGACTTCACGTAAATATTTATGACCTAATGTTTCATGAAAGGTCTATGTATACATGTTAACTAACGCACGCATGCTCTGAAACCGGTTACCACCCCATCTCTTTAATCCAGGACACATAATAATTACACAGGTTCTGAGGCTAATGCACCTAAGGTACCAAGTGAGTTTAATTGCCACCTTAATCAGCCACAGAACCTGTGTAATTAATATGTGTCCTGGTTTAAAGGGATGAGGTGGTAACCCTACATGCAGTCCTTTTCCCTTTGTTTCTGGACCTGAATGAATGAAAAGGGGGTAGGTGTAAACAGACAAGTCTATTTACATCAACCTGCCCATAGACCTGCATGGACCTCATGATCAGGCCTGCCTGAAAAAGAGACAAGACGACCCTGGTTGGAAAGGTTGTGTGAAAGGGCCCTAGGGGAGAGTTGTTGGGGGTGGTAAAAAAAAAAAAAAAAAGCAGCTCAGCTGCACATTTTTACTGCCCTCCAAATACAAGTGTAAACAAGGCCTAAGCAGAAGCATCTCACTATGTTTACAGTATGATCATTATGATGATCATAGTACAGTAGGTGCTATATGGCTGTACTTTATATGGCGATTCTGTGGCTGTACTGTATACACTGATTCCGTGTCTGTGTGTTATATTCCGATACTGTGTCTGTGTGTTATATTCCGATACGGTGTCTGTAGTGTATATGCCGATACTGTGGCTGTAGTGCAGGGGTCTTCAAACTATGGCCCTCCAGTTGTTCAGGAACTACAATTCCCATCATGCCTAGTCATGTCTTTGAATGTCAGAGTTTTACAATGCCTCATGGGATGTGTAGTTCTGCAACAGCTGGAGGGCCGTAGTTTGAGGATCCTTGCTGTAGTGTATATACCGATACTGTGTCTGTAGTGTATATACTGATACTGTGGCTGTAGTGTATATACCGATACTGTGTCTGTAGTGTATATACCAATATATACCGATACTGTGTCTGTAGTGTATATACCGATACTGTGTCTGTAGTGTATATACCGATACTGTGTCTGTAGTGTATATACCGATACAGTGTCTGTAGTGTATATGCCGATACGGTGTCTGTAGTGTATATGCCGATACTGTGTCTGTAGTGTATATACCGATACTGTGGCTGTAGTGTATATACCGATACTGTGTCTGTAGTGTATATACCGATACTGTGTCTGTAGTGTATATACCGATACTGTGTCTGTAGTGTATATACCGATACTGTGTCTGTAGTGTATATACCGATACTGTGGCTGTAGTGTATATACCGATACTGTGGCTGTAGTGTATATACCGATACTGTGGCTGTAGTGTATATACCGATACTGTGGCTGTAGTGTATATATATCGATACTGTGGCTGTAGTGTATATACCGATACTGTGTCTGTAGTGTATATGCTGATACTGTGGCTGTAGTGTATATACCGATACTGTGGCTGTAGTGTATATGCTGATACTGTGGCTGTAGTGTATATACCGATACTGTGGCTGTAGTGTATATGCCGATACTGTGGCTGTAGTGTATATACCGATACTGTGGCTGTAGTGTATATGCTGATACTGTGGCTGTAGTGTATATGCTGATACTGTGGCTGTAGTGTATATGCTGATAAGTATCAGCATATGCAGCCATATACAGTAAAGCCACAGTATCAGAATACACAGCCATATACACTACATTTACAGAATCAGTATATACACTACATTTACAGAATCAGTATATACACTACAGCCACAGAATCAGTATATACACTACAGCCACAGAATCAGTATATACACTACAGCCACAGAATCAGTATATACACTACATTTACAGAATCAGCATATACACTACAACCACAGAATCAGTGTATACAGTACAGCTATTGAATCCATATATACACTACAGCCACGGTATCAGATTATAAAGTACAGCCACAGAATCAGCATATACAGTGCAGCCATAGTATCAGAATACACAGCCATATAATCAGTATATACAGTGCAGCCATAGTATCAGAATATAACACATAGACACAGTATTAATATATAAAGTACAGCCACAGAATCAATATATACAGCCATATAGAGTAGGAACACTGTGGCCTAATATGTTGGTACTGAGGCTGTAATGTGTAATCACTGTACCTTCCATGTCCTGCTGCCTGACTATGCATGCACGTGCACCCGCCATGACTTTTCCAGGAATTTCATGATCGTACGAACCCTGGATGAGGCGTAGTTGCGTCCATCCGCTGCGTTTCTGCAGAACTCTTGATATTAGGTTCTGTGGGGGAAAGGCATAGGTTAGCCTGAAAGGCCAAGGTTGTGCTAGGGCCTCCAAGCCCAGCATATCCTTCTGTTTTGTCAGAGAGAAGAACTGCTCTACTTTTCGGTTCTGCCGAGTGGCAAACATGTCCACTTCTGGCTGACCAAATTTTTGGACCAGGAGTTGGAAAATTATGGGGTTCAGTTCCCATTCTGCCTGTTTGATGTGATGGTGACTGATTAGTAACCAAATACTTGTAGGGACAAGGTAACTCTTTTGTCTACGGAGTTCTGTCTCTTGTTCCAAGAGGCTAGGTGAAAGCATTGAATGTAGTTGGGCCCAATCTACGGCTGGATTTAGCCCTAGAATCTACATGATCTGTCTCCTGGCTCAGTAGGGATGAGAGCAGATGCTTTTTTACTACTGAGACCACTTTTTTCACCTTTTCCCTTGGGAGAAAGAGTCTTTTGGGGCTGGTATCTATCTTGTACCCTAGACACCCTTGGACCAGTAGTTCTGCTGATTTTACACAAATCAACATATCGTCCAGACCCGGGATCAACTTTAGGCCTAGTAGGTGCAGGAGGCCTACTGCCTTGGCCAAGATTTTTGTAAAGATCCCTGGACTTGCTGCCAAGCAAAAAGGAGAAGCTCTGAACTGCCAACGTGCAGTACCCTCTTCTGTTACTATGGCGAATCTGAGAAATGCTTGATGTTTTCAATAAATTGGAACATGTAGGTAAGCATCTCTTAAATCCAATATTGTCATAAAGACATTTTGGTACAGATTTTATCTGACCGTGTAAATGTTCTCCCTGGAGAACTTTTGTTCTATTTTTGAGGGATAGGTCACTATTATATTCGGTACCAGTTGTGAGACAACTCCAATTGGTACCCTTCCCGATGAAGAAAGTAGGGACTGGCAGAGATGTTTTCCCATTGGGAAGCAAAATGGGTCAGTCCGCCCCCTACTCTGACGCTGGCGTCAGTTAGATTCTTTGGACTTAGGTCCAGGTTTAAGGAACAACAATTTGTTTCCTTGTTTTCCTTTTTCAGGACCACCTTTCCTGGCCCTAAACGTCCTTTTTTGATTCTTGCCTTGGAAGTTCCGAAAGGAATATCTTCCTGATTTGTCCTTCTTCTTAGTGGGAAACTTTTTCCCCTTTTCTGCAGATCTGGACAAGGTATCATCTAGTCCTGAACCGAACAGTAATGAACCTTCAAAGGGTAGGGCACAGAGTCTTACTTTGGAGTTTACATCACCTTCCCAAGCTTTGACCCAGAGCGCCCTTCTAGCAGAATTTACTAATGCTGCTGTTTTAGCAGATGCTACTAATGACTCCACAGTAGGGCTGCAACTAATGATTATTTTCATAATCGATTAGTTGCCGATTATTTTTTCGATTAATCGATTAATCGGATAAAATCATAAAAAAACTCAATATGCCTTTTTCGTTCATTTATTGCTCCCCGGAAACACCAGTGATGGGGCACTGTTTACAGTGCCCCATCATGTTGCAGCCATGACAGAAATCCTACCCTTGCTGACTCTACTTCCTGGCACTTGTATTTTGTTATACTTTTTTAAAATCGCTGAATGGTAATTTTACATTGCGAGACCATGCTGCAACTGAGTCAGGTGTTTGGCTTGCAGTTGCAGATCAGCCCCTTTTAACTGAAAAGGGGGCGGGGGGGTAAGGCTGGGTTCACACTGATGCGAATTGGATGTGGGTTTTTTCTGCATCCAATTCGTATGTCAGGAGAGTGTGACTGGCTCCTAATGGAGCCAGTTCACAAAGCTCCTGTGCGTTTTTCTGGTCTGTTTCAGGTCTGAATTGAGCCAAGAATTTGGGCCTGATTCATTCCTGAAATGGAGAACAGGGACGCACTAGATCCCCTGTTGTGAGCCGCTCCACACAACAGTGTGAACCCAGCGTGATAGGTGGTGCTACATGTCTAACTCTGCAGCATGCGTTAAAAATGCTGCAGCTGTGTAGTAAAACATTTCAGCCACAGCATAAGTACAGCTCTATCTGACTGCATTGTTAGGATTTGGATGCACAGCCAGGGGTGGCGGTAAATCCATGGCTCAGCCACCCATGTAAGAGAGTCCTTGGGCTGCATTAACACTCTGCATTTCCTGAACATGTGACAAAGTACATGGGAAATGCATGTTTTCTCACGCATTTTAAAAATGTACTGCAAAATCGCATAGTGATTCATTTTCAATGGCACTCTAAAAAAAGTTGTCAGACCCACGTTTTGTCATGTGTGCAAACTTGCAAAGCCGCATACCTGTAAAAAACAAGCTTAACCACTTGCCGCCCGACCGCCGTCAATTGACGGCGGAGCGGTGCGACCATTATCCTGGGAAGACGTCATATGACGTGATCCCAGATTAGCAGGGCAGGCGCGCGATCGCGTGCGCGCCGCCCTGCACTGCCGGTGTCGGGGTGTCCCCGGGACACCCCCCGTCACCGGCAGGGGGGAAACAGCCAATGGGCGTGGCTGTTTCCCACGTGATCGGCTGTGTTCCAATGCGCGATCGGGAGCGCACAGCGCGGTCATGTCGGTGGCACTGTGTTCCGTAGGGAACACAGCTGTCACCGGCGGTAGTAAACAGTCACTGACAGTGACTGTTTACTAAGTGATCAGCTGTGAATCCATTCACAGCCGATCACAAAATGTAAACAAAGAGCAGTAACTAAAGGCCCGTACACACGTACCGATCGTCGGCATACAAACGTCGGTGGACGAAGGATCTGCCGATTGTACGCGTGTTAGTATGGTGCCTCCGACAGATGTCTGCGCACAATCCGCGGACAAAAGTCTTTCTTGCAAACATGAAAATTTTTGTATGCCGACACCAGAACGGACGATTGTTCGCCTGTCAGTACACAATTCGGCCGACAGACCGCAGATTTGCAAGACTGGGCATGCTCAGAAAATAGAAAACACAGGGAAAGTTAACCATTACATGACATCACTTCTGCAGTCGGCGGACAAAATTCTTGTGCTGTCCTTGTGCTGTCTTTGCACTTTTCAGCAGACACCGACATCCCGGGGAGAAAAGAGGAACATTTGTATGCCGACCATCGGTACGTGTGTACGGGGCTTTAGTGTTACTAGCTCTTCTCCCCTCACACAGTTTCCAGTATGAGGGGAGCAGAGCTAGAAACAGTGAGTTACTGCTCTGTGTACCTGTAAAAAAGTAAAAATCACACAAATAAAATGTCCCCACACAGTCCTTAGCCCCCCCCCCCCCCCCAATGTCACCTGTCACCCAACAGTCACCTCATCAGTGCCCAGAAATTGACACCCATAACGTTCACATGTGAGCGCAGCGATCGCGGGCAGAATCACCGCGATTCTGCCCGCGATCCGGAAATCATTGCAAATTGCGGGACGCCTGTGCGTTGCCCGTGATTTGCAATAGCACCCCAAACGCTGTGCGATGTTGCTGCGATTTCCACCTGCCGAATCGCGGTAACATCGCGCAAACATCGCATGACGCCCAAAAAAGGTACAAGAGCTTCTTTGGGGCGTCATGCGTTGTTTGCGTGATGTTACCGCGATTCGGCAGGTGGAAATCGCAGCAACATCGCACAGCGTTTGGGGTGCTATTGCAAATCACAGGCAACGCACAGGCGCCCCGCGATTTGCAATGATTTCTGGATCACGGGCAGAATCGCAGTGATACTGCCTGCGATCGCTACGCTCACATGTGAACGTAGCCTAAAGTTCACCGGTCACCAGAGACTGCCATCAGTACCGCCGTGCACCATCGCCCGTCACCTGTCACCCATCAGTGACCATCGCCCGTCACCTGTCACCCCATCAATCACCGTCACCTGTCACCCTATCAATCATCGTCACTTGACACCCCATCAATCACAGTCACCTGTCACCCTATCAATCATCGTCACTTGACACCCCATCAGTCATCGTCACCTGTCACCCTATCAATCATCGTCACCTGTCACCCCATCAGTCATCGTCACCTGTCACCCCATCAGTCATCGTCATCTGTCACCCCGTCAGTGATTGTCATCTGTCACCCCATCAATCATCGTCACTTGTCACCTCATCAATCATCATCACCTGTCACCTCATCAATCATCGTCACCTGTCACCCCATCAGTCATCGTCACCTGTCACCCCATCAGTCATCGTCACCTGTCACCCCATCAGTCATCGTCACCTGTTTGCCATATACATGCAATCACTTACTGACCGCCTAACGACTATATGCGTCGGCCATTAAAAGCTAAATACTGGGGTTATGGCAGCAGATAGCCCCCATAACCCCGGTATTTTTTGAAACGGCGGGCGGTCGGCTTTCAGATAAGGGTGGTCCCAGTGGCGGATTCACCGCGGAATTACCCTTACGGTGCAGGGGAAGAGGTGCCCCCCCCCCTCCTGCCGCGTCCCAGACGTTTTCCCAGCTTACCGGACCCGCCGGCAGCGGGGAAAACTATCCGGTCCCACTCGACTCTATGGTCTTGGAGGACCGGAGCTACGTCAAAAGACGTTGCCTAGCAACCGGTTTAAAGGGCCGCTTTTTTTTTTTTTCTTTTTTTTTTTTCCTCTTTCAACAATTTTTTTTTTTTTTTTTTCTTTTTTAGTGTAGTTGTGAGGTCGTTTTGACCCCAGATCTCACAATAAAGAGGACCTGTCATGCCTATTTCTATTACAAGGGATGTTTACATTCCTTGTAATAGGAATAAAAAGGATCAAAACATTTTTTTTTTTTAAACTGTGTAAAAATAAAAAAATAATAAATAAAATAAATAGGAAAAAAAAAAAAAATTAAAGCGCCCTGTCCCCGTTAGCTCGCGCGCAGAAGCAAACGCATACGCAAGTCCCGCCCACATATGTAAACGGTGTTCAAACCATACATGTGAGGTATCTCCGCGATCGTTAGAGCGAGAGCAATAATTTGAGCCCTAGACCTCCTCTGTAACTCTAAGCTAGTAACCTGCAGAAATTTTTAAAATGTTGCCTATGGGGATTTTTAAGTACCAATGTTTGGCGCCATTCTGTGAGCATGCGCAATTTTAAAGCATGACATGTTGGGTATCTAATTACTCGGCGTAACATTATCTTTCACATTATGGAAAAAAAATTGGGCTAAATTTACTGTTTTCTTATTTTTTTAGTTACAAAAAGTGAATTTTTTTCAAAAAAAAATCGCATTTGGAAGACTGCTGCGCAAATATGGTGTGATAAAAAATATTGTAACGATCTCCATTTTATTCTCTAAGGTCTCTGATATATAAAATATATAATGTTTGGTTCCAAGTCGTTTTCTAGCAAAAAAAATGATTTTAGCTTGTAAACACCAAGTGTCAAAAATAGGCCCAGTCTTAAAGTGGATAAATGGACAACTTTGTGTAAAGCGCTACTTGGATGTTAGGCCTATGTATGTGGCCAGGCTGTGAAAAAGTGTTACACATGTGGTATCGCCATACTCAGGAGGAATAGCAGAATGTATTTTGGGGTGCAATTTTTGCTATGTACATGCTATGTGTTAGAAATATTGCATAAATGGACAGCTTTGTGTAAAAAAAAAAAGTGTTTTCATTTTCTTTCCACATTTTCCAAAAACTTGTGGAAAAAATGACATATTCAAAAGACTCATTATGCCTCAAAAATTATAGGTTGGGCTGTTTGCTTTCCAAAATGGGGTCATTTTATGGGGGTTTCCATTGTCCTGGTGCTCCAGGGCCTTCAAAAGTGCGATAGGTTGTCAGGAAATTATATGTGTAATTTGTGCTCCTAGAATGCCGGACGCTGCTACTTGGATGTTAGGCCTCTGTATGTGGCCAGGCTGTGAAAAAGTCTCACACATGTGGTATCGCCATACTCAGGAGGAGTAGTAGAATGTGTTTTGGGGTGTAGTTGCAAGTATACATGTGCTGTGTGAGAGAAATAACCTGTTAATACGGCAATTTGTAAAAAAAAAAAAAAAAAAAAATCTTCATTTTGCAAAGCATTGTGGGAAAAAATTACAACTTCAAAAAACTCACCATGCCCCTTATTAAATACATTGGAATGTCTACTTTCTAAAAAGGGGTCATTTGGGGGGTATTTGTACTTTCCTGACTTTTTAGTGTCTCAAGAAATGAGATAGGCCTTCAGTACATCAGGTGTGAGCAAGTGTGATCAATTTTCAATGAATAGCACCATAGCTTGTGGACTCTATAACTTTCACAAAGACCAAATAATATACACTTACTTGGGTTATTTTTACCAAAGATAAGTAGCAGTATAAATTTTGGCCAAAATTTGTGAAGAAAAATGACTAAATTTCAAAATTTTATGACAGAAACAAAGAAAAATGCGTTTTTTCACAATATTTTCAGTCTTTTTTTATTTATAGCACAAAAAATAAAAAAACCCAGTATTGATCAAATACCATCAAAAGAAAGCTCTATTTGTGTGAAAAAAAAGGACACAATTTTTGTATGGGTACAGTGTTGCATGACTGAGTAATTCTCAGTCAAAGTGTGAGAGCGCTGAAAGCTGAAAATCGGTCTGGGCAGGAAGGGGGTGAAAGTGCACTGTAGGCAAGTGGTTAAAAAAAAAATATATATATATATATAATATGATCAGTAACATACATTCCTGCTCTGCTTAGTGTGAATGGGACCTCAGGGGTGGCTTATAGAAATGGTCTGTTGGAGATGTGCATCAGCTGGAATTCTGAACTTTATTTACCTTCACACCCCCCTCTCCACTCACCCCGTTTTCAGCAGAAGCACTACAACATTGAAACTCTGCACACAGAGCATGGTGAGGTCAGGAGAGCAGAGCTCGGGATTCAGGGAGGAGGAGGGGCAGGCAAAAAACTTCTTACCTTTTAGGCCCCTTTCACACAGGCGGACCGTTCAGATCCGCCTGTCCGTTTTTTTTGGCGGATCTGAACGGTCCCCCCATGCATTCCTATGGGGCATCGGATGTCAGTGGAGACATGTCCGCTGACATCCGATCCGATCCGTCAAATCTGGACGGATGGAAACCCTATTTTCCATCCGTCCAGCGGATGGGATCGGGTGAGAACGGACTGACGGTCCGTTGACATCCGATTTCCCCCATAGAGATGCATGGGGAACTGTCAGCTGTGTCTCCGCACACAGCGCGGAGACACAGCTGTCCTCCTGCTGCTCAGCGGGGGATCGGCGGCTCGATCCCCCGCTGAGAAAAACAGACTCCGTCCAACGGACGGAGTCTGTGAAAGGAGCCTAATGCCCCATACACACGTGCAGATTATCTGAAGACTTTTGTCTGCAGACTTACCAAAACCATATAATATGAGGTCAAACCTAAACACTTTCAATTTGTATGCAATCCGGCAGGCCCTTGCACTACATAGAAAAGGTAAGTCTGCAGACAAAAGTCTGCAGATAATCTGCACGTGTGTACAGGGCATTAATCTTTCCCCGCTGCAAGAGAACACTTCACAAGAAGCAAGGAAAGGCAGAGAGGAAAGGCAGAGAGGAAAGGCAGAGAGGAAAGGCAGAGAGGAAAGGCAGAGAGGAAAGGCAGAGAGGAAAGGAGGGGGGAGGGAGAGGTCACGGAAGTGCCGAGCTGTGAGTCAGAGACAGTGAATGCAGCCGACGGCTTCACAGAGGAGACAGGCAGGGAAAGATGCAGCACAACTAATCGAAGGATCAACTAATCGATAATGACAATCGTTGACAACGATTGTAATTATCGATTATTATCGATTAGTTGTTTCAGCCCTACTCCACAGCTGCGTCTGCTAGGTAGGATGCTGCTTTACTAATCACGGCCAGGGAATCTATCAGGTCTTGTGATCCTGCCATATTGCGGACACGTTTTGAAAGTTCCTTGAGCCAAAAGTCTGTATTCCTGGCCATACAGGTATCAGCTAAGGCTATAGTTGTATTATAAGCATTAGAATCCCAGGCTTTACTTAATACGGATTCAATCCTGCGATCCATAGGATCTGTAATAAGCCCGGCATTTTCAAAGGATAAATCTGTACCTTTTGATAATTGTGCCAGGGGAGCATCAAGTTTAGGATTTTTTGTGAATACTTTCAATTCTTGAGGCTCAAAGGGAAACCTTCTTTTCCAGTTTTTTGGCCTGGATAAGGCATGTGTAAGCAATTTCCATTCATGGTGTATTATGTCTTTTAATGACTGGTGAATGGGAATGGTTCTGTACTGGGCTTTACTCAAGCCTTTGTACACCTTGTCTTTGCAGGAAGACTCCTTTGCAGGGGTAGGGATTCCTTCAGTGTTATGTATCACTTTAAGAAGACCCTGCATATATTCCAAGGAAAAAAGATTTTTGTCTTGTTCCCCTTCACTGTTACTTTCTGAGTCCTGAACTGGAAGGGTCTCTTAACCACTTTACCTCTGCCCACAGTAATATTACTGCGGCAGAGTGGCTCGTTATCGTCTGACGACGTAGTACTACGTCGTCAGACACTCCCCCTTCTGGGCGGCGCTTGCGCGCCGCCGGAGGCTCGCTCCCGCTGTTTTCATTCACAGCGGGAGTCGGGCCAGGGGAGGAGCAGCGGCGATCGCCGCTGCTCTGCCCCGATCGCCGGGGATCTAGTGTGGAGATCCGCCCGCCTGTGTAAACACAAGCGGGCGGAACTCCATAGTGACAGGGAGTGACAGATCGGACTGTTCAGCATAGCTGGACATCCGATCTGTCCATGACTCACTCAGTCACCTCCCCCCCTACACGTCAGTAAGCACCAGGCATACATTAACCCCTCCCTCTCCAATAAAATTAACCCCTTCCCTGCCAGTGTCATTTTTACAGTAACAGTGCATATATATAGCACTGATTACTGCAGTAATGTCACTGGTACCCCCAAAAGTGTCAAAAATGTCAGTCAAGGGTCCGATCTGTCCGCCGCAATGTCGCAGTCCCGCAAAAAAAAAAAAAATAAATAAAAAAAATCGCAGATCGCCGCCATTACGCGTTAAAAAAAAAAAAAAAAAAAAATGACAGAAATCTTTCCCTTTGTTAGTAAACGCAATAACTTTTGCGCAAACCAATCAAAATACGCTTATTGCGATTTTTTTTTTACCAAACATAGGTAGCAGAAAACAAATTGGCCAAAAATTTTTAAAAAAAATTGGTTTTTACATCTTTTTTGGGGGGAATTTCATATAAAAAAAAATGTTAAAAATATTGTTATTTTTTCAAAATAAACGCTATTTTTTTGTTTATAGCGCAAAAAGTAAAAATCGCACAGGTGATCAAATACCACCAAAAGAAAGCTCTGTTTGTGGGAAAAAAAGGACTTAAATTTCGTTTTGGTACGGCGTCGCACGACCGCGCAATTGTCAGTTGAAGTCGCACAGCGTTGAATCGCAAAAAGTGGCCTGGACGGAAGACAGCAAAATCCTCCGGTGGTAAAGTGGTTAAATAACTAGAACCTTCTTCTGGATCCTAACTTGAGTTGAGGGAATGGATAGAGAATCTGCCCAGAGGGATGGGGGTCCCTTTGACCACCCACAGTCCTGGGAGGAAACATTATCTTTCGATACGTCCTCTGCTGGGATTTGAGGGATAGATGCTGTAGCCTTAAATGGCTGAATAGTAGCTGCCATTTCCTTTTTCATAGATTTAAGGAAATCTTTCATTAGGTCCTGCCCCGCTAACTTATTAATACAAGTAGTGCATAAGGGCTTTGTGTAAGACTTGGACAATCTAACCCCGCATTCCCCACATTTTTTAGCTGAGGATAGGGGTCTGGCAGGGGCTTCCTGTGCCGGTGGCGTACCTGTGTAAACACATGAAGACAAGAAAAAAAGGACACCATGAAGCGACATAATAGCTCTCTTGTCCACCACTATGGCTAACATGCAGGAAGCCACCTGCGTTGCCGCTCTCTCCTCTGTAAGGATTGCGGCCGCTCTTGTCTCTTTCTGGGGCTTCCGCCCTCTCGGAGTCGGAGAGTCAGCCATGGTTGTACTGAACTTACACCGACCCGGCGTCTCCTCCACGCTGGGTCTCTTCCGGGAATCAGCCGCTCCGCCCCTTCCGCCGGAACTTCCTGTCTCCATAGCGAGGCTTGGGGCTCACCGCTCGGCGGGAAATTCGAAAATCCTTACCGCCCAACGTAGCGAATGGAGGAGACTTCCTGCAGAGACCAGCAGGACACAGGTATGAGGGACCTTCACCATAAGGCAAACCGCACTACCTGGTATGTTTGGCGACCTGAAAGCTCCTGTTTCAAGGACACAGCTAGGGAGGAACCTGCTATAGGGCCGACCGAAGCTGCCTTCCAGGGGTACCATCTTGGCCAGCTATTTGCCTCAGGTTAGTAAAAAAAAAAAAAAAAAAAACGTTCCGATGTGAGGTTGGAAACACAACTGAACTGAAGCTAACAATGGGTGGGACCCTTTTAAACAGCTGCAAATTAGTTGTGTTTCCTGTGAGGCGGAGCCACAATCTCCCAAATGTAGGCCGTCCTGGAAGGATGAAAGGAGAAAATAGGGTTTCCATCCGTCCAGATTTCACGGACAGGATCGGATACGGGTGTCAGCGGAGATGTCTCCGCTGGCACCGCTGCCCCATAGAGCTGCATGGAGGATCCGATCAGATCCGCCTATAAAACTGACAGGCGGATCTGATCGGATCGCCCGTGTGAAAGAGCCCTTATTCATTTTTTTTTTTTTACAATATGGATGGTAGGAAGATGACAGTGGGGATGAAGATGACAGTGGGTGGGGGATGGTAGGAATTTTACATACACCCCCCCCCCCAGCTTTACACACCCCTCCATCTCCATACACCCCCCCGCTTCACACACCCCTCCATCTCCACACCCCCCCCCCCAGCTTTACACACCCCTCCATCTCCACACCCCCCCCCCCCAGCTTTACACACCCCTCCATCTCCACACCCCCCCCCCCAGCTTTACACACCCTTCCATCTCCACACCCCCCCAGCTTTACACACCCCTCCATCTCCACACCCCCCCCCCCAGCTTTACACACCCCTCCATCTCCACACCCCTCCCCCCCCAGCTTTACACACCCCTCCATCTCCACACCCCTCCCCCCCCAGCTTTACACACCCCTCCATCTCCACACCCCCCCAGCTTTACACATCCCTCCATCTCCACACCCCCCCCAGCTTTACACACCCCTCCATCTCCACACCCCCCCAGCTTTACACATCCCTCCATCTCCACACCCCCCCCCCCAGCTTTACACACCCCTCCATCTCCACACCCCCCCCCAGCTTTACACACCCCTCCATCTCCACCCCCCCAGCTTTACACACCCCTCCATCTCCACCCCCCCCCAGCTTTACACATCCCTCCATCTCCACACCCCCCCCAGCTTTACACACCCCTCCATCTCCACACCCCCCCAGCTTTACACATCCCTCCATCTCCACACCCCCCCCCCAGCTTTACACACCCCTCCATCTCCACACCCCCCCCCCAGCTTTACACACCCCTCCATCTCCACCCCCCCAGCTTTACACACCCCTCCATCTCCACACCCCCCCCCCCCAGCTTTACACACCCCTCCATCTCCACATTCCCCCCCCAGCATTACACACCCCTCCATCTCCACACCCCCCCCAGCTTTACACACCCCTCCATCTCCTCACCCCCCCCAGCTTTACACACACACCCCTCCATCTCCACACCCCCCCCCAGCTTTCCACACCCCTCCATCTCTCCACACCCCCCCCAGCTTTCCACACCCCTCCATCTCCACACCCCCCAGCTTTACACATCCCTCCATCTCCACACCCCCCCAGCTTTACACACCCCTCCATCTCCACACCCCCCCAGCTTTACACATCCCTCCATCTCCACCCCCCCCCCCAGCTTTACACACCCCTCCATCTCCACACCCCCCCCCAGCTTTACACACCCCTCCATCTCCACCCCCCCAGCTTTACACACCCCTCCATCTCCACACCCCCCCCAGCTTTACACATCCCTCCATCTCCACACCCCCCCAGCTTTACACACCCCTCCATCTCCACACCCCCCCAGCTTTACACATCCCTCCATCTCCACACCCCCCCCCCAGCTTTACACACCCCTCCATCTCCACACCCCCCCCCAGCTTTACACACCCCCCCCAGCTTTACACACCCCTCCATCTCCATACACCCCCCCCCCGCTTCACACACCCCTCCATCTCCACACCCCCCCCCCCAGCTTTACACACCCCTCCATCTCCACACTCCCCCCAGCTTTACACACCCCTCCATCTCCACACCCCCCCCAGCTTTACACACCCCTCCATCTCCACACCCCCCCCAGCTTTACACACCCCTCCATCTCCACACCCCCCCCCAGCTTTACACACCCCTCCATCTCCACACCCCCCCAGCTTTACACACCCCTCCATCTCCACACCCCCCCCCAGCTTTACACACCCCTCCATCTCCACACCCCCCCAGCTTTACACACCCCTCCATCTCCACACCCCTCCCCCCCAGCTTTACACACCCCTCCATCTCCACACCCCCCCAGCTTTACACATCCCTCCATCTCCACACCCCCCCCCCAGCTTTACACACCCCTCCATCTCCACACCCCCCCAGCTTTACACATCCCTCCATCTCCACACCCCCCCCCCCAGCTTTACACACCCCTCCATCTCCACCCCCCCCTGCTTTACACACCCCTCCATCTCCACCCCCCAGCTTTACACATCCCTCCATCTCCACACCCCCCCCAGCTTTACACACCCCTCCATCTCCACACCCCCCCAGCTTTACACATCCCTCCATCTCCACACCCCCCCCCCAGCTTTACACACCCCTCCATCTCCACCCCCCCCCCAGCTTTACACACCCCTCCATCTCCACACCCCCCCCAGCTTTACACACCCCTCCATCTCCACACCCCCCCCCCAGCTTTACACACCCCTCCATCTCCACACCCCCCCAGCTTTACACACCCCTCCATCTCCACATTCCCCCCCCAGCTTTACACACCCCTCCATCTCCACATTCCCCCCCAGCATTACACACCCCTCCATCTCCACACCCCCCCCAGCTTTACACACCCCTCCATCTCCTCACCCCCCCCAGCTTTACACACACACCCCTCCATCTCCACACCCCCCCCCCCAGCTTTCCACACCCCTCCATCTCTCCACACCCCCCCCAGCTTTCCACACCCCTCCATCTCCACACCCCCCCAGCTTTACACATCCCTCCATCTCCACACCCCCCCCCCAGCTTTACACACCCCTCCATCTCCACACCCCCCCAGCTTTACACATCCCTCCATCTCCACCCCCCCCCAGCTTTACACACCCCTCCATCTCCACACCCCCCCCAGCTTTACACACCCCTCCATCTCCACCCCCCCAGCTTTACACACCCCTCCATCTCCACACCCCCCCAGCTTTACACATCCCTCCATCTCCACACCCCCCCAGCTTTACACACCCCTCCATCTCCACACCCCCCCAGCTTTACACATCCCTCCATCTCCACACCCCCCCCCAGCTTTACACACCCCTCCATCTCCACACCCCCCCCCCCAGCTTTACACACCCCTCCATCTCCACCCCCCCAGCTTTACACACCCCTCCATCTCCACACCCCCCCCAGCTTTACACACCCCTCCATCTCCACACCCCCCCCCCAGCTTTACACACCCCTCCATCTCCACACCCCCCCCCCCAGCTTTACACACCCCTCCATCTCCTCACCCCCCCCAGCTTTACACACACACCCCTCCATCTCCACACCCCCCCCCCCAGCTTTACACACCCCTCCATCTCCACACCCCCCCCAGCTTTACACACCCCTCCATCTCCACACCCCCCCCCCCAGCTTTACACACCCCTCCATCTCCACACCCCCCCAGCTTTACACACCCCTCCATCTCCACACCCCCCCAGCTTTACACACCCCTCCATCTCCACACCCCCCCCCAGCTTTACACACCCCTCCATCTCCACCCCCCCCCAGCTTTACACACCCCTCCATCTCCACACCCCCCCCAGCTTTACACACCCCTCCATCTCCACACCCCCCCAGCTTTACACACCCCTCCATCTCCACACCCCCCCAGCTTTACACACCCCTCCATCTCCACCCCCCAGCTTTACACACCCCTCCATCTCCACACCCCTCCCCCCCAGCTTTACACACCCCTCCATCTCCACACCCCTCCCCCCCAGCTTTACACACCCCTCCATCTCCACACCCCCCCAGCTTTACACATCCCTCCATCTCCACACCCCCCCCCCAGCTTTACACACCCCTCCATCTCCACACCCCCCCCAGCTTTACACATCCCTCCATCTCCACACCCCCCCCCCCCAGCTTTACACACCCCTCCATCTCCACACCCCCCCCCCCAGCTTTACACACCCCTCCATCTCCACCCCCCCAGCTTTACACACCCCTCCATCTCCACACCCCCCCCAGCTTTACACACCCCTCCATCTCCACACCCCCCCCCAGCTTTACACACCCCTCCATCTCCACACCCCCCCCCCCCAGCTTTACACACCCCTCGATCTCCACACCCCCCCCAGCTTTACACACCCCTCCATCTCCACACCCCCCCCAGCTTTACACACCCCTCCATCTCCTCACCCCCCCCAGCTTTACACACACACCCCTCCATCTCCACACCCCCCCCCCCCAGCTTTACACACCCCTCCATCTCCACACCCCCCCCAGCTTTACACACCCCTCCATCTCCACACCCCCCCCCAGCTTTACACACCCCTCCATCTCCACACCCCCCCAGCTTTACACACCCCTCCATCTCCACCCCCCCCCCCAGCTTTACACACCCCTCCATCTCCTCCCCCCCCAGCTTTACACACACACCCCTCCATCTCCACACCCCCCCCCAGCTTTACACACCCCTCCATCTCCACACCCCCCCCAGCTTTACACACCCCTCCATCTCCACACCCCCCCCCCCAGCTTTACACACCCCTCCATCTCCACACACCCCCCAGCTTTACACACCCCTCCATCTCCACACCCCCCCAGCTTTACACACCCCTCCATCTCCACACCCCCCCCCCCAGCTTTACACACCCCTCCAGCTTTACACACCCCTCCATCTCCACACCCCCCCAGCTTTACACACCCCTCCATCTCCACACCCCCCAGCTTTACACACCCCTCCATCTCCACCCCCCAGCTTTACACACCCCTCCATCTCCACACCCCCCCCCAGCTTTACACACCCCTCCATCTCCACACACCCCCAGCTTTACACACCCCTCCATCTCCACCCCCCCCATCTTTACACCCCCCCCCCCAGCTTTACACACCCCTCCATCTCCACACCCCCCCCAGCTTTACACACCCCTCCATCTCCACACCCCCCCCCAGCTTTACACACCCCTCCATCTCCACACCCCCCCCAGCTTTACACACCCCTCCATCTCCACCCCCCCCCCAGCTTTACACACCCCTCCATCTCCACACCCCCTCCCCAGCTTTACACACCCCTCCATCTCCACACCCCCCCCAGCTTTACACACCCCTCCATCTCCACACCCCCCCCCCCCAGCTTTACACACCGCTCCATCTCCACACACCCCCCCCAGCTTTACACACCCCTCCATCTCCACACCCCCCCCCCAGCTTTACACACCCCTCCATCTCCACCCCCCCCCCAGCTTTACACACCCCTCCATCTCCACACCCCCCCCCCCCAGCTTTAGACACCCCTCCATCTCCACACCCCCCCCCAGCTTTACACACCCCTCCATCTCCACACCCCCCCCCCAGCTTTACACACCCCTCCATCTCCACACCCCCCCCCCAGCTTTACACACCCCTCCATCTCCACCCCCCCCAGCTTTACACACCCCTCTATCTCCACACCCCCCCCCCAGCTTTAGACACCCCTCCATCTCCACAACCCCCCCCCCAGCTTTACACACCCCTCCATCTCCACACCCCCCCCCCAGCTTTACACACCGCTCCATCTCCACCCCCCCCCCAGCTTTACACACCCCTCCATCTCCACACCCCCCCCAGCTTTACACACCCCTCCATCTCCACCCCCCCAGCTTTACACACCCCTCCATCTCCACACCCCCCCAGCTTTACACATCCCTCCATCTCCACACCCCCCCAGCTTTACACACCCCTCCATCTCCACACCCCCCCAGCTTTACACATCCCTCCATCTCCACACCCCCCCCCAGCTTTACACACCCCTCCATCTCCACACCCCCCCCCCAGCTTTACACACCCCTCCATCTCCACCCCCCCAGCTTTACACACCCCTCCATCTCCACACCCCCCCCAGCTTTACACACCCCTCCATCTCCACACCCCCCCCCCAGCTTTACACACCCCTCCATCTCCACACCCCCCCCCCCAGCTTTACACACCCCTCCATCTCCTCACCCCCCCCAGCTTTACACACACACCCCTCCATCTCCACACCCCCCCCCCAGCTTTACACACCCCTCCATCTCCACACCCCCCCCAGCTTTACACACCCCTCCATCTCCACACCCCCCCCCCCAGCTTTACACACCCCTCCATCTCCACACCCCCCCAGCTTTACACACCCCTCCATCTCCACACCCCCCCAGCTTTACACACCCCTCCATCTCCACACCCCCCCCCAGCTTTACACACCCCTCCATCTCCACCCCCCCCCAGCTTTACACACCCCTCCATCTCCACACCCCCCCCAGCTTTACACACCCCTCCATCTCCACACCCCCCCAGCTTTACACACCCCTCCATCTCCACCCCCCAGCTTTACACACCCCTCCATCTCCACACCCCTCCCCCCCAGCTTTACACACCCCTCCATCTCCACACCCCTCCCCCCCAGCTTTACACACCCCTCCATCTCCACACCCCCCCAGCTTTACACATCCCTCCATCTCCACACCCCCCCCCCAGCTTTACACACCCCTCCATCTCCACACCCCCCCCAGCTTTACACATCCCTCCATCTCCACACCCCCCCCCCAGCTTTACACACCCCTCCATCTCCACACCCCCCCCCCAGCTTTACACACCCCTCCATCTCCACCCCCCCAGCTTTACACACCCCTCCATCTCCACACCCCCCCCAGCTTTACACACCCCTCCATCTCCACACCCCCCCCCAGCTTTACACACCCCTCCATCTCCACACCCCCCCCCCAGCTTTACACACCCCTCCATCTCCACACCCCCCCCAGCTTTACACACCCCTCCATCTCCACACCCCCCCCAGCTTTACACACCCCTCCATCTCCTCACCCCCCCCAGCTTTACACACACACCCCTCCATCTCCACACCCCCCCCCCCCAGCTTTACACACCCCTCCATCTCCACACCCCCCCCAGCTTTACACACCCCTCCATCTCCACACCCCCCCCCAGCTTTACACACCCCTCCATCTCCACACCCCCCCCAGCTTTACACACCCCTCCATCTCCACACCCCCCCCAGCTTTACACACCCCTCCATCTCCTCCCCCCCCCCAGCTTTACACACACACCCCTCCATCTCCACACCCCCCCCAGCTTTACACACCCCTCCATCTCCACACCCCCCCCAGCTTTACACACCCCTCCATCTCCACACCCCCCCCCCCAGCTTTACACACCCCTCCATCTCCACACACCCCCCAGCTTTACACACCCCTCCATCTCCACACCCCCCCAGCTTTACACACCCCTCCATCTCCACACCCCCCCCCCCAGCTTTACACACCCCTCCAGCTTTACACACCCCTCCATCTCCACACCCCCCCAGCTTTACACACCCCTCCATCTCCACACCCCCCAGCTTTACACACCCCTCCATCTCCACCCCCCAGCTTTACACACCCCTCCATCTCCACACCCCCCCCCAGCTTTACACACCCCTCCATCTCCACACACCCCCAGCTTTACACACCCCTCCATCTCCACCCCCCCCATCTTTACACCCCCCCCCCAGCTTTACACACCCCTCCATCTCCACACCCCCCCCAGCTTTACACACCCCTCCATCTCCACACCCCCCCCCCAGCTTTACACACCCCTCCATCTCCACACCCCCCCAGCTTTACACACCCCTCCATCTCCACCCCCCCCCAGCTTTACACACCCCTCCATCTCCACACCCCCTCCCCAGCTTTACACACCCCTCCATCTCCACACCCCCCCCAGCTTTACACACCCCTCCATCTCCACACCCCCCCCCCCCAGCTTTACACACCGCTCCATCTCCACACACCCCCCCCAGCTTTACACACCCCTCCATCTCCACACCCCCCCCCCAGCTTTACACACCCCTCCATCTCCACCCCCCCCCCAGCTTTACACACCCCTCCATCTCCACACCCCCCCCCCAGCTTTAGACACCCCTCCATCTCCACACCCCCCCCCAGCTTTACACACCCCTCCATCTCCACACCCCCCCCCCAGCTTTACACACCCCTCCATCTCCACACCCCCCCCCCAGCTTTACACACCCCTCCATCTCCACCCCCCCCAGCTTTACACACCCCTCTATCTCCACACCCCCCCCCCAGCTTTAGACACCCCTCCATCTCCACAACCCCCCCCCCAGCTTTACACACCCCTCCATCTCCACACCCCCCCCCCCCAGCTTTACACACCGCTCCATCTCCACCCCCCCCCCCAGCTTTACACCCCCCTCCATCTCCACCCCCATAGCACCATACACCGCTCCTTGCAAGTTAGTACAGTATTATATTAGTTATAATCATCATCACAGACCTTCAGATTCAGATGTTGCAGAGTCAGTGGAGAGAGCTGTTCCTGCCGCCGCCTCTCCTCCGTGTACTTAAAGTCCCACCCTAAGGGCACCCCTCTCTTTTCTCCTCCGTGTACTTAAAGTCCCACCCTAAGGGCACCCCTCTCTTTTCTCCTCCGTGTACTGTACAGGAAACACACAGGAAGGGGGAGGGGCGGGTTCAGTGCTCGTCTCTGCTCTCACACACAGGAATTAGTGGTCATGCTATCAGACAAGTTATTTTGTGTTGGAAATTGTAGACGGAATCATTATTTGACACAATGCACAGCAGATTGTAACTTACAAAATAATTATTACACAAATGTGTCACCCCTCCCCCTCTACCATATCTCACAATATGGGGGGATTTTACTGTGGAAATTTAAAGATACAGAGCCCCAAATATCACCCCTTAGGCTACAAATTGAATTTTTTTCAAAAATGTTAAATGGGAGAAAAATAAAATCTCCCATTGGACCAATACGTTTACAATGCAGATGTGTCATACACACCCCCCTCTACCATATCTTACAATATGGTGGGATTTTACTGTGGAAATTTAAAGATACAGAGCCCCAAATATTACCCCTTAGCAGGGGCGGACTAACAACTCATGGGGCCCCCGGGCAATAAAAGATCATGGGGCCCCCTGTGTCCCCACCCACACTCAAGCCACACCTACAGAAAGCCCTGCCTACATCTTGCACTTTCCACATTACATGTGTTAGCCCCGGTTCACACTACTGCGTGTGCGGGGTTCGCATGTCATGTCGGAGCGCACTGCTCCGACATGACATGCGATCAGCTGTGCGGTGCGAGTTTAGCCATACAGTTTGTATGGCTAAATTCGCATCGCACCCGCAGCAAACACGCACAGGAGGCATTTTTGCTGCCGCATCGGGATCGGATCGCACAGCGGTTCACACTTGTGCGATCCGATCCTGTGCGAACTGCACGATCGCACTGCGATATGCGATCAAACTGGGGGTGTCGTTAAGATTACATTGACACCCCCAGCGTATCGCATATGGCAGTGTGAACTGCCGGGGGTGCGTGTGCGATGCGGGAACAGGCTGCGAATTCGCAGCCTTCCCGCATTGCATCAGTGTGAACCGAGCCTGAGTCATGGAATTCCTCTACACTGTATTTAAAATAAATGTTTATAATAGAAAATAAAAAACAAACTTATAATAAATAAAGTGCAACAAAGGTACATTTCCAAAATTAGAGTTTTCATAAATTAACACAATATAACAGGTGCAACAAATGTTTTCTTAGCTGAACGGTTTATTAAAAAAGACCACCAATGTAAGGGACATTCTTCCCACTGATCACTAATGTATGGGACATTCTTCCCACTGATCACCAATGTAAGGGACATTCTTCCCACTGATCACTAATGTATGGGACATTCTTCCCACTGATCACCAATGTAAGCAGCATTCTTCCCACTGACTACCAGTGTAAGGGGCATTCTTCCCACTGATCACCAATGTAAGGGGCATTCTTCCCACTGATCACCAATGTAAGGGGCATTCTTCCCACTGATCACCAATGTAAGGAACATTCTTCCCACTGACCACCAATGTAAGGGGCATTCTTCCCACTGATCACCAATGTAAGGAGACATTCTTCCCAATTTTGTTTATTAAAAGTCTTGCAATCAATAAGCATAAAATCAATATACATAAATAAATATATACATATTTACATGAAAAGGGGAAAAAAAATACATAGCAAATTCTGCTCTCAAATAAAGACTGCCTTTACAGCAAAAACAAAACTCACATCATGAAACACATCATTACCGGGAAAAAATAATCTTAATAAGACTCACACCACCACACCAGACATCAAACCTGCGAGGTCAAGAAACAAAACCACCCCCATTATGCATGCAGCCCTTCTTCAAAAATGAAGATATTAACCAACAAAAGCTAAGGGCGTGAAAGAAATAGCATAGGAAAAAAGCTTTTCACCCAGAGATGGACAGTTCACCAAAAGCAGGTCTGATATTCCTCCACGCCCTTATCCAGACCGCTCGAGGCTCCCTGCCCTTCTCAAGACCCCGAATCTTCCCAACCTCACCAAGAATATCGTACACCACCACCTCGACAGGGAGGACTTTCTTCCGCAGGGTAATCTGGCACCGTGCATTCCACGTGAAGTAACGGACAACTATACTAACTAGAAAAAGTGTATCCAAATCAAAATCCCAGCGAGTCGGGAATGCCCCGTACACCCACTCCGCATAACTCATGCGATAGAGAAAGGGGATGCCTAGAGCCCTCCCCACCCTTTTATACACCTCTATGTTAAAGGGACACTGGAGCAAAAAGTGGTCCATAGACTCCACTTTACCAACACACTCCGCTCTAGGACAATCCCGATCATCCACAGGGCGATGCTTCAGGTTCCCTCTCACATAGAGCCTTCCATGGAAAGCGAGCCAGGCTTGATCCCTAAACTTCAAAGGGATTCTTCCTAAGTTAATTAAACGCAACCCCTCCCTCATTACGGGGCCTGGGCAATCCCTTAAGGTCAGCGACACACTGAAAGCAGAGCCCAAAATCCTCTTCTCCAGAAGCTTTCTGGGGAGGGACTTGATATCCCCCACTGTCACCTGCCACTGCCTAAGTATTTTCAGACACGGGGCAACATAAGCCGGAAGCTTGCCATGTCGGACTCTCAGACTTTTCACTGGCCCGCCATCTTCCCAGCATCGCAGAAAAGGCCTAAACCAAGATTGAAAAATACCCACCCATCCCGGCGGGGTCTCTGCTAACATATTACCAAGATTATACTTTAAAAAAAGCAGAGAAAAGAAAACTATAGGGTTGACCATTCCTAGACCACCCTCCCGCCTGGACAGGTAAGTTACATTGCGTTTGATCAGGTTCAGCCTATTTCCCCATAACAGTTGGAAAAAGCAGCTGTACACCCTTGCATAGAGAGATTCCGGCAAGATACAGACAAAGCTGACATATAAAAAGATTGGGATCAGGTAAGTTTTAATCAAGTCAACCCTTTCCCTCAAGGAAAGTTTCCATTTCTTCCAGCTTGCCACCTTGGCATTGGCATTCAACAACCTGCTTTCCCAATTTCGATGACCATAGTCACCAGGACCAAATTTGATGCCCAACACTTTAATTTCCTGCTGGGGCTCTGGGAAGGCATCCGGAAGTTCGAAGCTTTCACCCTCCTCACCCATCCAGAAAACTTCACTCTTTTCATGATTGATTTTAGAGCCAGAAGCCTCAGTGTACTGCTCTATCACAGAGACCACCTCCTGCGCCTCCTCCATCCCAGAGATAATAACAGACACATCATCGGCATAGGCCACGACCTTCAAAGGCGGCACACCAGCAATGCCCAAAGGCACCCCACACAACGATCCACTCTCTAACCTTCTTATGAAGGGATCGATTGCGAATACATATAGCAGGGGGCTCAAAGGACACCCCTGGCGCACCCCAGAGCCAACCTCAAAAGGCCGTCCAACCCAACCATTAACAAGTGGGAAGCTCTCAGCCCCTTTATATAATGTTTTCAGCCAATCAATAAACCTCCCCTGCAGGCCGTATCTACCAAGTAGCAAATACAGGTACTCATGATTGACTCGATCAAAAGCCTTCGCCTGATCCAATGCCAGCAAGTACTTTCTCCATCCAGCAGCCCTGCATCGCTCCAAAGCCTCCCGGACAGCTAAAATTGCTGAAAAGGTACTTCTGCCCTGGACCGAGCAGTGCTGATGATTGGACAACAAATCGCCTGCTACTGACGACAAGCGCCAAAAAAGAATCTTCGCCAAGATCTTTCTATCAACATTGAGAAGACTGATGGGGCGCCAGTTCTCAATTATTGAGGGGTCTTTACCTTTTGACAGAAGAATCACAGCGGATTGCCTCATGGAGGGAGGGAGAGAACCCTCATCTAAACAGCTGTTATAAACCTCCGTTAAAAAGGGAGCCAGAATGGACTTAAAACACTTGTAAAATTCAGCTGTCAACCCATCTGGCCCAGGCGACTTTTTGGTAGCCAGCTTCTCTATAGCACGAACTACCTCATCCACTGAAATTGGTTCTGTCAAATCCATCAAAGGCAATGTATCATTTCCCAATCCTGGAGTAGAATCCAGAAAGCTTTCCATCCTGTCCCGACTAAGGTCCTTTCTTCCCAGAAGGTCTGCGTAATATGACCTGAAGATCTCCAGGATCCCTGATCTGGACTTCACCAGGGAACCCGTACTATCCCTCAGACCTATGACCGTCTTAACTGCTATGCCTTGCTTACAGTTCTGGTAAGGATCAGGCGAGTGATATTTCCCATAATCTCTCTCCAGAACCAAGGAGGCATGCCGGTCGTATTGACACTTCCTAAGAAGAAGCTTTACCTCCGAGATCTCCCCTGGATCTCCTCCATACGAGACAAGACGATCAAGCTTCCTCCGCAAATGCTGGTAGGCAATATACATACCAAGCTGCTTCTTCTTACTTATGGCCTTGAAAAGTCCAATCGCCCTTTGTTTCACAAGCTCCCACCACTCTGACTTACTGCTGCAAAAGTCCAGAATAGAAACCTGTGCCTGAAAAAAATCCTCAAAGGATTGTCTTACCTCTACATCTTCCAGGAGAGCCGAATTCAGTTTCCAGGTACCCCTTCCCCTGGGTGGAGTGTCCGAGGCATTCAGAGTCACAGACAGCATACAGTGGTCAGAGAACTCCACCGCCCTCAACTCAGGAGCCGAGAAAGCAGAGTTCTCCTTTAAAAAAAACCTATCTATCCTACTCTGACTATTCCCTCTCTGAAACGTGAATCCCGTGCTGCCAGGGCAGTGCTTAATGTGCACATCTACCAGGCCTGCTTGTCTAACCATATCTCTAAGAAAAACGCTATCATAACCCAGCCTGTCTATGGAGACCCTCCTGTCTTCAGGCCTAATTATGGTGTTAAAGTCACCTCCAAAGACAACCTGCTGGGATGTAAAAAGGAAGGGCTTGATCTTTGTGAAGAGGCATTTCCTGTCCCATTTTGACTGCGGTCCATAGATATTGATCAGGCGCAGGTCCTGCCCCCTAACAGAGACGTCTAAGACCATGCATCTCCCCATTTCTACCTCAATTATCCGCCGGCACGTTACCATATCGGTTTTAAAAAGAACCGCAACTCCGCTGCAAGGCTCAGCCGCAAGAGACCAAAAGGAGGGACCGTATCTCCACTCCCTTTTTGCTAGATGGACATCGGCCAAAGTATTGAGCCAGGTCTCTTGCAAAAATAAAATCTCAGCATCAAACTCACTGAGCAAAAATAAGGCAATATCACGAGCTCTTGCAGATTTCACGCTGGCGACATTAATGGTCGCCACCTTTATCAGAGCGGGCACTGCCATCAGGATGATTGGGGTAGTCGTTTCTTAACCTCCACCACACTCTCATCACCCGAAACAGCTCTCTTTACACTATGTGACTCCCCCTCATCCATAGATGATAAAGTAGATAAATCGGATACTAACTCCTCCCCTGATAAAACCGAAAATGTGTTGCCAAGAGGAACCCCTCCTGGCTCTAACTGTAAGGAAGAAGTGACCGCTTTACTGGTCTTCCTCTTCTTCTTTTTCTTCCTCTTTGTCCTCTCCCACCCCTCATCATCCGAATCCTCCACAACAGAGGGTGAGACATGGGACATGGACACCCCTCCCTCAACCCCATCGACCCCACCACCATCCAGCACCCCTGCACCCTCTTGGCCGCGTTTGCGGTGTCGAGAGACAGGGACTGGAGGTGGAGTAGGCCGAGGGGGAAGATCCACTATACCCGCCCCCCCAGCAGCTTCCGCTAGTCTGGAGGATCTACGCACAGTAGATGTAGGAACAACAGGAGGGACAGACTCAGGGACCACATCACTAGGGGAAACAGAATCTGACACAACAGACACAGACTCAGGGACCACATCACTAGGGGAAACAGAATCTGACACAACAGACACAGGAGGGGCAACAACAATTTCCTCTCTAACTTCAGCTGCTTCATCTTCTTTATCAAGCCTCTGCAGCTCAGTCTCCAATCCTGGCAAGTTATGCAGTGCCTCTGGGCACTGGCTATATGGATGACCCAGCTGCTGGCACAAATTGCACCGAATCTGGGTGCATTCTCTGGCCAAATGGCCTAAATCCTGGCACAGTGAGCACTTCTTGTGGGTGCAGGACGATGCAAAGTGGCCTTTATCACCACATTTATTGCACACCTTAGGCTGACCTTGGTAGAAAATGGTCAGCCTATCCCTACCCAGAAAGGCTGAGCAGGGAAGGTGCTGAACTACATCGCCCAGCACCCCCAATTTTAGCGACACTGTCCAGGCCCCTGTCCATATCCCATGCTCATCAAGGACCTTCCGCAGTGGAGTGAGGACCTCGCCATATCGGCGTAGCCATACTAATAAATCAGCCTCTGGTATGGATTCGTTACGCACCAAAATGGTCACTGATTTTATCAGAGGCTGCCTTGAGATCACTTTTGGCACCAAACCACTCCACTGCTGAAGGCCCTTGCACCTCCTAAATCTCTCCCAGAAGAGATCCAAACTTTCAGGTTTTACAAACGACAAATCAAATTCATAACTCCCCACCGGGCAAATTAAAGCAAAAATATCACAAGCTTTAAACCCCATTTCCAAAATCAACTCAGCCACCCTCCCCCTTACTGGCGGAGTTCCATCCCCCACCCACCTCAACTGTACCACATTCCTCCTCCTATACCCACCAAACCTCCCTGAATTTTGACTAATAACAGAATTCCCACCACCCACCCTGGTGTGACTCCCCAAAGCTGAAGCATAGCTTCCAACATTCCTCCCAGCAGAAAATCCATCAGTTTTTTTTAAATTATCTGACACACACTTAGCAGATAACGATTGCACAGATTCGGGATTGATCTGTGCAATCGAATCTTTCCTCTGCTGAGCAGGAGGAGAAATGTCATTTTTATTTTTCCCAGCATTACTAACCCCTTCACCACCACCCACCACATTCATTGCTTTAACATTGTCATTTTTTATACTTGCTGGGATACTTATTATTGCTGTTGTCTTCACAGCAGAATCCATAGTTGCTGCTGCACTGGTAAGAACTCCAGCTGTCATCTTCTCTTCCACTAGGACAGGGTTTTCAGCTGTGGAAATAGCATTCTGTTTTAACACAGCAGCAGGTAAAGCATTGCAGGATATTTCCATTGCTACTTCCATTCCACTTCCAGAACTATGTTGATCCCCTCCCCCATCAGCAATCAGCACTGGAAGACTGGGAGGCTCAGGTGAACATGAAGCAGGCTCTTTGGAGCTGGCAGCCATTTTGCTTGCCGTGGGACTACTGGTCTCAGCCAGACCAGCAAAATCCATGCCTGGGGTGTTTAATGCAGGTCCATCCACATTCGTCTGATGGTCCGGGGCTTGCATGTCTGCACTCGGTTTCTCCACAGCGGTAACTCCAATAGGTAGCTGTATGCAGAGCTCTTTCTCACCTGGGACACCATCCACTACAGCAGATGGGGCAGACATGTTGGATGGCAGCATGGTGTACTGGGATTTCTCCACCATTACTGGCTTTGCTGGCCTGTATCTCCTCTGCCCATCCTCAGGGATTTCTGATGGATCATCAGAAAATACAAACCTGTCTGCTTTCAGGGGTGACTCCATCTGCTGGATGAATGTCAGGGATCCATGTCCACTCTCAACCCCCTGGCTGGTTGCCGCTGGTGATTCCCAGTTCTGGCATGGGGGGAGAGGTGCAGAGGCAGATGGAGCCTGGTCATCCATTAACTGAGGCTGCTGATCCACAGAACTTGCTGATGCTTGGCTGGTAAATCGCCTCTCATTGTCAAATTTTTCTTTAAATGCTCCACTTTTGTCTTTCAGCCTTTCCAATAATAAAGTTTGTTCCTTTACCCTTTCTTCCAATTCCTGTAACTCAGGCTTCATGGCTGTGCGATTTTTACTCCAGGCCTGGAAATACTTGGTTTTGAAGGATTTGTGTTCAGCCTTCAAAACTTTAAGTTTTTCTTCCGCTCTCCCAATCGCCCTAAAACGATTGATAACCTTCTGGCTGAAGACATCCGCATTCTCATCGGGGCCTGGACCCACAGACAGGTCCTCCACCTCCTCCTCACTAGGCCCCGTGTCATCAGGGGGATCCCTCCCAGGGCCTCCCCCAGGATCAGGCATTGTTCCTGGGCCAAGCTAGCAAGCAAGGCCCAGGCTTGAAAAGGGCTGGATCTCACAGAGAGCTCCTTGGGTGTGTCCTCCTCCTTCTTCCCACTGACCACCAATGTAAGGAGACATTCTTCTCACTGACCACCAATGTAAGGAGACATGGGAATGGTAGGCAGGATGTTCCATTCTTTAAATAAGATAAACCAATTTGCCTAAATAAATAAATAAATAAATAATAACCACTCTACAGTTCAGCATAAGCTCTATAAATTATAACTATAAATATTTATATATTTTTTTTTTTTTTTTTAAAAATTAGACCACACAGTGTTGGTTTGGACATAAAAAGGCCGCGGCTTGTTTTATTATTAGCTTTAACATACAATAAATACTTTCAACTGTATTTACACTTACAAAATAGATTTACATCAAACAACCTAGCCAGACGGCTCAGGTTGCCAAACATTAGGGTTGAGCGGACACCTAGATGTCCGTGTTCGACGGGTTCGGCCGAACTTTAAAAAAAAGTCCGGGTCCGTGTCCCGGACTTTTACCGAACTTTTCCCGGACACCGAACCCCATTGAAGTCAATGGGGACCCGAACTTTAAGGCACTAAAATGGCTCTAAAACACCAAAGGAAAGGGCTAGAGTGCTGCAAATGGCAGCAAAACGTAATTAAGAGCATGGCAAGTGCTCTGCAAACAAATGTGGATAGGGAAATAACTTAAAACAACAAAAAAAAACAGAAAAATAAAACAATGTTCTTCTTCATCTCTGAAGGACGAGGCCCATATGGAGTAGGAGGGAGGTTGAGGTGGTGGTGGATGTGGCGGTGACATAGGCGTGCGCACAGGGTGTGCTGGGTGTGCCTGGGCACACCCTAATCACCTAGGGCACATAGCATTGCCAGTGAGGAGATGGGAAAGATCTCCCTGGGACCTGCTCTGCTCTATTTCTCCTTGCCTACAGGTACATGGCCCCGATACATTACTCTCCCTGCTGGCAAACACATGCATGTGTATTTCAACTTTGGGGTGCACACCTTAATGCAATAGGCTGCGCACACCTATGGGCGGTGTAGGTGGAAGCGGCGGTGGAGGAGGACCAGGGCCGGATTAACAGCATCATGGGCTTGGTGCTGAGGATTTTGAAGGGCCTTAAGGGCCGTGCCTTGCCATGCACCCAGAGGAGGAAGGGTGCAGCCATGCATGCCTAATTCAACATGGGATGCTGTCTCTGAAGCCCATAAACACATCCATGCATCGCCAACTGTCCCTCCTTGTCCGGCCTTCACGCTGTGTGGGGAGGTTCTGAGGGTGCTGCCTGGGGAAGCGAGCATAGAAGCCAGACTTCTGTGTTTACAAGTGACAGAAGAGCGGTAACAGTGAATATGGCCAACCCGGGGCCTATATAAAAGGTAGGGGCCTGGAGCTGCAGCTCCAATAGCCCCTACATTAATCTGGCCCTGAGGAGGAGGACGAGGTAGCCAACACTGCTTCTTTTCAAAAATTTTAAATGAGGGTACACCCCAAAAGAGTGAGAAAGAGCAAAAATGGAACAATGGGTGGGTAAGGTCGGTATCCATTGCTATTCTGCATAAGGTACGGAAAAGTCCCGTGGGATCCATGCCTGGTTCATTTTAATGAACGTGAGCTTGTCCACATTGTCTCTGGACAGGCGGCTGCGCTTGTCTGTTATAACGCCCCCAGCCGTGCTAAATACCCGTTCAGATAATACACTGGCTGCAGGGCACGCCAGCACCTCCAAGGCGTAAAGGGCAAGCTCAGGCCATGTGCCCAATTTGGAGACCCAGAAGTTGAAGGGGGCAGACCCGTCATTCACTACATGTAGGCGTGTGCACACATACTGCTCCACCATGTTGGTAAAATGCTGCCTCCTGCTAAGACGTTCCATCTGAGCTGCTGGTGCTGCTGTTTGTTGTGGCGTGCTGACAAAGCTTTTCCACATTTCGGCCATGCTAACCCTGCCTTCTGAGGTGCTGGCGGTGCCCTGGTTGCGTTGGCGACCTCCTCCTCCTCCTCCTCTGCCTTGTGCTTCCACTGTGGCCCCGCTGTCAGATGGGAATGCCAGCAGCATGGCGTCTACCAGCGTGCGCTTGTACTCGCGCATCTTGCGATCGCGCTCCAGTGAGTGAATTAAGGACGGTACGTTGTCCTTGTAACGGGGATCCAGCAGCGTGGCCACCCAGTAATCAGCACAAGTTAGAATGTGGGCAACTCGGCGGTCGTTGTGGAGACACTGCAGCATGTAATCGCTCATGTGTGCCAGGCTGCCCAGAGGCAACGAAAGGCTGTCCTCTGTGGGAGGTGTATCGTCCGTGTCCTCTGTATCCCCCCAGCCACGCACCAGTGATGGCCATGAGCTGGCCTGGGTGCCACCCTGCTGTGAACATGGTTCCATCTCCTCCTCCAGCTCCTCCTCCTCCTCATCCTCCTCATCCTCCAGAACTGTGCCCCTGCTGGACAATTGCGTCCCTGGCGTTTGCGTGTGCAGGAACCCACCCTCGGAGCCCCTTGCGAATGACTGCCCTGAAAGCCTTGGAAATGTTACCTCTTCATCCTCCTCCTCCTCCTCATCCTGTGCCACATCCTCTTCCATCATCGCCCGAATTGTTTTTTCAAGGAGGCATAGAAGTGGGATAGTTAAGCTGAGAACGGCGTCATTGCCACTGGCCATGTTGGTGGAGTACTCAAAACAGCGCAACAAGGCACACAGGTCTCGCATGGAGGCCCAGTTATTGGTGGTGAAGTGGTGCTGTTCCGCAGAGCGACTCACGCGTGCGTGCTGCAGCTGAAACTCCACTATGGCCTGCTGCTGCTCGCACAGTCTTTCCAGCATGTGCAAGGTGGAGTTCCACCTTGTGGGCACGTCACATATGAGGCGGTGAGCGGGAAGGCCGAAGTTACGCTGCAGCGCTGCCAGGCGAGCAGCAGCAGGGTGAGAACGCCGAAAGTGCGCACAAACGGCCCGCACTTTCTGCAGCAGCTCTGACATATCGGGGTAGTTTTTAAGGAACCTCTGCACCACCAAATTCAGCACATGCGCCAGGCAAGGGATGTGCGTCAAACCGGCTAGGCCCAGAGCTGCTATGAGATTTCGCCCGTTATCGCACACCACCAGGCCGGGCTTGAGGCTCGCTGGCAGCAACCACTCATTTGTCTGCTGTTCCATGCTCCTCCACAACTCCTGCGCGGTGTGTGGTTTGTCCCCCAAACAGGCAAGTTGTAAAACTGCCTGCTGTCGTTTACCCCTGGCCGTGCTGAAGTTGGTGGTGAAGGTGTTACGCTGTCCGGATGAGGAGGCGGTAGAGGATGAGGAAGCGGAGTAGGAGGAGTTAGGAACAGGAGGCAAACTGAAGCGCCCTGCAATCCTCGGTGGTGGAAGGACATGCGCCAAATTGCTATCCGCCTCAGGCCCATCCGCCACTGCATTTACCCAGTGTGCCGTTAGGGAGATATAACGCCCCTGACCGTGCTTACTGGTCCACGTATCCGTAGTTAGGTGGACCTTGGCACAGATGGCGTTGCGCAGTGCACACCTGATATTTTCCCCCACTTGGTTGTGCAGGGAAGGGATGGCTTGCCTGGAAAAGTAGTGGCGGCTGGGCACGACGTACTGTGGGACAGCCACCGACATAAGGTTTTTAAAACTGTGCGTCTCCACCAGACGGAATGACAGCATTTCAAAGGCCAATAATTTTGAAATGCTGGCATTCAGGGCCAGGGATCGCGGGTGGGTAGGGGGGTACTTCCTCTTCCTCTCAAGTGTTTGGGAGATGGAAAGCTGAACGCTTCCACGGGACATTGTGGAGATGGTTGTTGGTGACCCAGGTGGTGGTGTTGCTGACAGATCGTCTGTTTGCGGGGTGGCAGGTGCCGGTATCACTACAGATGTGGCTGGAGCGGCCGAGACTGCAGCAGAAGAGGAAGCAGGATGAGCCAGAGACGTTTCTTGGTTTTGAAGGTGTGTACTCCACTGCAGCTCGTGCTTTGCACTTAGATGCCTGATCATGCAGGTTGTGCTCAGGTTGAGAAGGTTTATGCCTCGCTTCAAGCTCTGATTGCACAGGGTGCAAACCACTCGTGTCCTGTCATCAGCACATTTTCTAAAGAACTTCCACGCTAGAGAACTCCTTTGAGCTGACTTTGGTGCACTCGTTCCCTTGCTGCGTTGGGCAGTAGCGGGCGTAGTGTCTAGGGCACGGCCGCTCCGCTTCTGCACCCTGCTCCCTCTTCTGCTGTGCTGGTGGCTCTGTGCGACCACCGCCTCTTCCTCCAAACTACTCAGGTCACCTGCATGACGTTCATTCCATGTGGGGTCGAGGACCTCATCGTCCTCCACATCATCTTCCACCCAGTCTTCACCCCTGCCCTCCTTGTCGGTCTCCACAATGCTGAACGCCGCAGCAGTTGGCACCTGCGTTTCGTCATCATCGGAGACGTGCTGCGATGATCCTTGCATGTACTCATCTTGAGAAATAAGTGGTTGGGCATCGCTGCACTCAATCTCTTCCACTTCTGGGGCAGGGCTAGGTGGATGGCCCTGGGAAACCCTGCTGACAGAGTCCTCAAAAAGAATAAGAGACTGCTGTATGGCTTGGGGCTCAGACTGCTGGCCTGATTTGCAAGGGGGTGAGGTGAAAGACGGTTGGACATTGGCTGCAGGTGCCAACTCTGACCTTTCTGCAGTAGACTGGGTGGGAGACAATGTGAAGGAACTGGAGGCACTGTCAGCAGCAAACCAATCTACTATCGCCTCAACTTGTTCTGGCCTCATCACTTCTAGGGGCGTTTGATGCCCTACCAAATACTGATGCAGGTTCTGTCGCCTACTCACACTTGAGGAAGGTGTTTCACTTGTGCGTGTAGCTGGCACAGATCGACCACGTCCTCTCCTTGCAACAGGAGCTCTACCAGCAGCACCACGACCCAGGCCACGGCCCTTATTTGACGGTCTCCTCATATTTCTGTAATTTAAGATCTTGCCCTAGAAAGGTTTTTATTGAATAGCGGAATAGGAAATATGATCCAAAAAAGTGTATGTATCTCGCACGTACAAAACCACACTAGGCCCCAATTACTATTGTTTCTACCCCTAAAAGGATGGATGAGGAGTAGGAGGAGTATGGAACAGACAGCACCCTCAAATCTTCAGAAGTATGAGATGAACCCCAAAAACTTGGAAAGGTGGATCTCACACGTACCGACACAGACTATCCCGCAATTCAATTGATCCTCAAAGGTTTTTATTGAATAGCGGAATAGGAAATATGATCAAAAAAAGTGTATGTATCTCGCACGTACACAACCACACTAGGCCCCAATTACTATTGTTTGTACCCCTAAAAGGATGGATGAGGAGTAGGAGGAGTATGGAACAGGCAGCACCCTCAAATCTTCAGAAGTATGAGATGAACCCCAAAAACTTGGAAAGGTGGATCTCACACGTACCGACACAGACTATCCCGCAATTCAATTGATCCTCAAAGGTTTTTATTGAATAGCGGAATAGGAAATATGATCAAAAAAAGTGTATGTATCTCGCACGTACACAACCACACTAGGCCCCAATTACTATTGTTTGTACCCCTAAAAGGATGGATGAGGAGTAGGAGGAGGAGTATGGAACAGGCAGCACCCTCAAATCTTCAGAAGTATGAGATGAACCCCAAAAACTTGGAAAGGTGGATCTCACACGTACCGACACAGACTATCCCGCAATTCAATTGATCCTCAAAGGTTTTTATTGAATAGCGGAATAGGAAATATGATCAAAAAAAGTGTATGTATCTCGCACGTACACAACCACACTAGGCCCCAATTACTATTGTTTGTACCCCTAAAAGGATGGATGAGGAGTAGGAGGAGGAGTATGGAACAGGCAGCACCCTCAAATCTTCAGAAGTATGAGATGAACCCCAAAAACTTGGAAAGGTGGATCTCACACGTACCGACACAGACTATCCCGCAATTCAATTGATCCTCAAAGGTTTTTATTGAATAGCGGAATAGGAAATATGATCAAAAAAAGTGTATGTATCTCGCACGTACACAACCACACTAGGCCCCAATTACTATTGTTTGTACCCCTAAAAGGATGGTTGAGCAGTAGGAGCAGGAGTATGGAACAGGCAGCACCCTCAAATCTTCAGAAGTATGAGATGAACCCCAACAACTTGGAAAGGTGGATCTCACACGTACCGACACAGACTATCTCGCAATTGAATTGATCCCCAAAGGTTTTAATTGAATAGCGGAATAGAAAATATGATCAAAAAGAAAGTGTATGTATATCGCACGTACACCACCACACTAGGCCCCAACTACTATTGTTTGTACCCCTAAAAGGATGGTTGAGCAGTAGGAGGAGGAGTTTGGAACAGGCAGCACCCTCAAATCTTCAGTAGTATGAGATGAACCCCAAAAACTTGGAAAGGTGGATCTCTCTCACACGTACCAACACAGACTATCCCCCAATTTAACTGATCCCCAAAGGTTTTTGATTAAATAGCGGAATAGAAAATATGATCCAAAAAAAGTGTATGTATATCACACGTACACAACCACACTGGGCCCCAATTACTATTGTTTGTACCCCTAAAAGGCTAGATGAGGAGTAGGGGGAGTATGGAACAGGCAGCACCCTCAAACCTTCAGAAGTATGAGATGAACCCCAACAACTTGGAAAGGTGGATCTCTCTCACACGTACCAACACAGACTATCCCCCAATTTAACTGATCCCCAAAGGTTTTTGATTAAATAGCGGAATAGAAAATATGATCCAAAAAAAGTGTATGTATATCACACGTACACAACCACACTGGGCCCCAATTACTATTGTTTGTACCCCTAAAAGGCTAGATGAGGAGTAGGGGGAGTATGGAACAGGCAGCACCCTCAAACCTTCAGAAGTATGAGATGAACCCCAACAACTTGGAAAGGTGGATCTCTCTCACACGTACCAACACAGACTATCCCCCAATTTAACTGATCCCCAAAGGTTTTTGATTAAATAGCGGAATAGAAAATATGATCCAAAAAAAGTGTATGTATATCACACGTACACAACCACACTAGGCCCCAATTACTATTGTTTGTACCCCTAAAAGGCTAGGAGTAGGGGGAGTATGGAACAGGCAGCACCCTCAAACCTTCAGAAGTATGAGATGAACCCCAACAACTTGGAAAGGTGGATCTCTCTCACACGTACCAACACAGACTATCCCCCAATTTAACTGATCCCCAAAGGTTTTTGATTAAATAGCGGAATAGAAAATATGATCCAAAAAAAGTGTATGTATATCACACGTACACAACCACACTAGGCCCCAATTACTATTGTTTGTACCCCTAAAAGGCTAGGAGTAGGGGGAGTATGGAACAGGCAGCACCCTCAAACCTTCAGAAGTATGAGATGAACCCCAACAACTTGGAAAGGTGGATCTCTCTCACACGTACCAACACAGACTATCCCCCAATTTAACTGATCCCCAAAGGTTTTTGATTAAATAGCGGAATAGAAAATATGATCCAAAAAAAGTGTATGTATATCACACGTACACAACCACACTAGGCCCCAATTACTATTGTTTGTACCCCTAAAAGGCTAGGAGTAGGGGGAGTATGGAACAGGCAGCACCCTCAAACCTTCAGAAGTATGAGATGAACCCCAACAACTTGGAAAGGTGGATCTCTCTCACACGTACCAACACAGACTATCCCCCAATTTAACTGATCCCCAAAGGTTTTTGATTAAATAGCGGAATAGAAAATATGATCCAAAAAAAGTGTATGTATATCACACGTACACAACCACACTAGGCCCCAATTACTATTGTTTGTACCCCTAAAAGGCTAGGAGTAGGGGGAGTATGGAACAGGCAGCACCCTCAAACCTTCAGAAGTATGAGATGAACCCCAACAACTTGGAAAGGTGGATCTCTCTCACACGTACCAACACAGACTATCCCCCAATTTAACTGATCCCCAAAGGTTTTTGATTAAATAGCGGAATAGAAAATATGATCCAAAAAAAGTGTATGTATATCACACGTACACAACCACACTAGGCCCCAATTACTATTGTTTGTACCCCTAAAAGGCTAGGAGTAGGGGGAGTATGGAACAGGCAGCACCCTCAGACCTTCAGAAGTATGAGATGAACCCCAACAACTTGGAAAGGTGGATCTCTCTCACACGTACCAACACAGACTATCCCCCAATTTAACTGATCCCCAAAGGTTTTTGATTAAATAGCGGAATAGAAAATATGATCCAAAAAAAGTGTATGTATATCACACGTACACAACCACACTAGGCCCCAATTACTATTGTTTGTACCCCTAAAAGGCTAGGAGTAGGGGGAGTATGGAACAGGCAGCACCCTCAAACCTTCAGAAGTATGAGATGAACCCCAACAACTTGGAAAGGTGGATCTCTCTCACACGTACCAACACAGACTATCCCCCAATTTAACTGATCCCCAAAGGTTTTTGATTAAATAGCGGAATAGAAAATATGATCCAAAAAAAGTGTATGTATATCACACGTACACAACCACACTAGGCCCCAATTACTATTGTTTGTACCCCTAAAAGGCTAGATGAGGAGTAGGGGGGGTATGGAACAGGCAGCACCCTCAAACCTTCAGAAGTATGAGATGAACCCCAACAACTTGGAAAGGTGGATCTCTCTCACACGTACCAACACAGACTATCCCCCAATTTAACTGATCCCCAAAGGTTTTTGATTAAATAGCGGAATAGAAAATATGATCCAAAAAAAGTGTATGTATATCACACGTACACAACCACACTGGGCCCCAATTACTATTGTTTGTACCCCTAAAAGGCTAGATGAGGAGTAGGGGGAGTATGGAACAGGCAGCACCCTCAAACCTTCAGAAGTATGAGATGAACCCCAACAACTTGGAAAGGTGGATCTCTCTCACACGTACCAACACAGACTATCCCCCAATTTAACTGATCCCCAAAGGTTTTTGATTAAATAGCGGAATAGAAAATATGATCCAAAAAAAGTGTATGTATATCACACGTACACAACCACACTAGGCCCCAATTACTATTGTTTGTACCCCTAAAAGGCTAGGAGTAGGGGGAGTATGGAACAGGCAGCACCCTCAAACCTTCAGAAGTATGAGATGAACCCCAACAACTTGGAAAGGTGGATCTCTCTCACACGTACCAACACAGACTATCCCCCAATTTAACTGATCCCCAAAGGTTTTTGATTAAATAGCGGAATAGAAAATATGATCCAAAAAAAGTGTATGTATATCACACGTACACAACCACACTAGGCCCCAATTACTATTGTTTGTACCCCTAAAAGGCTAGGAGTAGGGGGAGTATGGAACAGGCAGCACCCTCAAACCTTCAGAAGTATGAGATGAACCCCAACAACTTGGAAAGGTGGATCTCTCTCACACGTACCAACACAGACTATCCCCCAATTTAACTGATCCCCAAAGGTTTTTGATTAAATAGCGGAATAGAAAATATGATCCAAAAAAAGTGTATGTATATCACACGTACACAACCACACTAGGCCCCAATTACTATTGTTTGTACCCCTAAAAGGCTAGGAGTAGGGGGAGTATGGAACAGGCAGCACCCTCAAACCTTCAGAAGTATGAGATGAACCCCAACAACTTGGAAAGGTGGATCTCTCTCACACGTACCAACACAGACTATCCCCCAATTTAACTGATCCCCAAAGGTTTTTGATTAAATAGCGGAATAGAAAATATGATCCAAAAAAAGTGTATGTATATCACACGTACACAACCACACTAGGCCCCAATTACTATTGTTTGTACCCCTAAAAGGCTAGGAGTAGGGGGAGTATGGAACAGGCAGCACCCTCAGACCTTCAGAAGTATGAGATGAACCCCAACAACTTGGAAAGGTGGATCTCTCTCACACGTACCAACACAGACTATCCCCCAATTTAACTGATCCCCAAAGGTTTTTGATTAAATAGCGGAATAGAAAATATGATCCAAAAAAAGTGTATGTATATCACACGTACACAACCACACTAGGCCCCAATTACTATTGTTTGTACCCCTAAAAGGCTAGGAGTAGGGGGAGTATGGAACAGGCAGCACCCTCAAACCTTCAGAAGTATGAGATGAACCCCAACAACTTGGAAAGGTGGATCTCTCTCACACGTACCAACACAGACTATCCCCCAATTTAACTGATCCCCAAAGGTTTTTGATTAAATAGCGGAATAGAAAATATGATCCAAAAAAAGTGTATGTATATCACACGTACACAACCACACTAGGCCCCAATTACTATTGTTTGTACCCCTAAAAGGCTAGATGAGGAGTAGGGGGGGTATGGAACAGGCAGCACCCTCAAACCTTCAGAAGTATGAGATGAACCCCAACAACTTGGAAAGGTGGATCTCTCTCACACGTACCAACACAGACTATCCCCCAATTTAACTGATCCCCAAAGGTTTTTGATTAAATAGCGGAATAGAAAATATGATCCAAAAAAAGTGTATGTATATCACACGTACACAACCACACTGGGCCCCAATTACTATTGTTTGTACCCCTAAAAGGCTAGATGAGGAGTAGGGGGAGTATGGAACAGGCAGCACCCTCAAACCTTCAGAAGTATGAGATGAACCCCAACAACTTGGAAAGGTGGATCTCTCTCACACGTACCAACACAGACTATCCCCCAATTTAACTGATCCCCAAAGGTTTTTGATTAAATAGCGGAATAGAAAATATGATCCAAAAAAAGTGTATGTATATCACACGTACACAACCACACTAGGCCCCAATTACTATTGTTTGTACCCCTAAAAGGCTAGGAGTAGGGGGAGTATGGAACAGGCAGCACCCTCAAACCTTCAGAAGTATGAGATGAACCCCAACAACTTGGAAAGGTGGATCTCTCTCACACGTACCAACACAGACTATCCCCCAATTTAACTGATCCCCAAAGGTTTTTGATTAAATAGCGGAATAGAAAATATGATCCAAAAAAAGTGTATGTATATCACACGTACACAACCACACTAGGCCCCAATTACTATTGTTTGTACCCCTAAAAGGCTAGATGAGGAGTAGGGGGAGTATGGAACAGGCAGCACCCTCAAATCTTCAGAAGTATGAGATTGTGTTCACTGTACCCCACAAAGATTGAGTTCACTGCACCCCACAATGATTGTGTTCACTGCACCCCACAAAGATTGTGTTCACTGCACCTCACAAAGATTGTGTTCACTGTACCCCCCAAAGATTGTGTTCACTGCACCCCACAAAGATTCTGTTCACTGTACCCCACAAAGATTGTGTTCACTGCACCCTAAAAGGATGTTGTTCACTGCACCCCACAAAGATTGTGTTCACTGCACCCTAAAAGGATGTTGTTCACTGCACCCCAAAAAGATTGTGTTCACTGTACCCCCCCAAAGATTGTGTTCACTGCACCCCACAAAGATTGGGTTCACTGCACCCCACAAAGATTGTGTTCACTGTACCCCCCAAAGATTGTGTTCACTGCACCCCAAAAAGATTGTGTTCACTGTACCCCCCAAAGATTGTGTTCACTGCACCCCACAAAGATTCTGTTCACTGTACCCCACAAAGATTGTGTTCACTGCACCCCAAAAAGATTGTGTTCACTGTACCCCCCCAAAGATTGTGTTCACTGCACCCCACAAAGATTCTGTTCACTGCACCCCACAAAGGATTTTGTTCACTGCACCCCAAAAAGATTGTGTTCACTGCACCCCAAAAAGGATTTTGATCACTGCACCCCAAAAAGGATGTTGTTCACTGCACCCCAAAAATGATTTTGTTCACTCCACCCCAAAAAGATTGTGTTCACTGCACCCCACAAAGATTGTGTTCACTGCACCCCAAAAAGATTGTGTTCACTGTACCCCCCAAAGATTGTGTTCACTGCACCCCACAAATATTCTGTTCACTGTACCCCACAAAGATTGTGTTCACTGCACCCCAAAAAGATTGTGTTCACTGCACCCCAAAAAGGATGTTGTTCACTGCACCCCAAAAAGGATGTTGTTCACTCCACCCCAAAAAGATTGTGTTCACTGCACCCCACAAAGATTGTGTTCACTGCACCCCAAAAAGATTGTGTTCACTGCACCCCAAAAATGATTTTGTTCACTGCACCCCAAAAAGGATTTTGTTCACTGCACCCCAAAAAGGATGTTGTTCACTCCACCCCAAAAAGATTGTGTTCACTGCACCCCAAAAAGATTGTGTTCACTGCACCCCACAAAGGATTTTGTTCACTGCACCCCAAAAAGATTGTGTTCACTGCACCCCAAAAAGGATGTTGTTCACTGCACCCCAAAAAGGATTTTGTTCACTGCAGCCCAAAAAGATTGTGTTCCTTCAGCCCAAAAAGATTGTGTTCACTGCAGCCCAAAAAGATTGTGTTCACTGCAGCTCACACACAGAAAAATGGATGTGGATCACTGACACCTGCCTATCTCCAATCCCACACCACACAGCAATATCGATTGTAGTTTGTAGAACACAGTTTCCCTAAAATTCAGCAGACTCTGTCCCTAACAGGATTGAGAAGAGATCGTAGATCAGGATTGAGTGCAGATTCACCCCACCCCCCACACAGCAATATCGATTGTAGTTTGTAGAAGACACTGACCCTATAATTCAGCAGACTCTATCCCTAAAATGCCTACAACTCGCCCTGCCTAAACACTCCGACCTGTCCCTCAATTCTATCCGGACACAAATGGTTTTTTCCTGCCTATCTTTCCCTAATCAGCAGCCAGCACATTGATGTGTGCTCTGTCCCTTAGCTAAGCAGCAGAATGACGCTGCTGCGGCGGCTGCCTCGAACTTATAAAGACTTGGTCACATGCTTCAGACGGCCAATCACAGCTACTAAGACATTTGCAGGCATGGCTGGGATGGCTTAAGGCACACCAGTTAAACGATTGTTGATTGGCTGTTGAAAGCCCGCCATGAAAAGAGCGCCAAAGCATGCAAAACCCGGAAATAAAACGACCGAACACGGATTTTTACCCGAACATACAGTAAAGTGTCCGTGTCCGTGTTCGGGTAAAAAAAATCCAATTATTCGGTACGAACACGAATAATACAGTCCGTGTTCGCTCAACACTACCAAACATCACTTATAACTTTTCACCAACATTATCCAACAGTACCTACTTTACTGCAGAGAACAGAAAATCCACCCAAGTATATCAAACTTGGGCGACAGTACATAGCCAATAATAATAACTATGAGCAGCGACAAAAAGGGGTGGGAGGGAGGGGAACGCCTTTGTTAATCCTGACAGGGTGAAGTGACCCGGAGCCCCGCGGCCGCCTCTTAAATAGCCCCCTTGGGAACCAGTTTGAGCTGGAACAGCTGTGTGAGCCTGGGATACCTGAGCGGGAAAACCGCTCCCCTCTCAAATCTGCCCAGAGACAGCCACTAATCGGGCGGGAAAGCTGAACTCCAGCTGAAATTCCCCTGGATACTGTCCATATAGCGGGAAAAACAAAAGACCCTGGCCTGACCTGTGTCAAAAGTTCAACATTCTGTACAACATCTATAGCTGACATGTTACTACTCCCCTGCCACCATCCCATAAAGAAAGGGGGGCTATAAAAGCACCCCTTTCTTTTTATTCTTCTCACTGATCACCAATGTAAGGGACATTTCTTCCCACTGGCCACCAATGATAGGGACATTCTTCCCAATTTTGTTTATTAAAAGTCTTGCAATCAATAAGCATAAAAACAATATACATAAATAAATATATACATATTTACATGAAAAGGGGAAAAAAAATACATAGCAAATTCTGCTCTCAAATAAAGACTGCCTTTACAGCAAAAACAAAACTCACATCATGAAACACATCATTACCGGGAAAAATAATCTTAATAAGACTCACACCACCACACCAGACATCAAACCTGCGAGGTCAAGAAACAAAACCACCCCCATTATGCATGCAGCCCTTCTTCAAAAATGAAGATATTAACCAACAAAAGCTAAGGGCATGAAAGAAATAGCATAGGAAAAAAGCTTTTCACCCAGAGATGGACAGTTCACCAAAAGCAGGTCTGATATTCCTCCACGCCCTTATCCAGACCGCTCGAGGCTCCCTGCCCTTCTCAAGACCCCGAATCTTCCCAACCTCACCCAGAATATCGTACACCACCACCTCGACAGGGAGGACTTTCTTCCGCAGGGTAATCTGGCACCGTGCATTCCACGTGAAGTAACGGACAACTATACTAACTAGAAAAAGTGTATCCAAATCAAAATCCCAGCGAGTCGGGAATGCCCCGTACACCCACTCCGCATAACTCATGCGATAGAGAAAGGGGATGCCTAGAGCCCTCCCCACCCTTTTATACACCTCTATGTTAAAGGGACACTGGAGCAAAAAGTGGTCCATAGACTCCACTTTACCAACACACTCCGCTCTAGGACAATCCCGATCATCCACAGGGCGATGCTTCAGGTTCCCTCTCACATAGAGCCTTCCATGGAAAGCGAGCCAGGCTTGATCCCTAAACTTCAAAGGGATTCTCCCTAAGTTAATTAAACGCAACCCCTCCCTCATTACGGGGTCTGGGCAATCCCTTAAGGTCAGCGACACACTGAAAGCAGAGCCCAAAATCCTCTTCTCCAGAAGCTTTCTGGGGAGGGACTTGATATCCCCCACTGTCACCTGCCACTGCCTAAGTATTTTCAGACACGGGGCAACATAAGCCGGAAGCTTGCCATGTCGGACTCTCAGACTTTTCACTGGCCCGCCATCTTCCCAGCATCGCAGAAAAGGCCTAAACCAAGATTGAAAAATACCCACCCATCCCGGCGGGGTCTCTGCTAACATATTACCAAGATTATACTTTAAAAAAAGCAGAGAAAAGAAAACTATAGGGTTGACCATTCCTAGACCACCCTCCCGCCTGGACAGGTAAGTTACATTGCGTTTGATCAGGTTCAGCCTATTTCCCCATAACAGTTGGAAAAAGCAGCTGTACACCCTTGCATGGAGAGATTCCGGCAAGATACAGACAAAGCTGACATATAAAAAGATTGGGATCAGGTAAGTTTTAATCAAGTCAACCCTTTCCCTCAAGGAAAGTTTCCATTTCTTCCAGCTTGCCACCTTGGCATTGGCATTCAACAACCTGCTTTCCCAATTTCGATGACCATAGTCACCAGGACCAAATTTGATGCCCAACACTTTAATTTCCTGCTGGGGCTCTGGGAAGGCATCCGGAAGTTCGAAGCTTTCACCCTCCTCACCCATCCAGAAAACTTCACTCTTTTCATGATTGATTTTAGAGCCAGAAGCCTCAGTGTACTGCTCTATCACAGAGACCACCTCCTGCGCCTCCTCCATCCCAGAGATAATAACAGACACATCATCGGCATAGGCCACGACCTTCAAAGGCGGCACACCAGCAATGCCCAAAGGCACCCCACACAACGATCCACTCTCTAACCTTCTTATGAAGGGGTCGATTGCGAATACATATAGCAGGGGGCTCAAAGGACACCCCTGGCGCACACCAGAGCCAACCTCAAAAGGCCGTCCAACCCAACCATTAACAAGTGGGAAGCTCTCAGCCCCTTTATATAATGTTTTCAGCCAATCAATAAACCTCCCCTGCAGGCCGTATCTACCAAGTAGCAAATACAGGTACTCATGATTGACTCGATCAAAAGCCTTCGCCTGATCCAATGCCAGCAAGTACTTTCTCCATCCAGCAGCCCTGCATCGCTCCAAAGCCTCCCGGACAGCTAAAATTGCTGAAAAGGTACTTCTGCCCTGGACCGAGCAGTGCTGATGATTGGACAACAAATCGCCTGCTACTGACGACAAGCGCCAAAAAAGAATCTTCGCCAAAATCTTTCTATCAACATTGAGAAGACTGATGGGGCGCCAGTTCTCAATTATTGAGGTGTCTTTACCTTTTGACAGAAGAATCACAGCGGATTGCCTCATGGAGGGAGGGAGAGAACCCTCTTCTAAACAGCTGTTATAAACCTCTGCTAAAAAGGGAGCCAGAATGGACTTAAAACACTTGTAAAATTCAGCTGTCAACCCATCTGGCCCAGGCGACTTTTTGGTAGCCAGCTTCTCTATAGCACGAACTACCTCATCCGCTGAAATTGGTTCTGTCAAATCCATCAAGGGCAATGTATCATTTCCCAATCCTGGAGTAGAATCCAGAAAGCTTTCCATCCTGTCCCGACTAAGGTCCTTTCTTCCCAGAAGGTCTGCGTAATATGACCTGAAGATCTCCAGGATCCCTGATCTGGACTTCACCAGGGAACCCGTACTATCCTTTAGACCTATGACCGTCTTAACTGCTATGCCTTGCTTACAGTTCTGGTAAGGATCAGGCGAGTGATATTTCCCATAATCTCTCTCCAGAACCAAGGAGGCATGCCGGTCGTATTGACACTTCCTAAGAAGAAGCTTTACCTCCGAGATCTCCCCTGGATCTCCTCCATACGAGACAAGACGATCAAGCTTCTCTGAAATGTGAATCCCGTGCTGCCAGGGCAGTGCTTAATGTGCACATCTACCAGGCCTGCTTGTCTAACCATATCTCTAAGAAAAACGCTATCATAACCCAGCCTGTCTATGGAGACCCTCCTGTCTTCAGGCCTAATTATGGTGTTAAAGTCACCTCCAAAGACAACCTGCTGGGATGTAAAAAGGAAGGGCTTGATCTTTGTGAAGAGGCATTTCCTGTCCCATTTTGACTGCGGTCCATAGATATTGATCAGGCGCAGGTCCTGCCCCCTAACAGAGACGTCTAAGACAATGCATCTCCCCATTTCTACCTCAATTACCCGCGGGCACGTTACCATATCGGTTTTAAAAAGAACCGCAACTCCGCTGCAAGGCTCAGCCGCAAGAGACCAAAAGGAGGGACCGCATCTCCACTCCCTTTTTGCTAGATGGACATCGGCCAAAGTATTGAGCCAGGTCTCTTGCAAAAATAAAATCTCAGCATCAAACTCACTGAGCAAAAATAAGGCAATATCACGAGCTCTTGCAGATTTCACGCTGGCGACATTAATGGTCGCCACCTTTATCAGAGCGGGCACTGCCATCAGGATGATTGGGGTAGTCGTTTCTTAACCTCCACCACACTCTCATCACCCGAGACAGCTCTCTTTACACTATGTGACTCCCCCTCATCCATAGATGATAAAGAAATGGATAAATCGGATACTAACTCCTCCCCTGATAAAACAGAAAATGTGTTGCCAAGAGGAACCCCTCCTGGCTCTAACAGTAAGGAGGAAACAACCGCTTTACTGGTTTTCCTCTTTTTCTTTTTCTTCCTCCTTGTCCTCTCCCACCCCTCCTCATCCGAATCCTCCACAACAGAGGGTGAGACATGGGACATGGACACCCCTCCCTCAACCCCATCGACCCCACCACCATCCAGCACCCCTGCACCCTCTTGGCCGCGTTTGCGGTGTCGAGAGACAGGGACTGGAGGTGGAGTAGGCCGAGGGGGAAGATCCACTATACCCGCCCCCCCAGCAGCTTCCGCTAGTCTGGAGGATCTACGCACAGTAGGTGTAGGAACAACCACAGGAGGGACAGACTCAGGGACCACATCACCAGGGGAAACAAAATCTGACACAACAGACACAGGAAGGACAGACTCAGGGACCACCTCACTAGGGGAAACAGAATCTGACACGACAGACACAGGAGGGGCAGCAACAATTTCCTCTCTAACTTCAGCTGCTTCATCTTCTTTATCAAGCCTCTGCAGCTCAGTCTCTAATCCTGGCAAGTTATGCAGTGCCTCTGGGCACTGGCTATATGGATGACCCAGCTGCTGGCACAAATTGCACCGAATCTGGGTGCATTCTCTGGCCAAATGGCCTAAATCCTGGCACAGTGAGCACTTCTTGTGGGTGCAGGACGATGCAAAGTGGCCTTTATCACCACATTTATTGCACACCTTAGGCTGACCCTGGTAGAAAATGGTCAGCCTATCCCTACCCAGAAAGGCTGAGCAGGGAAGGTGCTGAACTACATCGCCCAGCACCCCCAATTTTAGTGACACTGTCCAGGCCCCTGTCCATATCCCATGCTCATCAAGGACCTTCCGCAGTGGAGTGAGGACCTCGCCATATCGGCGTAGCCATACTAATAAATCAGCCTCTGGTATGGATTCGTTACGCACCAAAATGGTCACTGATTTTATCAGAGGCTGCCTTGAAATCACTTTTGGCACCAAACCACTCCACTGCTGAAGGCCCTTGCACCTCCTAAATCTCTCCCAGAAGAGATCCAAACTTTCAGGTTTTACAAACGACAAATCAAATTCATAACTCCCCACCGGGCAAATTAAAGCAAAAATATCACAGGCTTTAAACCCCATTTCCAAAATCAACTCAGCCACCCTCCCCCTTACTGGGGGAGTTCCATCCCCCACCCACCTCAACTGTACCACATTCCTACTCCTATACCCACCAAACCTCCCTGAATTTTGACTAATAACAGAATTCCCACCACCCACCCTGGTGCGACTCCCCAAAGCTGAAACATAGCTGCCAACATTCCTCCCAGCAGAAAATCCATCAGTTTTTTTTAAATTATCTGACACACACTTAGCAGATAACGATTGCACAGATTCGGGATTGATCTGTGCAATCGAATCTTTCCTCTGCTGAGCAGGGGGAGAAATGTCATTTCTATTTTTCCCAGCATTACTAACCCCTTCACCACCACCCACCACATTCATTGCTTTAACATTAATGTCATTTTTTATACTTGCTGGGATATTTATTATTGCTGTTGTCTTCACAGCAGAATCCATAGTTGTTGCTGCACTGGTAAGAGTTTCAGCTGTCATCTTCTCTTCCACTGGGACAGAGTCTTCAGCTGTGGAAATGGCATTCTGTTTTAACACAGCAACAGGTGAAACATTGCAGGTAACTTCCATAGCTCCTTCCACTCCACTTCCAGCACTATGTTGATCCCCTCCCCCACCAGCAATCAGCTGGTCAATCAGCACTGGAAGACTGGGAGGCTCAGGTGCACATGAATCAGGCTCTTTGGAGCTGGAAGCCATTTTGCTTGCTGTGGGACTACTGGTCTCAGCCAGACCAGCAAAATCCATGCCTGGGATGTTAGATGCAGATCCATCCACATGCATCTGATGGTCCGGGGATTCCACGGTCAGGGATTTTCCTTGCATGTCGGTTGCACTCGGTTTCTCCACAGCGGTAACTCCAATAGGTAGCTGTATGCAGAGCTCCTTCTCACCTGGGACACCATCCACTACAGCAGGTGGGGCAGACATGCTGGAAGGCATAATGATGTACTGGGATTTCTCCACCAGTACTGGCTTTGCTGGCTTGTATCTCCTCTGCCCATCCTCAGGGATTTCTGATGGATCATCAGAAAAGACAAACTTGTCTGCTTTCAGGGGTGACTCCATCTCCTGGATAAATGTCAGGGATCCATGTCCACTCTCAACCCCCTGGCTGGTTGCCGCTGGTGATTCCCAGTTCTGGCATGGGGGGAGAGGTGCAGAGACAGATGGAGCCTGGTCATCCATTAACTGCGGCTGCTCATCCACAGAACTTGCTGATGCTTGGCTGGTAAATCTCCTCTCATTGTCAAACTTTTCTTTAAATGCTCCCCTTCTGTCTTTCAGCCTTTCCAATAATAAAGATTGTTCCTTTACCTTTTCCTCCAATTCCTGTAACTCAGGCTTCATGGCTATGCGATTTTTACTCCAGGCATTGAAATACTTGGTTTTGAAGGTTTTGTGTTCAGCCTTCAAAACTTTAAGTTTTTCTTCCGCTCTCCCAATCGCCCTAAAACGATTGATAATCTTCTGGCTGAAGACATCCGCATTCTCACCAGGGCCTGGACCCACTGGCAGGTCCTCTACCTCCTCCTCACTAGGCCCCGTGTCATCAGGGGGGTCCCTCCCAGGGCCTCCCCCAGGATCAGGCATTGTTCCTGGGCCAAGCTAGCAAGCAAGGCCCAGGCTTGAAAAGGGCTGGTTCTCTGAGAGAGCTCTTTGGGTGTGTCCTCCTCCTTCTTCCCACTGACCACCAATGTAAGGAGCATTCTTCCCACTGACCACCAATGTAAGGAGACATTCTTCTCACTGACCACCAATGTAAGGGACATTCTTCTCACTGACCACCAATGTAAGGAGAAATTCTTCTTACTGACCACCGATGTAAGGAGCATTCTTCCCAATTTTGTTTATTAAAAGTCTTGCAATCAATAAGCATAAAATCAATATACATAAATAAATATATACATATTTACATGAAAAAGGGGAAAAAAAATACATAGCAAATTCTGCTCTCAAATAAAGACTGCCTTTACAGCAAAAACAAAACTCACATCATGAAACACATCATTACCGGGAAAAATAATCTTAATAAGACTCACACCACCACACCAGACATCAAACCTGCGAGGTCAAGAAACAAAACCACCCCCATTATGCATGCAGCCCTTCTTCAAAAATGAAGATATTAACTAACAAAAGCTAAGGGCGTGAAAGAAATAGCATAGGAAAAAAGCTTTTCACCCAGAGATGGACAGTTCACCAAAAGCAGGTCTGATATTCCTCCACGCCCTTATCCAGACCGCTCGAGGCTCCCTGTCCTTCTCAAGACCCCGAATCTTCCCAACCTCACCCAGAATATCGTACACCACCACCTCGACAGGGAGGACTTTCTTCCGCAGGGTAATCTGGCACCGTGCATTCCACGTGAAGTAACGGACAACTATACTAACTAGAAAAAGTGTATCCAAATCAAAATCCCAGCGAGTCGGGAATGCCCCGTACACCCACTCCGCATAACTCATGCGATAGAGAAAGGGGATGCCTAGAGCCCTCCCCACCCTTTTATACACCTCTATGTTAAAGGGACACTGGAGCAAAAAGTGGTCCATAGACTCCACTTTACCAACACACTCCGCTCTAGGACAATCCTGATCATCCACAGGGCGATGCTTCAGGTTCCCTCTCACATAGAGCCTTCCATGGAAAGCGAGCCAGGCTTGATCCCTAAACTTCAAAGGGATTCTTCCTAAGTTAATTAAACGCAACCCCTCCCTCATTACGGGGCCTGGGCAATCCCTTAAGGTCAGCGACACACTGAAAGCAGAGCCCAAAATCCTCTTCTCCAGAAGCTTTCTGGGGAGGGACTTGATATCCCCCACTGTCACCTGCCACTGCCTAAGTATTTTCAGACACGGGGCAACATAAGCCGGAAGCTTGCCATGTCGGACTCTCAGACTTTTCACTGGCCCGCCATCTTCCCAGCATCGCAGAAAAGGCCTAAACCAAGATTGAAAAATACCCACCCATCCCGGCGGGGTCTCTGCTAACATATTACCAAGATTATACTTTAAAAAAAGCAGAGAAAAGAAAACTATACGGTTGACCATTCCTAGACCACCCTCCCGCCTGGACAGGTAAGTTACATTGCGTTTGATTAGGTTCAGCCTATTTCCCCATAACAGTTGGAAAAAGCAGCTGTACACCCTTGCATAGAGAGATTCCGGCAAGATACAGACAAAGCTGACATATAAAAAGATTGGGATCAGGTAAGTTTTAATCAAGTCAACCCTTTCCCTCAAGGAAAGTTTCCATTTCTTCCAGCTTGCCACCTTGGCATTGGCATTCAACAACCTGCTTTCCCAATTTCGATGACCATAGTCACCAGGACCAAATTTGATGCCCAACACTTTAATTTCCTGCTGGGGCTCTGGGAAGGCATCCGGAAGTTCAAAGCTTTCACCCTCCTCACCCATCCAGAAAACTTCACTCTTTTCATGATTGATTTTAGAGCCAGAAGCCTCAGTGTACTGCTCTATCACAGAGACCACCTCCTGCGCCTCCTCCATCCCAGAGATAATAACAGACACATCATCGGCATAGGCCACGACCTTCAAAGGCGGCACACCAGCAATGCCCAAAGGCACCCCACACAATGATCCACTCTCTAACCTTCTTATGAAGGGGTCGATTGCGAATACATATAGCAGGGGGCTCAAAGGACACCCCTGGCGCACACCAGAGCCAGGTTTCAGGTTTTACAAACGACAAATCAAATTCATAACTCCCCACCGGGCAAATTAAAGCAAAAATATCACAAGCTTTAAACCCCATTTCCAAAATCAACTCAGCCACCCTCCCCCTTACTGGTGGAGTTCCATCCCCCACCCACCTCAACTGTACCACATTCCTCCTCCTATACCCACCAAACCTCCCTGAATTTTGACTAATAACAGAATTCCCACCACCCACCCTGGTGTGACTCCCCAAAGCTGAAGCATAGCTTCCAACATTCCTCCCAGCAGAAAATCCATCAGTTTTTATAAATTATCTGACACACACTTAGCAGATAACGATTGCACAGATTCGGGATTGATCTGTGCAATCGAATCTTTCCTCTGCTGAGCAGGGGGAGAAATAACATTTTCATTTTTCCCAGCATTACTAACCCCTTCACCACCACCCACCACATTCATTGCTTTAACATTAATGTCATTTTTTATACCTGCTGGGATATTTATTATTGCTGTTGTCTTCACAGCAGAATCCATAGTTGCTGCTGCACTGGTAAGAACTCCAGCTGTCATCTTCTCTTCCACTAGGACAGGGTTTTCAGCTGTGGAAATAGCATTCTATTTTAACATAGCAACAGGTGAAACATTGCAGGAGACTTCCATAGCTGCTTCACTTCCAGCACTATGTTGATCCCCTCCCCCACCAGAAATCAGCTGGTCAATCAGCACTGGAAGACTGGGAGGCTCAGGTGAACATGAAGCATGCTCTTTTTAGCTGGCAGCCATTTTGCTTGCTGTGGGACTACTGGTCTCAGCCAGACCAGCAAAATCCATGCCTGGGGTGTTAGATGCAGGTCCATCCACATTCATCTGATGGTCCGGGAATTCCTTGGTCAGGGATTTTCCTTGCATGTCTGCACTCGGTTTCTCCACAGCAGAATCTCCAATAGGTAGCTGTATGCAGAGCTCCTTCTCACCTGGGACACCATCCACTACAGCAGGTGGGGCAGACATGCTGGAAGGCAGCATGATGTACTAGGATTTCTCCACCAGTACTGGCTTTGCTGACTTGAATCTCCTCTGCTCATCCTCAGGGACTTCGGATGGATCATCAGAAAAGACAAACTTGTCTGCTTTCAGGGGTGACTCCATCTCCTGGATGAATGTCAGGGATCCATGTCCACTCTCAACCCCCTGGCTGGTTGCCGCTGGTGATTCCCAGTTCTGGCATGGGGGGAGAGGTGCAGAGGCAGATGGAGCCTGGTCATCCATTAACTGAGCCTGCTGATCCACAGAACTTGCTGATGCTTGGCTGGTAAAACGCCTCTCATTATCAAACTTTTCTTTAAACACTCCGCTTCTGTCTTTCAACTTTTCCAACAATAAAGATTGTTTCTTTACCTTATCTTCCAAATCCTGTAACTCAGGCTTCATGGCTGTGCGATTTTTACTCCAGGCCTGGCAGTATTTGGCTCTGAAGGATTTGTGTTCAGTCTTCAAAACTTTAAAGTGGAGTTCCACCCTATTTTTATACTTACCTCCATCTTCTCGCTCCGGGTCACCTGAAAAATAAATGGATAATCGCATATTTTTTTTTTTTTTACTTACCTCGTAGCGAAGAAAATATACTTACCTTACTTCCTTCTTCCTCCTTCCTCGGCCGCGGCCCGTCGTCACTTCCTGGCTCTGCAATGATTCCTGGGAGCTGAACGTCATAGCTCCCAGGAATCATTGCGCCTGCACCGGCCCCGACGTCAGTTCCGGGTCGCGCGCGTCATCCCCTTCTAAACAGCTTCTGGGCATGCCCAGAAGCTGTGGAGGGGTGACGCGCGCGACCCGGAAGTGACGTCGGGGCCGGCGCAGAGCATCGTGGGACCACAGAAGGCGGAAGAAGACGCCGAAGAGGACGCGCTGGCTTCAAGCTGCCCACATCTGAGATGGCAGCGCTGGACAAGACGTTTGCAAGGTAAGTATTTCGTCTTGCAGGTAAGTGCAACCCGGGACAGATCAGAGGCTAGCCATTGTGGAATGCACTAGCCCTGACTGTCCCGGGGGTATTAAAAAAAAAAAAAACAAATCCTGGGTGGAACTCCGCTTTAAGTTTTTCTTCAGCTCTTCCAATCGCCCTAAAACGATTGATAACCTTCTGGCTGAAGACATCCGCATTCTCATCGGGGCCTGGACCCACAGACAGGTCCTCCACCTCCTCCTCACTAGGCCCCGTGTCATCAGGGGGATCCCTCCCAGGGCCTCCCCCAGGATCAGGCATTGTTCCTGGGCCAAGCTAGCAGGCAAGGCCCAGGCTTGAAAAAGGCTGGTTCTCAGAGAGCTCCTTGGGTGTGTCCTCCTCCTTCTTCCCACTGACCACCAATGTAAGGAGACATTCTTCTCACTGACCACCAATGTAAGGAGACATTCTTCTCACTGACCACCAATGTAAGGGACATTCTTCTTACTAATCACCAATGTAAGGAGCATTCTTCCCACTGACCACCAATGTAAGGATCATTCTTCCCACTGACCACCAATGTAAGGAATATTCTTCCCACCGACTACCAATGTAAGGAGCATTCTCAAAGTGTACAGATGCCAGTATTATGGGAAAAGCGCTCAGTGTACAGATATAAGTGTTATATATAGGAATATCACTCACTAAGTGCTATTCCCTATATATAACACTGATCTCTGTAAATTGAGTGAAGGTACCTATAACACTGACATTTGTACTACAATGAGTGCTATTCCTTATATATAACATTGATATCTGTACACTGAGTGGCACTCAGTGTACAGATATCAGTGTGCACTCAGTGTGCTAGGGAATAGCACCTGGTAGATGGGCACTGGGCAAGAAGGAACACTCATTCAGCCTGGCTGGTAATTATAGACACAAACTAAACTGCTGTAATTACACTTAAATGTATGAGCAGGGCAGGCATCAGAAATTGAGGCCCCTTAAACAGCTTTAGGCCTGGGCCCCACCAGGCCTGACTACCACATTCCCCAGGGCCTGCCCACTGGCCATTCCCTCAAATCCGCCCACTGGTCATATTTGATCCCTATCCCCCCCCCCCCCCCAACCGCACCCTCTTTAACTGCAGAGCCCAGGAGTGTACACATGTCGCAGCTACAGTAGGAATTATACACACAGTCACACTGGTGTAGCTCCTGCCAAGTGTGACCCATTCAAGTGAATGGGGCCACTCTGCAAACCTGGCCCCTGCGTTAAAGGGGGTGTGGTTGGGGGTGGAAAAAACAGGGCTCAACTATGGTGTTTTTACATCCCCAAACTGAAAACCCAGTCCCAGGATCCTACTCTCCACTGAGCAGTCACCTTTGTGTCTCTGTGTGATGTAGTAGAATGCTGGAGCCAACAACCAAAGCCAGGAAGTGGAGGGACTCACGCAATCCAACTTGGAGCGCATTGCCTGCACAGGAGCGGAAGTGACATCAATCCAGGGGCACAGAGCAGGGTGTGGGCATGGTTATACATTGTGGAGCATGCATGCTCCTTCCTCAGGTCATAACACACTACAGAGCAAGCTGCTTTATTTACATACAGAGGGAAATCAACAGTGTGGCTGAACCAATAGATGCTTTAACATTTACAGGGTCAGCACATTGAACATAACTGCTAAACTGTAACATGTTATAACTGCAATATGACAATCAATGCTAAAGTCATATTGCAGTTTAGCAGTTGTGTTCAATGCGCGGCCCTTTTAAATGTCATAGTGTCTATTGGTTTAGCCGCACTGTTGCTTTTCCCTTGTGTATGTATATAAAACTGCTCTGTAGTGTGTTATGGCTTGAGGAAGGAACATGCATGCTACACCCACACTGCTCCATTCCACTGAATTCGTGTCACTTCCCCTTCTGTGCTGATGGTGAGCTCCGAGCTGAATTGCATAAGTGAAGCATCAATTCTTAAAAATTGTGACGAAACCTTAAATAATAGTACAAATCCAGAAAAATTCACATTGAAAGAAATAGAAGGAAGACAAACAAGAGTAGCAGCCTATCCAGAAAGGGTAAAAGCAAACAAATAAAAAAGCACCAAAAATTCCTAATTTTGCTATTTTTTTTCCTTTATTTAGATATTTTTTTTTTTTTTGTGTATTTAGACTAGTTGACTGTTCAATACAGGATATCTTTATTATAAGTGTATAAGCCATACATAGAGTGAATATTGATATGGTTGCATTTATGACATAGCAACAGATTTCAGATTTTGCAAAAGCAGAGTCTCGCCATGGCAAACAGCAAACTTACTGGAAAAAAAAACAATCTTACTTGAAAACAATTGAGAACCACTATGGTAAAACTTCAATCAAGGGGGTAAGAGAAAGTAGAGGCATAGAGGGGATAAGGGAGGGGGGGGGTGAGGGGGAGGAAATAGGGAGGGAGAGAGTAAGAGAGAGAGAGAGGGAAGGCAGAGAGAGAGAGAGGGAAGGCAGAGAGAGAGGGGGGGCAGAGATAGAGAGGGAAGGAAGAGAGAGAGATTTCTCACTCACCCAAAGCTGCACTTTCTCTCTGCTAGTTCCTGCACTGAAGTCTCCTGCTGTCTCAGTGAGGCCGCACACTGAAGATGAAGGGAGGAGGTGGGTGGAGCCAGTAATAGGCACGGAGCACGGAGGAGGATAAAAAGAGCCCCTGCATGCTGGGTCTGATCCTCTGCCTCGCTTTCATCCTCGGGACGTCACTGGTTGCTAGATGCCGAGCGGCTGGCTATCCTAGCAACCAGTCTACTGCACACCAAAGCGGCAGGGCAGAGGAGAGGAACAGGTCTCATGGGCGGCCAGCAGATACAGTAAACTGAACTGCTGCTGCTGCGGCAGCAGCCTGGGGGGATCGTATCTACACACTATGTAGAAAGACGGCACTGCCGGGCCCCCCCTAACACCCGGGCCCTCGGGCAGTGCCCGAATGCCCGAATGATCAGTCCGCCCCTGCCCCTTAGGCTACAAACTGAGATTTTCGCAATACTTCAAAATGGATCAGACATGAAATCTCCTATTGGACCAATACGTTTGCAATGCAGATGTGTCATACACACCCCCCTCTACCATATCTTACAATACGGTGGGATTTTACAGTGGAAATGTAAAGATACAGAGCCCCAAATATCACCCCCTTAGGCTACAAATTGAATTTTTTTCAAAAATGTTAAATGGGAGAAAAATAAAATCTCCCATTGGACCAATACGTTTACAATGCAGATGTGTCATACACACCCCCTCTAACATATCTTACAATATGGTGGGATTTTACTGTGGAAATTTAAAGATACAGACACCCAAATATTACCCCTTAGGCTACAAACTGAGATTTTCGCAATATTTCAAAATGGATCAGACATGAAATCTCCCATTGGACCAATACGTTTACAATGCAGATGTGTCATACACACCCCCCTCTACCATATCTTACAATACGGTGGGATTTTACTGTTGAAATTTAAAGATACAGAGCCCCAAATATTACCCCTTAGGCTACAAATTGACATTTTTTCAAAAATGTTAAATGGGAGAAAAATAAAATCTCCCATTGGACCAATACGTTTACAATGCAGATGGGCCATACACACCCCCCTCTACCATATCTTACAATACGGTGGGATTTTACTGTTGAAATTTAAAGATACAGACACCCAAATATCCCCCCTTAGGCAATAAATTGACATTTTTTCAAAAATGTTAAATGGGAGAAAAATAAAATCTCCCATTGGACCAATAGGTTTACAATGCAGATGTGTCATACACACCCCCCTCTACCATATCTTACAATATGGTGGGATTTTACTGTGTAAATTTAAAGATACAGAGCCCCAAATATCACCCCTTAGGCTACAAATTGAATTTTTTTCAAAAATGTTAAATGGGAGAAAAATAAAATCTCCCATTGGACCAATACGTTTACAATGCAGATGTGTCATACACACCCCCCTCTACCATATCTTACAATATGGTGGGATTTTACTGTGGAAATTTAAAGATACAGACACCCAAATATTACCCCTTAGGCTACAAATTGACATTTTTTCAAAAATGTTAAATGGGAGAAAAATAAAATCTCCCATTGGACCAATACATTTACAATGCAGATGTGTCATACACACCCCCCTCTACCATATCTTACAATATGGTGGGATTTTACTGTGGAAATTTAAAGATACAGAGCCCCAAATATTACCCCTTAGGCTACAAACTGAGATTTTCGCAATACTTCAAAATGGATCAGACATGAAATCTCCCATTGGACCAATACGTTTACAATGCAGATGTGTCATACACAGCCCCCTCTACCATATCTTACAATACGGTTGGATTTTACTGTGGAAATTTAAAGATACAGACACCCAAATATCCCCCCTTAGGCAATATATTGACATTTTTTCAAAAATGTTAAATGGGAGAAAAATAAAATCTCCCATTGGACCAATAGGTTTACAATGCAGATGTGTCATACACACCCCCCTCTACCATATCTTACAATACGGTGGGATTTTACTGTGGAAATTTAAAGATAGAGAGCCCCAAATATCACCTCTTAGGATACAAACTTTCAATTTCCACAGTAAAATCCCACCGTATTGTAAGATATGGTAGAGGGGGGTGTGTATGGCACATCTGCATTGTAAACGTATTGGTCCAATGGGAGATTTCATGTTTGATCCATTTTGAAGTATTGCGAAAATCTCAGTTTGTAGTCTAAGGGGTGATATTTGGGTGTCTGTATCTTTAAATTTCCACAGTAAAATCCCCCCATATTGTAATATATGGTAGAGGGGGGTGTGTATGACACATCTGCAATGTAAACCTATTGGTCCAATGGGAGATTTTATTTTTCTCCCATTTAACATAATTGAAAAAATGTCAATTTGTAGCCTAAGGGGGGGGGGGGGGTATTTGGGGCTCTGTATCTTTAAATTTCAACAGTAAAATCCCACTGTATTGTAAGATATGGTAGAGGGGGGTGTGTATGACACCTCTGCATTGTAAACGTATTGGTCCAATGGGAGATTTCATTTCTGATCCATTTTGAAGTATTGCGAAAATGACAATTTGTAGCCTAAGGGGTGATATTTGGGGCTCTGTATCTTTAAATTTCCACAGTAAAATCTAACCGTATTGTAAGATATGGTAGAGGGGGGAGAGGTGACACATTTGTTTAATAATTATTTTGTAGGTTACAATCTGCTGTGCATTGTGTCAAATAATGTTTCCGTCTACAATTTCCAACACAAAAAAAACTTGTCTGATAGCATGACCACTAATTTGGAACTGTCTGATGGCTTGACTTCTGATGGCTTGACTTCAGTCAGGAAGCTGGGGAGAGAGATCAGCTGCCGTGTGTGTTTGTGTGACTCGCTGAGGATCGGGGAGCTCCGGTCTCAGCTGCGCTTGCCGCTCTCCTCTCTATACATACAGGGGGCCCCTGCTCCAAGTACTAAACTGGGGGGGATTTCTCCATACCTGTCCCCCCCTCATTATTTCCTGGGGTGGGATGTGTCCCCCCCGGTTTCTACGCCCATGCCTGTGAGGTTTCTGTACAAGTGACTATGATCGGCACTCGTATTCGGCGATCACTGTCAGTGGCGGCCGGTCCATAGGGGGCGCCAGGGTGCCGCCCCCCCTAAAAAAAGAAAAAAAAAAAAAAAGAAAGAAATTACAAAAGAAGCAATAAAGTTTAAAAAAAAAAAATGCGTTCGCCGCCGCCGGCCTATGTGGAGGCTGGGGGTGGGGGGGGGTGGGGTTACGACCCAGAAGAGGCGCCGATTGGCTGCCTTCTGGGGGCGTAACCTGGGCGCAAGGCACAGCGCATGGACACCCCCACTTCGTGGATTCCTGGCTGTGATTGGTCCAGACTCCAGCCTGGACCAATCACAGGAGGACATCCCGGGACGGTCCTTTGGTCACGTGACGCGTGGGGGCGGTGCACCGCCCCGGCGTCACGTCCTGCCCGCCGGGCGTCTCAGAGAGAGGGGAGCCGCGTGAGGAGTCGGACGGACTCCTCTGGATCCAGCTGGAAGCCGCCCGAAGCAGTCTCGCACCGGCCGCCGGAAGAAGCTGACCGTCTGACGCGAGGTGACGGAGGACCGCAACGTTCGTCTCCGGCCGCGAAGGTAAGTTAAAGCACCGGGACCGGCTGCACTAGCGCTGGCAAGTGGCAATGGATGGAGCCATGGAGATCCTCCATCCATTGCCACTTGCCAGCCCACTAGCCCAGTACTGTCTGCTTTGAAGGGGGCACGCACGCTGGTCTCTGCATTGAAAGGGGGTATTATACTGGTCACTACATTGAGGGGCATGTACGCTGGTCACTACATTGAAAAGGGCATGTACGCTGGTCACTACATTGAAAGGGGCATGTACGCTGGTCACTACATTGAAAGGGGCGTGTACGCTGGTCACTACATTGAGGGGCATGTACGCTGGTCACTACATTGAGGGGCATGTATGCTGGTCACTGCATTGAAAGGGGGCCTGTATGCTGGTCACTACTGTAACGGATCTTTGTACCCCAGCTGGGCACATCCGCCGGACCTGTGTCTCCTGTCTTCCAAACGCACCCACAGCCTGCAGAGAAGCCATACCCAGCCCTTAACCCTTCAATCACGAGACAATCCACACAGGTGTTGAGGGTTAACCATGCAGAGCTTCAACTGTTTATTACATTCCCAGACACAGTTTTACACACAGTTAGGGAAACTCCCCTTAGCCTTGCCACAGAAGGGGGGGGGGGAGGGAACATAGACCAACCAATGAGAACTGAACATTTGTACATTTGAAACAAGCAGTCTCAATACACACCCCCTGCGGAGAGATGTCTCCAACTCAGACCATTGTCTGCCATGAATCCACACACTTAGACACAGAAACAGGAGGGGGGGGGGGGGTGGGTTGTAACATTACATTACATTAACTCAATGCCATGAGACAGTTGTTCAGAGGATGAATAAAGGGAAAATAAAATGCAATGTCCCAAACTCATAGGAAAATGACACAAAGGGGTTTACAATCCAGGGATAGGGTGATCCGTCACCCATAGTGACGGCTAGTACCGTCACATCTCTTCCCCCCAAAGGTAGACTAATCCAGGTACTAGACCTCCAACTGGTCTGTGCCTGAGTTAGTTGGGTAACAAATCCCAAAGAGTCAATGTCTGTTTGCCTGGATAATTCGTCGGCGTTGCCGTTTTGCTTCCCAGGGCAGTAGTGGATGGTAAAGTCAAAAGGCTGCAGTGCCAAACTCCAGTATCTTCTGGCCCATAGTCTGTCGGTAGGAGGCTTGCGCACAGTCCCCTCCAAAACACACAGTGACAGTGGGTTCTGTCACATTTCTCCCCTTTTAAAAACAGACTAATGAGGTTCCTGACCCTCAAATGGTCTGGACCTGTGTTAGTCACAAACTTCCACCCCAGGCAACCAGGAAAAGTAAAAGTACGACTCTGGCGCTGGGGAGAAAAACCGCACATAGGGTCTCCCATGAATAAAAACAGCCGCTGCAGAGTGGGAACAACTGTCTGCACTCCTCTGATCCGGGGCTGGGTTGCAGATATTGGGGGGAGCTGAATAATCCTCTGCCCTGATGCCAGCGCTTCCGCTGGTAGGGAATGTAGGCTGGCAGGGCTATGCATTTGGGGAGAAAAAGGTACTTGCTTTTCTCCTGGTGTAGTTACCAGCCGCTGAGAAGGTATCTTGCAGGGACTGTCTCCCGGATTCTTCATCTCTGGTTCTGATGCTGGGCAGAGACCATCAGCGCTCTGTCCTGTAGCCAGCGCTTCTGCTGGGGGGATAAACACTGGGGTAGTGTCCAAGTGCTGGGGAAACGGCTCACTGAGGTCATCCCTCGGACTCCCTGGATCTACCTCTGAGGGTGGGCAGAGGCCAGCGGCACTCTGCCCCGTAGCCAGCGCTTTTGCTGGGGGGATAAACACTGGGGTAGTGTCCAGGTGTTGGGGAGGGAGAATTGCTTCCTCTACTCTCGGTGGGGATATCTGCTGTTGGGAAAACAGCTCACGCAGATCCTCTCTCAGACTCTCCGGATCCAACACTTTTCCTGCTGCTGGGCAGATGCCAGGGGCACTCTGCCCTGTAGCCAGCGCTTCTGCTGGGGGGATGAACATTGGGGTAGTGTCCAATTGTTGGGGAGGGAGAATTGCTTCCTCTACTCCCGGTGGGGATATCTGTTGTTGGGAACACAGCTCACGCAGATCCTCTCTCAGACTCTCCGGATCCAACTCTTTTTCTGATGCTGGGCAGATGCCAGGGGCACTCTGCCCTGTAGCCGGTGCTTCTGCTGGTGCACCAGATGAGATACTCTGGACTTTCTGCTGATCACCATTTCCCAGCCTTCCAGCGCCAGTCTCAACTCCCCCTTCTGAGACCTTCATGCTATTAGCTTGTCTCGCTGCCTGGGGGACCTCCGGTGCGTTCCGGCATTCTAGCGCTCGCAGTGCCCTCTGTATCATTGCTGCATCTTCCATTGCAGTTAGTACGGGAAAACGCAGGGTCACCCCTGGCCCCATTTGCTTCTCATCTTCGTGAGTGTCTGCTATTTCTCTCGGACAGTCCCAGGCAACGGGAGCCATGCCAGGCTGCTGATCACCGTCAAACAGCCGCTTGTAGGCAATCTCGAGCTCCCATTCTTGCTCAACCAGGAACTCCAATTCCTCCAGGTCGCACGCCTCTTCGGGGAGGTCCAGCACCTCATCTCGGAAATCCAGAATGTGTTCCAGCCGCCACTCCTCATCGCTCCCAAAGTCTGGGTCTCCGTACATTTTTTGATGGAGCAGCCCCACGCCGCCATAGCCAACGCCTTCTGTCGGGCTGCCATCTGCTGTACCTGGCCACAGTTGAGTCGCGAACCACTGGAGGGCTCTGTAGCTGGCGTCCAGCCTCATTTCCTCCTGGACCAATCTCCCGAGCTCCGTCTTCCCCTCATCTCGCGGTCGTTCCCTCAGGAACACCTCTCGCGCACGGTACTGCTTCTGGTACATCTCTGTGGAGGAGGGAAGGATCTTCCCCTGATGGTGCCGCTCGTGGCATAGCGCCTCATGCCAGAGTTGCCGGCGGATCACATCCTCCCAGCCGAGCCTAGTGTGCTCTGTCGCTGGTCCCCGATGGCGCTTCCGCATGCCTTGCAGCCTCCTCCCGAACTCCGCTCTCATGCTGGCTGGTCCCCGTGTCTCTCCTCGGCAGCTGCCCAGATCTTGAATCCTGGACTGCAGGAGACATCCCACCGCTGCCAACCAATGTGACGGATCTTTGTACCCCAGCTGGGCACATCCGCCGGACCTGTGTCTCCTGTCTTCCAAACGCACCCACAGCCTGCAGAGAAGCCATACCCAGCCCTTAACCCTTCAATCACGAGACAATCCACACAGGTGTTGAGGGTTAACCATGCAGAGCTTCAACTGTTTATTACATTCCCAGACACAGTTTTACACACAGTTAGGGAAACTCCCCTTAGCCTTGCCACAGAAGGGGGGGGGGGGGGGAGGGAACATAGACCAACCAATGAGAACTGAACATTTGTACATTTGAAACAAGCAGTCTCAATACACACCCCCTGCGGAGAGATGTCTCCAACTCAGACCATTGTCTGCCATGAATCCACACACTTAGACACAGAAACAGGAGGGGGGGGGGGGGGGGGATGGGTTGTAACATTACATTACATTAACTCAATGCCATGAGACAGTTGTTCAGAGGATGAATAAAGGGAAAATAAAATGCAATGTCCCAAACTCATAGGAAAATGACACAAAGGGGTTTACAATCCAGGGACAGGGGGATCCGTCACCCATAGTGACGGTTAGTACCGTCACAACTACATTGAAAGGGGCATGTACGCTGGTCACTACATTGAGGGGCATGTATGCTGGTCACTGCATTGAAAGGGGGCATGTACGCTGGTCACTACATTGAAAGGGGCATGTACGCTGGTCACTACATTGAAAGGGGCATGTACGCTGGTCACTACATTGAGGGGCATGTACGCTGGTCACTACATTGAGGGGCATGTACGCTGGTCACTACATTGAAAGGGGCATGTACGCTGGTCACTACATTGAAAAGGGCATGTACGCTGGTCACTACATTGAGGGGCATGTACGCTGGTCACTACATTGAGGGGCATGTACGCTGGTCACTACATTGAGGGGCATGTACGCTGGTCACTACATTGAAAGGGGCATGTACGCTGGTCACTACATTGAGGGGCATGTATGCTTGTCACTACATTGAAAGGGGGCATGTACGCTGGTCACTACATTGAAAGGGGGCATGTACGCTGGTCACTACATTGAGGGGCATGTACGCTGGTCACTACATTGAGGGGCATGTACGCTTGTCACTACATTGAAAGGGGCATGTACGCTGGTCACTGCATTGAAAGGGGGCCTGTATGCTTGTCACTACATTGAAAGGGGGCATGTACGCTGGTCACTACATTGAAAGGGGGCATGTATGCTGGTCACTGCATTGAAAGGGGGCCTGTGCGCTGGTCACTACATTGAAAGGGTACATGTATACTGGTCACCAGGGCCGGACTGGCCTATCGGGATAGCGGGAGATCTCCCGGTGGGCCGCCGGCCCTGGGGCCGCTTTGAGACAAGGCCGCCAGCAGCGCCGCTTTAAGCATTGGCGGCCGCTGCATTGATTGGGGCCGCTCGCCGGTCGCCGCTGATTATGGTTGGCCGCTGCAGGCCTGCACTGCCCCGCCCCCCGCTGGGCTCCGTCTCTTCTACGTCAGCCGCTCTGAGCGGCGTGACGTCACGAGGCGGCTGCCCCTGCGCGGCGGATCGCCGGGGCGGTGCTGGTGCGGTGCATGAGCTGAGGCGAGCTGACTGGCTGTGGCTGGCGCGGCTGCTAAGGAATGTTTGTCACGGCGCCGACAAGGATGGTCCCTCTTCCTGTGAAACAGACAAGACGTCATGCTCCACATGTGATGTGATCGCAGGTGAGGGGGCTTTACTGAGGGGTCTGTCTGTACTGGGAGGGGGCTTACTAAGGGGTCTGTAGTGGGAGGGCTTACTGAGGGGTCTTTCTGTACTGGGAGGGGGCTTACTAAGGGGTCTGTAGTGGGAGGGGCTTACTAAGGGGTCTGTAGTGGGAGGGGGCTTACTAAGGGGTCTGTAGTGGGAGGGGGGCTTACTAAGGGGTCTGTAGTGGGAGGGGGGCTTACTAAGGGGTCTGTAGTGGGAGGGGAGTTTACTAAGGGGTCTGTCTGTACTGGGAGGGGGCTTACTAAGGGGTCTGTACTGGGAGGGGGGTTTACTAAGGGGGTCTGTCTGTACTGGGAGGGGGGCTTACTAAGGGGTCTTTACTGGGAGGGGGGTTTACTAAGGGGTCTGCCTGTACTGGGAGGGGGGCTTACTAAGGGGTCTGTAGTGGGAGGGGCTTACTAAGGGGTCTGTAGTGGGAGGGGGCTTACTAAGGGGTCTGTAGTGGGAGGGGGGCTTACTGAGGGGTCTGTACTGGGAGGGGGGTTTACTAAGGGGTCTGTACTGGTAGGGGGGTTAACTGAGGGGTCTGTACTGGGAGGGGGGTTTACTAAGGGGTCTGTACTGGGAGGGGGCTTACTAAGGGGTCTGTACTGGGAGGGGGGTTTACTAAGGGGTCTGTCTGTACTGGGAGGGGGGCTTACTAAGGGGTCTTTACTGGGAGGGGGGTTTACTAAGGGGTCTGTCTGTACTGGGAGGGGGGCTTACTAAGGGGTCTGTAGTGGGAGGGGCTTACTAAGGGGTCTGTAGTGGGAGGGGGCTTACTAAGGGGTCTGTAGTGGGAGGGGGGCTTACTAAGGGGTCTGTAGTGGGAGGGGGCTTACTGAGGGGTCTGTACTGGGAGGGGGGTTTACTAAGGGGTCTGTACTGGTAGGGGGGCTTACTGAGGGGTCTGTACTGGGAGGGGGGTTTACTAAGGGGTCTGTACTGGGAGGGGGCTTACTAAGGGGTCTGTACTGGGAGGGGGCTTACTAAGGGGTCTGTCTGTACTGGGAGGGGGCTTACTAAGGGGTCTGTCTGTACTGGGAGGGGGCTTACTAAGGGGTCTGTACTGGGAGGGGGGTTTACTAAGGGGTCTGTCTGTACTGGGAGGGGGCTTACTAAGGGGTCTGTCTGTACTGGGAGGGGGCTTACTAAGGGGTCTGTCTGTACTGGGAGGGGGCTTACTAAGGGGTCTGTACTGGGAGGGGGGTTTACTAAGGGGTCTGTACTGGGAGGGGGGTTTACTAAGGGATCTGTCTGTACTGGGAGGGGGGCTTACTAAGGGGTCTGTACTGGTAGGGGGGCTTACTGATGGGTCTGTACTGGTAGGGGGGCTTACTGATGGGTCTGTACTGGGAGGGGGGCTTACTGGGGGGTCTGTACTGGGAGGGGGGCTTGCTGGGGGGTCTGTACTGGGAGGGGGGCTTACTGGGGGGTCTGTACTGGGAGGGGGGGCTTACTGGGGGGTCTGTACTGGGAGGGGGGCTTACTGGGGGGTCTGTACTGGGAGGCGGGCTTGCTGAGGGGTCTGTACTGGGAGGGGGGTCTGTACTGAGAGGGGGGCTTACTGAGGGGTCTGTATTGTATTAGGTATAGGGGGGGGGGGAACAGCATTGTATTAGGGGGAGGGACATTGCGCTGGTATAATGACGCAATGCTATGGGGCTGGTATGTCATTTTTCCAGGGCTGGTTTTCGTACCCAGTCCGGCCCTGCTGTTCACTACATTGAAAGGGGGCCTGTACGCTTGTCACTACATTGAAAGGGGGTCTGTACTGTGGGGTTTGTGCTAGGGGGTCTGTACTGTGGGGTTTGTGCCACTCTCAGTCAGTCGGCAAGCAAAGCTGAAAGTCCGCCGGTTTAGGAGATATTAATTGTACCTACAGGTAAGCCTTATTATAGGCTTACCTGTTGGTAAAAGTCACAAAAAGCGGTATACTACCACTTTAAAGTGGTTGTAAACCCTTACATATACCCAGTGAGGTCACAGGCCTCAGGTGATATACATAGTTGGTAAGGTTGACTAAAGACAATACTCCATCCAGTTCAACCTATGTTGGTGTGTGTGTTTGTGTAGATAATTATTTCCCATATCTCTGTGTAATGTGTTCGATAAGATGCACGTCCAAGAGTCTTTTGAAACTATCAATACTTCCAGCTAAACCACGGATTGTGGAAGAGAGTTCCACATCCTTACTGCCCAGACAGTGAAAACCCCCTACGCAGCTTAGGGTTAAACCGCGTCTCCTCCAATCTCATTGTGTGGCCCCATGTCCTCTTACACTCCCTGAGACTGAACAGTTTTCTACCTACACAGGGATTACCATAGAGATATTTGTATATAGCTATCATATCTCCTCTCAAGCGCCTCTTCTCCAGGGAGAATACATTTAGGGCTTGTAGTCTTTCCCTGTATTTGAGGTCCTCCTGCCCCCTTATAATGAAACAAATTTTCCTACTGTGAGGGATTAGCTCGGTAGCAGGTGTGGATAACCCCTTTGGGGGGGTTCGTCACACAGGGAGATAGCCGAGGAGTGGTTTAAAACAACAGTTTATGGTTTATTCTTCCAATTTCTTCAAACAAGTGCATGCAGCAAAAACATCAAAATAAAATAAAACACAAAATAAATCCTGCCCGCTGTGGGCGTCTACCTTCTCACGCACAGGAACCTACCTAAGGAGTCTTCCCAACCTACTGTTGGGCAGACACTGCTGATCCTACAGCAAACACTCAAATGTCCATTTGTGTTTTCTTTACACAGAAAAAAAAGTTCAACACCTCACCTTTAGAAGTCTCTCATCTGACTGCTCTCCCCAGCTTACACAGCCTCAGGAGACAGCAATCAATAGACTTTCTATGGACAAATTATAGAGGTCTTAATTGCCTCATTATGAACAGCTGAAAGTTTTTTCAACTTCCGTACACCTTCCTGCCTACCTCTGCAGCCGACACCTGATAGTAATTGGTGAATTGTCTAAACCAAGCAGAAATATATCTCCCGTCGGTGACAACACCCATAGATTTACCTGACTTCCTGTCACATACCCCCCCCCCCTCTTGTTTCAACCCTAGGGTTGGGACACAGGTTGCCAGGCACGCATGTGCTCGGGACAAACCATCTGCATTCCCCATTTGAACACCGGGGCGATGCGTTACCACAAAACTAAATTCCTGAAGGGCCAGGAACCACCTATTTATTCTCCTATTGGTCTCCTTGTTCTGTGCCATCCACTTCAATGCGGCGTGATCCGTCACCAGTTCAAACTGTCTACCCAGGAGGTAGTACCGGAGAGAATCCAAGGCCCATTTCACCGCCAAACACTCTTTCTCAATGGTGGCATAATTCTCCTCATGGTAGGGTGTTCTTCCCCATTGATAATCTGGGAACAGTACAGCTCCTAAACCCACATTTGATGCATCTGTCTGGACCACAAAGTCTCGTGAAAAGTCAGGCGACTTTAAAACTGGCTGACTACATAAGGCCTGTTTTAAAGCCTGAAAAGCTGTTTCTGACTCGGGAGTCCATTTGATCATGACAGACTCCTTCCCTTTGGTCAAATTGGTCAGGGAAGCAGCCTTTGAGGCAAAATGGGGAATAAAACGGCGATAATAACCTGCGATCCCCAAAAATGCACGAACCTGTTTCTTGCTGGTGGGACGTGGCCAATCCTTAATAGCTTCAACTTTGTTTATTTGGGGCTTGATTAGACCTCTACCAATGGTATACCCCAGATACTTCGCCTCTTCTAGCCCAATGGTACATTTTTTTGGATTGGCTGTAAACCCAGCTTTCCAGATGGAATCCAACACAGCCTGAACTTTTGGTAAGTGTGAGTCCCAATCCTCACTGTGAATGACCACGTCATCGAGGTATGCAGCAGCTAAGGCTTGATGAGGCCGAAGGGTCTTATCCATGGTGCGTTGGAATGTGGCAGGAGCATTCTGTAACCCAAAAGGCATCCTCCGATATTGGAAAGATCCGTCTGGAGTTACAAATGCTGTTTTTTCCCTGGCCGACCCCGAGAGAGGAATTTGCCAATAACCCTTGGTAAGGTCTACCGTGGTCATGTACCGGGCAGTGCCTAGGCGATCAATTAGTTCATCTATGCGGGGGCATAGGATAGGTGTCAAACTTAGTGATTTTATTCAGGCGGCGAAAATCATTACAAAACCGCCAACTTCCATCTGGTTTGGGCACTAAGACAATGGGACTGGACCAATCACTATTTGACTCTTCTATCACCCCCAACTCAAGCATTTTTTTTACTTCCTGGCGAATGGCCTCTCGCCGGGCTTCTGGAATTCTATAAGGCTTTAACTTGACCTTATCCCCTGGTGTGGTGATAATGTCATGTTTAACTCCCAAGACCCAACCTGGCAGGTCTGAAAACGTCTCCCTATTACGGAGCACAAATTCTTTAACCTCCTGTTTCTGAATTTTGGACAGAGTCTCTGCTATCCCAAATTCAGGGACAGCCAGGTTAACTGGAGCAGAAACTCGGGTAGTCTCAGCGACCAAGGACTCTCTATCCTTCCATGGTTTTAACAAGTTCACGTGATAGAGCTGCTCAGGTTTTCGTCTTCCTGGTTGGCTAATTTTATAATTCACCATCCCTATTTTCTCCAACACTTCATAGGGCCCCTGCCATTTGGCTAGGAATTTACTTTCGACCGTGGGGACCAACACCAACACCCTATCACCAGGTGCAAAAGAACAGACCTGGGCCCCACGATTGTAAATCCTTTGTTGAGCCAACTGGGCTTGGGCTAAATGTGCCTTCACAATCGGCATCACTTGGGCAATTCTATCTTGCATTTGGGCAACATGCTCAATCACACTTCGATGAGGGGAACTCTCACTCTCCCATGTTTCCCTGGCAATGTCCAGTAGGCCCTGGGGGTGCCTCCCATACAGCAACTCAAACGGAGAGAACCCTGTGGATGATTGGGGAACCTCTCTTATGGCAAACATCAGATAAGGGAGCAGATAATCCCAATTCTTGTTTTAAAGTTTTATTAAACCTCTCCACTAACCCATCTGTTTGAGGGTGATATACTGAGGTACGTAACTGGGTCACTTTCAGGAGTTTACAAAGTTCTCTTGTCACCCTAGACATAAACGGGGTGCCCTGGTCAGTTAGGATTTCCTTAGGCAGACCCACCCGGGTGACAACTTGAAATAACTCCTTGGCTATGGTTTTAGCAGAGGTATTTTGGAGAGGAATCGCTTCTGGGTAACGGGTGGCATAATCCATTATCACCAAGATGTGCTGGTGCCCTCTAGTGGACTTCAGTAAGGGCCCAACCAAATCCATGGCGATCCTCTCAAAAGGAACCTCGATAATGGGCAGGGGTACCAACGGACTATGGAAATGGGGCATGGGTGCATTAATCTGACACACTGGACAGGAAGAGCAGTACAATTCCACTTCCTTAGTGATCCCAGGCCAATAAAACCTCTGGGTGATTCTCTCCCGGGTTTTTTCCGCTCCCAAATGTCCCCCAAGAATGTGCCCATGGGCCAGTTCCAAAACCATCTTGCGGTACGGTTTAGGCACTACCAGTTGCTCAACGGTGTTCTCTATCCTCTGTGACACTCGATATAAGAGGTCCCTCTCAATAATGAAGTAAGGGAGGGCAATCCTCTCGTCAGGGTTAACTAGCTCCCCATCTATCTTCACTACATTCTCCCGGGCTTTTAGCAATGTGGGGTCCCTCAATTGCTCAGTGATAAAATTTTCTCGGTGCACCTTAAGGTCATCCAACCCTAACGGCCGCTGTTCCTCTTCTGAAGTAGCAGGCTCCTCCCTAGGGACTGGTGTTTCCCCGGCTAAGACTGAGAACGGAAACTCAGGAGAATCCTCACAGTTAGAGGATTCTGGAGTAGATGGTTCAGGCTCAGAAGAACCACCTACTGGGGAATCTGGGCAATCCCAGAGTTCCCAGAACTTTGGGAAATCCCTTCCCACAATGGCGTCATGTGGCAGTTTGGGAACTAAACCCACTTGGTGACACAAGTTACCGAGGGAGGTTTCAAAGGAAACTGTAGTCACCGGATATTCTCGAGTGTCCCCATGTACACAAACTACAGCCATTTTCCTAGGATGTAAGTTTTTTTTCACCACTAGATCACTTCTCACTAAGGTAACCAGGCTACCTGAATCCAACAATACCACAACATCTTTACCATCTAAACACATTCTATATAAAGGTTTCTCATTCCCCTTTACTGCAGTGTATGTGGTTGCAAAAAAGGACTGTCGTCTCTCTGTCAGAAAGTCACAATGCATGGGTTCATCATCCGCTGGGCAAACCGCTGGGCAAACCGCTGCTACATGTCCCTCTTCCCGGCAACGGTGTTAAATCAACCTTCCGGTCCTTTCCTGTGGGATGGGTCTTCCAGGCCGCTCTCGCCAAACATTAGTAGTAGCCCTGCTAATACCTCTAGTTGCTCTTTGGATCCTCTCTCCACCCCCATCCCCTGACTCAGTCTTACTTATAGGTGGGGAGGGTCTGGTCTTGGGGTGAAAAGTCTGTGCATCTCTGGAAAAAGAGGTCAAATTCTCAGTTGTTAGGTACCTTTCGACCAGGTCTACTAATTTGTCTGCGGTTTCCGGACCACCATGGCTCACCCATTTCTGCAGGGTGTTAGGAAGAGACCTAAGAAATTTGTCCATGACTACTCACTCCAAAATTTCTGGTCCGGACAGAATTTCTGGCTGCAGCCATTTCTTAGCCAAATGGATGAGGTCATACATCTGCGACCGGGGTGGTTTCTTCAGCTGATAACTCCAATTGTGGACCCGCTGAGCACGGACATCCAAGGTTACCCCAAAACGTGCCAATATTTCCACTTTTAATCGATCATAGTTTTTTTGCATCTGCAAGTTCCAAGTCAAAATATGCCTTTTGGGCTTCTCCAGCTAATAGGGGGGCCACTAGTCCAGCCCACTGTTCTTTAGGCCAACTCTCTTTCTCCGCTGTTCTTTCAAACGTGGTCAGAAACATCTCAGGGTCCTCATCTGTAGTCATCTTTGGCAATAAGTGGTTTACCCAAAAAGTCGGTATGTTACTGGCCTGACTCCCAGCCTCGGTCTGCTGTCTCTGAAGCTGTTTCACAATGGCCTCCATTTGCTGCTGGTGTCTCTGTTCCAAGCCTTCAATGGCCTCTCGGTGAGCTTGTTGTTGAGCTGCAATGCTCTCTTGGTGAGCTTGTTGTTGAGCTGCAATGCTCTCTTGGTGAGCTTGTTGTTGAGCTGCAAAGCTCCGCTGAAAATCTGCATTTGCCTGCTGTTGAGCTGCATTTGCCTGCTGTTGGGCTGCATTCAATATAATCAGTTGTTTCAGTATCTCCTCCATTTTGGGTTTACTTTAACTGCCCGCGGCACTCCACCATATGTGAGGGATTAGCTCGGTAGCAGGTGTGGATAACCCCTTTGGGGGGGGGTTCGTCACACAGGGAGATAGCCGAGGAGTGGTTTAAAACAACAGTTTATGGTTTATTCTTCCAATTTCTTCAAACAAGTGCATGCAGCAAAAACATCAAAATAAAATAAAACACAAAATAAATCCTGCCCGCTGTGGGCGTCTACCTTCTCACACACAGGAACCTACCTAAGGAGTCTTCCCAACCTACTGTTGGGCAGACACTGCTGATCCTACAGCAAACACTCAAATGTCCATTTGTGTTTTCTTTACACAGAAAAAAAAGTTCAACACCTCACCTTTAGAAGTCTCTCATCTGACTGCTCTCCCCAGCTTACACAGCCTCAGGAGACAGCAATCAATAGACTTTCTATGGACAAATTATAGAGGTCTTAATTGCCTCATTCTGAACAGCTGAAAGTTTTTTCAACTTCCGTACACCTTCCTGCCTACCTCTGCAGCCGACACCTGATAGTAATTGGTGAATTGTCTAAACCAAGCAGAAATATATCTCCCGTCGGTGACAACACCCATAGATTTACCTGACTTCCTGTCACACTACATAAGTTGTACCTGTTTATCTGCAGTCTGTGTGTAAGAGTACAGAATGTGTAAGAGTACAGAAAAAAGGGGGCGGAGAGCTGACGTTACACTTTGCAGAGCTTATTAAAGAGAGCTCTGAGAGCTTATTGGTGGAAAGGGACATGTAGTTCCAAATCATCTGGGGTGCCAAGGTTCACCATCACTGATATAGAGGGACATTCTTTGTTCATATTTCATTTTTGAAGTTTACAACCCTTTCACTTTCGGGGCTTACACACGATCCCTTGGCTGCAGCCACTGGGATTGCATGCAAAGCTGATGAAGCATTCAGGCGCTTGCGCTGCCGCCTGATTACTTCCACACACCCCTGTTATCCTGGGGGTATTCCGGGCTCCACTTGCCCATCTGCAGGCCCGGGACCAACATGGCGGGTAGAGGGGAGGGAGAAGAGCGGATAAATGTCCCTTCTCGTCCCCTTCTTGCTGTTACCCGAAAAAGCAACGTGTATGACGTCATTTCTAGGTCAGCCTCTCTGTGTCCCCGGCTAGCATAGTCAACAAGGGATGTATTGCAATGGGATCTGCATTGCAATACATTGAGTGGAGCCCAGAGGAGACATGCAAGGCCTTTTAGACCCTGCATGTCTCATTAAAGAGAACCTGTCACCAGTGGCGGCCTGTCCATTGGGGGTGCAGGGGCGCCGCCCCCCCAATCTATGCATCCAGTCCCCTAATCTACATGCAGGGCGCCGGATGCATGGATTCCAATGCCTTTTTTTTTTTGAAGCACGTGATTAGAGCCAGAGGTTCTAATAGGCTTCAAAAAACGGTGGGCTCGGGGTGCAGAGCACTGCGCCCTGAGCCCCCCCAGTTGTGTGACAATAGCGAATGAAAATTCGCTATTGTCACATGGATTCTCCTCCTGGCCAATCAGGAAGCGGGTCCTGAGACCCATTTCCTAATTGGCGGCCAAAAAGTGAAGCCATGCTATTGGCCAAGCACATAAAAGCCCCCCCCCCCCCCGTTTTGAGGCCCCTACACCCACATATACTGTACAGTCATATGCATGTTAACGCACACATTGGGGTGCCTATGTGTGAAAACATTGATTGTGATACACATGGTACATTTGGATGCGCACCCCGGAGTAAGCGCAATACTCCTAGCACTAGACCTCCTCTGTAACACTAAACTGATACCTATAGGGGGCTTTTGAAGGGTCCCCTATAGAAATAATAGGGTACTAAATTTTGGTTTGACATGTCGGGTATCTATTTACTACTTCTATTTACATCTTTTATATTTTGAATACAAACGTTTTTATTGAGCTTTGTAAACAAGAAAAGCCAAAAAAGAACATAACCAAAGTATGACATTTCGTACATAGAAAGGTAAATGGAATTAAAAAAAAAGGTATACAGCATATCAAGTTATGTAAGGCAGCGGTATCACATGCTTTATAACTAAGGACATAGTCTAGTGTTCATAGAAGGCAAAGAATAATAGAACATATCAAAGACCTGGCTGAAAAGAAGGGCATGGAGATCTTTGTCGCATTGAATGCGACATAGTATATTAGATTTTAAAACCTGACTATACCAAATTTCTTATATGCATACTTCGGAAAAAAATTAACAATAACAACATTAACAAAATGTTCCTGAGATATGAGTTATTGTCGGGGTTGGAACCCCCCAGTAGACCACCGAGTGCCGAACATAGGTAACACAACAAGACCTAAAACACGATCAACCCGTAGACCAATTCTCCCATTTTTTATGGAAGATATGCATAGTGTCGTATAGGGTGTGATGGACTCTTTCCATACTCCTAATTGCCTCCATTCTCGACATTACCTGAGTCCAAGGGACCGTCTCCGACCGCCAGTTAAGGGCTATCGCCCATAGCATGGAGCAACATAATGTGTGTGCTAATCTCTGAATTGGTGCTGGGGCACCAGGAATTTTAGCAAATAATAGCCCCATCTGGGGGGTAATGGATATTCTTGATGTCATTATTTGAGAGATTACTTCCGATACCCTGTTCCACACCGTAGATATTCTGCCGCATTCCCAAAAGGTGTGAAATAAGGTGCCCGGAGCATCGCAGCCACGAAAGCAGCGGTCGGAGACCCCCTGATAAAACCTGTGTACCCTGTCCGGGGTAAAGTACCACCTAGTGTGGAGCTTCACTACAGTGTCCTTCACTGACATAGATTTAGTGCATTTATGCATATTCCGAAGCATGGACGACCATGACTCCACCGACAGTTCCACTCCAAGATCAGCCTCCCACGCCAGCATGGCCCGAGATTTGTCTGGTAGATGGAGGCCATTGAGGTAACCATAAAGTCTTGAAATTACCCCTCTATCTCTAGATGAGGTACGGCTGATAAGTTCAAAGGGGGATGAGTCAAGGCTGCCCGTCAAGGGGCCCTGAGAGCTATAAAAATCCCTGATTTGAAGGAATCTATGAAATTCAGAATCAGGGGCATGATATCTATGCTTAAGGCCTTCAAATGAGAAAAAGGAGTTGTCATGGAACAAGGCGTGGAGGGTGGTCAAGGAGTGTTGCACCCACCAGTTATAGTTGTCAGGAGACGTGAATGCTGGTGCAAAGCTTTTATTACCAATAAAGGACATTAATGGAGGTCTGGAGGAACGCAACTGGTACCTTTCGTGGCAGGCGGACCAAAGCTTCAGTGTATGCCATACTATACTATTGAGCTGTTTGACGTCCCGAGGATGTGACACGGAGGACCAAAGTAGGCCCTGGAGGTTGAAGGGGTGAACAGACTCATTTTCGAACCTCAGCCATGGTGGCCGCGAGGTTCCGACATGCCATTGTGCAGTCTGGGCCAGTCTAGCAGCCAGGTAGTAATGCCACAGGCTAGGGACTCCCAGCCCTCCCTGAGAGAGAGGCCTATAAACCATGGGTTTTCCACACCTGGGCCTCTTACCTTTCCATATGAATCTGTTCACTTCCCTTTGTATGTCCTCCACATCCCCTCTCCGGAGCGCAACCGGCAGAGCACGGAAGAGATATAACAGTTTTGGCAATATAGACATTTTAACTGCCACTATCCTTCCCATAAAGGGGATTGGGAAAGAGTGCCAGAGGGATAACCATTGTCTCACCTTGGTAAAAGCCTGAGGGTAGTTAACACTATACATGGCCGTCAAGGACGGAGCCAGCCGTACCCCCAAATACTGCAGGGACTGTTTTGAAACTGGGAAACCAAATGTGGTAGTGATAGTGTCCATCGTTTCTTGAGGGATGTTCACTGATAGGGCCGAACATTTAGAAAGGTTGACACTCAAACCTGAAACCCTCTCAAAGTCCTTCAATACCTGCACTAAGTTAGGGAGAGAGACCAAAGGGTCCGGTAGGAACACCAACACATCATCAGCGTATAAGCTAATCTTATGTTCCTCCGAACCCTTCGTGTATCCCTTGATCGCTGGATTATTACAGATAGCCCTAGCTAGGGGTTCTATGGCCAGTGCGAAAATTAGTGGTGAAAGGGGGCACCCCTGTCTGGTGCCCCTACCCAGAGGGAAAAGATCCGAGGAGCAGCCCGGCAGCTTTATCTTAGTCTGGGGATTCCGGTATAGGGCCTTGAAGCCATGCACAAAAGCCCCTTGGAAACCAAACTTAGCTAGGATGACGTCTAAATATGGCCAAAGCACACTATCAAATGCCTTATTGATATCGAGCCCCAATATCAAGGCCTTACGGTGGAATAGGTCAGCATCCTGAATGATATTTAAAGCTAGGCGGATGTTGTCTGTTATTTGCATGGAGGGAATAAAACCAGTCTGTTCTGGGGCTACTAGGGATGAAATAGGTGCTAGTCGGGCTGCCAGCAATCTCCCCAAGATCTTAAGATCGTTGTTAAGGACAGAAATCGGCCTATAATTTTGGGGAAGAGAGTGATCCTTGTTAGGTTTAGGGATCAAAGTCATGTTTGCGTGTAGCATATCTGGGGGAAGCGGGTTACCTTGCAAGATAAAATTAAAGACCCGTGCCAATTTAGGGGATAAGAAGTCTATAAATTTCTTGTAATATGTGGACGTAAATCCGTCAGGGCCTGGTGCTTTAGAAGTTTTAAGGGACTTTATCACAGCCGCTACCTCCTCTTCTGTGCATGGGGCATTCAAACTACCAAGCTGCTCCTCAGATAAGACCGGTAGATCCAAGTCATCTATCCATGAGTAAGAAATATCTGGGTTGTTAACCTCCGGGGGGGAGAGTAATTTCATGTAAAACCGAGAAAAAACACCCAGTACCTCTTTAGGATGTGAAACCAGTCTGTCCCCCTCATCCCTTACCTTATATACATGCGCTGGCTGGAGAGACTGGTGGAGCTTCCTGGTGAACATGGCCGAGGCTGTATTACTATGCAAGAGGAACCTTGCCTTTGCCCACTTAAGTGATTTTTCTGTGGCTAAGGACAATATAGAGTCCAAAGCAACTCTCTTTTGTGAGATTTGGTGCAGCACTTCTGGTGAGTGGTTTTGACCATGTAGGTGATACAGTTTATGTAGGTCAGAGGTTAACGAGCGAATATCAGCTAGCCTTTTGCGTTTGGCCTGGGTGGCTAACTCAATCAACTTTCCCCTCATTACTGCCTTATGGGCAGCCCAGACCATAGGGGGTGACACCTCACCGTTATCATTAAGAGTGAAGTATTCACGGAGGTGTTCAGCTACTGTGGTAAACGTTTCCAGGTTAGAGAAAATGGAGTCGTTCATTCTCCAGTTGGACGGGGAAAATGGGAGTCCTACGTGATCTGTAGTGAAAGATACTATATGATGGTCAGACCATGGGCATACATGGATACCCGCTGAGGATGAATTTGCTAATAGAACCGGAGTGCTGAACACATAGTCCAACCTGGCATAGCTGTCATGTGGGTGTGAATAGTGGGTATACTCCCTCACCCCCACATTCAGTGCCCTCCATGTATCTACTAATTGAAAATTGGTTAATGACTTATGTAAAGCTCGTGGAAAGGCATTGGCCGTGCTCACCGATCGGCTCTTGTCTAGCATGGGATGTGCCACCAAATTGAAGTCGCCTCCAACCAGGACATGTGCGGAGGAATATCGTTCTAAGACCTGGAAAAAATGTTGAAAAAAAGAACCCTGTGAGACATTAGGGGCATAAAGGTTAGCAATTGTGATTGACTTACCCTGGATAGTACCCTGTAGTATAATAAACCTGCTATCTGGGTCCCTATACACCTGTTGGACATCAAAAAGTAGAGATCCACGGATCAGGATCATGACACCCCTAGATTTGGAAGTATATGTGGTGAAAAAGACCTGTTTATATGCTTTGTCAAAAAATTTGGGGTGGTTTAGGGTTGAGAAATGTGTCTCCTGTATCATGATGATATCTGCACCCAGGTGCCTATAGGAGCGGAATGCTTTCCGCCTCCTCTGAGGGATATTAAAACCCCTCACATTATGAGAGATTACTCGCAACCCCATACCTGAATATATATAAGAAGATTTTTACCCCATTGGCTATAAGGCACTATAACACCAAGGGAGTCAACGTAAGGCAAGTAATAGGATATATCAGTGGGCCGCATATCAAACGGGAGTCCCGATGATAAATTCCTGTCAGCACTCAGTGGTCTACATAGGATCAGGAACAAACAGAACAAAAGGGAGAAACTTATATCCATATGGAAAATAATAAACACAAAAGATAGATAAAAAATAAAAAGTACTAAAATGCACAATTCAGGTCACTGGAGAACTTCGGGGGACAGAACCCCGGTTCCAAAAGAAGAGTAACCAAGGACTAAACCGTCCTACACTCTTTTAAGGAGGTAGCCAACCTGCAGCATCAAGCAGCGTACCGTAGCTTTCCCTGCTGCAAATATCGTGCAGGGAATTCTCGGCGACTACAGCAAGTGCTGAAGAGTGGGGGGAATAAATGGGCGGGCACAGAGAGCCTTCTGTATGGCCCCAAAAAAGGAGAAAAAAAAAAAAAAAAAGTCCAGCAGGAAGGAAAAAAAAAACTTTAGGCAAAAAAGAGGAACAATAACCCTTCAGGGGTGCATAAAATATGGAGCACCCACAGAGACCTCATCCCCCCCCCCCCCCTCGTCCGTTGATATAGAGAGACAGTACTCAGATCCAAATAAGGGAGAGAATAATACAAGGGGGGTAATCAGGGTGAGTCCGACCTCCATAAATTTCTATATTAGAAATGGTTAAGGGGCACGATCCCTAGGCCGGATTCCACTGTTTTGGGCTCTCTGAGGTGACGGTGTCGCCCAAATGGCCGATGGACGTGGGGTAGAAGGAAGTCTAGGGTTGTTTTGGGGATCCAGAAGTCCCAGTTTCACCTGGAGCTCTTTTCCTTCCACCACATTGAACACTGTATACGTGGAGCCATTATGGGGTACTGGAAGTTTAAAAGGGAATCCCCAGCGGTACCGGATCCTGGCAGACTGGAGCACTGATGTGACCTCCTTCATCTTTCTTCTTTTATCCAACGTCGTTGGAGAGATATCCGGGTAGATTTGTATGGTAACCCCCTCCAGTTGGATATGCTGTGTGGTACGTGCTGCTCTGAGGATGTCCTCTTTCACAACATAATCTTTAAGGCACATCACTATGTCCCGTGGAGGTTTATCTGGGGTGGGTTTAGGCCTGAGGGCTCTGTGGAGCCTGTCACACGCAAAGGATGAGGCAGGGTGCTCAGGAAGGAGAGAGCCAAAAAGCTTCTTTACTGCAGCGACTAGGTCTGTGGTGGTCTCCGGTACCCCCCGCACCCGAAGGTTATTTCTCCAATTGCGGTTGTCCAGATCTTCCAGATGTGATTGAAGCTGGACAACCGTTTCCGAAAGAGTCTCATGTTCCTTACGGAGATCAGCATGAGCCAGTGCTAGCTCGTCAGGTTTGGTCTCTAACATGTCCGTCCTGCCGCCCAAAGCCGCTATCTCTGCAGTGAGAGTGTTTGTGGACTTATGGAGTTCGGCCTGGAACTTCTTTGCAATCCGGTCATACATGATGGAAAGGCTATCCTCCAAATCCGCTTTTGTCAGCTGCGGAGTGTACTCACTGCGGTCCGAGGAGACAGGGGTAGAGGCAGGGGCGACCTGACTTGTAGCTTCAGCTTCAGCCGGAGCTCGTGGGCTGCGAGCGCCATCTTGGGCCATAGTCTTTTCCCTGACTCGGAGAAGGTAGGTCGTCAGGGACCGCTTAACGGGCTTCTTCCTGCGTTTCTTGGGGGTAGGCATACACTAGAAGGTCCCACGGGGGTGATCTGGTAGATGAGGAATAAAATCTCTAAGCGGAAAGGCCCCGGGGAGTGATGAAAAGGCTCAACCAAGCTCGGAGCGTCTCTTACATGCGACCTTCCGGATCCGCGCCTTGGACACGCCCCCTTACATCTTTTATATTTTACCAAAATGTGGGTAGTTTATTGCGTCTGTTTGCCCTGAAATTCACAATGCGTGTGTTTTTAACTGAAATGTTGCATTTCCTAGACCTTTGCGGTAATATTGCGTGACATAGAAAATTGGAACTACCACTATTAAATTCTCTAAGGTGTCTGCTTTCAAATATTATATCATGTTTGGGGGTTTTGTGTAATTTTCAGGCCTAAAATCGTTTTTTTAACATATGTGCCAAAAAAACGGCTCTGGCACAAAAGGGTTAATGCACAAAAAACATAACTACGTGTTTTTTTGGGCAATGCGTCACAGTGCAGCACATTTATATTTACACGCAATGCCTTGGTAGACTGCGCCTTGTAGTACTCTATGATAACATACATTGCACATGTATTGCCCTGCAAAAGAGCCCACAGGAGGGCGCAAACACCCAGGGCTTGGACGAGGGGGCGGCTGCCCTGGGCACAATGGTTTATTGCAGGGATAGGGGGCACTCTGAACCTAATCCTAAAGGAAAGGAAGGGGGGGTGCAGTTTGGCATCTTTTCATATTTTCAATTTCATCACGGGCCGCGTCAGCATTATGGTCACCCTCAGAGGGGCATTTCTATCTATAGCCCCCCCACCATCAGAAGTCAAGAGTTCCTCACCCTCCCTTACATCACAGTGTGCCCCCCTTACCATGTGCTGCTGCCAGAAAGAAGCTGGGGGGCAGAGCTGGGAAGAAGAAAATGCAAGGTCTGGAGGAGGACCAGAGGAGGGCTAGAGTCAGCTGTGGACCAGTCGAGATGGAGACGAGAGGGTGCTGCAGCTACACAGAGAGATGCAGGATCTGTAGGAGGAGCTCTGTCCTCCTCTCTTATGCTAACTGCAGAGACCGGGGAAGGGGTGGGGGTTTTGACAGTGACAAGCCTCTCTGTGGCTGTATGGAGAAACACAGGATCTGGCAGAGGAGTTCTGTCCTCCTCTGCTGCCATCTGCTGAGACAAGGTGGTGGTAGAGATGAGGGAGGTGCAGCAGCTGCAGGTGAGGTGCAAGGGCCACATAAAACGGCCTGGAAGACCAGAATCAGCCCCTGGGCCTTGTGTTTGACACGTGCTTTATACCATGTTACAGCAGACATTAGGTAGGGACACAGAACTGGAGGAATAGTCTGCAGGAGCCTGACTTTGTAGCCGGTTGCAATGCTTTGCAGGTTCATATATAAAAAAAAAATACTACATGCACATTTTTTTCCTATAGGGGCGCCTCTAACTGTATTGGTTAAAAGCAATTTATTGGAGACCATACGATTGGCAACTCACATGAAATTGAGTAAGAACAAGCACATCTGTACGATGGGGGTCCCAAAGATGTCCTCAGTGATCGTGGTATCGGTCCGCCCGCTAGCAGCGCAATGATGGATGTTGCTCTCGCTGGTCACCGCTCGTAAGAAGTCGGCCGCCTTATGGACTCTCTCTATGGACTTTATTGTCATAGGTCAGTAACGGCGAACCTTGGCACCCCAGATGTTTTGGAACTACATTTCCCATGATGCTTTCCTACACTGCAGAATGCATAAGCATCATGGGAAATGTAGTTCCAAAACATCACCATTACTGTCATAGGTTATATGTGAACTACGGTGTTTGCGCCTTTTCCTGGTGTTTGTTCTGACATTTTTTTTTTCTGCAAACAATATGTTCATTTATTATTTTTTGCAGAAGGTGGACTTACCCTTTATTAACCAGTTCCCGACCACCTGCCGCCTTTTTTCTGCGGCAGGGTGGCTCGTACAGTGACGTAGACCTATGTCGCTCTCAGGAGGCTAGGGGGCGACTGCGCGTCGCCGGCGGCGCGCTCCCACCCCCGATCATCAGCGGGGAAGCTGATGCGTGTGTCAGGCGGCTCTGATTGCCGCCTGACATCTGTGATCGCTCCCCGCTGAGAGAGAAGAACGGTCGGCTGTTGTAAACACATCTGACCGTCCTCCTCCCTGGGATAATCGCAGAGCTCATGTGATCCTTCTATATAGGATCACATGTCTCTATGGTCATCTCAGAAGCCACACCCCCCCCACAGTTAGAATCACTCCCCTAGGGTTACATTTAACCCCTTGATCACCCACAATGTTAACCCCTTCCCTGCCAGTGTCATTATTACAGTAACAGTGCATATTTATAGCACTGATTACTGTAGTAATGTCACTGGTCCTCCCAAAAGTGTCAAAAATGTCAGTCAGGGGTCCGATCTGTCCGCCGCAATGTCGCAGTCCCGCAAAAAATCGCAGATCGCCGCCATTACTAGTAAAAAAAAAACAATAAAAAATGACAAATCTTTCCCGTAGTTTGTAAACGCGATAACTTTTGCGCAAACCAATCAAAATACACTTATTGCGATTTTCTTTTACCAAAAATATGTAGCAGAAAACAAATTAGCCTAAAATGTTAAAAAATTTAGATTTTTACATTTTTTTCTTGGGAATGTTATATAGCAGAAAGTAAAAAATATTGTTTTTTTTTTTTTTTTTTTCAAAATTGTCGCTCATTTTTTGTTTATAGCGCAAAAAATAAAAATCGCACAGGTGATCAAATACCACCAAAAGAAAGCTCTATTTGTGGGAAAAAAAGGACATACATTTTATTTGGGTACAGCGTCACACAACCGCGCAGTTGTCCGTTAAAATAACGCAGTGCTGAATCGCAAAATAGAGCCTAGTCATTAAGGGGGCAAATCCTTCCGGTCTTAAAGTGGTTAAAACCAATCCTGTTTTGGAGGTCGTCTCATTGTTGCCCATCTAGTGCCCCTGTTGTTAATTTGATTAACACCAAAGCAGCCAAAAGGGATTAACAACCCCCTCTGCTACTTAACTGACCAGATCAATATCTTTGGAGTTCAATTGACTTGATGCTATACTCAGATTACAAAGTGTTCTTTTAATTATTTTGAGCAATGTAGTATAAAGGCCTGCCTGATTCAGATCACATTACATCATTTTGGTGAAGCTAGAGGGGGATCACACATACTTTGTACCATCAGCCTGTATGGTGTATGTAGGGGATGACCAGCAAAAAAAAATGCAGATGGAATTGTCTTCTCATCTTCTTAAGCTGAACTTTGATAGACTGAATTGTGGAAGGATGTGGACATATTTGGTGATGGCCAAAATTTGAAGATTCGGTGTTAATGTTTCAGCTTTGCATTTAGAATGATCAGGGGGGGGGGGGGGCATTGTAGGTTGATGCCATAGACCAACAGAGTTCATAATAGCAATTAATTTAAAAATTACAATTAAAAAACAAAATATGGGAGAAGGGGAACATGCAGTTCAATAGAGGATTGCTAATTCCTGTTATTCATTCAGAGGTACAAATTGTCACTGCAAGTGTAGGGATCCGCTGCCCTCTACTGTCAGCTGCTAGTATCACACTGTAATGTATATTTATGTGTGTCACTTCCTGACTCTGGGGTTGTTGGTAAAAAAAATCCTGGGAGGAATTGGACAGAGAAAAGGTCTCAGCCACATGCCCTGTCCATCCGCTCCAAAGCTCGTATATCCTCTCTTATCGGCGGTCTCTGCTCGGGGGGGGGGGGGGGGCATTGTAGGATGATGCCATAGACCAACAGAGTTCATAATAGCAATTACTTTAAAAATTACAATTAAAAAACAAAATATGGGAGAAGGGGAACATGCAGTTCAATGGAGGATTGCTAATTCCTGTTATTCATTCAGAGGTACAAATTGTCAATGCAAGTGTAGGGATCCACTGCCCTCTACTGTCAGCTGCTAGTATCACACTGTAATGTATATTTATGTGTGTCACTTCCTGACTCTGGGGTTGTTGGTAAAAAAAATCCTGGGAGGAATTGGACAGAGAAAAGG